>NW_024704746.1:19862912-21062912 GCF_018977255.1 Callorhinchus milii
TCTGCACTTCAAATGCTCCAGAAAAAGAGAGAAGCATCACCGCGACATTGGTTGGGGTGGGTGGGGGAGAGAATTGAGAATTAACTTCTGGGTGGGGTGGGGTTGGGGGGGGGGGGGAGAGAACCCGGGTAACGACAACGACAACAACGACGACGACGACGAAAAAATCCGTTATAAAATACTCCTTTTTTTTAAAAAAAAATTATTTTAAAAAAAAATTCATCGATGAACGAATTGTTTCGATTTCATCAAAATCCCTGGGGCTGCTCTCTGGTGATTTGCAAGAAAAAAAAAACCCCACAAAACAACAAAAAAAAGGGGGGACAGGACCCCCCCCCACCACCCCCAAGTCCTGCAGCTGACGGTGGTTTGGGGTTGTTACCCCCACACACACACACCCCCCACAGCGTCACAGACAACTTTGATTGTGATCTTTAACTCCATCTGTGTTTTCCAAAGGCTCAGCCTAAACAGCACTTGATTTTAAAAGTTGTTGTTTTTTGCTTGTTGTTGTTGTTGTCACTTTTTTTGGGGGGTGGGGGGTAAACGAGACCTTGGTTGTTGTGCTTTTTGGGGGGGGGGGGGTGGGGGTGTGGAGAGTTGCATTCATCTGGATTTCTCTGCGTCTCCTTGTTGCTTTGCTTTCGTGCGACTCTTGTAGTTACCTCTCTGGGGTTGTGTTGGGGGTTCCCTGAGTTGGCCAAGATTTTCTGACTTGCATGTCTTTTTTTTTCTCTCTCTCTCTCTCCCCCCCCCCCCCCCCCCCCCCTTTTTTTTTGTCTGTTTTAGGGGCCGGTTGATTAGTTGATTACACTTTTGATTTTATGTGGACTGATTTTTTTAAAAAAATAATAAGAAACAAAAATGATGCAAACCAAGGATATCCGTGTTCTGGTCCTAAACGATATGGAAAAGCTTGAAAAGACACTTTTTCGACTACAACAAGGTGGGCACTTAAACTCACAGTCTGTGCACGTAGTAGAGTGTATCCTCTATGTCTATGTGACTTTTGTAATGTCTCATTTCTGATAAAATAATGATGTAATACTTGATCTTTAATATTTTCAAACATGCATTATATGCATCTACCTATATAGGTATTCAACATGAATATAATGGTTCTTGGACTGCAACCCTAATTAGTTACCTTTCAACTTTGTCCACTTTAGAGGATTTGAGCGGATGTGATCTATTTAAAGCTGATTTGATCACAAAATTATAAGGTTACACTCGGAGAGCTGGCTGTTTCCTGTCTTGTCACCGTGCAGGCTAACATTTAGTACAGTTTAAGTTTTTATTCTTCACTTCAAAGTTGTTTTTTTTTGGTCTGCCTTGCTGTTTCTTCTTGGCAAAGAAAGATGTACTGAAAGATCCAGAGAGAAAATGCATGCTGGATTCTGTTTCAAAAAGATATCAAATGCACTATTAAACCTGATCAAGAATGAATCTGGAATTGTTCATTCATCTTTTGACAAATATGATTTTTTGTTTATCAAATGACTTTTATGAAGAATTACAAATAGCTTCATTATTAATCAGTGTTGCACAATAACCTCTGGAGCTTCATGGATTGAGAAGAAGGATCTTACAAAATGATTGCTATTTCAACATTTTATATCAGTTGCATAAGTTTCATAGAATTTTTCAATACTTGCAAAGGTTGCGTATTTTTACTGAGATGCTAAATTGAATTTTTACTTTGAGGATTTTGGACTGAGGAATCACTGGCTTTTCTCCCTTTTTTTAAAAAAAAAGTCACCCAGCAGACAGTTGACCTTTGTCTATTTTGGGAATAATATGTATGACAAGTACTACAGTAATTGGCTACTACCATTTAAAATTGGATATCATGGTTGTAATATGATCAGTTAACCACAGCCGTTGGATTTTTCAGCAGGATATATTTTGTGATTTGCAGTACTAAATAAAATTATCCAAAATATTAACCTTTTTTTTTCTGAATTAACTTGTTGACCATTTCTGCTTTTATTTCATCACTTTCTGGGGGTAATTATCCCTCACTTAATTCACAACTGTTTGTGGGACATTGGCTGCCACATTTCGCCCACAAATACACAGTCAATTCACTTTACACTTTTTTGTGAAGCACTTTGAGACAGCGTGATAAGGCACTATATCAAATGCAGGATTATTATTATTATTTGTGAAGCACTCCAAGACATCCTATTGGAAGGGTGCTGTATAAATGCAAGTTGCATTTGTTGTTGCCTTGCATTTTGCTGTATAAAGGCTGCAAATGTCAGGCTTACATTTAGTTAAATTATAATTAGATTTATTTTAATAAAAATCAGCACCAATTTATTTGATATTTGTTTTTGGAGATAGGAGTGGGAAGGTGCTTTCGGTTTCTATGGTTTTATAACGTTTCACAGACGAGTTGCAAGTTTCACAACACAGTTCATCAACATGTGAGATTCCTAAAGTTTTAAAATTGTTAGAAAAGTGAGTAAAATGATTGTAATTCAGATTGTAATTCAGAACTGATGTGTTGAACTGTTTATACTTCATTTTATTAATTAAATTTAATGTTTTTTTAATATTTGCTTTAGGACATGAACTGCAGTTTCACCTTGGGCCATCCTTACAGGGGAAAGATATTCAATTGTATACTAACTATCCAATTCGTGCCGATTCTTTTAATCGTCATCAGTTTCATGTACTGAAGTGGATTAACCCATCAGGAAAAGATGACGATACTGATAAACACTGTTCAATTAATCTTCAAATATCTGGATCATTTCACTTCTACTTTGGCTATGGGTGAGTTTAACTGAAGATCTCTGTAAGCTAGTATCTCTAGGTTGTTTGAAAGTTAACACTCTAATATAATTTAAAAATAGGTTTGAGGTTAAATGCCTTTACTACAATAAATTACATGGTGTTGCGAATGATAAGATTTGTGCTAAGCAAGGTAATGGGGATAAAAGCCTGGAAATGACATGCATTTTCATTTAACTAGAAAGAGGAAATAATAAAATAGGTGAATATTGAAAATGTTTGTCTCTAATTATGAGTAAGCTAAAATGGAGGAAAAGATGGAAGAACTTGTTGTATTAATATGTTTCATTTTGTTTTAAAGAGACCAGCCAAGGAATGGTGCCGGCTATTTTGTTGTTGATCCCGTTCTACGTGTTGGACAAGATCGGATTCTCGAACTGGATTGCATAACTTCTCAGACATTCATGGCAAAATGTTTGGGCCCCTTTGATGAATGGTTGGACAGGCTAAGAGTTGCCAAGGAATCAGGTAATAGAAATCAGTACCATATAAATGATTACTATTGTGAAGAATTCAGAAAAATGGTTTGAAATATTGAGGGTACCTTCATTTGGGATTTTGTATAATACTGGCTTGTGGGAACTTATTTCATGGTAGTGGTGTATTCCAGTATTTTAGAAGACAATTAACTGTCAAACCGACTTTCACAATGGATTTTGACTCCTTGTCTAGTGGAAAACTGGCAGAAATAGAAGTTTCTGGTTCCTGCCAAGAAGAACCTTTTGTCCCAAGTGTGTTGCATAAATATGCCATTGTCTATACTCTGCCTCTTTTATGCTGTAATTAAGTCTTTATTTCTGCTCATTTATTCAGAACTGTGAGGGGAATGGGGTGTAAAGAAAGGCATCAGCTAGAAAATTAGCATAGACACAACATAGCCATGAAAGAGACATTTTCTGCCTGGAAATTGGTTATGGGGCAAGTACCTCAGCAGTCAGTCAAGGAGATCACTTCATTACTGAAGGTTCTCTTATTTGGTTGAAATGATGAATTGAGCTCCTGTCTATCTGCTAAACATTTAAAGAACCTGTGGGCGATATTCAGAGTTTCTCCCAGTGTCCCAGTCAACAGTCCCACCCCACCCTATATGGGGAGGAAAAAAACAAATCAGTCACCTATTTATTCCAATTATAAAACAAACATTACAACAACCTCCTGCACTATTAGGCTGGCTTTTGGATACTAGCATTGCTCGTGCTGACCTGTGCAGGACTGTTGTAATAAACAAATATCAGCCTTGAACATGTTGATCTGTTGCATAAAAGCAGGAACCAGCAGGATCTTTCAGTTAAATTGTCCTTGTTGGGATTTTGTCATTCACCTCATTAAGTTGCATATGTATTAATGACCATACGAAAATAATTTGTGCACCTTGCGTATAGGATGAAGTTCTAAAATAAAGTGAGTCTTTCCTAATTTACATAGAGATGGATTTGCTGAAATGTAATATCCTTTCTTTGAACATTTAACATCTGTTAAATATGTAAATAAAAACTCATAACAGTGTAAACTTTGTTTAACACATTATAAAGGAGTACTTTTTTTCTTTTAACAGGTTACAATATGTTCCACTTTACCCCACTCCAAGCGCTTGGGAATCCAGATCAGGCTATTCCCTAGCTGACCAGTTAGAACTAAATCCGGATTTCTCGAGGCCTGACAAAACTTATGACTGGAATGATGTTGCACAACTAGTACACAAGTTGAGGGAAGAATGGAATGTACTCTGTATCACTGACGTGGTCTATAATCATACAGGTATGATGACTTGTTGGAAAACACTGGTTAATTGTTAGCACTGTTGATGAACCGCTGGCTTTTTAATATTAAATGGGCCGTCAGAGAAACCTTTTTAAATGTAATATTTGAATTTTGAAACTTTTTGTCATATAGACTGTAAGTTGGAGATTAATCAGTGCAAACAACAAGAAAATTACATTTACATAGCACCTTTCACATCGGGAAGACATCCCAAGGCACTGGACAATCTGTTTCGGACCTGAGCTGAGGATTGGGAGGGGAAAGGAGGGTGACCAAAGGCACGGTTGAAGAGGAGGGTCTTGAAGGAGGCAAGGGAGGGGGCAAGGCGGAGGGACTGTGATGGAGTTCCAGAGGGTGGGGGCAGAGTTGCAGAAGGCCTGCCCACTAAACCAACAAAACGCGACTTACATTACTTCCCTTTGTAACTCGGTCGCCTGTCTCCTGGGTCCAATGTCTCTGGACCCGTGTTGTAAAAAGGCACTGTATAATGACTGACTTTCAGATCATCAAATCCTCCCTGATGTCACTTCCCACACATTACATGCTATGAGCAGGAAGTGCCTTTGGCCTTCTGCAGACTGTGACTGTGTGTTATGTGCAAATAGAGGCTCTTCCTGAGCTCCAGAGAGCAGGGGAGAAGTGTGAAAGTTCATCTACCAATAGTGGGAAGGGCAAGTCTTCATGAAGCAGACCTGCATAAACAGAGAATATATTTAGTGTCAACAGTTGTAGGGAAGAATGGATGTATTTTCAACATGACATTTCACATTTGCAGTGCAAAATGATCACATGAGTTATTTTCCATGCTCCATCATTATCTTAGAGATAGCATCTAATAAAGTTAAGATGCACCATGAGAATAACCCTACAAAGTGTATTTTATAATGTGATTTATTTTATTTATTTTTACTGTATTTTATTATTTATTTATAATAAATACTTGTCTGTTACATGCTTTGCACTTATACTATCTCAGATCACAATGTGTAGTTTAAGTATTTACGAAATTGATCAGATAACAAAGTTTTATTTTTGTGGTTTCTAATAATTGTACCAGGTACAATAATTACCTGGTACCATAATACCATATGTATGTTGGGTTGGCTGTAATCTGACTAATCATTTTGTGGTTTAACTAGTAAGATTTTTTAAAAAGGTGTTTCATATTTAAAAATGAAGCTTTTAATTTTGTGTAAGCAGAATAACTTCAAACAGTTAGAACCACTTATTTCTTTAAGCGGAACAGTAATAGAACAAATGTATGACTTTGCTTTAAAAATTTGCTGTTTGAAATCGTTCAGATTGGTTGTCTATTTTAAAAGTAATGACCAAGTAACCGGAATGCAAATTGTAAAATGCTTAGGGAGGCTAGTAATCAACTTGTTTTATTTTTGTAAAGGTCAGAGTGCTATCAGAATGTGATACTGGGCTTGCTTTAAGTGTCAGCTTCTAAATGATCTTCAGATGGTCAAAACTAACTTAGTTAGACGTGCAGGCTTGTTTGCAATAACATTGCAAAGTCGAGTATTTCACTTTTGAAGTATTTCTTTCATTAGCTGAACTTTTTTTTCTAGGCCTGGTTTGTAACAGATGAAATTCTGGAATAGATTGATCTATTTGCATCATGTATGTAGGAAGGTCAACAGGGAAGTGGGTTGGGTGCTTTGAATGAGCCTTTCACACAGGCTGCACTGTCAGCTTGGGTAGGTCAGCAATGTGGCTACAGCAACTTAGACAACTTCACTCCCACATGAAGGAAGCTATGTAGCCAGAATCAAAATTGTGACTCACAACTTGGAAACTATTTTGGTTTTATATATATATATATTATATATCTTATTATTGCCATGATGCTTTGGCTTTCATCCTGCAGCACTCTCTGGGTAGAATCTTAGCAGGCTATCATGCCAAATAATAATAATAATCCTTGCATTTGATATAGCGCTTTTCACGTCGGGAGGACGTCCCAAAGCGCTTCACAGAACACACTGTAAAGTAAATTGACTGTATATTTGTGGGCGAACGCGGCAGCCAATTGTGCAAGCAATGTCCCACAAACAGTCGTAGATTGAAAATGACCAATTTATTATTGTTTTTGGTTTTGGAGGGATTATTATTAGGCGTGTGGAGTAAGGAAACTTGCCCAAGGTTTCGCCCTGCCTGGAATTGAACTCAAGTTGGTTGTGTTCAGATCCCTAGAAGTTACTCAATCTGTACAATGTTCTGTTCTGGTCTAGAGTACTGTGTACAGTTTAGTTGCTGGGATATAAGGAGGCTGCTTAAGCTAGAGGCTGTGCAGAGGAGAACAACAAGGATGATCTCTGTGTTAGAGGAATGAGCAATGAACAACACTTAGAGGGTTCTTCATTCATACAAAGAGATGTATCAGAGGGTATATAACATTTTTGAGCTCGGAACAATACTTTTGGATTCATTGAGACAGCAGAACAAGACAGCACAGGTTTAGGTTTCAAAGGGCAATTGCATGGCATATACCAGGACCTATTTATTTCCCCAGAGAGTAATTAACAATTGAGAAAGATTTGCAAGACGGAGGCCAGGACGGACTCATTTAGGATAAAAGAAAGACTTGATGTTGTTAGGGGAGGACCTTAGAGTGTGTTCTCTGGAATATATTAAAAAAAAACTTTTTTTAAGATAATCCAACATGCCATGATCAAACATGGTTTGTGCTTCATTTTCTGTTTGCAATTGAAAGGTAATGTCACATTGAGGCAATTAAGCTTTTAAAAATTTTTTGATGCTAAATACTGTCAGGTTAGCATTTATTTCATCTCTTGATTTGTTTATTGAAGCTGTTTTTTTTTCCCCCACCTCTTACGACTTCCAGCTGCCTCCAGCAAGTGGCTCCAGATACACCCAGAATGTGCATACAATTTGGTGAATTCTCCACACTTGAAACCTGCCTGGCTCTTAGACCGAGCTTTATGGCATTTAACTTGTGACATGGCTGAAGGAAAATATTACCATAAAGACCTGCCTCCTCTTATTGAAAATGATGAACATCTTAATGTAAGTACCACAAGGCTCAAGGAATACAAATGCAAAAATAATATCCAAGATACCCCCAAATATCGTAACTTTATATTGTTTGCCTAATGACATGAATCGGCTTTGTGCATTAGGGAATTTAATTATTAACTTGGTTAAATAGCTTGGGGTGTTGGGACATATTTGAGTACTTTGAGTTGTGTTAGGACATGTTCTCAGATTTCATAGAGGGTAATTATTAAATTGCAAAATGTTTATTTTGCAAAGCAGAGGAGTGATTCAAAACTGGCCAACTGGAGTTGAAGTGTTCATCTTGAGGGGCAGTGTAGTGATGTTGGGTGCACTGATATCCAATACCATAAAGTAAAGACCAACAGATGTTCAAGACATAATCTATCAAGTTCTCGATGAGAGAAATTGGGTGGGAGGAATGAGCAGAGACTGGTGTATTTTCCAGCAGGAAGGAAACCTTGCAGGCAAAGTACAGCTGTATTGTCCTTAGTGCCTTATAGTTGGGTTGTATTGAATCTCTTGGCTGCTAGTATCAGCCAAAGGTGGATGGCACTTTTTTTTTAAATAAAGGAAAGTGGGTGGAGAAGAACTTGACAATATTATAGCACTTCTAAAAAGTGATCCATTTGTAGTATTTAGCAGCAGAAACCATAAAGAGATGCAACTGCATTTAAATATTCTTTTGACAGATCATTCGTGCAATAATTTGGGACGAGATTTTTCCGAAGCTAAAGCTATGGGAATTCTTTCAAGTGAATATTGACAAAACCGTCAATGATTTCAGAAATCTGCTTAATCAAGGTACAGTGTAACAAAGATTATATACAGTACATTTACATCATCATTCAAGGATTTTTTTGTATTTCGTGCCTTCAGCTCCCCTCTCGACTCTACCCCCTCCTCGTTCCCTCCCTTCCCTCACCCTGACCATTTCCCCCCTGCTCGGGTCCTGACCCAACTGTACAGCGCCTTGGGACGTCCTCCCGACGTGAAAGGCGCTCTATAAATGGAATCTTGTTGTTGTTGTATTTCAGTATTCAGATATTTTAAAGTCTGGAATATAGGTAAACATTTGCATTCTTATTCAAGGTGTGGATAAGAAAAGGAGATGCGACGTCAAACACATCCTTAAGATTAATCAAGATCCTGAGTACAAGAGGCTTGGCTGCACAATCAATCTTACCACAGCAATCAAAACATTCACGCCTAATGGGTAATCATACAAAATATACTTTGTTGGTTAGAATTGCTATTTTTGAGGATGTCGAGAATTGGAGTTCTCTGAAGGATGGGAGGAGGGTGTTTAGATTTCTCCCACCCCCATCGTAAATCCTTTTGGCAATTAAAGATAACTTATTGGCAGATTATGGAGTGATCTTAACCGTGTTCAATGTTGCAACAAATGTCTGTTTGAAATTTGTTAATTTTCAATGTCTGTTTTCAGCAATCTAACTTATTATAGCGTGAACTTATCACGTTCGTAATAAGTGACGTGTAGCAATTTTGCATTCACATTTGTTCAATGCTTAGTTTTAAATTTTGATTAATTTCATACAAATTGAGTCTTTAAATTTACTATAAATTTAATAATTAAGTATATTCCTGTGAAGTGCTTTGAGCGGTCTCAATGATATGATAAGGCGCTATATCAAATGCAAGGATTATTATTATTATGGGAAGGAGATCTGTGCAAAGACAGATGTACATTGTGGAGGTTCAGTTCAGGTTGAGTTGGTTTGCACTGGGATTTTAGAGAGTAGGGTGTGTATTTGATGGTCGAGGAAAAAGTCATGCAATGCAATATGAAACTGATTTACTGGATGCTAGAAGGTCATGAGTCATCAACTGTGCCATTTCACGTTTGTTGTGCCAAGACTATCTGCAATGAGATCTTGTGTGAAGATTTCCCCAAATAGGGAGAAGACTGACTCTTTAGTGCAGGACACATTCAGTGTGGTACAGGATTTGCTTTAGATGATGTTAGATACTTCATATGATATTTTGGGGGATCTCTTCCTACTTTTGAGTGTTTGTGAAGGGAGATTGTGCAATAACTTGCACTTATATGACAGTCTTCGCGCCAGGTAGTGTCTCAGAGCGCTTAACAGAGACGGGGCCTGACTCTGAGCTGGGGGTGGTGGGGGAAGTGGCTGTAAGCATGGTCGAAGAGGAAGGTTTTCAGGTGAGACTTGAAAAAGGGGAGAGAAGGGGCAAGATGTAAGGATTGAGGGAGAGTGCTCCAGAGTTTCAGGGTGTAGTGCCTGAACGCCCAACCTCCAATGGTGGGGGGGAGCATGCAAGGGACGAGCAGGATGCCGGTTGAGTGGAGGCACTGATTGGGGAATGAGCAGGTCGGAGAGGTAGGGAGATGCTACAGAGTGAAGGGATTTAAACATGAGTGTGAGTGTTTGTAAGGCGGGAAGGCTATGATTTCCTGAAGTTCTACAGCTCAACAATAATACTCCCTTCTTAACAGAGAATTGATTTAATGTGACTTTCTGTCTTTAGTTTTACTATAAAACAGTTATGAATATACCGCTAAGAAGAATTCTTTAATGATTGTTTTTTACAATAGTAATAGTGTTGCTGAGATAGACGAATGCTGCAACTGGCTCCGTCATAAACTGGAAGAGTTAAACGGGGAGCGCTATGAGGAAATGCTTAACCATCAGAAACAAGTACGTTTTATTTTTCCATCTAAAACATAAAATAGTATTTAGGATTTGTTGCTTTTAGAATGTCATTTTGTATTCCTTCTCCATTTTCAGGCTGTGAACTGTATTTTGGGGAGCGTTCTTTATGAACGCCTGGCAGAACATGGTCCCAAACTTGGTCCTGTGACTAAAAAGGATCCTTTAGTTACCAGGTACTGCAAAATATTCCCTCAAAACATTATATTGTGTTCTAATGGAGTGTGTTATTTGTTCTAAGCGCTCTGGGATGCCACCTGGCATGGAGGGTGCTAAATAAATGGATGTTGTTGTTGTTCTACTCCCTACTTGTGTTCCAAACATTGGATCACTAAAATGGTTAATCAGCATTAAGGAATTATAGGTTAACTATCATTCATCTACTGTTACACTTATCTGAGAGTGTTGAGAGTGAACTCACTCGTGCAAATGAGGTGGATGCTCTGGGACTGCACTGCTCAATGGTGTCTGACTTCTGCAGTGATATTTAATATTTGGAGGAAATGAAAACCCCTCTCAGATCGGAAACTAAATCTACGTCAAACTGCCACCAGTGGAGATTATCAACTGTTTTATTATCCTTGGCAGGTATTTCACATTCAAATTTGGAGAAATGTCCATGGAACAGATGGAACCATTGATGAATCAGCCGGATAAAGCTGCTTTTTTTATGGCCCACAATGGATGGGTCATGGGCGATAATCCATTAAAAAACTTTGCTGAGCCAGGTGAATTGTTAACTTGCATTCAAGAATATTTTCATTAATTTGAAGCAAAAACACTTGATAGAAGGAAATGCAATTGGGGAAATCAGTTGCTCATAGAAATAAGGTAAAATAAATGGGAATTTGTTCTCTTTGTTGATCCCCTCTTTGCTCCAATATTACAAATGATCACTTTGCATTTTTGTCTTGTTTGCAGTAATAGCAAACTTCTTCCCAGATAACAATAGCAAAATAACATTTCAATACTAAATAATCCATTGATAGTTTAGCAGTGCTTCATGCACATCCATCTCATTAGAGATTCATTGCTATCCTGCCTGCCTTTCCTTTGGTTTCCTCTGAGCCAGTTCAACCCCATGTAGATGATACAAACTCCCTCTATGTAGGATAATATTAATACATAAAACTCATACTGTGACTTTGTTACATCAGTCTCATAAAATTATTAATATATGAACTTCTTGAAATTCATCCATTACTTCAGCATTGCTACATTTCTTTGTGAAGGATAAACCATTCTTGAAAGGCAGAATTTGTAATTTTTACAAAATTACTGTAATTTTTAATCCTCTTAACAGATATGGTGTTTTTTTTATTTTTAAAGGCTCAAATGTTTACCTAAGGAGAGAACTAATTTGTTGGGGTGATAGTGTCAAATTGAAGTATGGCAAGAATCCAGAAGACTGTCCTTATCTTTGGGCTCACATGCGCAAGTACACAGAAATCACTGCCAAAATCTTCCATGGGGTGCGATTAGACAACTGTCATTCAACACCTATACGTGCGGCTGAGGTATGGGTCAAATTTTACTTTGGAAAAGTAAAAAAAATTAAGATTGATGTTGGGGAATAATGGATCTCGTTTAAATCTGTTTTTAACTCATTTTGAATTGAATAATATATTCTTTCTCCTTTACTAAGCTCCACAAGCAAACAATCCAATCTGCTTTGTTAGTACAGAACAAGTGGATTCCTGTAGCTCAGTGGTTAGAGCACTCGCTTTGCAAGCGAGAGACCCGAGTTCAATTCCAGGCAGAGCGAAACCTTGGGCAAGTTTCCTTACTCCACACAGAGCCTAATAATAATCTCTCCAAAACCAAAAACAACAATAAATTGGTCATTTTCAATCTACGATTGTTTGTGGGACATTGCTGTTGCCAATTGGCTGCCGCGTTCGCCCACAAATATACAGTCAATTCACTTTACAGTGTGTTCTGTGAAGCGCTTTGGGACGTCCTCCCGACGTGAAAAGCACTATATCAAATGCAAGTATTATTATTATTATAACAAGTTCCAACCTATTGCGCAAATAGCGCAACTGGAGCAGTCTGCTGTAGATTTTCCAGATACTGTGGCTAGGAAACCAGTTTGCCCTGTATTGATCTATCAAAGAATGTCAGGCTTCCTAATAAAACGTTAGAAGCTGTTTAAGCATGAATGTGACTAGAACAAGGTCCTTGTTTACTTTTAAGCAGAGGAGAGTATGTTTTAGCATTTTCCCTACTCTCTGGGTGGAAGACACACAGTGTCACCTTAGCTCTTTCATTTGTTTTGTTTTGTTAAAAAAAAAGCATTTTGTCCTGACTACCTCCACAAGACTTTGGCGCTAACTGGGCAAGACTTTCTGACAGACTTTCTAACATTGATTGTGTGAAAGAAATGGCAGTCAGCAATGCTGTGTGATTCAATCAAAGATTATAATTTTGATCCTGCGTGATTTTCCACACACAAGCAAATTCTTTAGGATTGATTTTTCAATATTTTTCGTAAGACATTTATTTAATGTATGTAATTGCTCAAGGCAAATTACTGCAGAAACTGCCTTCCAACTAAGACTGAATTAAAGAAGTTTTCAAAATTCTACACAATTTTATATTTTGAGGCAATGACCATTGTCTTGGAATTCAACAGATAGGGCTGAGACGACCAGGATGATTATTTCTAACTAACACCTTTTTTGTGCATCAGGTTTCTGATGCGGAAAACATGCCATTGCAGAAATAATCTTTGACTCCATTAAGTTTTAAAATATTACTGTTATGCTGCAGCTGAATTAGGATTACTTTTGATATTTTAGTCGTCTTTCTTAAGAAAGCAAAGTTGGTTTCATGATGCACTTGCAGTAATATTTCAGTGATAATTTTAATAATTAATAAAGAAAAGGGTTCTTTTTTCTTTCCATAATTCTGCTGCTGACTTGCAGCAACTTTTTTTTTCCCTCATGCATGTTCAATTACTTTTTTTAAAATTAATTTTGGCAATTTTCTCTCCTAATATATATTCCTAACGTTCCATGGCAAAACTGTTATGAATTTTCTACTTATTGGTTCAATATTTAATTCTATTTTTGTATGGTATTCATCGTTATCTCTCCCATGGCCCAGCCTGGGTCTCTGGTTTTGCATTACGTCCTATTTCTGCAACCCTTTTCATTTGTTCCTGTTGCCTCTTCATCTGCAGTATATGCTGGACACGGCCAGGAGAACGCGACCTAATTTGTATGTAATTGCTGAACTATTTACTGGAAGTGAGGAGACGGATAATATCTTTGTGACTAGACTCGGCATAAGTTCCTTAATTCGAGGTAGGCATGAGCATAGGGCAACACAATATTCTTAACAGCATGTACAAAATTCCTCTTTTGCCCCCCCAAAAAAAATCTTGCATGTAGTTTTCTATTGAGTTTGGAATGATTGACTAAGGTATTTACGAAATGTTCCAAAAGTCTTGTTTCAAGTGCTTGTTAGAAACGTGTTTGACTTATAAGTGCCCACCAATATATTGCTACAATGTTGGATTTTGTTACACAGGATGGGCGATTAATCAAATTGTCTTTAGGAAAAGTTGGATGCACAACATTGTGTTCCAACATTGTTGTGACGTTAGAACTTCATAATTCTTTCTATCAATGAACATGCAGAGCAAGCATTTTGTTTCTTAAGGCTTGCGGGCACTTTTGCGATTTTTTTTTTTTACAAATGTTTCACATGTAGTATAGTAGTTTTCTGTATACTGATGACACTTAATATTTCTCTCTCCGTTTCAATCTGTTGCGTGTCACAGAGGCGATGAGTGCCTACAACAGCCATGAGGAGGGTAGGCTGGTCTACCGTTATGGAGGAGAGCCAGTAGGATCTTTTGTCCAACCAGCTGTGCGACCTCTTGTACCTAGCATTGCTCATGCTTTGTTTATGGATGTTACTCATGATAATGAGTGTCCGATTCAGGTATGATTTCATGCACTTGCTCAGTAAACAAATTGTAACTCCTTCGGCATTGGATTCAACGAGTTTTATAAATTTTTGTAAATTCCTGCATACCTTTCAACAAGTTGTCTCCAATTCATTAACTCTTCTCCCAGTTTTTAATTTTAGTGCTTGGTGCATAGATTTATTTAGATTTCATTGTTTAAATGTAACTTTTGGCAAAAAAAAAGGTAATTCAAATGTTATTCAATGTTGCGCTCTGGCTGAGAGCTCATTATTCTACCACCACAAGTAACCCCATAGATTTATATAATGTGTGTGTATGCATATATATATAAGAATTAACTGATCATTGTGTAAATTGAATCTTCAAACATTATTTTGTTTACATTGCTTTACAGCATCGCTCTGCTTATGATGCTCTTCCCTCATCAGCTATCGTTTCTATGGCATGCTGTGCCACAGGAAGCACAATGGGCTATGATCATTTAGTACCACATCAGGTTCGTTTGAATGAAGTAGCCAGATGCTTTACTGATAATTATGTGTTTGTTATAATATTTTAACAGGATTGATATTTGAGTTCAGTTTTCTTCATTCTATTCTAACCAAGAGATAGAATTGTAGGGAATGTACAAATGGCTAAAGTAATGTTCCCAGCAATAAGTCATAAAAATGCCATTTCAAGTTTTATCTCATCCAATGTTGAGGAAAAAAGAGTGTAAGACTATGATGATACTTACATGACCAATCACCATGGGTGAGCTTGGATAGTGAAGGCCGATTAACCCTAACTGTAATGGAAAATGTTTTACAGTAATTACTGCACATGAATGTTTTTTGATGCAAAACAATCATGAGATAAATGACCAATTTACCGAGAGGGTTGTTGGCCAGAATATTGGGAGAAATTCCCTTCTCTTTTTAGTGTCATGGTATCTTTTACGTTCACCTGAATACCAGATATACAGGACCATTTTGTCTAAAAGACAATGCAGCCCTTGACTTGGATGCTGGAGTGTCCACCTAGATTATGAAGTGCAGATGTGGGATTTAAAGCCAGAAGCTATTGACCCAAAGGTCAGAGGAGATAGAACAAGCATGGCTGCTTTGGGATGAATAAACTCTTGTGCGTTCTGATTCAATGCTTTGTTTTGTGTATAGATATCTGTGGTTTCGGAGGAGCGATTTTACCCTAAATTTAATCCTAAAGCTGATCCAAAAAACCCAGCAGAGGTCAGTCTGCAGAGTGGAATCATTGGAGGCAAGCTGGCAATTAACAAACTTCACCAAGAACTGGGAGCTAAGGGTTTCAATCAGGTATGGAAAAGTGCAACCTACTTTTTTTTTCACGAAAATGAAAACTCGACAGAATTGTAAAGCTAGTGATGTTTTGAATTGGCTGTACTGTGTGTGGCATTAGACAAATGATGTTCAAATGCATTCAATGTATTTTCTAGGTGTATGTGGATCAAGTTGATGAAGACATAGTGGCAGTGACCCGCCATTGCCCAAGCAATCACCAGTCAGTAGTGACTGTATCACGCACTGCTTTCAGAGACCCTAAAACTTCTCACTATAAAGAAGAAATACCTCCAATGTGTATCCCAGGTATTTGGCCTTAATGGATAGGTTATTTGGAGATTGGAAGGACACTGTTTCCAATAGATTGCATTAATTTTAACTGACGTGTAGTGTTTTAAATTTAAATAATTGTAATAGATTCACAATCAGGACTGGACTGCCTAAACATAAAATTATCTAATATTCCTTTGGTTTTAAGAGGCAAAATAAAGCAAGCTGCTTTTACAAGAAAAAAAATTATCTGCTTCTTTCAAAATAGCTTACTTTTTAAAAAGTGTAATCCTTGCATCGTTCAAGCCAGGTGGATTCTCTGGGGTTTGGGCTTTAACATCAGTGCATTGGTACGAATTTGGGCTGATACTGAACTATATCATGGTGTTATACCAGGATTGATATTTGAGTTGAATGTTTTGTGCAGTGATGTGGCAGCTGACATTTTATCTAGTAGAACATGTATATTCTGATTAGTTGTACAGAAGACATTATGCAAGCCATTGTAATTTCTAGGTAAAATAGAGGAGGTGGTGCTGGAAGCTAGAACTGTAGAAAGGAATACTCCTGGATACACGAAAAATGAGAACTTTATTAATGGGTTACCTGAATATACAGTGGAAGTCACAGAACATATTCAGGTACACTACATTATTTAAATATTGTGCATGGTGTTTAAAGCATTTTTAGAATGCTGAAAGCAGATCATGTCATTCTTTAAATGCTTACAGTTGAGTTTATTACATTAAACCATTTGTTTTATCTGAAGCTCTTTTTTCTTTACATAGTTGAGAGATAGCAAGATAGTTGCTGAAGCAGATGCAACATCTGAGGACCACAGTGAATGTGTCGCGGAAGTTATATTTCAAAACTTTTCTCCTGGAAGTACTATTGCATTTAGGTAAAAAGAATTTAGTAAATGTTTTGCATGTTATGATAATTATAAATGAGGTGTGGATAATTTATTTAATATTAACTCCTTGTTTTTGTCCAATTTTATACCTTAAACCTTTTGGACCATTGTCCTAATTGTAATTGTGCTGTCTGCAGAGTGAGTCCAGATCGAAAGGCCCAGCATGCGGTTGGTGCCCTCCACCATCATTTGTCTCAGTTCTCCGCTCATTTCAAATCTGGCAGTATTCCTGATGACAATGCACCATCTGTGTTGAAAACTTCATTTGCATCGTAAGTAGGACAACAGGCTAAGAATATAGTGGGGCACAACTGTACTTTTTTTTAAAAAAAACAACACTTGAACTTTATAAACCATTTTCAGGAGCTTATTTTTAGTTATCAGGTTTAACTACAATTATAGTTTCCTGGCCCTAAAACATAAACTATCTTTAGTTTCTTGCCTTTTGATTTAAATATTGTCCATGGTGTTTAAATTGTTTTTATAATGCTGAAAGCAGATAACAGTAATAATCCTTGCATTTGATATAACGCCTTATCACATTTTCGAGATGTCTCAAAGTACTTCACAGAATATACTGTAAAGTGAATTGGCTGTATTTTGCGGGTGAAAGATCACATCATTCTTTGAACACTGTGCACATTATTTGAACATCTTTAAAAGTTTTTCAATTGTTTTAAAATACTTTTGATGAATGTTCTTCCTTATTCTTGCTGAATATTGTTTCACCAGAAGTGCAACGCTTTCTGCCTTTTTTTGTCTTTTGTCTCCTGACTCAAAACCTACAGAATTGCTTCCAAACTTACACTGGCTGACCTTAACCAGGTAATTTTCCGATGTGACGCTGAGGAACAAGAGGATGGAAATGGTTGTTTCTATGTTACAAACTGGGAAACCTTAAAATATGCAGGTTTACAAGGCAAGCAGATATTTTTCTTGAAATATTCAGATTATTGGAGAATACTAATATTTCTGCTAAAATCATCCATTTTTGCAATGCTTATAAGCATTTTCTTTAGCTTTGTAAACAATCAATGGCGATATCAGATGAACAGGATTAAACATTACATACACTGAAAAGATATATTTTAAAAAGTACTCTCACTGTAACTTGCAGGGAGTTCCTGGTGCTTAACTGGCTCCAAGGTGATATGTTTGGCAATGGAATGTCAGAATCAAGCCAACCCTTTGCGGTGGTCTTAGTAGTACAGTTCCTGAGCCAGGCAGGTCCACAGTGCTCCAGGCCACTGTTGATGACACCACACCCAGGCTAACTCGTCGGCAGGACTTGGAAGGGCGGACCAGTCACTGGGCACAGAGGCTCTTTTCAATCAGCTCCCGTTATCCCTGCAAGTGAAAGACCTGACGGATAGGGTGGTGTTAGCTGGACAAGCAGTGAGAAAGCTGGCTAGACAGTGCTTTCAATGGCAAGCTATGTGGTTTTAGCTGGTTAGACACCAGGAGTATTGCAACGCACACTCTGGGGTCTCCAAGCCTTGGCTCTCTACCAACCTGAACTAATACTTTCCAGAATTAGGTAAGCAGAATGAGTCCCTCCAGAGAGAAACTATGCGTGTCCATTCCAACAGATATCCCCGGAATTTCCATGTATAGGTGGGATGCATTAAACTCTGTTTGATTTGTATACTCTTAAACATGGTGTTGGGGTTCCGCATGTGTCAAGACGCCTGGCTGACCCCAATTTTTTATTTTTTTTTTTAAAAGTCCAATCTCCATTTTAAGAGAGAACCAATTTTAATTTAATCACCATTATATTTAGAATGGTTAAGTTAAACTCTTGTTGTGTTGATGCCTATACTTTCAGTTTATTTTCAAACCTTTATGGGATTTGGGCCACAATTCATTTACCATGGTTGTCAAACAAGGCAAACTGCAACATTAGCTAAATCCTTTAGGTGTCACCAGTGAACTATAGATAGTTCTCTAAATTAGATCCTAATTGTGCTGAATAAGGTTAACTTTGTATAATGGAAATAATTTCAAACTGATATTTTCTTTACGTTGAATTATTACAAAACAAAATGGCAAGCCAATTTTTAGTGTTCGTTTTGTGTAGCAATGATTTCTGCGAGTAATATTTATTGACTGTGAATGTTGCACTTTACTTTTTAACTAGGCTTCATTTCAGCTCTTGCGGAAATTAGACCCAAGAATGACCTGGGCCATCCCTTTTGTGAAAATCTGAGGGCTGGTGATTGGATGATAGACTACATCGTTAATCGTTTGATCATGCGTGGTGGTAATTTTCAAATGGTATGAACCAAACTTGGTTTGAATTGTTAGTTGTAAACTAAAATGCTGAAATCCTAAACAAGAATGTGAATGCTCTTTAATTAAAAGTCAACTGAAGTTCAACAAAGATATAATATATAACATCATTTAAAGATGTGAATTTTGACTGGTTAGCAAATTGTATACTCCTTACCATTTGGTCCAATCCTTCTAGAATACCAATCCTACAATTTTCCACAGGCAATACAAAACTACATTTGTGTAATGCTTTTCACTTTGGGAGGAAGTTCCAAGGCGCTTTGAAAGGCACTTAAGAAACCACATAGAGGCATGATTTATATCTTAGGTCTTGAAGCTAGGAGTGCCATAGGCATATTTATTTTGGATATGTCCTATCATTCATGAGTTATTTTCAGTTTTGCGTTTTTCGCTGCAGTTATACCTGGTGGCCACCAAGTCAAAGTGGCACTGTGGCATCGTGGGTCACAGATCATGTATGTATGTATGTACGCACACACTGCAGTTGCACCTGGTGGCTGAGCCGGCGGACCGTGGCGCTGTGGTATCCTGTGATCCAGAGCACGCATGTAGCCAAGCAGCAGGAACAAAATAAAGAACGCAGACACAGCAACCACAACAAAATTAATAATAATAATTACATTTTTTAAAGCGCTGAGTCCTCCCAAAAGGAGTATAGATAAAGGTGAAATGTCTGTCTGAGTCAATCTATATTCCATGTTGGATCCTTTGGTTGGGTACAGCTTTGTGTGTGTGTATGTAGGTATAATATATCCATATTATACATATATATATAATAGCATCATAGAAATACACAGCACAGAAAGAGGCCATTCGGCCCATCCTGTATCTGTCAGCTCTTTGAAAAGAGCTATCCAAATCAATCCCACTCCCCAGCTCTCTCCCGATAGCCTTGCAAACTTGCCCTCCCCAAATAATTATCTACCGCCCAAATTATATATAAATAAATTCTGGTATATTTTCTAAGCTTAACAATGAATGGATGATGATACATCATTCTAAAGTAGAATGAAATATCTTGGAATTGTATGTTAAAGCATTCTTGCAGCGGTTAGAAAGCTTTTTACCTTTGCAAAAATATGTACATCAAGTGAAGTTTGCTCTTGAAATTTTACTCATTAATACTCTACCGCTTGCTCCACCTTTTTTTGTATGTGATTCATTGTGTTCTCGGAATCTCTGGGGAATTTTGTATGACATTCCTTCTAGCAATTTAACGTTCTGTGGGCAAAAGATTATCAATTCAATAACGGTAAAACAACCACATTTTTGATACAAAATCTAGTGTATTGTGTACTAAAGATCCCTTTGCCACTAGGTCGGTAAATGGTTTGAAGCAATATTCATGTACCTGAAAAATCTTCCTCGTTACCTGATCCCATGCTACTTTGATGCAATCCTTGTGGGAGCATACACAACTTTTCTGGCGTCAATATGGATGCATATGTCAAGGTACATGCAATAGTATTATTGGAGCTGAAATGTGAAATAATGGTGTGAAATGTTGGCACAGTAGGTTAGAAAACTGCATTTTGTATTAATGTAGCCCAGATTAATTAAAGTCTCTGTTTCCAAGGATTCTAGGTAATTGAGTGTGGCTATACTCCACCCATTTTTTTTGGCCATGAATTCATATCACAAAACTGCTCATAATTCAAACTAATTCATTAAAAATTAGCAATGTGTTATCCCTTGAAGAACAGGTAATCTTTAAAAAAAAATAAGTTTACCATTTGAGAATGTGGTTAGAATTGGGCCATATTGCTGGAGCAAGATAGATGAAATTTACTTTACATTTATTCTCTGTTTTATCTGATATGAGTTCCATTGCCAGGCACTGATATTTTGGACCTTAATTAATTCAAAAATAACCCTGTATAGTATGAGTTCTTTAGCTGAAGTTTGATTTAGGATTAGACACGGACAATTTTATGATATGGAAGCATTGCTGATTTGGTTAAAAACATGTATGCTTAACTAGTTGAGTGTTTAACAACAACTTGCATTAATATAGCGCCCCTCACACAAGGTAGCGTTCCAAAGCGCGTTTTTTTTAAATTGGCTAACACATCAAACTTTCATGCTTTAGCTTGAGAATTTTCTTGCAATGTGGACTGCCACGTGCAGTTGAGGCATTTATGTCACTTTGATTGTTTTTACGTATATGAGTGGGAGAGAGGAGGGGTCAGAGAAAAAGGATAAGTTGAGTATTTTGTACATGAGAAGTTTTCAATTGCTGTGAGTTCTTTCTTTTCTCATTCTAGTTTTGTGCAGAATGGTTCAACATTTGTGAAGCAGCTTGCTCTGGGTTCACTGCAGATGTGTGGAGTGGGACGATTTCCTGCTCTTCCTTCACTGTCTCCTAACTTGCCGGATGTGCCATATAGACTCAATCAGATCACCAACGAGAAGGAACAGTGCTGTGTTTCTTTAGCAGCTGGTAAGTGGAAGAGACTTCTTGTTAGTGTAAATTTAGACATAGGGTTTAGTTCTGTATCTTAATTGAAACTTGCCACTTTAGAATATGAGAGATATCTTAAAAAAGAAGCAATTTGCAGAGGTATGGAGAAAATGGCAGGTAAATTGGACTGAATGGATTGTGCTTTCAAAGAGGTAGCATATA
This sequence comes from Callorhinchus milii, assembly GCF_018977255.1. Lineage (NCBI taxonomy): Eukaryota > Metazoa > Chordata > Chondrichthyes > Chimaeriformes > Callorhinchidae > Callorhinchus > Callorhinchus milii. Next base: position 19,884,520 of record NW_024704746.1, read on the forward strand.
CATGAAGGGGAGAATGGCTTTCTGCAGTGCAAATTTCTATGATCAGATAATATAATAATAATCCTTGCATTTGATATAGTGCCTTATGCCTTCGAGACGTTTCAAAGCGCTTCACAGAATTCTGTCTTTTCTCATGAACGTTTTTAACTTGCTTTTTAAGGTTTGCCACATTTTTCTGCTGGATTGTTCCGTTGTTGGGGAAGAGACACATTCATTTCTCTTCGAGGTCTGCTACTCATAACGGGACGTTTCATAGAGGCCAGGTAAACTTTTGTCAAAGCTGGAACTTTTGGGGTTTTTTTCTGAGAATTTTCCATCCTGATCAATTTTGCTTCTTCACCATTCCATGATGATATTGCCTGTCAAGGCAGAGACATGTCATTCAATTTTTTCTGAACTTCCAAGCACAATGCATTTGCTGTTCTAATTTCAAGTGTAACCAATGTGTACAGTTTGGAGGGAGGGGGATAGCAAGTAACCCACTGGCAAGATTTCACATAAACTGGTAATACTATGTCAAGTGAGCCAATAGATTTTTCTTTTTCTTGCACAAAGCTTGGTGAAGAGCTTATATGCTGCGCATTACCAACCTTAAGCGTAAGAGAGAAAACAGTCAAGTGATGCTTAGAATTGTTAACCAAATTAAGATGAGCTAAGTAATTCAAGGCATGCGGTGACCGGATTTTGAAATTCTTCGATTACAGGAATATAATCCTTGCATTTGCTGCAACTCTACGCCATGGTCTAATGCCTAATTTACTTGGTCAAGGATTGTATGCAAGGTACAACTGTAGAGATGCTGTATGGTGGTGGCTTCAGTGCATTCAGGAATACTGTAAAATCGTTCCAAAGGGAACCGATATTCTTCAGTGTCCTGTGTCTCGATTGTATCCTGATGATGAGAGTCAAGCCTCACCTCCAGGAATTGTGGTAATTTCACTTTTTTCTTTCCTTAATATTTGGCATGATTTTTATAAGGGATCTTTTACAGTGACCGACCTTTGTAAACTTTATAAGCTTTTGCCCTTTTATGTAATGCTTCTTCATGAGTATTTATTAAACTGGTGGGGGGTGGTCAAATGGGGTAAGAAGCAGAAATATATTTCTGAGTTTATAGAGAATGTTTTAGATTGTTTTGTGAAATTGCTTTGTTTTTTTAAGTCTTTTTACTAAATGAATGTATGCTTGTGCGACTTTCCTAACAGGAACAGCCACTCCTTGACGTAATTCAGGAAGTTATGGAACGTCACATGCAAGGTATAGAGTTCAGAGAAAGGAATGCTGGATATCAATTGGACAGACATATGAAAGACGAAGGTATTTTAACTGAACTGTGTTGTGCAACTTCAATGGATTTTCTATATTGTAAATAATTAGCACTTTAATTGGTAGTAAATGATGAGGGACTGGTCTGGCAATCTTTTTTTGAAAAATCTTTTTATTTGTAGGTTTCAGTGTTAGTATAGGAGTGGATCCAACCACTGGTTTTGTATTTGGAGGAAATCGTCACAACTGTGGGACTTGGATGGACAAAATGGGAGAGAGTGATAGAGCTCAGAATAGAGGAATTCCAGCTACACCAAGGTAAAAGCTACACAGTAAAATTAAGGTAGACTGAAAACTTCAAATAAGACATTGAGTTGCACTTAAGACTGTTTAATTTTATTTTTTTCCAACAAATCTATTAAGAAATTGTATATTTTAATCGTAACGTTTAGTGTTTTAATTTTAATATTACTTGCATTTGATACAGTGGGTATACGCTATAGGACTCCAGTTTTGAGTTTTAATTCTGAATATAGTTTCACAATGATTGTGGAAAAATCAACAGGCTGACCTTATTTTACCACTGTTCATCAGCCCAGAAAACTGTTTGAAGTATTTGTGGACGACTAGGCCTGTTCAGCCTTTAATCAGGAATAGTTTCTGCACCTCACATTTATCATAAGTGTACATAACTAAAGTCTGATCAGCAAAATTTAAGTCCATGGTTTCTTTGTAACCTTGTTGAAATGTTTACTTTTCAGAGATGGGTCTCCTATTGAAATTGTAGGCCTCAGTAAATCAGCTATTCGTTGGCTGATAGAACTCCACAAAAGCAATCTGTACCCTTACAGTGGAGTCAAAGCAGATATAAATGGTGAGAATGAATCTACAAACAATTTTTTGATGAATTGCTTGAATTGCTTAGGATTTCTGTCCATTACTGGTGATGCAATTTTATCACAATGCTTATTGGTGCCTCCAATATCTTTGTATGATTAGTTACTTTAAACCATGATTAATATTAGTTTGTTAAAACTCAACTGAACTTCAGATTTTAAAGTTTTCAACAAATTTAATGCAAATTTGTGATGGATATTATTTTCTTAGATGAAGTAACTGTATATGTAAACAGCAGTTTTAGTTAATCTTGTGACTCTGTTTTCAAGAGCTAAAAGACTAAACAATGTATAAATTTGTAATTTGAGTTTTTAAATATCTTTATACAGAAACCACGCATTGGGTTAGTTATGAAGAATGGAACAAAAAAATACAGCAAAACTTTGAGAAAAAGTTCTACATTATTGATGATCCATCTGATCCTGATGAAAAGCATCCCGATTTGGTCCATAAACGGGCCATATATAAAGACGTTTATGGTGCTTCTAGTCCATGGTGTGACTACCAGCTAAGACCTAATTTCTCTATAGCTATGGTGGTGGTAAGCGGTCAATTTTTTTTTAAAACATTATAATTTTAATAATAAAATGGGTTCAGTAAAGGCCTTCAGTTGCACTCCTGCGGCTATCTGAAACATAAATTTAATACAGGGCACCTGACTCGGAAAACCAACAAGTTTTTAAGTAAGCATATTGTAACTGATGTCGTCACACATATGTGTTCAATGCCACCATAAGCAGGCAAGAACCACAAAAGTAGCTTTTATCTATTGAATTAAAAAAAAATTAGGTCTATTTTTTGTTTAACAATGGCAGGAAATTACATGGGTAATGGAAATAAAACTTGGGATTTATTTTGAACATCAGACACACGAAAAGATCCAGATACTTTATTGATGAACACAATTACTAATATAATAAAAAGGCCATCTGCCTTAATTGGCTCTGGCCCTCTGCAGATAAGCAAACCCTGCAGGTAATTGTCTCTTGCACCCACTGGTAAAGTATGCTGGGCACAAAGGTTCTCAAAATGACACGAGTAGTTAATTAGTACATCTGTGTCAATTATTGTTTTTATTCCCATTTTCAGGCCCCTGAGCTGTTCACTCCAGAGAAAGCATGGAGAGCTTTAAACATTGCACAGAAGTATCTTCTTGGCCCCCTAGGAATGAAAACTTTAGATCCTGAGTAAGTTAAACGGTTGCTGACTTTATTTCCAGTTAAATAATGAAAAGCAATTACTGATGGAATGATGAGCAGTACTGTTTTTATTTCCTGCATGTTAAAGTTAATATGTTTAGATATTATTTTGTTTCCTCGATGTCTCTTTCAGTTACTTGTTTATTGGTATCCATTTTTATTGTGATGAATCCTATAAATGGAGTACTTTAATGTATGTGAACACAGCTAGAATTTTCTTTATCCTTTCTTTCAGGGACATGGTTTACTATGGTGTGTACGATATGGGTCTGGATGATGGCAATTTCCACGCTTCAAAAGGTTTTAATTATCACCAAGGACCTGTAAGTTTTTATTATGCAAACATTTTCCCAAGTTCTAAAACTGACTTTTAATACTGCCTGTATTTGTCCCAGAATTACTATATAATATGTTATGTCATTGCTAGGAATGGGTGTGGCCTATTGGATATTTCCTACGTGCAAAATTGATGTTTTCCAAGAAAATTTCAGACAAGCAGGAAGACACAAAATATTTAGTGAAGAACGTTCTCTCCCATCATTATGTTCACCTAGAGAGGTAAACCACAAATTTAAAAAGTTTAAACAATTCATACATTATAGGTTGACTTTGCAGAGAAACTGTTATAGTTTTATCTGGCTTTCAACCTTACATTCGGCATATTAAGTCTTTAGATTTTTAATGTGGGAATTGTTAATAATATTTTGAATGGAGTAATTATGCAACTTCTCGATTTAGATCGTACTAAAGTCTGGATGCTCACAATTTCCCATTGTTTCTCTTTACTGTGCATACTTTTTCTCTTCTTAAAAATGGGGTGGAAGGATTGCTTGTATTGTTGATGTATCACTAGAAATTAATTAAACTGACTTAGGCATTCCAGTATGGCTCTTATCGCAAAGTTGACTTCAGTTCGGTAGGTACACCGCTGATACTGTTACAAATGGCTGCCCCACCGTTCATGTTTTTGCCTTCAAACATAAGAGTGACAGTAAGATATACTGTAGCACACAATGCTATCTTCTGCAATATGATGGGAGGGAGGGAGGCAAAGGAGAAACATTCCACAAAATGCATAACCTAGACATTTAAATTGTGTGTATTGATCAGGTACAGCGGGTTATTTATTTTCTTTTTAACTTCTTGCAGATCCCAGTGGAAAGGTATTGTAGAGCTTACCAATGAAAATGGACAATATTGCCCTTATAGCTGTGAAACACAAGCTTGGTCTCTCTCTTGCATTCTGGAGGTTCTGTATGATCTATGAAGACCGTCAGCATTTTCCTGTTACCCATTACAATACAACAGTTTAACTGAAGATAGTGTTTTAGTGTCCCTGCTATGCAGTGTTAAGCTGTTGCAATTTAACCAGAGTGCTTTGAAATTGTATTTATGCAGTAAAAACATCAGATCACATCACTCGGACAAGATAAAGTTGTAACTTGAAAGTAATACATGACCCATTTCCTTCCCTTGTTGCATTAAGGTGATTTTTTTTAAAAAATTGTGATATAAAGTGATTGTGTTCTTAACTGATGTGATCTTATCTGGTTTTGTCTGATTGTTAGCAAAGCTGGACTGATCTGAAAACTGATTTCAGTTGCTGATTGTGCCTACCAAACAATGTCTAGATGTTCATCTGGAACTTGATTTGTGAAATATTGCATGCCTGCTTATTTTAAAGGTGTGCACTATTGAGATCCTAACTGAATTTCATTGCCCCATCAACATTGAGGTGCATATGAGCCAGGGTAAATGTGATCAAAATTATAGAATGCTTAATATTTAGACTTTTTTTTAGAAATGGGTAGCAACGGTGAATATTCTGGCTGAGAATCGCTAATTTTCATACTACTGAGTTCTCTACAAGCTTAAAGGAAAATTAATAAAAGTTTTTCTTAAATGCTCTGCATGAAATTTGCACATTAGAATGCTAATTTTGCAGATGTATTGCATTTGCTGTGAGATTGTTAATGTGTGGGAGAGGAGAGGAAAACCTTTAAAAAGGAAGCATGATTCTATTCACTTATTTGAGCCAAAGATTTTTACAGCTCACTCGTCCTGCAATAGTTACTGTAACCTTAATTAATTTAGATAAGTTGAAATACAAATAAGGAGCCTACTCATTGCATGTATTTTTCTATTTCTGAACTCCAAATTGCATACAGTAGTTATGATTTTTGATAACCCAACTACAAATAAGAGATTCAAAAATCTTCATCATAACATTTTCTAATGTTGCATTCAAGGCAAATAATGCTAATATTAATCTTAATTGCAGTTATAACATCTGGTGTTTGTAATGTATAAGTGATGCACAGTGAAATACAACTTTATTGCACATAAAGTTCAGGCAAACACACGAGCAACGGAGGGTAGGCAGACTGAAGAATGCAACCCGAGTCCTCTTTCTACAATCAACCTGCTTTTAAACTGCCAATGCCAAGCTCAATACTTGAAGCCAACCATATTTTTGTTTAAAATGGTGTCACTTTCACCTGAAGCTGGGAATAATGCAGCAGCAGTCTGTTTCTGATTGTGAATAGTGTAAAAGGGTTACCAGGAGCTGGTTATAATTGCTTACAGACATGTGTGATTGTCTTAAGTATTAAGTGTATTGTCACTCACATTGGTTTTGTGCCTAATTTTTCAGTGTGCTTCAGGGTGCCTAATTTAGTTTAATTTGCCTAGTGAAGTGCAATTGTCCAGTATTTGAATTCTATACTCTTATAGGCATATTAGATCATTGCTATTTTAAGCATGCACAAACCATTGCGATAATCTATTCTTGTTCACAGGGGTCTGATCTAATCACCAAACCCATTTGAGCTTTATTGTAGCATCACCTTGGGCCTGGCTTGCTGTTTTTTTTGTTGTTGTTTCCATCTGTATCTTGAACTGTAAAACAATAAAATCTTTAACCACATTGAAATCATTGATTGACTGTTTCATGACATATGTTGATGATATTAAAATTGCTAGGATTTGAAGTATTGTTTATAATACATTAAATATCTCACACCCTATAAAATCACCAAATCTTACTTAGATATACTTTTCCTTGCTGATAAATTTGATGCCATCTCCATTGTTTTGCTTTCCCCAGAGTAGGGACTTGTGCTGTGTTAGAATGCCACTAATATCAGCACAATGTTTAGGAAAGGTTTTGGATTGTTCAAGTATTAGGTGTTTCACTTGTATGAACTGCTGATGCACTTCTATTAACACTTTGGATTAAGTGGTGATCACATTTCACAGTAGTATATTGAACTAGAATTAAATTTCATGACTAATATCACACTCCTCATTTTACCATGGGAACTGTAGCCTTCACAAAGAACATTGTACCAATATGGTGGCGTTCACTGTAATCATATAAAGTAGTTTAATAACCTGGCAGAGAGATTGTTGTAAATCCCTGATTCTTTGGAGCAGTTTTTCAGACCTGCAATACATTACAAGGTAACAACAACTGATGCCAAGAATGCACTTTAACTATCTTTAACCTACTATTTGAACTATTCATTTCAAAATGATTGCAGGCTCCCAAGATAATTTTAAAACCTGGAAATTGAGCAGTCTATTTAATGAGGTATTTCTGGCAATTGAGAGGTGCAAGCTTAGTCAAAGTTTAGCATTTCGCCCACAAAATATACAGTCAATTCACTTTACAATATATTCTGTGAAGCGCTTTGAGACGTCTCGAAGACGTGATCAGGCGCTATATCAAATGCAAGGATTATTATTATTATAAGTGTTAACTTTGTCACCCGTCTGGACCCTAAACACAATTTGTATTGATTATTGGCAAGGGGCATGTTTATCATATGGTGTTGAATTTAATTAGAATGCCCTCGCTGTAAATGTCACATGAAAATCATTGACGAATAGTAATAATGAAATCAGTGTAATGTGGTTGGTGAGATCTTGTACCAAAGCTGTGGTTGGAGAGTAGGTGGGCAGTATTTATGAGAAGCCATAAGCTTAATCGCAAGTCACCGATTCCTTCCATACTCTTAATGTTGTCAGCACGTGGCACATATTCTCACCTCATACAGTTCAGTAAGTGTGAGCCGTAGGGAAGTTCTCCAAAGGAAACTGGATCAGCTGTGGGGCGATTTGCAGAAGGGAGAAGGTAAACCGTTTTTTAAAAATGTATTTTTAAATGAATAAAAATTCTGCTGTGTGGTAGGTTGCAGGTTCGGCTTTCAGTGAAGCGGTTTAATTTAGACCTTGCACGCTGGAAGTCTAGTCCGTCAATAAAACCCAGAGTCAGAATTTGCCTTAAAATTTGGTAATGTGCAATCCAATTGTGATAGATGTCTTGACATGTTGAGATCGTCGTACAAATGTTTTGTAGTATCCACAAACTTGGACTGTTGTGTTAAGACTCAATTTGAGCAGATTAACTTGGAAACTGGAATTTTTCGATGCTTTTATCACTGCATTCAAAAAAAAATCATGCTTTTGAATTGACTTATCAGCTCAATCTATGTAAAATACTGCATCTGAATCCTCATCTTAACTTTCGGTATTTTTTGCCCACAAAATCGTCACTACACTTTTAACGACAACAAGTTTAATTTATATGGTGCCCTTCACGCCAGACGGTGTCTCGAAGTGCTGTACAGTGTATCCTGTGAAGTGTTTTGCAAAGTCCTGCCTGAAAGGTGCTGTACCAAACTTAAGCAGTATTAATTTTATTTTTTAACCTGCTGGACAAGCTTGTTGCTTTGGAAGTTGTTTACCACACTGGGTATGGCATTTTACATATACGTAACAAAAATCGAGGCACTGTAGACAGACGGCTTTGCTTGTTCATGGTGATTCAGCAGAAATCTTTGCTTAATGTTATGATGTGCTTCCACGCATTGACTCTTCACCAGCGATGGACGGATTCTCCAGTAATCCCTTCCGTCCTGACACTTCTGAGTATTGTGGTGTAGGAGAATAATGAATGAATAATCCTTGCGTTTGATACAGCGCCTTATCACGTCTTCTCGACGTCTCAAACGGCTTCACAGAACACACTGTAAAGTGAATTGACTGTATATCTGTGGGCGAACGCGACAGCCAATTGCGCTCAGCGGCGTCCCACAAACCGTCGTGGATTGAAGCGACCAATTTTACGGTTGCGTGTCGTTTTCTTGAGGGATTATCACCGGAAGGTGTTGCCCTTGTAACAACCCGTTGCAGGGAGACACTTCCCAAGCTGTTTGGTGAAAGTTGGGAAAGCTGGAACTGCGTGGGAGGGAGAGGGTTGGAACTGCGAGAAGGGGGGGGTCACAACTTGGTAGTTGTGAGGTTTTCTGATTTTATTTCTCAAATGTGATTTGAGGGACGTTTGTGCAATGCGTTGTCAAACTGCCCCTTTAAGAAAATGCAGTTTGGGTAGAGAAGGGGTGGGTTTTAGAAGAAGGTGTCGCAATCTTCTGCCTCCTCCCCATCCACATGGTAAGACCGGTTAGAGAGCATCTTTGTGCCAGAAATATCTCTCGCCAAAGGATTAATCATCATATGATTGTAATGCGTAACATACGCTAACATTTAGGACCCTGAGTATATCGTAGATTCAAATAGGTTTCTGCAGCTTTTCCTTTTTTTCTAAAAAAAAACACACACACACACACACACGTAAAAACATTGCGAGTCGGTAACGATGATGCTTTTGTCAATTAACGTTGTCTTTCTTTGAATTTTATCTTGAAGGTACCGAGAGGGAACCTGGTGGGTCTTGTGCTGACCACAGCGCGACTCACTATTAAGCCTTCGGTGTACGTCAAACTGCCCGCGGCTGTAGCAGAAGTGGTGTGTCCTCTGCCGTCACTTCCTGAACTGTTGCTCAACTCTTTCAGCGCTGGCCAAGTTGTGGCTGAAAAACCGGTTTTGCACTCATTGCCTGCTTTACAGCCCCGAGCCTCACCGCAAGGGCTCAGAAAGTATGGCACGTTATCAAACTATACGCATTCGCAAGTCGTTTGTATAACGTTTCCTTATGGAAGATTTTCCGAGGGTATCTTAAGACATAACTATAACCTGATGATCCAAATTAAGTTGGTGACCGAAAGGTAGAATTACATCGTCAACCACAACGACGACAACAACAACTCGCACTTAGAGAGCGCCCTCCACGCAGGATAGCGTCCCGGAGCGCTTAACAGTGATGGAGCCCGACTCCAAGTTGGGTGGGATGGGGCGGGGAGGGGAGGTGGCTGTAAGCGCGGTCGAAGTGGAAGGTTTTCAGGCGGGACTTGGAAAAATGGGAGAGAGGGGCAAGGCGGAGGGATGGAGGGAGAGTGTTCCAGAGTTTCNGGGGTGTGGGGGTGGCTTAAAGTGCGACCTCCGATGGTGGGACGGAGGGTGCGAGGGACGAGCAGGAGGCCGTTGCCGGCCGAGCGGAGGCGTCGGTTGGTGGATTGGGGAGTGAGGAGGTCGGGGAGGTAGGGAGGTGCCAGGGAGTGAAAGGATTTGAACATGAGTATGAGGGTTTTGAAGTTGATCTGGTCGGTGATGGGGAGCCAGTGGAGCCTGAGCCAGGACGGGTGAGATGTGGGTACGGAGTTTGGTCCGGGTCAGTATGCGGGCGGCGGAGTTCTGAATGAGCTGGATCTTGTAAATAGTGGAGTTGGAGAGACCGGCGAGAAAAGGGGACAAAAATGTTTAGCTAAATTAAATTTTAAAAACTATTTCATCTGAATTTGGTTCTAATGCCAATTGCAAATGACCCAGCGGGTTTATCCCGCCGATAGGGAACTTTATAATGTAATTAAAATACACAACGCTCTTTATCCTAGCACAAAATCGCAGTCTAGTTAGAGGAACTGGATTATTCATTGTAGACTCAGTGACACAGGTAAAGAGGTCAGATCATTCTAAATAATAATAATCCTTGCATTTGATATAGCTCTTATCACGTCGTTGAGACATCTCAAAGCGCTTCACAGAATGTATTATTAAGTGGATTGACTCTTCCTTGTGGGCAAAACGCGGCAGCCAATTGCGCACAATAGTGTGCACAAACAGTCGTGGATTGAGTGACCAAATTCTTTTTTGAGGGATCCGCCAATCGATTAAAAATTAAACAGGCGTGTGGAATGAGGAAACTTGCCTAAGGTTTCGCCCCACCTGAGAATTGAACCTAGGTGATTTCACTTGTGATGCATACCGTTGTTATTTGTCTCTTTTAATGACTGCCTCATTTGCCGAATGAGTACTATAATCTCATGTAGGTTTCTCGTCTTTGTATTCGATCGCCTGTTCTTTTGCTGCCCTTCGTGTTTTATCAGTGGATACAGTTTACAGGAATTCTGACTTGCAAATCATGAGATTACTATCACAAGATTATTCTTTGTGGTGATGCGATTAATATTAATTATATGTATAAATTCAAGTTGCAACATTTGCACATTCCAAGCACCTTTTTATCGTTGGTTCCCAGCACTGAACAGGTATCGGGGAAGAATCTGTACCTTTACAGAAAGCGGAAAATTGTATTTGCTTGTTTGGGTAAAGTGGGTGGAGTTTTCAGTTCCTCTCAGGCTTGTTCGTCACACCTTATCTGGAGCCCAGTTCGGCTGCTGAAAGGTAAAGGTAAGAGATGTTTTTATCTGAAGGGGACAGTAAACTAAAGACAGAAGTTAAATGCGGTTAACTCATTTGATCTGGTTTGATGTATTCTCAACTCCAGTAATTCTGGCACTGGTATTGTTTCCGTTCATTTAGCGAAGGAGCTAATTTGAAAATAGCAATTACTTTTTGTTACCCCCATTTTAAAAACTAGGGTTATTTTCAAGATTTTCCTGTGATGCAAGACACCTTTCTTTGGGTGGAGGAAAGAATAGATAGAATAGATAGAATTCTGATAGAATTTAGAGATTACTGCTGTATTCCAGAAAGCCAGAGGATCCAAAGGGGAAAGCGCAGCACAAAGATTTAGTCAAACGTGAACAATGGAGCAAATTAACAATGATTTTGTAGGAGTAGGAGTTCTGTAGCTCAGTGGTTAGAGCACTTGCCCCGCAAGCGAAAGACCTGGGTTTGATTCCTGGCAGCGCAAAACCTTTCCTTACTCCACACGCCTGATAATAATTCCTCAAGAAAAAAAAAGCAATAATAATTTGATCACTCAATCTACGACTGTTTGTGGGGACACTGCTGTGCGCAATTGGCTGCCGCGTTTCACCCACAAGTATACAGTCAATTCACCTTACAGTATATTCTGTCAAGCGCTTTGAGATGTCAAGGATGATTATTTTTTGGAAAGAAAAATTGTTCCCTCACCTGCATCTTTATTATTTTAGATGGCGCTGCACGCCTGTCTGGTGCTGGTTCCTGTTATTAGCCTCTTCCTGGGATCCGTTTCAGGATATTCTAGTGGATTGGTTCAAAATGTCTGTGAGAGTATGATGCCACAGCATGGGTTCGCTGCGCAAACCTCGTCTGCACCGTACACAATTATTGTAAACACCACAACGTTTAAACCAGGAGATGTCATCTCAGGTACAGTATTAATATCCTTTTATATTAATATAAAATCCTTGCATTTGTTACAGCGCCTTTCACGTCAGGAGGATGTCACCAAGGCCACTGTAAATTGTAGTGACTATTTGTCTGCAAACACTGCGTCCAATTTGTGCACAGCTATGAAGTAAATAATTCTACTCCTCATGGTTTTACAGTATTCTATTAGTTCTGAATACGTTAAGATAACGAAACTACGTATAAACAGTTTGTTTCTGACCAATTCCGATCTCTGTCAAACACAGTGGCACAATAAAAATTATAAAAGTCTAAGGCAGAATACAGGAACTTTGATTTTTGTTCGGTCTTTTAATCCCTCGTAAACTGCAAAACACTAAAACAACTACAATTGGTTTGGACAGCCCAGTGTACCTGTATATGTAAATCTGGATGTGCCAGGAAAACTACATTTTTGGGTAAAGAGACAGACCAAAGTGTATTAATTCAGCTATAGGGTGAATAAACTCAAAACTAGTTAAGAATTTGTGCCAAATTGGGACACTTGTCATCTGTCAACCTATCTCTGTTGCCCTTTGTTCTTGGTTTTGCGTGGAATCCTAGGGTGAACATTATAAATGTTGCTGGTATCCTAACTCTTGTCAAAAATAAGCATGTATTAAGTCACGAAAGTTTGCTGCATTTTGTTTTAAGTGACGCTCCAAGGAAATTCGGGAGCCCAGTTCAAAGGATTTTTGCTGGAAGCTCGAGCTTCTGGTTCTTCATCCTCTGTTCCGCTTGGCACGTTCACTGCAAATCCTGAAACTCAGCTCCTGGACTGTACACTCAGTCAAACAACCTATGCGGTAAGACATTAGAAACTCATCGCTGTCGGAAAGACAGTCAGAATCCTGCCATGTTTGACATGCTAAGTGGTTCCTGATTCCTTGCATGTATGTACACTGTGCTGTTAAAGGATAACCACACCAAATGATAGTTCAAAAAGAGCAATTTTAGATAACGCACATCTAATCTCTGAGAGGGCAGGTCCTCAGGTCAATTGTGCCTGATCCTGGCCCGTGTTTACAGAAGACTGCTGATCAGGGCCTGCCTTGTTCTGCCAGTAAATAGAAAAATTCAGAAGGTGATTCTCCGCTATGCTCTGATTCACCTTCTGATAACAGACTCCAGAACAACATTAGAAGAGTCTTGAGCAGCCTCTCCTTAGAATATAGAGCTGACATGTGGAAAATGGATGAATGGATTTGGCAAAAAAGTTACATGCATTCTGATGTTAACTGTGAATTAATTTGAAATTAGCCTGAATGTTTTCCACAAAGCAAAAGATGTACATGTGTCTCCAAAGCATGTTTTGCTTTGAGCGACGAGCAGCGAGATTAGCACACACACACACACACACAGCACTTTATCTGGAAGAACCTTTCTATGATTATATTGCACGTTACTAAGTTGAAGATTAGCATCGACTTGATTTCATGTTAAAACAGAATCAAAGAGAATTTAACAGTACCAAAACAGGCCAAGTCTGGCCTGGTGGTGTTCTCTACATACTTGCTTAGTACTGGATGTGTATTGTTTGGGGTGGGGGGAGGGAGGGGAAGTGTCATTTAAATCTTAAAAAATAGTGACTAGAATAAAGATAACAATAAAGCATTGCCCGTCATTCACAGACGCCTCCAACAAACTCTCTCCTCAGAATTCTGCCGTAAGCCATAACTCAGGAAGTTCCAAAGCAAAGACCACAGTCACATGGCAAGCACCAGAGGCAAATGATGTTGAATTCAGGTAGTTTGATTTCTTTGAATCTTTCAGCATTGTGATATAATTTTTCTTTTTAGTTTTTTTTTAAATTAAACTTTGAATTCATCCAGACCTGGTTGGCACTCCATGCAGCGTGCTGCATTGCTGGAAGTGTCATCCTTCAGATGAGGCGTTAAACTGTCTGCCCGTTCAGGTGAACATCAAAGATCCCCTTGTATTATTTGAAAAGAGAAGGGAGTTTCTTCCAATGTGCTGGCAACAATCCCTCAGACAAAATTTGTTATTTCCTTCTTAGCCGTTTGTGGGACATTGGTGCCCGCAAATTATGTTTGCTTTGAAATGCAAAGCCACTAGAATCTCCTGTGAAGCACTTTGAGATCTCTTCCCGATATGAAATCAGTTTTTTATTAATAATAATAATAATCCTTGCATTTGATATCGTGCTTTTCACGTCGGGAGGACGTCCCAAAGCGCTTCACAGGACACACTGTAAAGTGAATTGACTATATTTGTGGGCGAACGCGGCAGCCAATTGCGCACAGCAATGTCCCACAGACGGTCGTAGATTGAAAATGACCAATTTATTATTGTTTTTGGTTTTGGAGGAATTATTAATAGGCTCTGTGTGGGGTAAGGAAACTTGCCCAAGGTTTCGCCCTCTGCCTGGAATTGAACTCAGGTCACTCGCTTGCAAAGCGAGTGCTCTAACCACTGAGCTACAGGACTATTATTGTTTATTAAAAAAGTTTTTTAAAATTATTATTTGCCAACTTTCTTCTCATCCTTACTAAGAAATGAGGAGGGGCAAAGATTATCATAAATATTATGAAGAGTTTCTAGACAGATCAAATGAATCCTCCTCAGACTTTATTTGGCATTATTATACCTGGATCTGTTTAAGTAATCCACGACTATAAATAGACAAGAAAAATGGCACTAAAATAAAGAAAAAATAATATTTCTAAATCCTCTTTCAGGGCAACAGTTGTGCAAATCAAAAGTACATTTTGGACTCAAGTCAAGTCACAAGTTATTCAAAGATCTGTAAACACTGGATCTACCACGCTAGGGTCAACAACAACTGTGACCCCAAAATCCACAGCCTTTTCGCATTCAGTCTCCATGCAATCAATGTCTAGTACAGGCAATAACATAGTAAGTTGACTTGGTTTCATTTGTGTCTTACACAGTAATGGTTTATTCCTGGTGTGTGTTTTTTTGTTTGTTTCTCTGCGTTACTGAGAAAGAAGTTGACGGAACAAAATGCAACAACTAATGAACGGAACAGCTAAGTGCCAGTCTATAAAGCACTGAAACCATGAGCAAGTATATAGGTGGGGAAGGCCGACTCGATGTATGTAATTCGCATGTGAAATTAACAGAATTTGGACTAGAAGTCAAAAGAAGTTATTCTATCGCACACAGTGTAAGGTTTTGGATAACTGAAACAAAAGCAGTTAATGCAGTTAGTTTAATTCCTTAAAATATTAGGTACGAAAAGAGCTAATATTCAAAAAATAAAACATTTTTTGCTCCCAAATCTGTACTGGGGATTATGAAACTAAACCCACGTCTCCTTGGACACAGATATCAAGCGTTGGATGTGGTACCACAAAGTTTTGCTTCAGTAACCCTGCGTCATGCAATCCAGCCAGTAATCAGAACTGTTTCTTCATGTCATCAATCGTCGTCGATAACCAGGGGCTAAAATTTGAAATGAGCGGAAATACAGCGGGTTACATCTCCATTGGCTTCTCCGATGATCGGAATATGGTGAGCAATCTCTGCAACAGTTAGGTTTTAGTGGAAGGTGACAAAGATGTTAATACCATGACTGAATTACTATATGATACTCTGCAGGTGAGCTGCTTTCTAATAAATGAGGAGAGATTTGGAACAGGAGGTCTCCATGAACAACAAGTTATCAATGAAAGCTCAAACAACTGTTAAAGTAGTTTTGTTACAGATAACTTACAAATAGCTGATTGTTTTATATTGGAAAATGTCGGCGTCTTTAATGTGCATGTAATAAATAAAAGGTCACCCTCGTTTTAGCAAGCCTGAACCAAAGGTTGTTCAAACAAGAAAGAAACGCCAACATGCCCCGACTGCTGTAAACTAACTTAGACTCTTGTCTGGTTTAATGTCCAGCTGACACTAAATAATTGAGGTGTGGGTGGGGGAGAGGCGGGCTTCACTTCTGAGTGATGTATGAGGTGTCATACGGTTTAGAACATACAGTATTTGTAATGCTTGTTGCTTCATTATGTCAGGTTTCCCATTAATACTCCAGTTCCATTTTACATTTAGGGCGATGATGATATTTACATTTGTGGTAGGAATACCTTTGGAAACATACAAGTTCAGCGAGCCTATTCCACAGGAAGATCAGCTCCTCGGATTGTGCCACTGGTAAATGGTCTTGAATTTCTCCATCAATAAACTGTGCTCGGAGTAAAAATATATGTCACAAATCGTCACGTGTAACAAATCTAGCTTCCAGCGTGGGTGGAAGGGACAATTGCCTGTGAGAACTCAGATCGGTTGAAGAGCAAGACCTTTCATTATCCCTTTGTAATTACAACCAGGACAAAATTGCACAATGAGACAGCACATAAGGCTGGTTGACAACTCATTGGCAGAGACATTGTTTACCCTGCTTTCTTGGGTGTGATCTGCTACCTGGAAACATCCATGGTTTGCAGTTCGGTATTTCCCAGTAACTGTTCACCCACAATCTAAACGGAAATAACAGTTACATGATCATTACTTAGTTTAAGTCATGAATTACTTAAGGATAATTCATTGATACCTCCATTTGAATACTTGATATTCTGAATATCTGAAGAACCTGAAATTAAAAATAACTTCAGCTGTAGTAATGTTTAGGCTAACACACCCTGTAATCTGTTCATGAATGTATTTGATTTCAACATCTGGGAGTTTCCTAGTGATTCCCGGAATCTTCCTTGAAGCAATCCTACAATTTGATATATAGGTCAGAACACCTGCCTGTATAATGCGCTGCAAAGCAGATGTTTGAAATGGTTCTGTATATTGATACACAGGGTGAAGTGTACAACATAAGTGTTTCAGACACAAATGGAGTTATCAAGTGCTCGTTCATCACAAGAAATAGCATCTCAACAACACAAAGAGCTTCCAACAATATGTTCTACTTATTCTTTGCTTATGGATCTACAGATGGGGGTAAGTCACACAAAGGGCACATAGCAGAACCGGTTTGTTAATGTTAATGTCGTAAGTTCAGATGTTCTGTACCTCATCGAGGTTAGATGCTGAATTTTTATTCCGAGTAAGAGTATGGAAAGGAAAACTCGTTAGTACATAGAAAACAAAATCTATTACCCAATGAAAAACTCCTGAGTTATCCAGGCTTACAAGTTCACAACAGAATGCCTTGTAAAGTAATGAGTTTATTCCCATAAATCAAATCAAACCAGTAACTTTTTGCTGCCATTAAACTCCACAAGACTGAGATGGAGATACATATTTGTTAGGTCAGGATATCAAGGGATACGGGGCAAGGGTTGGTAATTGGACTTGAGGTACAGATCAGCAGTGATCTTATTAAAATGGAGGAACTTGTTCGAGGGGCTGAATGGCCTACTCCTGTTTCTATATTTCTAAATCATCTCCACTGCAAATGTAGAAAGCCGTTTCAAATATTTGGCTTAATTTTATCCACCACTCTTCAATATCTGTGGTTCTATTAATGCTCAGATTTCAGGATATGTTCTCTGAAATCTCAATTGGTGTCAATTTGTAGCGTCCTTAGCTTTGTGAACAGTGGAGCCCAGAATGATTGTGGTGTGGCCTATTCACTCGTCTTATCATCACCTATAATATTTTTATTGTATTACCTGTGAAATACCAATGGTAAAAAATATGAAAATCACAATAGACGTTATATGTTGAGTTTCCACAAGTATAGCACTGAATGCACAATGTGGAGTGTCACATAGAAGTCAAAACAACTATTGAAATTATTTCCAATTTTTCAGATCGGATACAGAAACATTCAAAGTTGCCATTCATCTCTTCCCAGAAGGTAGATGTTTCAATTCCACAGTTAACAGAAGGGACCAACAGTAAACCTATCCTCATCAAGGTTCACGGTAAAGTTACCGACTGCTTCCTTTCTTGAATGAAATAAGATTGATTTAAGAATATTGAATTTGAATTTGTTTCCAAATTTGTATTTCGTATCATGAGGAAAAGTATTCCATGCAAACATGGTCTCCAACTATTTCTAAACATGAACTAAATAGATGGTTAATGTGTGACCCTTGAAGGTTTGGCAATGAGTCATATCATAACCAGAGACCAACATTGGTTACATTTTGCAAATAAAAGATAACTCACCCAATAGTACAACTGCAAAGACTTTTAACAAACAAGGGGGACAAATAAAAAAAAAAGACTTTAATTTGGAGTGATGCTGATTAAAGGCTTGCCCGTTTGGGACATGAAGACGATTGGAAAAAACCTTGCTTTGTGCTTTTTTTGAGCGTTGTGAAGCAGGATTCAATTTCACAAACAAATCCTAGGAGAGAAGAGATTGTGATGTTTCATTTTTGATGCACATCCTGCTCCACCAAAGGAGATAAGAGTGCAGTTGCGGTGTTGTTTCTATACTTGCTAGGAAACGCAGAGCAATTTAGAGTTGTGACGTGTTCGTCGGTTGTGTGATTCACGGTAACAGAAATGCCTAAAGTGGTCAAAGCACTTCGGTGATTTACAGTTTACTGACAGACGGGAAGGGCTAATGGAATGAAGGAAACAGAAGAAATAGACAAAGGGTCAAGTTGTCTGTTCCATTCAGTGTTCTGTAATGACAATCCAGTTGTTATTACTAAGCCTCACAACAATTAGAACAATTTTCACTCTCCCTTGCTCTGATTGAATGACAAAAAACAACCTTCTGCTTTGCACAACACAACGGTGCCCAGGATTAAACATGTGGAGTCCTGTAGCTCAGTGGTTAGAGCACTCGCTTTGCAAGCGAGAGACCTGAGTCCAATTCCAGGCAGAGCGAAACCTTGGGCGAGTTTTCTTACTCCACACAGAGCCTAATAATAATCCCTCCAAAACCAAAAACAATAATAAAGTGGTCATTTTCAATCTACGATTGTTTGTGGGACATCGCTGTGCGCAATTGGCCGCCGCGTTCGCCCACAAATATACAGTCAAATCACTTTACAGTGTGTTCTGTGAAGGGCTTTGGGACGTCCTCCCGACGTGAAAAGCGCTATATCAAATGCAAGGATTATTATTATGATTGAAATGAGAGAAAACAACATTTTGAGTCCATCTTGAAGGGTAAATTGAGTAAGAAATGTAACTCGTTCTATTTTAAAGGTGCCTTGATGTTGATAGCCTGGATGACAACCGGAAGCATTGGTATGATGATTGCTGCATTTTTTAAGAATGTTGGAAACAGGAAGATTTTGGGCAAGGCTGTTTGGTTTCAGGTATGTTCCAACTGCTACCAACTGAAAAGATTACTCTGTTTTTAAAAATGTAAATCGCCCTATTAGCTGAGCAACGACTATTGCTCACCCTACAATGCTGATCTCTCTGACTTCTGAGTCCATTGCAGGGTCTGATCACAACATTTTTAACTAGAAAGCCTTTAACTCAGTGGTTAGAGCACTCGCCACGCAAGCGATAGACCAGGGTTCGATTCCCGGCAGGGCCAAACCTCGGGCAAGTTTCCTTATTCCACCCGCCTGATAATAATCCCTCAAGAGAAAAAACAATAATGATTCAGTCACTCAATCCACGACTGTTTGTGGGACGCTGCTGTGCGCAATTGGCTGCCCCGTTTTGCCCACAAATATACAGTCAATTCACTTTACAGTCTATTTTGTGAAGCGCTTTGAGACGCCTAGAAGACGTGAACAGCGCTATATCAAATGTCAGGATTATTATTATTATAAAGCCACTCTTGGGTGCAATACAACCCCTTTGTTATGTACGTTTGAAACACCTGCACTTTTACTATTTGGGTGCCAGTCTGGCTCAGTCGGTAGCGCTTTTGCTTCTGAGTCAGAAGCTTGTAGGTTCAAGCCCCAGGTCAAGCTGACATGTCGAGGCTGAGAGTGTAATGCAGTGATGGGCGTGTGCTGCATTATTGGAGGTTTTGCCCTTTGGATGAGCTGTTAATATGAGGTCCTGTCGGTCTGGTCAGGCAGTTGTTAAGGATTCCATGGCATTATTCGAAAAGCGAAGGCAGTTTCTCCAGGTATTCTGGCCAATAATCCCCCAAATAAAATGAGTCCCTCATTTAATGGCGATTTGTGGGACATTGCTGTGCACAAATTGTCTGCCACGTTCTCTAGCAAAAATCATACCATCATTGCAGTTTACACAACTGTGGCATTTAGTTCCTTTCACCACTCTGATCAATTGCATTAGTTTATAATTATCTGCGTCAGCAAGACGAGGGGGATGGTTGGGAAGGTGAACAATTGCTCTTTTGAGAGACGCAAAATGTGTTTTTTGGGTGTAACAGAGTCCTGACCAGTGCATAACTTGTGAAGTGTAAACAGTTGCATTGTACTAAACTGTGATAGCCACATCAATTCCACAGGTTCAGAAACATTTACCCTCAAACAGCTCTGAAGAGAATTGGGGTTTTTTTGGATCAGGAAAGCTGGGCTAGTAATGAAAATGTGTCTAAGAAATCGGATTCTGTATTAATTCTCTCAGTGTTTTGTTAGGTTCACCTATCGCTGATGGTTCTAACTGTTGCAGCAACAATCACTGCCTTTGTGCTGCCTTTTGTGCATGTGAAGGGTTGGAGTTACGTAAGTATTCACAACACTTTTTTTCCTGCGTGTAGGTTTTGTATGTAGCTTGAATGTGCGTTGTCTGTTTCGGTAACATTGGTTATTTGTGTCTTGTTAGCCTTGGGGGTGCAAAGCAATCAACAACAGCAATTTACGTTTATGTATAATAAAACTCATATGTTGTATCAGTTGGGATCATAACATTTCATATGATTTAATACGATTCTAGAGCTTGATATTAAAGGATAGAACAAGATTTTAACTTGTACTGCTTATTTCAGGAGTACAAGTAAAATAGAACAGGACTTTGAAAGCAAGAAAGGATAGCGTAAGAGTCTAGTTTAAGATTTGATGTATTGCAGTTGTATTTTGTGTTTGTGTCACTGGAGTATTGCTTATTGTGGCCCCACACCAGTAGCAGAAGCTTTTTACTGATTCAGAAATGATACCTGTCTGAAGACTCTTAAAAGGATCATTTTTACTTTTTCACCTTCTGATTATTAATAATAATAATCCCTCAAACTAAAAACAATAATAAATTGGTCATTTTCAATCTACGACTGTTTGTGGGACATTGCTGTGCGCAATTAGCTGCCGTGTTCGCCCACAAATATACAGTCAATTCACTTTACAGTGTGTTCTGTGAAACGCTTTGGGACGTCCTCCCGACGTGAAAAGCACTATATCAAATGCAAGGATTATTATTATTATTATTAAATAATACAGAAACCAGACCAGTAATACAAAGCAACGTTTCGTTACTTCATTCCAAAATGTTGGAAGTCCTGGAATTAATTTTTTCTTCTGTTTTCATCAAAACGGTCAGTAGTGCTGTTGTAACATCCGGTTTTGCCGTTTCCAGTGTTGCAGTGACACCATCAATAGTGCAGATTGTACAATTAGCAAAGAATTTCGACATGAGTTACAGACTGTACTGACTGGTAAATCATCTGACCTACTGGTAGGCAAGTTGAGAACAATCAAAGTACTTGTCCTGTAACTCAGTGTTTTCCTATTGTAAGCAACTGTCTTTGTGTTTGATCCACAGAATGCAGGAGCACATCCAGTCCTCGGCTGTATTGTAATGGGGCTTGCGCTGATACAGCCAATTGTAGCCATCTGGCGCCCTTCGCCAGATCACAAGAGGTTTGTTTAATTACCAATCAGATCCCGAAATTGCTCCTCGAGACTTGAAATCCCAAATGTGGTTCCCAAATCCCAGACGTCTCAAAGCCCTTCACAGAATATACAGTAAAATGAATTTTGTGCATTTTGTGGGCGGAATTGTCTTCCTTTGTGATTCTCATCAGACAGCCGCCTGTCTCTAAGCAGGTGAACCACCTTTTCTGTTTTCTCCCTTCAGCTGGTTGCTGGAGGCCACTTTGCTACAGCTGTGGATTTGCCCTTCTTAAAGGGAACAATAATAATAATAATGTCCCACCATTGCTCACAGTGTGGCCCAGATCAAAGTATGCCTTACAGAAATCATGGGGAAATTCTCTAGTCATTGCTAAATTTACAAACCCTAACAGTTCAGTGCATCCTTCGGACTTTTCTTCCTCCCTCCTTCCCTCCTTCACCGTTATTGTGCTCCATTGGGTCCACAACATTGCTGGAACGTTTATGTATTGTGCCTTTGCTGTTCTTCAGTTGTAGAAGGAAGAGGGAAACTACAGAAATTGAATGACGTGAACATTATGATTTGTAACCATTGAGTTTCAACTTGCCACGTGATCCCACTCACCTCTCAATGCTCTGCTCTTTAGAAAAAAAACTCTTCAAACCAGAACAGTTCAGTGATCCCAACTGACTTGTATTTCTTATAAGAATAGCCATTGTACCTCATACTGTAAATCCAATGAGAAATCTGCTTTTTTAAGCTTTTTTTAGAAACTTAAGAAGGGCTGAATAAACTTCTGAGACATGGAATAGCAGTCTGCTTCATGAGATTAGAGACTGCTGCACTAACTGAGAGCGTGTTTCTTTAGTGAAAGGTGTGTTGGTAAAAATATTTAGCTTGGTATGCACACAAGTGCTCTTTAAAATTCCTGAGCTTTACTTGGTAAAAATAGGGTCAGGACTTATTAATTCTGCCGTTAATAGGACCAGTTTATCTGGTGAAATACATTGAAGCTCACATATTAGCAAGATGCAGGCAAACTTCAGACATAATTAATTTTTCTGAACCCCCTCCAACTATACCTGATTGCTAGAGTAGCAAATTCTCTCACCCTTTGCCGACAATTTACGTTGCTGTTTTTCTCATGTTTGAAACCTGGGGAGAAATCTTTTTCATTGCTTTACATTAAATTATTTATCTTTTATTAAGTAATACCAATGCTAATATTGGCATTTCAACAAGTGTTAACTGCATAAAATGTCTACTTTCTTGACAGGCGATTTATTTTTAATTGGTTTCACGTTCTCATGGCTCTTGTGATCAAAGTCCTTGCAGGTACGTCATGATTAAAATGTAACCAAACAAAAATAATTATGATGTAATGTAGCAATGCTCTTCTTGAAATGATTAATCAGTACTTGTCTGAGGAAAAAGCTTCAATAATGCAGCTACTAAATACATCTTACGTTAACAAATGACACTTAATGCATCAGAGAAATGCAAGCGGCTTCGTAGAAGGAGCTCTTTCTACACATGTTGTGATAACTTATTCGTTCACATGAATTATTTTTCGTATTATTACTGAATTAAAAAAACTAAATACTTTATTATTTTATTCTACTAAGACAATTTGCAAGCCTCCAAGTAACTTTCTGAAAATCTGACTTCCCTCTGACTAGTGGCCGCTATATTTCTTGGATTTCAACTAATAAATGTAGCACCGAGTCGATGGCCTGTGAAGGTTATGGGAGGATTTGTTGGCTGGGAATCCCTGATCTACCTCCTAATTGCAGGAAAACAATATTCTGGAAGAATGGGTAAGGAATAACTCAACGTTATTTTCACTTTTCTCCCATGAATTCAGAACATTTTGATTTATACTAACCCAATGTACTTTCAATCTCTCTCGTCTCTGCAGCTATATACAGCAATCTCCAAAAGAAGGTAAATGTCTTTTTTTTTATCAGGGGTTAAAGGGGAAAATATAACAAAAGTTGGACAGCTTTAAAGCGAGTTTGTTATTAATAAAATTGTGCTTGTATAAATAAGGACTCGTTTGCTAGGTAAGAATAAATGAAAGTAGCTCCAGAGCATGGTATCCTTTGCATTGAAATCTTAAGGTAATATTACATTGCATGTTTTGTTTTGTAATAAGGGCCAGGCATTAAAGACTCGCACATAGCAGAGACTAACCCCTTCCAACATAAACACTGAAACACCCATTCCTTGATGGGATTGCATTCAATCATGCTTCTCACCTCTTACTTTGCAGGTGGAGCTCGAAAGCATCCTTCTGGTTGTGTATCTGTGTGGAAATCTAGCTTTTCTGATAGCACTCCTAGTGGCAATTGGACAAACTTAAAATGTCACTTGCAACAGTGATGAACTAACTGTCTTGTGGACCGTGATTCACCGGGATTTCCTGCATCTTTACTTAGGTCATAACGCAAGATTTCAACACTTTAGCCACAAATCCAAACAGAATTGAGCACTGATCCTATGTTCGCTCGTATCTGACTGATTCGGACATGGCAAGGCAATCTCAGTGGCAAGAAAACGATCCGACTATACTTAAAGAACGCTGCCTTTCAAAGGCAGCATCGCACATTCAGCTCTTAAGTTGTTCCAAAATTAATTGCCAATAAGTGTGAATGATGTGATTGGGAAGAATTCCTGGTAACACTATTAATTTTATTGCATCAGTCTACATCTTTCTTACAGTAGTTGTGATTGAGGTATTCAAATGCAACATGAAGTATAATGTGCCCAGCTTCATCTTTCCGTTGCTCTTTTTTTCTTCTCCTTTCAGCGAGTGTCAGGTTCCTATTTTATATTTCCTCACCTCCTTCCTGCTGCAGAGTGGTTTACAAAGGAGAGTTTCGACCCATTTAAGTGTTTTACAATGTTATTAGTAAGGCTGACAATTCATTACTGCACAAAGATCCCACAGCCTTTTCTTGAAGTCTCGGGAGTGAATATATTGGGCACAATAAAAAATTGTTGTGAAGCGTATTTGAAAGGATCCAGCATTGCTGCAACTAGTCACTCTCTGCTAACTTCCTTCTATTTGGCAACAGATTGCGTAAGAAAAGTCTGAAACAAGAAGAAACTGACAAAAAAGGGTATTTCCTGTTCATTGTTCACAGATAATATCTATGCAGGGACTTGATAATCCTCGTCTCTAAAGAAAGTTTAAAAAAACACACACACGCGCGCACATAAAGCTTGTACTTTGTTTTCATAAAGAAAGTTTGCTTACAGAGAAGTGTGGTTTGTCTGTATTTTCAAACACTTCCTACACCATGTGGATCTTAGCCAACCTTAAAGAGTAGTCACAAGGATCTTGCTTCCATGATTGGCTTGTGTAGCTGTCAATTTATTGTTTCCCAAACAATTCTGATTGTCAATCTGACAAAGCTTACAAATAGGAGTGCTTTTTGCCGGCATCACATCCGAAGGACACACTGAATTCATAGTACACTTTATCCAGTCGTATTATGTAACCTGCGAAACCAAGCGTCGTTGAAAAGCATAACTCCAAACTAGAGAACAGGAACAGCGAGGAAGTGGTGGTTTACTTACAGCCAAACAAAACTGTTCTGAACCAAGGTACTCTCAAATTCTAAGTGAAGTATCATGTAAATGGAGAACACCCGTATTTGGGTGTCGGTGTTGACGTGTTTATGTTTTGTCCATCTCGCACTCGCCCTAATGTCAGGCAAGTTTCCTTTCTGCACACACACACAATCTCTGTTTTTACATAGCAGTAAGTAGGAACCCGGTTGTTATGCGATTGGTGGATCACTTTCCGGGGCTAATCCTCCAAAAAAAAAATTATAAGAATTGGGTCACTCAATCCACAACTGTTCGTGAGACACTGCTGTGCACAATTGGCTGCAAATCTAAGTATTATTATTATAAAAGGAAGTAAAGGAATGTAAGTTAACAGTAAGCTCTCAGTACTTCCTGAATGAAGGTAATTTAAACAAGTAGTTTGCGAATATTACTCATATTATTTCCAAGTTGATTTGATTTTGTCTATATAATCTGAAAACAAAAAGTTTCTATGCCCCCTTTACCCCCCTCTCTGAACCCCTCTCTATCTTGTCTCGAAGGCCAGCCTTACAACATACCTCTTTGACCACACCTACACTTTACCCTCTCTCTTCCTTGTTCTTCAATGTCCGATCCCATCTATGTTCAGCGCTCTGAGATATTACCTTATGTGAATGACGAGAGATATGCAAGTTCTTTAAAATATCTTTGTGGTAGTGGCTGAAATAAAATAATATAATCATAATAATAATCCTTGCATTTGATGTAGCACCTTATCACGTCTTTGAAATGCCTCAAAGCGCTTCACTGAATATACTATAAAGTGTAGTGACTGCTATTTTAATAGCGAAATCTAGCAAGGAAATATGCTGTGGTGTCATTTATTTATGTCCAGTGAATCTTTTCTCGCCATAAATAAAGTATGTCTCAAAAGTTCGAAACTAAATTCAGTCTGGCATTCCATGAGTTTTATCCAAGAGGAAGAATGTATGAGAAAATCCAGAGAAGAGCTGGTTTTGTGTGGTCTGCTGGGAGACAGATGTCTAGTTCCAAGCCTTTTTAGATACAACTGCAATCTCCAATTTTTTCTACACCTGTAGTTTCAGCGCACGTCACCACTTGTAGACACTATTTTATTCATAAGCCATTTGATACAGTCTGACCAACAGAAGATGGCATCACAATTTCCTGTCCACTGATTGAACGATCTGTCACAAGCCAAACTTAATATTTTATTAGAAGTGATAGAACTAAGAGAAGGGCCCACTGTATTGACATTACCAATCCAAATCTCCTCAAAGTAACTGCTCTGAATCAACCCGTTATCAGAGGAAACCCAAATTGTGCATTACCGGACAACTAGAACATTTAGAGTTACAGGATGTAGATAGGAGTGTTTTCAAAGGAAGATGTGGCCAATTTAGCAACACTTCAACAGAGCACAATGAATTGCATGTGGATCAATGCTGTTAGAAGAGACTGTCCCTCAAGCAAAATCTTAGCAAAATGTCTTTCTACTCAGTCATAATAATAATAATAATCCTTGCATTTGATATAGCGCCTCATCGCGTCTACTAGACGTCTCAAAGCGCTTCACAGTATATACTGTAAAGTGAATTGACTATTTTGTACTTACTACACCAGGGGGTGGGAGGTATTTAAATGTAACCTCAATGAAATAATTTCTTACCGCATCAGTTAAACATCTTCAGAAAATAACTGCACGAGTAAAGCGTTTGCTTGATTGCAGTATTGGAAGATATAGGGGTATGTGCAGACTGGAATGACTACGTCATGAGACAATGATTTCTGTGTGCGCTGTTGGGATGAGGGAGCTGTGAGAATATGTGAAGATTGATAACTATTCTGCAGTTTTTGTTTGGTGAACTGTATAGCACAATGACTATTTCAACAATACTTTTCTCTCAGGAGATAGGCAGGTTAAATCCATTATAGGGCGTGGAAGGATTGATGGGATGAAAAATGACCTTTTTGTACTTCGTGCTTTCTTACATTTCACAAGATGTTCTTCGTGTGCTTGCACACTGGAGCTAAAAGATAACAATTGCATTCAAATTCACTGCTAGACCTGATAGTAAGGCACTTTATGGCCAGTAATTGCCAAAGGAATGTAACTTGCTGCTTTGTGCGGAAATGTAGGCATTGCAGAGTGAAGTTCCAAGAACGTACACAAGTCTTGCACAGTAAAACTCCTGAGAACTCGTCACTCCAACAGCAGCAAAATTACACTTGTATAGCGCCTGTCACGTCGGGAGGACGTCCCAAGGCGCTGGAAGGGGGAAAGGGCCGAGTTGTACAGAGTGGCGAGTTAGGCACATGTATAAACACTTAAAATGCATGCAGCCAGGATAGTGACATCATGATGACTTAAAACAGCTGTGAACTAGTTAAGCTAGGATCGAATTATCAGGAGTAGCAGTGTTTATTTTTGCAGCTAGGATTGAAATCCTACCTGTCGGTGTGCACTGCTTACAGGAGACAAACCTATCCGTGCTGTGTCCTTGCCAATCAATCCTATATGTTTCTTCCCCAGATGAGCCTGTCAATTGGTTTGCTGCTTCTGACCGCCAATACTGTTCTTAAAGTCCACGGTTATTCAAATGGACGTGTGCAAAGTTCGTGTGATTCCATGATTCCAGAGCATGGTTTTGCAGCACAAGCATCAACTGCTCCTTATACTGTCAGTGCAAGTAACACCTCATATAATGCTGGAGATGAAATCACAGGTAAAAATCACTGCACTGCTTAAAATGTGGCTGCAGTGTAGTTTACATGTTCAGCAAAATTTAAGGCCACAATTGTCCCAGTGCTGGTCTGCCATCGCCATTTAATCACGGACAACCTGTACAATTCAGCAAATTATTTACTACATTTATTCTTATTAATCTTATTTGCTTGTTTCTTTTTAATTGTGGGATTCCAACAGTATTGCCTCTGTAAAACATTCCTCCTCGTGAAGAGCGCTGGTATCAATGCAAGTTGTTGTAAATCAAGCTACACCTTATAGACTTATCAATGTCCCTTGAACTTCAGACATTGTGGGCCAAGAATGAGGGCACAGATACATAATAGTTGCAAACACGCACCCTTTCTAGTTGTAAATTCTTATTCGTAAGTTCGTTACACGCAGAATATCCCTCCAAAGAGCAGCCCATCTTCTTCAAACTGTCCTCGCTCATCCAGTTTGCATGTTGCTAATAGGCTCTGTTACAGTCACTCTATCTCAAGTCAAAAGGGTCCTGATGAAGGATTTCCAATTATTCAGCAGAGCGAGGCTGGCGGAGTTGTAAATCAGAGGTCCTTGTCATAGTGAGGGAATCCGCAGTTGTGCAGTATCAGTGTTAGCAGCCGAACACGTGTCGGAAACGGGTCAAGAGCTGTTATTAACTAGCGTGTTGTTCACACTGTGTTAAAGTAACTGTGGCTGGAAATCTGGGAAACAATTTTAAAGGGTTTCTGCTTGAGGCACGAGCAACACCAGAAGGAGATCAGCCACTCGGAACTTTTCGCATCATCGATCCCAACACTCAAGCACTTGACTGTTCAGGAACGGTAAGCAATTATTTTGGAATGCTTGAAAAGTATTCCCAAATACTTCTTCTTTTCAAATTCAAGCTCTTTCAATTCTCAAAAAACTGTTCTCTGAACAAGAGGAAATTTAAGAGTGAAATAGGAACAGGGGGTGTATGTTGGTCGACCCAAAATTAAGAAAGTTAATCACTTTCCTGGTAAACACAAACCAGCTTCAATTTTTATTTCTTCAATAAACTTTCAATTATTGTTTCGAAGTGTTGCTTTTTTTTGTGAAAATTTTATACGGAAAAGTGTCACGAGGAGAGATAAATACCCCATTTGGATAGACATGATCTGTGTGTAGTTAATTTGTGGTAGAAATGGCTTTGTATGTGTTATTTATTACCTACTGTGAGAGGTCAGTCCTAAACGGGTCTATCTCTTCACACAACCTATCGGAACGGATTGTATCTCTAACTCTAACATAATACTTCAATAATTGGCTTTGCTAATAACAAAAAACAAGGTGAAAATGTGACTGTGGGATATTGCAACTATGAAATCCTATTAACACATTGGTTATTTTATACTGTTTGCATTAACACTAAAATCAATGTTGAAAAACATTCCACACAGAAAACTGCTGTAAGTCACACAACAAGTGACAGAAAGCAACAAGTTAAGGCAGTCTGGATAGCTCCACAACAAAACGTAGGAGCCATTGAATTCAGGTAATTGTATTCTAATCATTGTGTTTTGTGGCACATACATTGCAAAGTTCAGCGTTTGTGCACCACTGTTTGATTGCTTCGGGACACGATCCCGCGTGAAGGACGCTATATAAATGCAAGTTGTTGTTGCTTCATCAGTAAAACTTCTGTAGATCACATTGAATTTGGCTCCTGTGTATACAGAAAACTACATGAAACCCTGATTGACGCACCCAAGATCAGAGGCAATATACCGTGATTATTCATTCAGTTAGTGAGTTTGATGAACTGTTACTGAGTGTATTTAAGACCAGTTTTAACTGTTTTCTTCAGAGTAACTGTACTTCATGATATGCAATCCTTTTGGATTAATGTGCAGACAACTATTAACTCCTCCATTCCTGTCACTCCATCCGATGGATCCACTGCACCAACCACCACTGCTCAAGCAGACTCAGTAAGTCCACTAATACTGTACTTCATTGAATAAATAATCCTTGCATGTGATAGAGCGCCTTATCGCATCTTCAAGATGTCTCAAAGTGTTTCACGGAATAAACTGTGAAGTAAATTGATTGCATGTTTTGTGGGCGAAATGCAGCAATCAACAGTGCACAGCAGTGTCTCTATGGATGTGCACAATATGCACATATGTATTTCAATCACGTAAGTTTCTCCTGTTAATATTGATATAATTCTCGTTTCCTCGTGTAGTTTAACTTAAACTCAAGTGTAACCATTTGTTTCCTTCATCTCATTGTCAGGCTGTCCTGTCAAATCTTTGTCACTGGAGTAAATACCGGCACGCGTAAACCTGAATTCACTGGAATTGCTTTCCCAGGTTCACATCTCGGCTGATCAATGTGGCACCACAAAGTTCTGTTTCATCAACCCACCAGAGTGCAATCCAGAGCTTCCAAACTGTTACTTTATGTCGGTGGCCAAAGGAAATAACAGAGATTATAAATTTGAAATTAGTGGCAGCTCCAATGGCTACATTTCGATTGGTTTATCAGATGATAAGTTTATGGTGAGTAACAGTTACCTTACAGTTACCGAACCGTGAACAGCATTTCAACAGTAGTATAGTATAAAGAGAAAGTATTTTTCTGCTTATTGGTGGATTTAATTTACAGCCTAACTGATCAACATTTTGGAGGTTTGAAGGACTTGCCTAATGATCTCTGTGATAGAAGGTGTAAGCACTATCACACTAAGATATTTCTCCTGATGCTAAGTATAGTGCATCTGAATGATGCGTGCTTGTGATGGGGGCAATCCGATTGGAAATCATTAATGTGATCTGCTTAGTGGCAATGCCACCTCTTTTAGAGTTATTGTATGAACACACGTTGTCTTCCCCTTTAGGGTAACGATGATGTTTATATTTGTGTGTTGGGATCCAGTGGAAAAGTGAACCTGGTGCATGCGTACACAACTGGAAGAACTACTCCCATATCTCGCTCTCTGGTTGGTGATTTTTCAGGATAAATGAATGTTGAATAAATAAAATAATGTCATTTTAATGGCAAACTACATGATTCTAATACAGATTGAGGTTATGATGAAGCCTTCAGAAATAATTTGAAAAGGATGTGTGGTTCATATTCGTAATGAAGAACGTGAATCCTAAAGACATAATGAACTATTCATTGATGTGTTTTATGATCTCTTTCAAGTGATTGCATTTAACATGCTAAGTCCATTTTAGCTCTAAGCTAAAGTGCTCTTGCATGATGAGGAACTTACATTAATGTGGAAATTAGCTCCAAAATGGCACAACCCAATAGTTGCCTCTACACTGGCAAGCATGTTCTAGTTTTGACCCAAACAGAGACTGAGGTAAACAAATGTAGCGGAAGCTGGAGAATTATATGTAAGTGAAGTTATCTAAGCAATCAACCATCGTTTCCTTTACTTTACCTTAGCCCCAATTCTATATCATGACATTCAATCATCGCATGGTAATAGTGCGCATGTGCAAAGTAAAGGCTGGTGAAATCAGCAAAATATTGGTGCAGAAGCAAAGAATTCCCAAAGTCCCTCTTCATGGCGTTACAAGTGGAAGATAAATGTGCCATAAATGAAATGAATCTGTCTTTAATAGAAACTATGTTGCTTTTAATAAGCTATGTGGACTTAAAAAGGCTTTATTTTGATGGAAATAGGAAGCAATTATAAATATTACTACAGTTTATGAGAATGGAATCATTAAGTGTGCGTTCACTTCGAGAAACATCACCACAGACAGGACGTACTACATATTGTATGCACATGGACCAGCCAGCAATGGTAAGTTGTGTGGACAGAAAGAAAATGTATCATTCAATGTCTTTTTATGTTTTTTTCTTAATCTCTCTTGGATGAGTAAATTTTGCTTCAGAGCATTGAACTACGTAAGGCCGAGAGCGGAAGTGAGTATCAAGGTTCTGTGAATCAGTCCGACACCACAGGCACTTTTGAAGTAGATGGGAGTGAATAATATAACGTGTGATGTGTTAATTAATTCTCACCAGTGATCAGAGTTGGGCTGGTTTCCTGAACAGCAATACTGAAACATGGCAATAACCATGTCAGCAGCTGAAGTCTTTGGCAACCTCTAAACATAAACCATAATACAGTCAATTCACGTTAGAGTATATTCTGTGAAACACTTTGAGACGTGTTGAAGACGTGTTAAGCTATTTCAATAATGCAAGGATTATTATTGTGTTGTTATTATTATATTTGTGGTGATTTGGGGTTGTTCAAACCCAAACCGGTTGATAATAAAAATATTGTTTTGGACTGTATTTTTTTTATCAATGGAATAACCACCACAAGTGATTATCGTATATAATATTTTTCAACTCAGTGTTTGGAATCCGATTCATACTCTTAAAGGGTATCTGAAACGCTGTAGAATACAAATAATGTGCAGAATGTACAGAAGAGTCTGCAGACACCGTGAATGGTTTTAAGATGAAAACATTTAATTTTAATACAGGCTACATTCAGAAGCATCAAAGTGACCCATACATTTCACAAGTCAAAGTGGATATATCTGCACCAACCCTGGCACTTGGAGGAACACGAAGTAAAGTGGTTATCAAAGTTCACGGTAAACCAGCAAACTTTATTTCGGATGTTAAAACAGATAATCACCCACGAATTTCTAATTCACAACTTTACTATGACTTGTGGTGTCCTGCAGCTCAATAGTTAGAGCACTCGCCTGCAAGCGAGAGAACCCGGGTTCATTTCCCGGCAGGGGGAAATGTTGGGCCATCTTCTTTAATCCCGGTTGTTAGTCAATTGGGGATCGCTTTTCCGGGGGTACTAATTCCTTAAAAAAAAAAAAAATAATAATAATAAATTGCTCACCCGATCCTTGACTGTTTGTGGGACGCTGCTGTGTGTTATTAGCTGCCACGTTTTGCCCACAAAATATGCAGTCACCTCACTTTACAGTATATTCTGTGAAGCGCTTTGAAAAGTCTCAAAGACGCGATAAGGCGCTGTATCAAATGCAAGGGTTATTATTATTATAAATCTCCTTAAATCCAAGCACATCAAATTATAACCAAAGCATAGTTTGTATTTGTAAAATATTCTGGCGGTGTACATTTCGTGCTGCGCTTTCAAGCATCTTTTCGAAGTGTTAAATGTTGCTAATTACTCTTCACGATAGGTGCATTGATGCTAATCGCATGGATGTGCATTGGAAGTATGGGTATGATTATTGCTCGATACTTTAAGAGAGCTTGGAAGGGAAAGAGATTCCAGAAGAAAGACCTTTGGTTTCAGGTAGGCTGGAGAAACACTGGTGCCCAAAAACAAAATTTGCTTTTAAGCTCCTGCGCTAAAACATTTCCCTGATGTTCTTTAGATCCACAGGTCCTTGATGATGCTCACTGTTGGAGTAACGATTATTGCCTTTGTGCTCTCATTTGTGCATGTACAAGGACTGAGCAGCGTAAGTCCTGAATTGTGCGCTGAACTCACGCACCTCTCATACAGTGGATTTATGTAGCAGAAAATAAAGGTTTTTAAAATGCAGAAAACACTTTCAATTGTTAGATAGAACTAATTAAATGCAACTGTCCTTTACAGTTTTCAAAGCAAATCAAATTAGCCGGTGTTGACTAAGGATGTCAGTCCTCAGAAAAAAATCTAATTTCCTACTCAGGATAATGATTATGGCTGTTTGTGGGACAGTGCATTTGCCTACAAATACACAGTCACTCCACTTCACAGTAAAATCCTGTGAAGCGATTTGAGACGTCCGGATGACGATAAGGTGCTATATCAAATGCAAGGATTATTATGATGATTATTATTATTAAGCATAAAAAAACGACTTGATCCAGAGATGACCTTGCTTGGTTCCTGACCACATGAAGTTTGCTGGTTTATAGTAGATGCGCATGCCCTCAGAAAATAATTCAGATTTAATTTATAATGCATAGTTGCCCCTTGCTTGTCCTCGTCTTATGAAAACGTGTAGAAAACATTTTAAAAGCTACGCTGGTCTACTTTTAGAATGCCAGCCCACATCCTTTCATCGGAAGCGTAGTAATGGGCCTTACACTGTTACAGCCGACCATAGCCGTAATGAGACCTCCTCCCAGTGAAAGACGGTGAGTGTTCAAATGAATATTGCATGCAAACAGACTGGAGTATGTTACGTCAATAGAACTCTCCTGTTTACTCTAAATACAACCTGCCTTTTGAAATGCTTTTTCCAGTTTATCAACTGAAGATTCAATGGCACGTGCTTATAGAAAATTGTCTCCACTAAGGATCTACTGTCTTTGCTTGGTTCATCATCTTGAACTGGCATTAAACTGTAATTTTAATGCCAGTTTGGGGTGTGGGAATTATTTCCTTTATCAGTGGTAAACTTACTGTTTTGATGCATTCATTTGTTTCAAGGCCATGTTCAGTGTTTATCAGCGGCAATATTAATTTGGAATAATTAGGAGGTAGTTTAGACTGTAATACATTGTGTCTTAACAGATGTGCATCAGTCAGACTATCAGCTAATAATGTTGACTGAGCAAGAATATTGCACAAAGGAGGTTGAGTAAAACAATTAGATATACTAGTCAGTTACAGTAGATTGGAACGCTGCTTATATCACTCATTTTTTGCTAGTTTTTTTAAGCTCAAATAATTTATTCAAGTATTCAGATATAAAAATAACCATCCCATCAAGTGTTTGCCGTACTTTCTGTTGCAGGAGATTTATTTTCAACTGGGTCCACAGAATAACTGCACTGCTGACAAAGGTTTTGGCAGGTATGCTGGTCTTTCTGCAGCCAAAAGTATACTTTACCACAATTCGGTGAATTTGGATATATCAACTTTCTAAAATCATATCATGAAAATCTAATAGGCAAACAAATATATCAATCATTATTATATTGGTCATTATTATTCTTTGATTCTTGGGATTCTCATAATTCAGAGCTGTAATGTGACTGTAATATACTTGGAAGTTAATAGTCTTATCGAACAAAAATGGTATACTCTCTATTGGATGTTATATGTTCTGAAGACTTGTTTTTTTTTACCAGTGGCAACGATATTTCTTGGAATTCAGCTAATCACGCAGTCAAATGGCCTGATTGGGCACATTATGGGAGGATGTGTTGCCTGGGAAGCAATTTTCTATATCATTATGGAAATTATTCAGTGTTGCACGAGGAATGGTAATAAACTATTCAAGAAAAAAGTTTAATTGCAGTTAAAAGTTAACTCATAAATGTTCTCTTTTTAAAGTGTTCTAACAATCATTTTATATCTTTGCAGAATTGCAAGAAACCGAAGATCAGAAGGTAACATTTTTTTAATGTGATTGAATTCTCGTAAAGGTAGACCAGTAGTCCTTTTGTCTTAACACAGTATTTATATTTAATATTTCAGGTGACCCAGAAAACAATGCTGCTGATACTGTACTTCTGTGGAAATCTGTTATTTCTGCTATTCCTTCTAATCGGGATCTCCAACAGCTGAACAGTACTAGATACAATGATGAATCAAAACCATGTTGTATCACAAGTTTATTTTAAATCTAGTTTTCTTATATTTTCCTAACTATCCTAAGGTTTAATATATATTAAAAAAAATAGGATTCTCTTTAATGAAGTCAGTAGAATGCTGAATGAAGGAATACACAATGAACTCTTTTTCAGAGGGAAGCAATTCTTCTGAATGTAAAGTTAAAGTACTATATTCTTGCTCTTCTGGATCTTTCTGTTATCACCAGCCTCCAGTACAGTTTAAGAATAATTAAGAATGTGGTTAACTAATGAGTCCCGAGTCTACTCTGTGGGCTAGGATATCTCAAACATATCCTAATATCCGTATGTACTCCTAACTTTACAAAAAAAAATGTTCGCCTCCTCGGAAAATACTATTGTGATTAATTTCAACAATGAATGAATCAATTTATTTTTATACGATAAAAGCTAACACCTTTTAGTTAGCCTAAAGTTACTGTCCACACTTTCATGATTTCAATGCACTTAATTTATTTCATCTACTTATTGCAACGCTTTCTTGTCAACATCTGGTATTTTACAACTTGGTGGTTTAAAGCTTGCCTGAAGATCTGAGAATTTAGCACCAGCCAACGTGATTCAAGAGCTTTTTTTCTCTTGCAAGTGTGGGCGGTGGTGTCTTTGAAGTAATAGATTACATTTCTTATGATGGTGACTTATCCTTGTATTAAAAAAAGCATTCGATTCATTTATGACTTTTGTTATTCTGGTGACATTGTTCTCACACATTTCATGCTGCTTTATCAAGAGGTTCACAATAAATTCCTGATATCTCCCGATAACCACCAAGTGAGGGCTCAATCGCACCAGTCCATGTTGGATGGCTAATAAGACAACTTGTGACGATCCTCTCGGGTAGGTAAACAGGCACTTTTGGGGGCTGCACTGAGTCCAAGATAATGAAGGTAGTTTTTAGGGTGGGATTTTAAGACGCAAAGAGAGTGGGTGAAGGGGAGGGGATAGAGCCGAGGAGTTGCGGAGCTTGAGGCCGTAATGACCGAAGGCTCAGCCACCAATGCTGGTGTGGAGGCAAAGAGGGTGATTACCGCGTTGTGTGTGTTCCTTGCAGATTTACTTTTAGGAGCATATCACCTGTTGCCCCGAAGGCTTAGCCCGTTCTCAGTCAACTGCCAGAGGGCGTGAATTTAAGATACATTAGTAAAATTAGCAAATTAATAAAGGAGCAAGTGGGGAGGTCAGGAGAGTGCTGTCCAGAGGCTCCGTTCGGGTCTGGAAATGCCATCGCTGAGGTTGAGGCAGAATCCATCCCAACGTGTGGCCTTCAAGAGGGAACCGGACAGATCCCCGAAATATTTAACACCTCTGGAACTCCATCCCACAGCCCCTCCGTCTCGCCCCTTCCCCCCTCCGTCTCGCCCCCTCGGTCTCGCCCCCTCGGTCTCGCCCCCTCCCCCCTCCGTCTCGCCCCCTCCCCCCTCCGTCTCGCCCCCTCCCCCCTCCGTCTCGCCCCCTCCGTCTCGCCCCCTCCGCCCCCTCGGTCTCGCCCCCTCCCCCTCAGTCTCGCCCCTCCCCCCTCCGTCTCGCCCCCTCCGTCTCGCCCCCTCCCCCCTCCGTCTCGCCCCCTCGGTCTCGCCCCCTCGGTCTCGCCCCCTCTGTCTCGCCCCCTCCCCCCTCCAGTCTCGCCCCTCCCCCCTCCGTCTCGCCCCCTCGGTCTCGCCCCCTCGTCTCGCCCCCTCTGTCTCGCCCCCTCCCCCCTCGGTCTCGCCCCCTCCGTCTCACCCCCTCCGTCTCGCCCCCTCGGTCTCGCCCCCTCCCCCCTCGGTCTCGCCCCCTCCGTCTCACCCCCTCCGTCTCGCCCCCTCCGTCTCGCCCCCTCCCCCCCTCCCCACCTTCGAGACCCACCTCAAGACCCTCCTCTTTGACCCGAGCTTTCGGTCTCCCGCGCTTCCCCGCCCCCATCCCCAGCCCCTCCCTCCCTCCCTCCCCGACCCTCGGGGGCGCGGGCGCGGGAGCCGGTACGGACACGACGGGGGGGGGGAGGAGGGCGGAACCGCCCCGGCGGCCACACGTCCGGGGCCGTAAGCGTCCAGCGGTCCCCCTGCGGTGGGAGCGAACCGAGAAATAAATTTTAAAAAAAATAATAGGAACAGGTCCATGAACCCCCCCCACACACACACACACCCCCACAAACCACACATCCCAGAAGTCAGGGCCTGAGGAGAGGAGGAGAGGAGGAGAGAGAGGCGCCGCTCCCGGTGGTTACCATAGCAACGGAGCTCGGCTTCCGGTCGGTCCGTCTCCATGGTTACGGCGGTATTTACCGGTGGGGAGGGGGTGGGGAGGGGGACGGACGGACGCGAGTTTCAATGGAGGAAATCTGACCTGGGAGTTGGGACATCAAACCTCTCACCACCGCTCTCTCCCCCCCTCACTCCCCCCCCACCCCACCCCAGACTGTGACACACACACACACACACACACACCGAGGGGAGAGAGAGAGGTACAGTGTAGAGGGTTAGAGAGAGAGAGAGGGGTACAGTGTAGAGGGTTAGAGAGAGAGAGGTATAGTGTAGAGGGTTAGAGAGAGGTACAGTGTAGAGGGTTAGAGAGAGGTACAGTGTAGAGGGTTAGAGAGTGGTACAGTGTAGAGGGTTAGAGAGTGGTACAGTGTAGAGGGTTAGAGAGTGGTACAGTGTAGAGGGTTAGAGAGTGGTACAGTGTAGAGGGTTAGAGAGAGAGGGGTACAGTGTAGAGGGTTAGAGAGAGAGGGGTACAGTGTAGAGGGTTAGAGAGAGAGGGAGGTACAGTGTAGAGGGTTAGAGAGAGAGGGAGGTACAGTGTAGAGGGTTAGAGAGAGAGAGAGGGGTACAGTGTAGAGGGTTAGAGAGAGAGAGGTACAGTGTAGAGGGTTAGAGAGAGAGAGGTACAGTGTAGAGGGTTAGAGAGAGGGGTACAGTGTAGAGGGTTAGAGAGAGAGAGGTACAGTGTAGAGGGTTAGAGAGAGAGGGGTACAGTGTAGAGGGTTAGAGAGAGAGAGGTACAGTGTAGAGGGTTAGAGAGAGGTACAGTGTAGAGGGTTAGAGAGGTACAGTGTAGAGGGTTAGAGAGAGAGAGGTACAGTGTAGAGGGTTAGAGAGAGAGAGGTACAGTGTAGAGGGTTAGAGAGAGGAGAGAGGGTACAGTGTAGAGGGTTAGAGAGAGAGAGGTACAGTGTAGAGGGTTAGAGAGAGAGAGGTACAGTGTAGAGGGTTAGAGAGAGAGAGGTACAGTGTAGAGGGTTAGAGAGAGAGAGAGGTACAGTGTAGAGGGTTAGAGAGAGAGAGAGGTAGAGGGTTAGAGAGATGCAGCACAATGTGTGAGTGTAGAGTGTCAGTTAGAGACTAACATTAAAGGTGTAACGTGTTTTCGAGAGAGCCTCAGCTGGTGTGTGTGTGTTTGTGTTAGAGGCATAACCAGAAATTTGATGTTAGACACTGGACACACACGTGTGTAACAGAGGCAGACCAGTATAGTGTATGATCACTACAAGCAGCACACATGCAGTGATTGATAGATAGATAGATAGATAGAGAGAGAGAGAGAGAGATACACACACACACACACAGTCAAACACTGTGTTACAGTGCAGACAAACTCTCAGATTGCTTGTGTAGAGAGAGGAGTACAGACTGTCCTGCCCTGGTAGTGTAACATGGCTGTCCCAGTAGCTCAGCCTCATCACATTTTTGGGCTTCATGCCTCTGTCACAAATAACATTATTTATTTGGACGAACAAACAATAATCTACCCTGCTGGGAACACCTGCATACGTTACAACATCGACCAGAAATGGCAGAAATTCATCCCAGGTAAGTGGTTCCCTCCAGTGAGGGGGGTGGGGTGGGTGGGGGGTAGAACCATTATTTAATATAAGGCTAAATGTTAATGTTTCAAGTGCTGAAAACGTCAGCCTGCACTTTTTTTGTTGGCCATTGGATTCCTTTTGGTTTCACTGACGTCTCAACAGTACACCAAATTACTGTGTACAAATAAAATTAAAAAGCTCAACTTATCACAGAGCCAGATACCGCTGTGTTCAAAGTGAGTTAAGATGATGAGAATCTGGCACAACACTAGACAGAGAATCTTTAATCTGTGATAAGTGAATAACATTAAAAAATAAGGCACGCAGTACTGGATTTACTAGGTGTTATTTAAGTCTGCAATAGATCAACACATCACATTAATATCAATGCCTGTGATGTAACCAGATATTTCCAATTCTTTGAGATCACAAGCTTATTTCATAGCTCTTAGTTTTCTGATTATCTTGCTGTAAAATATTAGAATCCTTCATTATACTGTAAATACTTGTGACCCTGGTCTGAAAACCCTCACAATAATTTCCCAGCCCCTGACTCAGTTGGTAGCACTCTCACCTCTGATTAACAAGGCTGAGGTTTCTTGTCTCACATCAGGTCTTTAGAGCTCAGTCTCGGCTGATCCTCTGGTGCAATGCTGGGGGGGAATCCATGCATTGTCTGAGATGCTATCCTTTGGATGAGACATTAAATCAATGTCCTGTATGCATGTTTATTGCCACAGGTCACGGGTTAGCCACCGCTGGATTAGACCATTTCCCCGCTCCCTCCCCGCCACCCACCCCCCATGTTAATTTAGTCCCAAATTATTTTCTTAATGCCATCTTAGATTCCGACTAGGAGACACGATTTTTTTTTTGTTTGACAGCAATTCCCTCCTCAGCCAGTGTTCGAGCACTGCTTCGCAGGATACCAATTAAGTCCCTATCCTATTTTTGTCTGCACTAATACTCCCAATCACTATGGGAACAACAATAGAGCTTTGAAACCTTCCGGCCTAACCTCTGCGTGGAGTTGAGAGTGCGTGCCGTTTACATTAGATCCTACACTGAATCATGCAAAGCATGACTACAGATTTTAGAAACAGCGACTGACTATTTCTTGCGTTGTTGAATTCAGGAACTGAAAGAAGCCATGGAATGCAAGCCCTTGCCATAAGTCCAAATCGACGATATTTGGCCATTTCCGAAAAAGGTGAAAGGGCCACAATCACAATCTATGATTTGCAGCCTGATCAAAGCAGAAAAAGAAAGGTCCTCAGCATGAACGAACTTCAGGCACAGGAGTTTGTCAGTCTGGCCTTCTCACCAGACTCCAAATATATAATTGCGGAGTCTGGAGATCCTGATTGGAATCTGGTCTACTGGATGTGGAAGAAACAAAAATTAATGTGCGTTATCAAGACTACTATCCAGAGTAACCCTGTTTATCAGGTAATCTACCATGGTGACACTGCAATACCAGCCTTTTTCATTTGCAATTCTTCAGAATATCGACTATTAATTCAGACTGAAGGCAGATTCTGAACTTCTAAAATATTCTTTTAGTTTATTTCAGAAGGAAAATATAATAATTCTGAATCATGTGTAGCCATTCATTTGTTTAAGAAAAAGTGCCAATATTGGTACAAAATTTAAGTGGTGGTAACAATTGAGTTGGAAGTGCGGAATTTATGAAACATTACGATTTCTTGTGAATTTCAGTGATTTGTTTTTAAAACAATGTGTGTGGCTACTGCATCTAACTTGTAAAAGTGCACAAAATGAAAGCAATTCCAAATTGTTCCAATGTATTAAAATATTTATAAAATGATAGGAATCCATAAATTTAAATAGGAATACAGTAACAATAACATGGCCATTTGTTCATCTTAACATCCTTCTTCCATAATTTATAGATTTGTGTCCAATACTTTCAACAATTTTCTTGATCTCTTGAAAAAGATGAATAATCACAAGTAAAGCTTCCAAGAAAATGCCCTATTAAAATATCCTCTTAGATTACAAGTTAAGTATTACAATGTACTTTTAGGGTTTTATTAATGATGTTGTCCAAATAGCAATCCTGTGGTCCTATAGAACTAGCAGCACTGGATTCTTTATTATTGTACATAAAGCTGCAAAGCATACAATCCCTATTGGACTTCATTATTACAATGAAGAACAGTACCTCCAACAATTTATAGCTATATACACAGTGTTAACACAATATGTCATGGTGATAGGTTCCCTACAGCCTCATTCTACGACCCCATGAATATGTTTGGCATTCACTAGTTTGTGATTTTTGTTTCAGGTCTCTTTTAACCCCCATGATGGCACACAGATCTGCGTGATTGGGGATAGCATTTTCAAACTATTCCGCTATGCTGAGGGAACTTTCAAGCAGATCAATTTCCAAAAATTGGAGCCACAACACTACCTCTCACATGTTTGGGTGGCTGAGGATCGCATTATTGCTGGCACTGATACTGGAAGAGTTTGCCTGTTTGAGTCAGCTGATATGCGCTGGGAGTTCAATATTGCAGAGTTTCAAAGGTATGAATACTTGTTTGATTAGGCATAAAGAACTAGATTCTACTGGATTTTCAGAATTCAAAGCAATGTGTTAAATTAATATTGCGAGGTATGAAATTTAATTTTTCACTGGTAAATTAAGTAACCAGGGTGTTCAGTATACACTAAGTAAAAATTATGTAAAAAATATTAATGTAACATTTTAGTTGTTACACTTGCACTTAGAGTTTAAGTGAGCTGGCAGAAGATCTTAAACCTCAGGAATTAAATGAGTCCATAAATTTAACAGATCTGTTTTCGTATCCAAATTAAATAATTCGTGCAAATTGGAGTTATACATTTTTAAAAATCACTTAAACTATCCGAAGCAATAAAGCACTCCTAAAAGTTGACTTCACTCTGAATGAATGGTTCATCGTTTTTCTCTCGTGTCGCAGAAATATTGCGGTTAGGGAAGAAAAAAAACTTTACTCTTAAATAATATTGTTGGCTTGTGTACCTGACAGGCAGCATAACTTCATGATGCATCTCGCTCAAGTTAGCAATCCCAGAGTCACTGCTATAGCTGCGTATTCCAAAGGTTTCCTGTGTGCTGCTGGGCCTGCAACTGTGTATCAGTTTGAAAAAGGAGATGAGAAGGATACCTATAAGAAAACCAGAGAAATTAGGGTGAGTTTCAGTGACTGGATGAGGCAGAACTGCTTAAAATACACAGGTCAGGTGTGTTCAAGGCATTAACCTGCCATCGATGGATTCGACCTTGAAGGCAGCAAGCTGTTTATTTCAGTGGGGCCCATTGACAAGTGGAAGATATTGCCTTACGCTGAATTTTAGAAGTTAAATATGCAATTTGATGATTAGAGATTGAAGATACCTATTTCGGCCAACCATGATGGGGTGTGCATATCTGTAACGGTAGAAATGTTGGCGTTAACATGGCTACTCGACTAATGGATGGGAAAAATAATCACTCACAATACTGAAGTGCTCTGTGGCCTCCTAATCCCCTACCAACCTGCCCGCTCCCTCCCCTCAGCGGGCTCCGGCCTGCTTCACGTCCTCTGCCCCGTCCACACCACCATTGGCGGGCGGGCCTTCTGCCACTTTGCCCCCACCCTGCCCTCCACCCTCCCCAATCTCGACCCCCAGCTCGGGTCCAAAACATTGATTGTCCAGCGCCTTGGGACGTCCTCCTAACGTGAGGGGCGTTATACAAATATAATTTTGTTGTTGTTGAAGATAAAGAAAGAAGTGGTCAAATATCCAGTCCAATGA
This sequence comes from Callorhinchus milii, assembly GCF_018977255.1. NCBI lineage: Eukaryota > Metazoa > Chordata > Chondrichthyes > Chimaeriformes > Callorhinchidae > Callorhinchus > Callorhinchus milii. The sequence continues at coordinate 19,927,511 of NW_024704746.1, forward strand.
TTAAAGCAGACCCCTCAACACCATTCTCGGTGGTGAAGACTGAGAAATAATAAATAAACAATAATCCTTGCATTTGATATAGCGCCTTATCACATCTTCGAGACGTCTCAAAGAGCTTCACAGAATACACTGTAAAAGTGAATTGACTGTGTATTTTGTGGGCAAAATGCGGCAGCCAATTACACACAGCAGTGTCCCACAAACAATCGTGGATTGAAGTGACCAATTTTTTATTTTTTTTTGAAGGAATTATTACCCCCGGAAAAGCAACCCACCAATTGACTAACAACTGGGTTCCTACATACTGCTAGATAAACAGAAGCGCGTGAAGTAAGGAAACATGCCTGAGGTTTTGCCCTGCTGGGAATCGAACCCCAGTCTCTTGCTTACCTGGCGAGCGATCCAACCACTGAGCTATAGGTCTCCACAGATGGTAGATCATGCAGATTGCTGATTTCTCTCCTTCTCCAACTTATTTTATGTTCATATAACAGCTGTCATGGTTCACCAGAAGAAAACCTTAGTGGTTCACTCCTTAGTGGTTGATCATTGGCCTCGAGAAAAGAACTAAAAAATGTGTCTTTTTAAAATCATCTCTGCACTTAATCACAGTCTTCTTAATACCCTTCCAGCAAAGGTGTGCAACCTTAGTTTCTTTCCAATGTATTTCAAATCATCACTGTGGAATAATTTCCCATGTACTGAGTTTGCAATCTCACCCTGGCTTCATCTACTTTCCAATATGAAAGGAGGTTTCCTTCCACACCATCACCACACTTTTGTCTGAAGCCTTGATTAATCTTTCCCATCAGATCCCACAGGATATATTCAGCACAGATCCAACCCTATCAGAACAGCAAGAGATTGTAACTTTGTCTATTAGTCCATCGGAAGAGACGCTAATTGCTACCACCAATAAGAATCAATTGTACAGCATTATTCTGTCTTCTACTGAAATGACCAAGGTAAGCAATGATCAAAGAGAGAGGAATCTAAGAATAGTTCCAAAATCAAAGCAAATTCAAAACAAAATTGATGGAACATCACAGCACAAGAGCTGTATTATTCTAAGATGCATAGAATTTAAAATGTGTGTCTCTTTTATGCAATTGAATATTGATAACTTTTGCATTTATTAGTTTGTTTTAAAAACGGAACCAACTCTAATGTTGCTGCGTTTTCATATGTTTTATGAACTAATCCTGGCAAACATTATACTGGTGTTTGTCCATGCATTCTACTTGTATTTTTTAATATAATTTTTGTGAAATTATCAACAGAATGAACCAACGCACTTTGAGATTCTCTGTCAATCCTTCCACTCCAGTGCAATCACAGGCTTGGGAATCTGCATCAGAAAACCTATCATTGGGACCTGCTCTGTGGACCGATCTGTTCGTATCTGGAACTATGAGACTAAGTACAGTTATTGCACTATATATTTTTTTAACAAACTTCCATATTAAATTGAAGCTATTTCGGTGAAAAATGCTCATTTGTTTGTAATTATGCATTCTGGTAAAACTTAAATTCATTTGAGTTTGTCATAAACTTACATTTCTTGTCCATTGTTTTCTTGTCCATCTTATTTTCTTCCAGTTCTTTAGATCTTTATAAGGAGTTTCAGGAGGAAGCGTACAGTATTGCTGTGCATCCATCTGGTCTGTACATTCTCGTTGGATTCTCCGACAAGTTGCGACTCATGAATCTTCTGATTGATGATATTCGAAGCTTCAAAGAGTTCACAGTTCGAAGCTGTAGAGAGGTGAGCGTTCCATATTCTGTCCCTATTTCCTAGCTTAGTTTAGCCATACCAATACTTTGAAACTACTCTGTCACTTGTATGGGCCTGGATTGCTATGACTCTGAATGCTCTGTATTTGCATTATCAGATATTCAAACGCCAAAAATTGTGCTTGTAATAACATGACTTCTAAAGCCACAATAGCTATATAAATGCTAATATAAAAGTTGTTGTTGTTCTAAAGATAAAGTTTTGTTCCTCCAGTGTTCCTTTAGCAACGGTGGTCACCTATTTGCGACAGTAAATGGAAATGTCATTCACATTTTTGCCACAACGACGTTTGAAAATATTGTTAATCTTAAGGGTCACAATGGAAAGGTGAGATTTGGAGAATATTTGAATCAGTTATTTTGTTCATCTGTTATTTTCCTTTTGCTCTCAGCCCATCAGCTGCTACATTACATGGATATTGGTAATTTCATATTTATGAACAAGCATAAATTAATAGAAACACAGAATTGTTCAGCCCAGGAGACCATTTGTCATTACTGCCTCTAAGGCTAAATCACTCTATTTTTATTTAATCCAATTTTCCATCTTTTTTCCCCATATTCTTTAATTTTGTTATTGTCTATGAGTTTATCCAGTTCCCTTTTTTGAATGATTATATTGATCCAGTCCCTAGTTACTTCTTGTAATGAATTCCAAATACTACCAATCCTTTTATAACATTTTTATGAATACATCAACAAAAATAGATAAATTCACACGTTCTTATAAAATGGATAATGGTATGTGGGGATTATACATTGATATTTCAGCCACAAAGTATACAGTCAATTCACATTACAATGTATTCTGTGAAGCACTCTGAGATATCTGGAAAACCGTGATAAGGCACGATATCAAATGCAAAGATTATTATTATATTCCGCTGTTCTTCCCATGTAAAGGTTCGCTGCATTGTTTGGAGCATTGATGACAGCAAAATTATTTCCTGTGGCATGGATGGTGCAGTCTATGAGTGGAATACACTGACTGGAAAACGAGAATCTGAGTGTGTGCTGAAATCCTGTAGTTACAATGGAGTGTGCGTCTCAACAGATGGGAAAATTATATTTGCAGTGGGTTCCGATCGAACTCTGAAAGAAATTTCCGACTCCCAGGTTTGTAGGATGCTGTGAAGAGCAATCCCTCATAGCCTTTGGATTATTAGTACTTAACATTATCAAATCGGGAAGCAATATATATATACACAGACATGTTTTACCATGCCTTCCACCTGTTGTTAAATCCTCCAATTCCACCACCAACTGTGCTCTGATTAGAACATCAAGCTGTTTTTTTAAATCCTTCTCAATCCAGTGATTGACGACAACAACAACAAAATTACATTTATAGCGCGCCTTTCAAGTCGGGAGGACATCCCAAAGCGCTGACTACCCTTTGGATAAAGAAATACTTTGTGTGTCTGTCCTGAAAATGCCCTTTGCAATCTTAAACCTATGTTCTTGTGTTCTGTTGTCTCAGTATATCCAAAAGGTCTTGTTGCCAGTGCTTTTAGTCATCTCAGCCAACGATTCAAGCACTTTGTGACATCCCGCTCACCTGAAAGTACACTATATAAGTATAAATTGTATTGTATTGCTTCCTAACCTTCAGCCAATTTTGAATCCATCTCTTTCCGTTAGTAGTTTCTGTTATCTTTATAAATTGTAGCATATCTGCAAATGCAGAACTTAAACAAAATGAAAAAAAAATGCTAAAGAATGTTCTGATCCACAGAACAAAATATGATTTGCCCTTTTTCCTGATTAGCATGAACAAATCTGCCTGGAGAGTATTCTCTCTGATGAGTCACTTTGTTTGTGTTAAAGAAAATTTACATTTACTGGTGCCACACTTTCCCTCCAATTCTATGTTTTTCATATTCATTTGATAAACCTAACAATAAGCACTATTTATACAAACTCTGTTATATAATATTATGTATGATTGTATTCATATCACTTGCCACGCTTAAATTACCCTCTGTAACATAATAATGTGTAATTATGTGTATCATAGAATCATGGAAATTTATGGCACCACTGCGATGCTATCAAAAACAGGTTTCATCATCATTAATCCTCAGCCTTTGCAGATTAAGAGCTCGTCTGTGCTAGAAACTTCTTAAATCATTTTGATTTTTTTTCCCGCCACCTAGATTCTTCGAGAAGTTCCATCAAATGATGTTGTATATAGCTGCGTTATAATGTCTCGTTCTGGACGAATGCTGTTTACAGGCACTTCTGGTGGAACGATCAGATGCATGAAAATCCCACTATCTATCCAGAGGGATTGGAATGAGTATCAGGCACATGCTGGACCCATAGTTAAGGTATGCTAACTGCTAGAGTGCTCTTTGACATTCAATTTGAGTTAGTTACAGTTGCTCATTTTTGTAGCCTTCTTCATATATCACTCCTTGCTTTCCGTAACTAATGGATGATATATTGATGGGAATGGAAACAGCAGTTGATTGTATCCCCTTATGTTCCAGCTCACTGTCCACAAATTGGGTAGTAATAGAGCAAGTGTTCCCAGCTTACTCCAAGGTCAACTTTCATTCTGCTCCGAAGTTTTTGCTCACATTTTTCTCGAACTCATTTTTAATAGGAAAACCTGTGTAAGTTTCCTAACAGTGTTCTTCGGTGAAGAAGGAAATGCCACGTTGGTATTTCAAAGAGTGCTATTTTAAGGATGGGGTCAAGACGCATTGATTTGGGTAGAGTTGTTGGTAGCTTTACTCTGCATCAGACCGCTCTGTAAATTCATAATACTATCATGGTATTAAAAACTGGAAAGTATTCCATTGATGTTACCTTATTGAAACCAATGAGGATGATAAACTGCCACGGATCATCATTCAAGAAAATCATTTATCTCGAACCCAAACCTTTAATTAATTATCTTAATTAAAGGTTTGGATTCGAGATAAATGACTTTTTAATTAATTATCTTAATTAAAGGACAAGACAAGAAGAGGAAGAATTCATCCATTCCCTAGTCTTGCTTAAACATTTTAATGTTGCAATTCTGACCCTATTTCTGTGAGCAGAGTTCCGTACCTTTAAACATTTTTAGGTTTTGCCTTTCGATTGCCAGTTCTTACTGAGTTTTCTCTCTCCAGATGGCCATTACCTATGATGACCAATACTTGCTGACTGTTTCAGAAGACGCGTGCCTTATTATCTGGAAGATTGTTGAGGGCCGGGGACTGAAACGAGAAAAGGAAATTGGATATGCAGAGGAAATTTTGATCACAAAATCTGATTTGGAAGAAAAAGTAAAGTTCCGTGGATCTTAGAATCAGAGAAATGCACACACTTAGCTAGAGGCTGTTCAGGGCTGAGACTTTAGATCAGGGCTGAGAGGACTGCTCATCTTATGCACAACTACGATTCTGCTCAGAGCTTTGTCCAATGCTGTTAGGTATTTTTAATTGCTTCACACTTCCTGAGTTTATATTACAGCAATATGAAACCAGTGGTTTTTCATTATTTATCCTGAGAAAGTGCACGGTAAACTGCTATATTAGAATATTCATAATAATTGTGTTAGAATATTACATCACATTCATCCTCATTGCCTCCCATGCCTGTGTGAGAGGGAAAGAGAAGTAGACTCCCCAGGGTATGTGCCTCCAGGTTAGAGGGGAAGGAGGAGGGGGTGGAGGTCAACAGTTTTGCCATCTCACACCTCCGCTCACTCTCAGGAACATGTTGCCACTGCACCTAAAACACCCATTTTGAAGGTGGGACAAAGTATAGGCCTTTCAGTAGACCGTTAATCTTTCTAATCTCTCCTTTATCGTTCCACAGTAGTTAGAGAAGGTTAAAATAATGAAAGGAAATTGACTCTTGTCTTTTTTCACAGAACCAACTCATGTTGGAGTTGAAAACTCGTGTTGAGGAATTGAAAATGGAGAATGAATACCAACTCCGACTGAAGGATATGAACTACAATGAGAAAATCAAAGAGTTAACTGAGAAATTTATCCAGGAAATGGAGTCTCTCAAAACAAAGAACCAGGTGGGTAGCAAGAACAGCCAATTCCGATATTATCTTAAATGCAAGGGCAGTTTCCGTGAAGATATTCGTCATCTCTTCCATTTTTAACGAAAATTGTGCTACAGTATTTACCTTTGCCTATTTCTTCTTAAAAACAAGTGCTATTGCTGTGTTCACATGGTGAGTTCCAGCTCCAGGTGTTTTCTCTGCAAGAGTGTTTCGAGTTTAGCGTCTGAGGGCATATCCTCCCGTGTGTGCGAAGCTGTCTCTAGCTTTGTGGAATTAAACAAAAACAAATAAATCACTCGTTATATTGCAGGTATTGAAAACTGACAAAGAGAAGGTTGAGTTAAAACATGAGGAAGATGTATCGGACATCCTGGAGAAACAGGCCAGAGAAGTCCAGGATTTAGGTAATGACTTTGAAACACAGTGGCTTTTTTGGCACTCTCTCATGTGTGCAGTAAGTAGTGCAGACAGAGTTGAAATCAGCTCCTTCCAATTCTGAGGAATATCATTTCACTTCTATTTTCAGAATCTACAAACAATCAGAAGCTGATGTTGGAGTACGAAAAGTACCAGGAGCTGCAGGTCAAATCCAGCCGAATGCAGGAAGATTACGAGAGGCAACTGCATGAGATGGGTGAGAGTAAGAATCAAGCATTAGAAGAGCTAACTGAGTACTATGAGACCAAACTCCAGGAGAAGATAGCGCTGCTTGAACAGGTATTGACAGAAAACTACCTGGCTATATTTGCACCCAAATGTTGAACATTAAACTGAGGAGCGTAAAAGAACTCGCAAGCCACACAACTGAAATATTAAATATCTTTTCTCAAAATATTAATTTCACTTGGGCAAAAATACCCTAGTTTAAAACTGTTGTACCTTTGCTTGTACTGTGCAAAATCGTGCTGTTCTATTTAATCCTCAGCTCTCTTTTGTTACTTAGAGTACCTGACGAAGACTACTTTTCTTCATCTTTGCTACATTACCCGTCGCTGTCCACTGTCACCTCGTTTCCTTCCTACTGCCCTCAGCTTGATGTCCAGCACAGTCTCTGTGAAACACTTTGAGACACCATACGATGTGAAAAGCGCTTATGTAAATGCAACATTTTTTTTATTGCTTCGTTCTATTGAGTTCACTATGTTGCTCCAATGTCCCTTTCCTTTCATTTTCCATTAGTTGCATGATGAATCTAGGCAGCAGCTTCGAGAGTTTGATGAAACAAAAAAACAAATTGAAGAAGACGGTGACCGTGAAATTCAGGATATCAAAATCAAATACGAGCGTAATCTGAGAGAGGAGAGAGAAACAAACCTCCGTCTAAAAGGAGAAACCGGAATCATGAAGAAGAAGGTAAAAAGAAGTAAACAGGGATGAGAAACTTGGGGAGTCTATTAATACAAAGATAAACCCTCCCAGTCAGGAGATCCATAACTAATATTTGAAATTATTTTGAATTATTAATTTTTACTGAGGATTGTGCAACTGGAGAATTATGTAATGCCAAAAATCCTGATTGAGAAAAGTTGATATGAGTTACAAAGCATGTTCCTTTCACTCCTTTCATTGCAAAACCTATGATGGGCTTGACCTCACTCAATGTAAATCTTTGTCCGTATACAATAGAGTTGTCCGTATACAATATTTGCCCATACCCCAAATTTTCTTCAGAAACAATTTTATAATGTTATGTCTCTGAGGAGATCACTATTCTTTCCTTCTGCTGATCTCAGTTCCTTTTTGTTTCTGTCAGTGTCCAACTCACTTCATTTCTCTGTTCTCTTTGTTTTTCTCCTTCACAGTTCACAAGTTTGCAGAAGGAGATTGAAGACAGGCAGGGAGAGATTGAGAAACTTAGGACAGAACATCAGAAATTGCAAGGAATCATCAGATCCCTGGAGAAAGAAATTCATGGATTGAAGAAAGAAATTCATGAACGAGATGAAACCATTCAGGACAAGGTGAGGGGTGTGAGAAGATGAAGAATAAGAGAAAAGGAAATGGGCAAGGAGAGAAAGGGTAAATGCAAAAGATAGAACCAAGTAAGCTACTAAAATGTGTAATTGTGCAAAAGGCCGGAAGCAGAAAGTAAGGATTAGTTGTTATATTGTCATGTTAATGTGAAAACACCCACAGGAAACAGATATTAAGATACTGCATAATTTTAAGAATGCGGAACACGTATTGGAGGAGAAGCAGTAATTTGCTGTATTTGCGAAAATGCTGTCGCTGGGAGAAAATAAACCAGTGTGTATTGTTTAAATGTATGAACAAGACACCGGAGCAAAATGTGTAATGGACAGATCTTGTTCTGAAAAAGAAACAGAAATTAGGCATAAATATAAATAAATATGACAACCAAAACCTATTTATGAATCAGAACATGAAAAAAAATGTATTTGACAAGCTTGCACAAACATTTCCCTTCATTATGTTGTCTGCTTTGGATTTTCCTCAGTGTATAAATGGGGTAGATTTCAAGGAACAGAAATATTGCAGAAACACTTCTAAATATTCAATTAGTTTCTATGTTCCGCAGTGAAAAGTGAATTCAAATGATAGCATTGATGCAATTGTAAATTAAACCTGGAATTTTGATCATGTGCAGGAAAAACGCATCTATGATCTCAAGAAAAAAAACCAAGAACTGGAGACGTTTAAATTTGTTCTGGATTTCAAAATTAAAGAGTTGAAAAAACAGATTGAACCTCGAGAAAATGACATAAAACGAATGAAGGACCAAATACAGGAGGTGAGTTTTGTACCCTGTTGCTTGCATGGAAGAGATGGCATCATACAGAATGCAATCATGTATATCTATTATGGACGATGATATAAAAGATGGCACTACTTAGTCCATTTATTATTAAAGGTCTGAGGCCAGAAATTGTTTTCATTTGTAGCTGGTCCCGGAAATGTTTACAGTTTTGTAGAGGATTATCAAGTGCAGTTCAAAAGCAAGAAAGTACACAACATTTGAGGACAAAAGTAGGAAAAAAAACGTCTTTTACGAAAGTTTTTGTAATCAAATCAATTTTTTTTCCTTATGAACTGTCTGTCTACAGATGGAGCGTGAGTTAGAGCGATTTCATAAACAGAACACTCAGTTGGAACTTAACATCACTGATCTGAAACAAAAGCTGAAGGCAACAGAAACTGAAATGCACAGAGAGAGGGAAAAGGTCAGAACTTTAATTGATTTAGATGAATTTAATCATCACTCTTTTTCCTGCCTCCCACGCATAGAAACACACCTACTTTATCCGTTTCTCTCTCACACATACACTGATTGAAGTTCTGTTTTAGTATGCTGTCTACAACTATCCTACATTTGAGTTATTTTTGTTGCTTTAAGTTTCCATTCCATTATTCAAAGATTCAGTTCAGCCATACAAAACAATAAATAGTCTGAAGTTTGAGTCCAAAGAAATGTGGTAACTACCATAGCTTTCAAATTAAGATTGAATCCAAGAATTTTGCAAAATATTAAGAGAATCCCCAAAGCTAAGCTTTTTAGACCTTGGAACATTTTTAAACCAGAGAAAATATCCAAAGAGCTTCTAGTCTCTCTTCTCTGTGCTACTGCAATATTTGGTGACAATGTCTCCATAATCATAATTAAGTTACCCACAGAAAGAGAGAACTGAACTGTTCTATAGATGTTGACAAGCAAATAATACACATTCGCAAGGTTTGAGGACAAAAGTAAGAAAAACTTCACGTACTGCACACAATTATATAGCCACACACACACACACACAACAATGTGAAACTCATTTTTTATAAATTCCAATTTGTTTTTTTACATAATTTTAGTTTCTCTTTTTGCCTCTCTCATACTTTTCTTTACATTTCGTATTCCTTTGCTTTCAGGTGCGGAATGTAGAATCCGTCATCAAGCGTTTTAAAACTGATCTATACCATTGTGTGGCCTTCATCCAAGAGCCAAGGAAGCTGAAGGAAAGTGTACGGGAGCTATATGAGAAATATGTTCCACAGTCTGATGTGGTAAGGCCTGTTTCTATAGTTACTTTATGTAGAAGCAGATGACTCAATGTGCTTCACAAGATATATTGTATAGTGACTGAGTATTTTGTAGGCAAACACAGCAGCTAATTTGTGCACAGCAATGTTCCACAAACAGCCATGAAGGGAATGGCCAATTTTTTTTATAACGGAGGATGGTTAGCCCGGACATGGGAACAATCGCTCTTATCTTCAGAAATAGTGCCATTGGATCCTTAACGTCCAACAATTAGACGGTAACTCAGTTTAACATCTCATCCGAAGGACGGTTCCTCCTACAATACAGCACACCCCCAGCACTGTCAGCCGACATTACATTAGTTCCAAATCCTGACTTGGGGCTTGAACCCACAACCTTCTGACTCAGAGTTAAGAGTTCGGTTGATGCACATATGAGAAGACCTTGAACAAATCGTGGATTTTTCTGACAATGACACACTTAGGCGGTAGAATTGGTACAACAATGTCCTGGGATTTGAATGCAAGTCCAATCCAATAAGATGAAAGAGTCCTCTCCCCTGTGTTGGCTCTAAGAATCCGATGTATTCAGACAATCTCAGCCCAATTCCTAGTTGGTGCAAAATGTGCCACTAAATTGGCAGGAGAGGGCGCTCTTCTGAGATTCAGTAAAAACAGAGTAGAGGGAGCTTTGCTCCGCAAATGCTTGCGCTGTGCTTGGCTTTGGAATGCTTGACATTTACACCAGGTATGAATAGTTGAAATGTCAAATTCCTCAACGTTCCTATTTAACTGCAAAGCAAGGACTTCTGTCAGATCATGAACCGGCCAGAACAATACATTAAGGAGCTGCGGGCACCATTGCTTATTCAAAGGAAGTAAAGCTGAAGTAAATAATACCATCAAGGAGAGCCTGAGAAATGGGAAATATTGTTGTGACCCAGAAGGAGTTACTCTCCAGATGCTGATTTCTAAACGATATCAAATGGCCAACCTGCAGATCCAGTGAACTCAAGCAGACCAGTAATAATAATAATAATACTAATAATAATCTTTGCATTTGATATAGCACCTCATCACGTCTTCAAGACGTCTCAAAGGGCTTCATAGGATACACTGTAAAGTGAATTGACTGTATATTTTGTGAGTGAAACGCGGCAGCCAATTGCGAGCAGCATTCCAACGTAAAGGGCTTTGACGCAAAGAAAAGTTAGGCTGTCACTAGGAAACAAAAGGTGAGGGTGAAATCCACCCCACCATTTCCAGACAATGAGATCAAAAGTCAGCTCCCAAGGCTGGCGTGTTTGCTCACAGCTTCCCAAGCACTTGCCCGTAACTTCAGAGATGTAATGGAGCAGGCAACAGTCATGGCAACTACACATCCAGCCTAATGCTGAACAGAGCCTCGAGCAAAAGAGGTGAACACTGGTAACACTATGTATTCAGCAACTGTGATCCTATTGGTAACATTCACAGCACTGAGCTCCATTGCAGTGCAAACCTACATACTAGTGATGTATCTACTGTATATACTACCCTTGGAACCAGAGGTAACCCCTGTCCCAAAAAACAGCACTGTCATCTCTAGCCCACTCACCTGGATTCCCAGACTTTTCCCCTGTACTACGTGAAGAATTCTTACATATGAAAATTAATTATTTACTGAGGATTAATTAATATTCATTTCAAATGTTTGTATTTTGATTCAAAGCGCCATTTTTAGACACGTTTGTATTATATTAGTAATTTTTTTCTAGGTAAACTAACCATACTATCCTACCCAAGCATTGGGCAAGTGTAAACATTGGTACCGTAAACTTGCATATGTCTTCAGGATATTCAATTGCCAATGAAACCAGAAAATATTTTAATGCCGTGGAAGCATCAACTGTATCCCGTATCAATTATTACCATGTTGATGCTGAAAACTTTTTTTTATCACCGTTGCTAATCTTAACAGCCTCCATTTTATTTCTAATATTTACTGAGAAAATATGATTTGAATTTATGGAGCTTATAATTTAACAGTGGTTGATTTAACTGCAGAGTAAATCATTGCCTATCTTTTAACCATTTTCCCTTTCCCAGTTTGAAATTGCAGTCGTTGATGCAGACATTCAACGAGAGTTTGGTCGACAAAGGGACCACTTGGAGAGGAGCATTGCAACCCTGCAGAAAAAGCTAGTGAAGGACACAGAGATTCACCGCACAGATAACGTCCGCATCATGCAGGTACAGATAAGAAAAGTGGCACTTAACCTGCACCTAAATGTCCTACTAACAGAAATGAGATGGATGACCAATTAGTTTTTTGGGGGGAGGAATAAATCTGGATGAGGGAATAGCATTGATTACGACACTCGAGAATTGTCGTCAAGTCTTTACCTAAGTGACAAGAATAGGCAGGTGGGACCTTAACTAAACGATGGTGCTTCAGTATTGCATAGTCGTGACAATCTGGATTGTAATAATAATCACTCTCCATTGTGATTGTTTTATTCATGTTTCATCACCTCTGAATCAAAACCTTGTCCTTTTTTTTAGGAAAACGTTATTCTAATTAAGGAAATTAATGACCTGAGGCATGATCTGAAGGCTGCTCGAATCCAAGTACATGATTTAGAAGTAACTCTTGGAGTCAAGAAAAACAAGAAAAAACCATGCCCTCTACAATTCAAAGGTAACAGACGTCAATCTGACCAACAGTGTACTACAGAACGTCGAATGGATTTAAATAATGCAGTTGATTTTATCTATGACTTTACAGGTAGTAAGAACTACTCTCAGGTGCATTATTGAAAGAGAATTGTTATACTTTTTTTATTAATTATTTTTTCTGGTATTGTCCGGTTGGTCCTAATGGCCTGTTTCCATGACAATTCATTCCATGTAATTCTGCAAACCCACAACTAACTGGATTGAGGCTGTTCAAACTCATTTCAGAGGGAGGGATATACAGAGGGAATGGCTTAAAATCGGTATACTAGATAAAAGAGCTATGTAATCTCATGTAACCTTTTTGTCTCTTTCCATGGGCAGATGATTGTTCGAGGACTGGAGGCATAATGCGTCTTAATTTTGAGAAAGAGGCAGAACGTATTATTGAAATGCAGCGACTTGAAATAAAACGTCTTCGGGATCAAATTCAGCAACAGGAGGATATGCGATCCACTTCTGTTGGAAAGATAACCTCACTCGTTGTGTAAAAGTTGCTTGGAATATATGTAAGAAGACAGCACATCATGAGTTTACCCTGTCACCTTTACTTAACAAAGCAAACAATTGTCATAATTTCTGACAGATACTTTGTCGTCACTCAGTTTGTCCTTCCTTTCTCTTCTGAACAACGTCACACTGTTAGAAACCAAAGCAGTGACTAGTGTTTTAAGGGTAAACTATTAAACTTTGTTCTCATGTTTCCTGAAACCTTTTGTGTATTAAGTCCCAGTGTACATTACCTGGCAGCAAATCATATTGTTATCATAAGTAAATTAGTCTTGATTAAAGGAATTTGATAATTATAATTCATTGGAAGAATCTAGCTGTGGCTTATTTACGTGGAGGAAGTAAAATTAAAAGAAGGTACTGACTCAGCCAGGAAGAAGGAAGAATCTACTTTCAGCGCCTTGGGACGTCCTCCCGATGTGAAGGCACTATATAAATGTAATCTTCTTGTTGTTATTGGCAGAAGGGCATTCCCTCCTGTGGTCAACTAAAATCATTGCCTTTAATACAGTGCACTTTGCTGCAAGAGGACATTTCATAATGTTTAACAGGATTTTACTGTTGTGACTGCATATTTTGTAGATGACACGGCAGCCAATTTGCCCACATTAATGTCTGGCAAACAGCCATGAAACTCCATTCTCTTTTAGAATAGTGCCATGCGATCCTTAACGTCCACCTGAACAGGCAGACAGACCTCGGTTTAATTTTCTCTTCATCTCAATATGTGTGGAATGTCGTAACTAATTATAAAATATTTCCTTTATTTCTAAGTACCAACCGAAGTACCTCAAGCTGAACTTTTAGTGTTTGTATAAAACTGGACAATCTAGTTAATTCATACACTCCAGGCATTGACTCAGAAGATATTGGAATTAGATTCAGCATATACAAAAGCAGGAATTTATCTGAACCCCATTCTTAACAAACCTGTAAACCTGTCTGGCAGCACAGCCCAGGTGGGTGGAGTTCAAACCTAACTAGGAAATATAACCAAAAGTAATGCACAAACAAACAGGATCCACAAAAGAACCCTGCAGTACAAGAAAGAAACAGGAGCTGCTGAAAGTCTAAATCGTCTAAGACACAACCTGAGAGAGACACTGCACTAAATAAAGCAGAAAGCAAACTCGCAGAGGAGCTGAGCTGGAGTTCGAACCTGATCTTAACAGAGTTACCTGTATCGAAGCAAAACCTAAAGGGAACTCCAGAAAGCTTGCACATCATCTGTACCCCAACTGGTGACAAGGCTTTCTTTCGCATCTCATCTGGACAATGACTGGGACCCACCTGGAGCAGTTAGTCACCCAAGTAAGGAATCCATAACATTAACTGTACCTGTGAGAGGATAAAACAGTTGACTTCTCAGAAAAATGGATATACAAATGCTCAGGTGGAAGGAGCTGGAACAGATCTGCATTTTTACCATATCTGAGGATTGAAACGGGTGGAAAAATTCAGAGAAACAGCGTCTGTTTGTAACACCATCTGTTTTACACCTGAAGGAGTGGAGCAGATAAAAGGACTCAATCAGAGAAATGAATCGTGGGCTGTCTGTGAGTTCTACTGATTAACTAAAATCATCAGCAACCGTAATTAACTGATTAACCGTAACAGAACAAAGACTCTTAGTAACTTTAGTGAAGAAAGCAGAGTATGTACTACTGGATCTGTGCACACTCACACACCCATCAAGCACGTATTATGTGACAGAAAATAATCTGTGCTGAATTCTCTTCCCCTACAGGTTTGTGCACATAACACACCTCTTTATAGGTCAAATCTAAATGCCATAGTTTAACACTATTCCAGGAAATTGAGCTCATGTAAAATTCTTCAACTAAACGAATGTTGTGAATAAATATTAGTCTTTTATTTAATACCTGGGTGTTGGAACTGACTGCACAAAGTACAAAGAACAGCTTAAATAACCATTCGAGTTTGATTTTATCCACATTGTTGAACTTCTTTCCACAACACCCACACGTATATTCTGCCTGGCTCTGTCAACAAGACTTTGGAGTTTTACTCATCTGGAATCTAAAAGATGAAAACTGAAAAATTGAATTATTAAAGAAAGAAAGGAAGGCAGAGGTCAAACAACTTCTGAATTCGTAGGATTGGGAACTGTTACAGTCGTGTTTATTGAGTTCCCGAATTCATCCATTTGAACAACTGTTAATTCAGAAATTCACCTTTAGGATTTTGAAGACTCGTTGTTGGTCTTGTGAATCTTTGGACCAATGTCTGAGCTTTCTGAGATCTCCTCTGGCCGTTCACCAGCAAATCGTGCCCGGATCCAACAGAGTATCCTGGAGAATAATGTGGATTTATGGTGGTTCAAAGATCCCAAAAGATCTCTTCTGTGTTATTCTGTGGCTGTGGTCCTGATCCTAGGATTTGAAATTGGGGGAATTGTTTTAATATCTACAGCTACCAGTAAATCGAGTGAATGGAGGTTTGGAGTTGGCATTTTACTGACGATTTTAGCTTTACTGATCCTTGTAAAGCAGCTGGTGAGTTCTGCTATCCAGGATATGAGCTGCTTGAGAAGCCGGGCCCAAGTTAACATTTTAAGGAGTGGAGGTTTAATTGACTTGCTGATGATCTTAGTTGCTGCCTGTGCAGTACTAATCTGTGGCATCGTACTGATTATTATTGCAAAATCTGATCCTGATCTCTCAGATATCCCCTGGAACGATATCTTAAATGCGGGAGTGATCCTCACAGTTGCTGCCTCTGTGATTCTCCTCTCACTCGTTCTTTATGTTGTAATCATCCATTTCTATCCTCAAATGGGTATCAGGTCCTCAGCAAGAGGGCTCCCGGAGATTTATATAATTTCAGCAGGCATTTCAGAGAGGAGACCAAGGGAAGCCTCCAGCACATCCAATCTGATATAACACAATGAGATTTCCCTCCATCAGAAGCTTAGAGACTGAGCTCAGTCAATTTGCTGCATTGCTTTCTCTGACAGTGTTGCTACCGGTAACACGAGTACAATGATAAAATTAGTTTAAAGTGTATCTATTAATCTTTATTAACAGTGCAGTTTAAAGTAAATTAATATCAATCATAGTGATCCTAGTCCAGTCGCTAAAATATGTATGTTCAAGTAGAAAATATAACTGCATCTGTACAAGCATAAAATATGTACATGTAGACTTTAGTATCAATTAATGCGAATTCTAATCTACTGAAGTTTGGCGAAGTGATCACAGATTCCTTTTACCTCAGTGGTCATCAGAAGTGACAATCCGCCAATGTTTATTAAAACAAATCTTGTTTGGGAGATTTTATTTGCTCTTACTTAGATTTTAGTAAGAGCAAATAAACTAAACACTATGCACTTTTTAAATGGGTTTTGTTTGAGTAGCAAGATATCGGTTTTCCGTCTCATTTTTGTTATATTTTTGTGAGCAAATTGCGAGGTGGGGGAATGTGAGAATGCTGTTTTCTGTCCGTCAAACCCTTAATAGGTCAGACTAAAGACAAAAAGTTTCAGTGTCAACTCTGCTATCATTGTGTACTGTACTGTGTGCCTGGATTCTTAAGGAATAATTCATACCCAGAGTCATGTGTACATAGATAAAAGCACTCAATGTGTGCTTCTTTATACCAGTGTTGTGTGGTATAGTGTAATACCAGGATAGCCAAATATTAACACCTTCGTGTTCTAAACATTTGGTTTATTGTATTTATATTTTAAACTCCTTGAAGCAGATGCTGTTGATTGTGGATAATGGTCATTCTATTTTCCTGTCTCTGACAGGCTCCGATGCTCTTCTCGCTTGTCCAGCTGCCATGATCTCTAGAATTAAAGCAGATTTTGTTCAACACAACAGCAATGCATATGCTGGGATGTTAGGTCCTGCTCATCTATTGCAATACCAATATGTTGAGTACTCATGGGAGATATTGTGTACAGTGAATCAGTCATTCTTAAGCAGAGATCTGCTAAGGGTCTGGTCCTGTCACCAAACCACCAACATAGTATGCTTTTTACTGAGAATAAAATACCCTGGTAATGCATCATTATAAAGGAGGTATGGGTTACAAAGTTAACAGCTAAATTGGGATTTCTTTGGCATGGAACAAGCCAGTAATGTAATATGATATCTTGCACAAGAAGCAAATGAAATCAGAATTTTAATTGCATTTTTCTTAACCTATTATTTTTTAAGATCTGTTATTACCTTTAATGGGAAACAATCTCAATTGAGAGGTGCCCATTTAATAGTAATGCGATCTCCTCAGTAAGTAGATGATGTTGAGAACAGAGCTGTTGTAAGGGGATATGATGAGAGAGGAGTTTACAGTAAAGAGGGCAGTAAGGGCTAAGGATGACACATTCAGAATGGAGTGGCAAGTAATTGTTGTTGTGAAGTGTTCTTGCCAATACATAACATATGTTTAATTAAATTTCAATCAATCAATTCCAATTAAATGCTAATCAATTTTCTATCATTTACTAAATAGAACAAATCCCTATTTGACTCATTCCGGTTCCTATAAACTTTGTTTGGAGCTTCATCACGTCATGGCATCCAGGCTTGACTATGCTAACTCCCTGCTTGTCGGATTTACCAATCCTTCCCTCCATAAGATGCAGATTATTCAGAATTCTGCAGCTCGTGTTCTCTCCCACACTAAGCTCCAGGAGCTGATCACCCCCATCCTCATCCAACTTAATTGGTTCCCCACCCCCCCAGAGGATCGAGTTTGCCCTTCACCCCTCTTGATTCCAACTCCCAGCTAGGGTGCAAACCCTTGACTGTCCAGCACCTTGGAACGTCCTCCTGACATGAAAGGCGCTATACAAATACAATTTATTGTTGTTACCTCTTATCCCTGCACTCCAGTTTTCAGCAGCTCAGGACAAAAGAGCAGCAATGACCGGACCATAAGGTTACAACAACTACGATAAGATTATACAGTGCCAATATTTAACAGAGTCGAAAAGCTATCACAAACTGTAAATTAATCTATCGCCTTTCCAGGTAAGATTCACTTTTTAATTGTAAAGCATTCTGCTTATATTGAGGATAAGCAGGTGATAGGGCAGACCGCCTCCACGGGAAATTGAAACTGGATATTAACCACAGGGCCATAAAAAGGATCCGAATGCACATACCCATTACCTTCATTGGGATAGTGTAAGGTTAGGATTGCACTTTGGCACTGAACATGTATTTTAATAATAATAATAATAATCCTTGCATTTGATATAGCGCCTTATCACGTCTTCGAGACGTCTCAAAGCTCTTCACAGAATATAATGCAAAGTGAATTGACTGTAGATTTTGTGGGCAAATTGTAGCAGCCAATTGTACACAGCAAACAGTCTTGGATTGAAGTGACCAATTTATTATTGTTGTTATTTTTTTTGGAAGGAATTATTACCCCTGTAAAAGTGATCCGCCAATCAATTAACAACAGGGTTCCTACTTACTGCTAGGTAAATAGAGGCGGGTGGAATAAGGAAACTTGCCCAACATTTCGACCTGCCAGGAATGCAACCCAGGTCTCTTGCTTGCGAGGCGAGTGCTCTAATCACTGAGCTACAGGACTCCATGCAGAGTGATTAGGAATGATCTGTGCTGTGGTAAATTATCAACTGGTTTTCTGTTGCAATTCAGATGCACGGTTACTAGAGAAACAGTCTGTTTGCTCCACAGAGGACACATTCACGTATTCATCAGAAATAAAGTACAATTCCTTGTATTAACCATAATAGCTGCCAAGAGCAAATAACAAAACAAAGAGAGCACTCTGTTCAAAGCACTAATCAATGCTAATTATCTGATTTGATTTCAAAGGAAATAGAAAACAGTTGCGTGACAATTCATAAAACAATTTTTAACAACTCTTTCTAATTTTAATAATAATGCAATCCTACGAAAAATTACAATTTGTTAAGCAATACGTTTGAAATAAAGTCTCTATTTGATCATTTGGATTCTGTAATTCTCTATGGAATTTTGTGAATTGTTTTTTTTTGAAAGAAAGGATTCTAATGGTGAAAAACGTGTTCCACCTTAAGTGGAAATCAGAGTCAGGTCCAGGTAAAAGGTTGGAATAAATTATGGAAAGTAAACTCTGACCCAGGAATGTTCAGGTAAGCAGAGGAATCAGGCAGAGATCAACCGTGCAAATACAATACCAGGTCCTGCAGCACCCTGATAGACTGAGGCTGGAACATGACCCACAATCTGCATTAAATATAGCAGAAACCAAACCTGCAAAGAAACTGAGGTAGGTGGAGTCAGAAATTGATCTCGAGAGATTTACCTGGATCAAGAGCACAGCAAAAATACACCAGCCGACTCCGGGAAAACTGCTATAGCACCTGCATCAATAATCGGTGAGAGGCCCTATACACCTTGACGAAGGGAAGTTGACGTTTACCTAAGCTTAGGAATCTTGACACGTGCACCTGTGAAGGAATGAAACATTTGACCTCCCACGGAACCGGATATAAAATACCTCACTTGAAACAGAACAGCATTTATACCAGATTGGAGAATTACAGCAGGAAAAAAGCAGTTCCAATTCAGAAAAAGCAGCGTCTGTCTGTATAACACAATCTGTTTCACACGTGAAGAAGTGGAGCAGATTTAAAGGACTCAATCAGAGAAACCTGGGCTTTCTGTGTTGTACTATTGATTCACTACAATGGGTACAAAGGTAGTGAAGATGGCAGAGTTTGTAACGTTTGATACTGGATTTTGAGTTTGATATTGGATCTGTGCACTCTCACACCAGTCAAACAGGTCCTGCTCATCGAAAAATAATCTGTGCTGAAGATTTCTCTCTTCCCCTACAGGTCTGTACGCATCTCACAGTTCTTTAAAGGTTAAATCTGAATGTGATAGTTTAGCACTGTTTCAGGAAATGCATGGAGATATGGCAGAAAATGTTGCAAAAGAGCCAGGGTGTGATTAAGTAATGACAGAGATAGAGAGAGAGAGAGAGAGACAGACAGAGGGGAAGATTGAACTCCTGAGGGCAGCACTGATTGCAAGAAATGTAAAGCTTGGAAGAGCAGCTTTAATGAAGAGTCCAGTTTGATTCCATCCACAGTACTGAACTTCTCTCTAGGGCATGTGCAGATTAACATTGCCTTGGCTCCCTGTCTGGCTGTCAGCAAGGAGGAATTAGAGGATTTGGAGATGTACACTACTCACCTGGAATCTGAAAGGTGAAAACTGAACAATCGACTTATTGAAGGAAGCAAGATAACGTTAAAACAATCAGGAAGTGACACCAGCTGAATTCGTGGGATAATCGCAAGATTGTGAACTGCAGCAGGCATGTTCAAGGTGAACATACAATGAGCTTCTACGGCTCGAACAAGGCAGGATTCTTGAAAAAACTTCTCTGGTTGAGAATGTGGTCTGATTTAGTTTAATCCATCGAATGAGTGGAATTTCCAGTCAATCTGAAATTGAGAGATTTGTTCTCCAGACAGCATCATCGAATTGTTCTGTCCAGCCAGAGACTCGAGCTTAAAATATCTACAGGACATTGAAGTAAGGATCTTTCTTTACATTGAAGAATCTCAATTCGATGTATCATATGGATCATATCTATTTTGTTCAATGTTTTGCTTTTGTCAACGTTGACTTTACGAAGAATTGTGTTCCTGAATTCATCCATTTGAAGAACATCCCTTAGATTTAGTATCTGTTTATTCAGGATATCACCTTTAATACTTTGGGGAGATTTGGTCTTGTACTTCACCAATGTGTTGGTAACTCGTGAATGTTTTGCCAATGTCTGAGCTTTCTGAAATCTCCTCTGGGCGTTTACCAGCCGATCGTGCCCGGATCCAGCAGAGTATCCTGGAGGATCAGATGGATCTATGGTGGTTCGAAGATCCTAAAAGATCCATTTTGTGTTATTCTGGGGCTGTGGTCCTAATTCTAGGAACTGGAGTTGGGGGAATTGTTTTATTGTCTTCTGCTACAAGTAAATCGAGTGAATGGAGGATTGGAGTGGGGACTGTACTGTGTCTTTTAGCTTTGCTGATTCTTTTGAAGCAGTTGCTGAGCTCTGCTATCCAGGATATGAACTGTATGAGGAATCGAGCCCAGATTGACATTTTAAGGAGTGGAGGGTTAATTGATCATCTGGTGTGTTTGGTGGCTGGGTCTATGTTAGTAACCTGTGGCTGCATACTGGCTATCCTGGCTAAGTCTGATGGTTACCTTGCAGATATACCCTGGAATGACATGTTAGTCGCAGGGGTGACGCTCACCGTTGCTGGTTCCACGATTCTCCTCTCACTCCTTGTCTATATGTTAATCATCAAATTCTGTCCCCAGATCGGAGCCAGGTCTCCGAGCAGAGGGATCCCAAATGTTTATATAATTTCTGGAGGCATTTCGGAGAGGAGACTTCCTCCAGTAGAGCTAATCTAGTGCAGAGACAGTAGCAATTGCATTCGAACTAAGAGAGCTATGAGATTGAGCTCACTGGAGCACTGAGTTTCTCCCAACATTGCTACCTTCAGCTGTTAAGACTGATATAATGTTAGGAAAGGATTAAACTTGCAAACTCTTTATTAACAATGGAATTTAATGTAGGTTTGTGTTAATATCAATCGTAATAGAGTAATTATATCTAATTTGTGCTATTTAATCGCAAACTACGTAAACTAAAACTTGTAATTCTGTTGAACTGGGAAATAAATATGAAATGTGTAAAATACAAAAAAGTAAAAATGTGAAGATTTTAGCACTAATTTAATTAAATTACTGAAGGATTATTACAATTCCCTTTACCTCACTACTTGGCATTAGAGCAAATCCATGCATTAAATGATATTAGTTCAGGGACTTTATGAAACCAAATGAATCACATGTTAAACACTAGTGCACTTTTCTCTGAGTAGGTTTGAACTGCAAGTCATTTCAGTGCCTGCGTTAATAACGTCATCACTTTCTAGCTGCTTATAATAAATGCAATTCTTGAATAGTGAAGAATGGTGTCAGTCTGTCTGTCTGTCTGTCTGTCTGTCTGTCTGTCTGTCTGTCTGTCTGTCTGTCTGTCTGTCTGTCTGTCTGTCTGTCTGTCTGTCTGTCTGTCTGTCTGTCTGTCTGTCTGTCAGTACTCTGTGCATTTGTGTTTTCTAATACAGTAAACCCCTTGATTACCAAGCTCCGGGTATCCGGAATTTGTATCTAGCCAGAGCGGGCCTGAAACCTAAATTTTTTAAAAACATTTCCGCGCGTGTGTAGACTCCTGCCGGCCCAACAACAACAACTTGTGTTTATATAGCGCTCTTCACGCAGGGCAGGGACTTGGAATGCTTAGGCCCACCTCTCTTAGCAGCTTACCCCCGCTTCACCATCCTTGCTGGCTTTCAGTGGCCAGGGATATCGACTTCGACGCAGTTTGAATCCCACAATCAGAGGAAACCTTATTCGCTATCTTCTGCTCATGGAATTCAAACAATTATGAGTGTAGTTACATTTACCGGTATTGTAATTACGGTGAGCTGGAAAATTCGGAGTCACTGGACAAGATCTCCACGCACACACACACACACACCATTATTCTGGATAGCCAGGGTTTTAATGTAATCCGAAGTGGCCGAGGGCAAGTATTATTAATATTTGCAGGAGAAACTCTTAAGTAAGCAGTTTATGGCCAGCTCTATTGTGTGTCTGCACTTGGCCAGACCTGCACCTTCCGTTTTATAGACCCGATTGATTGGATCCCTGTGAGACCTATTCTGCAGTCGGCCCCTTAGTTTGTCAACACTGTACTCACATCCATGTTATTCATGTCCTGGCTGCCTGTGTATGCAAATTCACTGACACGTTTGCCTAGAAATGCCACTTAACTTTAAGCACATTGTCATTGACGTGTGAAAGCCATGATGAAGCTTAAATGAAATCGAAGTTAAATTTCTGTCAGAGGATCTTGTGAATTGTTTTAATAAACTCCTCCCATCCCTCCCTACTCCCCAGTAAAATGCAATCAGCTTTTGTTTTGTTTGTTAGTGACAGGACCAGACCAATACTGGTTCTCTGCTTAACAATGGCTGATTCACTCTGCAGGAGAAATGCACAGTGTCTCCCATGAGGACCCAGCACGTTGGTACGCAATAGATGAGTAGGAACCCACATCTCAGCATATGCACAGCTGTTGTGATGAACAAAGTGTGCTTTAACTACAAGTGCTGAGATCATGGCAGCTGGACAAGTAAGCAGAGTGTCAGAGCCTGTCACTGACTGTAAAATACAATGAATATTATCCACGCTCACTCAGCATCTACCACAAGGAGTTTAAAATATAATTTAACAGAACAGAAAGAATAGGAAAATGTTTACATTTAAATGTGGCGATTACGTGCATTCTTATTTGCTTCATTCAAATACTTTGAAAGCTCCAACTGATAAAGAAGCAATGATTTGTTTTCTCTTTGAAGCTAGATTTCTAATGTAGGATTTAAAATAGAATTGCTCTCAGTGTTAGGCGATGAGAATATATTTGTGTTCGGAACCATAGGAAACTGCTTTGATCGTGAATTTTTATTCGGTAACACAGGTTGGAGTTTGAAACCACCGGAATTTAAACATCATTCATTGAACGGGGGAGAGGGGGGAGAATTCTGAACAATTAGCAACAATTTAATCCACTTTTTCAACAGAAAATGAACAAATCGCAAGCATATGTAGGACAAAACAAAATGGTTCAGGTGGAATAGCTGGAATGAATAAACGAAAATGGAGAGAGAGAAACGTTTCACTTGTTGAACTTGGCGGCTCAGGAGAGTACAAAACAGTGCTGGAGGTAATTAGAGAGGGTGAAATGGTCCAGTTTTAGATCTCACTCATAACAATTAATATTGACTGACCCATCCACAGCTAATAATACAGCATATATATATATATACACACACTATATCAAGATTGTCATCTCTTTTATCATTTGAGGAACAATGCAAGAGATTTAAGAGATCTGATAGTTTCATTCGTCAGAACTGATCAGAAACTCCAGATGAGTTTCATGCAAAACTCTAATATACTGCAATTCCAGTTCATCATAAAGTAGTGGAGCTGTCAGGGTCAAGTTGTTGATGTTGTAGTAAATGATGAAAGTGCAGCAAATGAGGAAACTAACTTTGTATTGAATACAAAGCTGCCATTTACATTGTTCTGTTCCAGAAAATGTATTTGTATCAATACTAGGTCTATTCCTAGCTGTTTCCATTGAGCTTGTGAATTATATTGTCATAACTGAGCAGTAGTGAGATTTATAGAAATGTTTATTTATGACAGTCTTTGTAGGGATGATTCCACATCAAGTCCCCTTAATAACTGGGGACTAAACATTATTATATAATTCAGGAATTGCATTGATTGTCATCATATTTATGTGGCTTATAATTTTTATCCAATTTATTTTGTTTCCACATAAACCCAGTCAATGGCCATGTTTCGGAAAACTGTTATTGGAAGTGAAGAGTTTGTAAAGGGCTTCAGGTCCAATTTCACAAGGATTCACCCCAAAAAGTAAAACTAGTTCAAAATTTCCCACAGCGTTACTTACAGTGTTGAAAATGACCATGAATCAATCGAAAGATCGGTAATATTCTGACACGTTCTAGCTACCAGAGAAACCTGCTAGGAGCAGCAATAAAGTGTCCACCAGTAAAAAACCAAACAAACGGCAATGAAGAATGATACACATGGTCACATCTTTTCCATCCAGTATGTGGAAGTGATGTGAAGGCTTTTCGGTGTGTGGCATCCACCCACTTACAGCCTTGAAGAGAGTCTTCCCTTTCTCCTTCATTCAAAAATGTTGTCCTTCAAATTGGATGCTGCTGGGTGACAGCGATGCTATTGATTTGTCCTCAGCTGGTAATCTGGAATAAAACACAATTAGAGACAGGAAAAAAGGTACCATTTCTCCAGGACAGATCAGTTCACTTTCACACTGTAAAAACTCTCCCAGTCTCCCCATTAGCTCAAAGGACAGATGCTTGTCCAGGCAGATGTTAGCAATAAGTATTGTGATACTTTTCAGATCAATCAAATTCTTGAATCCGAGAGGTTGAGAATAAATCCTACTATTTACTATTTTTCATAGTTATTTGGGAGATTTCCCTACCTCCACTCTGTGTTATGTAGCGAACCCAGGGAAGTGCATGGTATCCACTTTTCTCAATAATCTTCAGGTAGCGCACCTAATAAAAGAAAAATAAATCAAACAGCCATTAAAAGGGCACTTCATGTACATCTGAATCATTCTGTTCCTGTCTGGATACGATAGCACTGAGATACGAGCAGAAGCTACAACACCTAATCGAGAGCAATCTCGGATTCCAGAGACCCTGAAATTCTGTCGCACTCTAAATCGATCAGATCATCTAACCCTTAGCTTTCTCAAGTATGAGACCATTATTAACCAAAAGGCTGAATGTTTTTCACGTGTATTTAATTACTAAATTGCCGACCTGGATTCCGGAGACTGTGAAATATGGGATTTCAAACTTCACAGTAATCGGGGGCTTTGCCTCCATCTCACCCTCCACACTTGGGAGATCAAAGTGAGCCCGCATCAGATACTCCTTTCCACCCTGGAAGAGCACAGAAAAGTGAGAGTCAGTACTACAACAACAACAACTTGCATTTATATACCGTCCTTCACGCGGTGTAGCGTCCCGAAGCGTTTGACAGTGGCGGAGTCTGACACTGAGCCAAGGGGGAGAGGGAGGTGACTGTAAGCTCAGACAAAAAGGAAGGTCTTTCGGTGGGATTAAACTGGGGAGGGATGGGGCAAGGCGGAGGGATTGAGGGAGAGAGTTCCAGAGCAGTAACGAGTTTCACTCACAAAATATACAGTCGATTCACTTTACAGTATATTCTGTGACATTCTTTGAGCCATCTCGAGTAAAAGGATTATTATTATTATTATTATGTGAGCTAAATGACGTTATAATGCTGGACTTGCTCACATAATGCAAACAGCCCCAAAACAGTAATTTTTCTACAATACCCAAACTCTCCCTCATATTCACCCTCATTGCTATTCTGACTAATAACACAAACTGCTTTAATACAAATCAAAATTTAATTTTTGGTACCTAACTTTCAAAATGAATAGATTGGAGAGGATTCAGAAAAGAGCAATGAGACTGATTCTAGAAAATGACGCTTTTAGGTTTTGAGGAGAGCATTGCAGAGTTGTTCAATTGTTCTATCACTATATTTATTTTCCTTTGCTTCTCTTAGCAGGGTGTGAAGCTCTCCATTCACTCCCTGTACACCTTGGCAATGAAATGCACCTCTCGGGCTAATAAAGCAAACTGCTGTCCTGCCTATGCCATTGCTACTAGTCAGTCACTCGGAGGAGCTCAGTAGCCAAGAAAGGTAATAACTGGCATTCATTTGTAGTCAGCAAACAGACTTAGCTAACCTTATCTCATCCACAACAGCAATAATAAATTACATTTGCAAAGCACCTTTCACATCGGGAGGACATCCTAAGGCGCTGGATATGTACGTGTGCACACACCACACGCATACACATTATATATTTGCTAGCTTGCTTAACCAAATTTAAAACACACCCCAACCTACTCCAGTCTATTTTCACAGAGTCACGGCAGTATTCCAGAGATCAAGAAAGCAGCAGAATGCAGAGCATGAATCAGGGTGCATGGTGTGATGCATGACGTACACTCTGCTCCATTGCATTCTGCATCAGTACAGTATTTTGAGTCGTGTAGACCTTCTGGGTTACTCACAGGGAAAGACTTGATTGACCAGTTGACAACACTTTTTTCTGGGAGCCATTTTGCACTGCCTGTGCTGGTCTTGAACTTTGGTGTGTCAGCATCACTTGGAACAGGCACACAAATCTCCACATTGTTTGCTGTGGAGCGGTGTTTAAATTGACTCTTGGCCTAAATTTAGAGGAAGTAGTGTTAAAAAGTTGGATTACACAAAGGGAACCAGAAAATGTGTACAGACAGGTAAATGCAGAGAAATAGGGCACCTCACTAAAGGTGGTTTTCCAAGGAACAGACTTTTCTAGGACGCACAATTAAAACCATTTAGTAAATATCCGTGCTAGAGTTTCAGAATTACGTACTTTTACCATAATTTCCACTCGGCTGTGCGAATATTTCTCAATCACTGACTCAATCCATATTAAAGGCTTTACCTGCAAACAGATGGCTTTGATGAATAGTCATGCGACATTTTACAGACGGAGACAGGCAGACTAAGTCGTCCAACAATATCACCAGTTTAAAGAGTTTTTTTTATTTTAGAAAACTCGGAAACAAGCTGAAACAAAAGCAAGTTAGTTTAATGATAATTCTTCGTGACCGTTCANTTTTTTGCAAAGGAATCTTGATATCGGCATTTGCTTTTTAAAGATCAAGGACAGAGAGATAGATGCATTTATGCAGATACATTCATGCAATGTGCCAACCTCCCTCATCCCACTGAATAATATACAGGATTTACTGTATATCCTGTGTTGATTAGGAGAACAAAACACTGTATATGCTATTTACTTTAAGTTGTTAACAGCTAATAATGATCTGAAACTAATTGATTGTTATGTGCTCTTTAGCTACTGGTACAGTGCACAGAAAAGTGAATCTACCTAGTGCTACCTCAAATGCAAGGATTATTATAAGGATTAGTATTACAGGTTTACAATAATGTCAGGGCTTTACCCGCAGATATCCGAGGGTGCCACGTACCTGAGTGTACAGACGGTAAGACATCAGCTCAAACTCTCCATCTGGTGGAATGAAGGAAATGGTTCGATCGTTCTCAAAGCGAGACAAGCGCACACACTGATGAAACTTCACGTCGTCCAGTTCCACAGATTTACTCTTGTCCCCTGAAAGAAAGAAAAAAATTAAGGCAAAGGAGGAATCCAAACCAAGTCACAATGTCTGCTGCTTTAGGGACCTCCGCATTCTGGTCACTAAGGAAGGTAAATTAATGATCCAACACTGCATCCAGCTCTTATTATCTGGCTGTACAACAATCCCTGCTGCACTAGTGAAACATTTGTGACTGGGACTGACAATTTATTGTTGATCGGTGCTCTTATATGGCTGTTTATCTGATCAGGCTGGGCTCTATTCACACCCAGATGTCAGTAATGAAAAGAGGCCATGTTCAAATCGACTGTACTCACCCAATCCAATCCCACCAACCCTTTCTAAGACCAGTGTTAAAGTGGAAATAAATCAATTCTGCTCCTCGTTCCACCTATTACTTACGTCCGGAGATTTCAAACAGCGCTTTGTCATTGAGCCCAAGTCGCAGCTCTGGCATTCCCGACAGGATTACCTTCAACTTTACATTCCCAACGACCTCACTCTTCAAGACACTGCCACTTGCACTCACCTAGATCAACAAAAAAGACTGCTTTACACCAGTAAAATGAAGTTACCACAAGCAGTGCCAAGATAGCCTTACTGTATGCAACCAAGACAGACAAAGTCAGAATCGCTGCCAGTAGTGAGATAGACATGCACATATACACAGAGTCAGAATTACCACACTCAGCACTGACAAAGTAATAGATAGTTCACCGTAGAAAGACGTCATTCAATATATTGTGAAGCTATCAAATCAAATCCTATTTTCTAATTCTTTCTCCACACTCTTATTCTGGATCATCACATACACACACACACACACACACAGAGTCAGTGTCATTGCAGGCAGTGCATAAGAATTTAGCTATGTATCTTTTGAGGAGTTTGTAACTTCATTCATTTTAATATGTGTGAGGAGGGGAATAATGGATGTCTTCAATTTTGCATTTCTTTCTTCACAGTTTATAAAGCAGTCTCTCCCTNCCCCCGCCATGCCTGTACCAAAATTATAGCGGGGGAGTGGAACTAGTTGGTAGCTGGCATGGGTACGATGGGCAGAATGGCCTCCTCTGTGCGGTAAGATTCTATGATTCGATGAAATTGAAGGTGTTTTCTTTAATTACTCACAATTTAAACACTGTCGGTGTAACACAATCATTTTTTGATGAAATGCTAAAACTATGTGGGGCCATTCGACAGCCAAACATGGGGGTGCTCGGAAAGCTTCCCAATTTCTCATATAGCCAGTCACCTGCCGATCACAACAAACAATAAGAGAATAGCCAAACGATTGCGGGAGACTGAGCTAACTCTTAACTGTTATAGGCCTTGCTGCTCACCAATAAATTGACAGATTCAATCAGATCAATGAACACCTCATTCTTCCTGTACTTTACACCTTCTGATCTCCAAGACACTGCATTTGTAAGGGTGGCTGGAGGTCTCGGAGCTCCAATCTCCAGCTTATGTCCCTGCTGCATGATGTACCTGATGATAATGGTTAAAAAATGAAGCATCATTAACCGGCCCGTGGGCTTCTTGCAGTCAAATTCCATCCACTTCAGCGATAGACTTAAAATATCTTGAGACCATACAGACACCTGCAACAGAATAGGACTTGATATACCTTGTTACACCTTTGACACTTATCTGCCATTGATAGCCCAGCTGGCTTAAGATGCACTGGGTATCAAGATATCCTATCCAACCCAGGAGTGCTCCTCAAGCTGTCATTCACTGTCCAAGAATCGGTCTTAGAATTCAGTTAAGAAAATGCATCAGATATTTCTATCGGAAAAAATAATTTGAGATCCCATGGAGAGAAAAAAAAATACAGCTGCAATCTAATCTATTTCTAGAAGTGCTTTGTGTCAATTTGGTAAATACACAAATGTTGAAGGGCTGATTGAACCTGATGAAAATAACATTGTTTATAGTTTGCAGTGGTGGTGGCAATCCTCTGGGATGACTCGTCCAAAGAGTGTAATGAGCAGCAGGTGCACAGCAGCAATGAGATTCCCCTTTTAACATGGCCTAGTGAACAGGAATGGGAACTTTTAGCAACGGAGTTACAGTGCAAGCCACAGAATGATGGTTGTTTTGTACTTACAAAACCATTCAATCCACGTGACAGTAATTACTTTTTCAGGTATTTTGACGTGAGAAGGCGCAATTAAATTGCAAGACTTTTATTCTTTCTTTGTCTGGTTATGTTCATCTGAATCTAAGGAAAGGGTACCTGGGCTGTGTCATTGCCCTAGGAAAGGGTTGTACTAGGTTTTGCCCATGGTTTAGTGTTTAGTACTGGATGTATGCTGAAACGTGCCCGATCACAAAATGGGTTATCATGGCAAATGACTGTACAACAAATTGCATACTGGATATGAGGGTGGAGTGCACAGAGATGCCCCTTGGGTATGGGGGGGGGGTGGCATGGCATAGACATAGCTGCTCACGAGGAGTGTGGTACACAGAGTTTCCCCTGGGTATGATGATACAGTAGATGGAGGTTCCCCGAGGCATGGGGGTAGGATTCACTGAACTGGCACCGGGGATATCATAGAATCATACAATTATACAGCACAGAAGGAGCTGGCGTGGTGTGGCATATGGAGGCGTGGTATGTCATTTTGCTGCGATGTTCACAGAAACAGGATTCATACATAAAATTAAGCAGCGGTTCACTAAATTACACCATCATTAAAATGAAGAATTAAGGAATTGAGTCACAGGAGCAGAACGCAATTGCCTATACACAGGCCGATAAATGGGACGCATAAACCTGTATATTGATACCAGGAGAGACAGCAGGAGGTGTCAACTCTGACAATGGTCAAAGAGGCTAGATGTGTATTTACCAGGAGACATGAACGATCACACTCTCTTCTCTTTGCACTGCTTGTTGATGCTGTTCTAGCTTTTCACCAACAGATGGTAATGTTGGACTACACAGGGTGAACGTCATCGCCATGGTTTCAGTGCTTTTCTCAAGGGAGATCCCAAGGGAGGTGAGTCATACTGTCCAACCAAGTGAGCTTTCACCGTCGTTGAACACAATCGCATACAAGGGCAGATGCTTGTAAGCTAGAGGTTTGCCTCCCCGCTCCACTGTATAATCACAATAATAATATCCTTCCATCTAATATAATGCCTTATCATATCAAAACATCTCCAAGCACTCACACAGTTTTCTGTAAAGTGTGGTGGCTCTGTATCTCTGTAGGTGAACGGAGCAACCAATTTGCACACAGCATTGTCCCACAAACAGCCATGAAGGGGTCAGGACATTGAGAGAAACTCTCTTCTCTGTTCGAATAGTGCAATGGGATCGTTAATGTTCAACCGAACAGGTTTGTTTTATTCGCTGTCGTACTCATGATCTTTCACTTCAATTATCTACTTAGTATCATTCAGTAGGAGTGAGAGGTTATTGCTCACAAACTCTAGAGCCCAGAATCTGCTAAAGTAACTCATGAATCATGACTCTCTGTAATGGACCAAAACTTGCAGCAAGGTGTAAATGGCACGTCACAGAACATCAGACAGTGCAGCTGCTACACATTGTGACTGAAAAAATATTATAAAAGTAACACGTCATTTTTACAGATTAATTTATCGTTGGGATCTCATAAGGTGATGTAGTGCAGCAGCAAATGATTATAGCTAACCACCTTGGGTAAAAATAAACTATCTGTTTGGTGCACTCAATCTGCACTTACTCCTGCAGAATCTTACTGTCTGTTGTTTGTGGAAATCCATAATCCATCACCTCGTCCAAAAGCTCATAAACAATGACAAAGTTATCCCGAATGCTTTCCTCTTCGACCTCCTTGAAATATTCTGTGAAAACCTGAAAATGATACAAACGTTTACGTGNTTTTTTTCAATCCAGCAATGGGAGAGCTCCCAGCTTCAAGGTAAGTCTGTGGGGGAATTGGTTGATCTCTGCCATGGTGACAGCAAGGGGTAATGTACCTCAAGTTAGCTAGGACCTCAAGTTAGCTAAGGAAAAAAATAGCCAAGGTTCCGACTCCTGCTGTAGATGCTCACGTGTGGAAGACAGGACAGGGCTTGTGATGCTCTCAAGGTAGATTAGCTGTCGACACTCCCTGCCAAGGCTCAGACATGAATAATGAATGCTGTTGTAACAGCAGGGGGCCTACTCCATAGAAAGAGAAAAAAAATAAAATGCCTTTAGAAAATGAGGGGAAAAATTGGTGAGGGGGAGAACAGTGACTGTATCCTTGCAACACCTTTCACTGTTGTAATGATGCGGTTGGGCTATCATTCTGGGAGGAGAATTTCTTCCTGTGGCTCAGTGACCCGGCATCAATGACAATGCTTCTACGATGCCTCTGTTCACCTCGCAGTAAGTAGGAACCCGGTTATTATTCAATTGACGGATCCCTTATCTGGGGATAATAATCCTTAAAAAAAAAAAAATTTGGTCACTCAATCCACGACTGTTTGTGGGTCACTGCTGTGCGCAATTGGCTCCCGCGTTTTGCCCACAAATATACAGTTATTTCACTTTACAGTATATTCTGTGAAGCACTTTGAGAAGTCTAGAAGACGTGAAGTCAATCCATGAGGCTGGGGAGCGCAGTTCAGAGAGAGAGAGAGAGACTAAGGCAGTCTAATCTACCACTATGGTTCAGTAAGAATGCAGCAGTCAAGCAGAATTCAGTTTGGGAGCAATTTAAATGTGAATGTGATAGTGTGGAGAACATGTGAAATGAGTAAAAAGACTCACCTGAATAATTTTGTACAAAAATGAAAAAACTAAGGCTGCATTTCCATTTTTCTTTGTCACTGCCACCACTGTGTGTGTTAGATTAAAGAAAGTAAACCTTAGAAGAAGTCAATCGCATTCTAAAGTAAAGGTTTAGGCATGCCTCACCAGTGTGGGTCAGCCTCAAACTATGCTGATCACTCTCAAAGCCAAGCAATTCAAATAATAAATACAGCAATTCATTTGTATTCAATAAAGTTGCAGCTTCAATCAGCTCATAAATAAGGTCTCTTGGAAGCTATTCGTTTCTAAATTAATTCAGTCTGCATTCAATAAAATGCATGCTGTAAATATTGTTTTACTTATATTTTTTATAAGCAACTTAATATCTGTGGCTTAAGCTTTAGTGAGGCACAACAGCTGTTTATTGGGCACATGGTAATAATTCCAATGTATACATCCATGGCACTTGATTTCATTAGATATTTATGTGTGAATAAAGAAACCATGAATTATATAAAAATCTTTTTGTTTTGGTCAGCCAGGTGTCTAACGTACGATCCCATCACCCCGCTTAAGAGTATCCACAGTAGCCTGAGAGTTCCATATATGTAGGAAAATCTTATGCGATGAGAACAGTGTTATAAATCCCGCAAATATCCCATCACAGATATGTCCAAATTCAGCAACACAGCAAAGTTTCCACCACAATAAAGGGTATAATAGAGATTCAGCTCACAACATCCCTCTCCCTCTTTCCCCCCTCCCCACCATGATAGAAATAACACAAAACTCTTTGGAACATGCCCTCAGCAGAGCTGACATAGGAAAGGATACGATACAGGTTGCTATGCCTTATCCAAAGGAAGTGAACATGTCCATGGGTGAAGATGGGTGAACCAGGTCCATCCTCCTCCATCTGCATCAGCATCGGCAGGAAGTGGTCAATTTCACTCATGTCTATGTCACCCATGTAATTTTTACATATCAGAACCTGACAAGAAATAAAACAAATCAAAGAAGCAAAATGAATCGAAGAAACAAAATGCCTCACCAAAAACTACCCGCATCCAGGCATTATTTCAAGAGGGACGTCGCGAAGACGTGATAAGGCGCTGTATCAAATGCAAGGGTTATTATTATTATTGTTTCAGCCTCCGACGTCATCACCTTTCATGCTTCAAAGGCAGATGAAACACGGTCAACTAATGAACAAACAGCGGAGGACTGATTTGAGATCCAAAGTACTCAAAGGCTGACATTATGGTGTTCTCTAGTGTTCCACACATCGTATAAACATTTAAATATATCCTGAAAGAAATGCTTCGAGGATCGGAATCATGACTTTCTGCTGGGCCCTTTGTGAGCACGAATTCGTGTCTTGGTCACTGTTAGCGGACAATCTTTGACAAGGTGCGGAGAGGGGCATCTAACACGTTAGCATCTCATGATCTTTCAGCAACGTGACGTTACAGTCATACGACACCAACAACTAATTGCGTTCACAATAGCGCCCTTCTCGGAGGTCAGATACGTTTGGAATCACAGAATAATATTTCAGCACAGAAGACCATTTTTTGGTCCATGTCTGGCTCTCTGTAAGTAGTACGGCTTCAATCCCATTCCCACCCCCCCCGCCCCCCACACCCCCCATCTCTGTGCAAAAAGCTTTTTTTATAATAATAATAATAATAATCGCAATCCTTGCATTTGATGCAGCGCCTTATCGCGTCTTCGAGACGTCTCAAAGCGCTTCACAGGATATATATCTTGTGGGCGAAACGCGGCAGCGGATCCTCAAGAAAACCAGAAGTGATTAGTTCGCGATCGACGGGCGGCGATTTCTGTGTGAGTCTGGGGGGGGGGGTGGGGGGGGGGGGGGTGGGGGTGGTGGTCGTGTGTGGGGTGGGGGGTGGGGGTGGTGTGTGGGGGTCGTCAGTTCAAGGGTATAGACCTCATTAGGAAAATGAAAGAGAGATGAGGTCAATACAAGTTGCAGTTACAACTGCGACAAACGTCCCATTTGAGTGGGTGAGAGGATGAGACGACTGTCTGTGGATCGCGATCGGAACCTTCCCTTTTTCCTCCCTTTCCCCCACTTTTCTCTCCAGAGAGAGAGAGAGAGAGAGAGAGAAAAAAAGGAGAGTCGGTGACTCCAGGTGTTGCCATTCAACTCCAGTCACTGAGAGACGTGGAGTCGCAGCGCTCACCTGGTGCTCAGGTACTGATGTGTGTGAGTGAGTGAGAGAGTGAGTGAGAGAGTGTGTGTGAGTATCTGTGTGTGTGTAATGAGTACTAATAACAGCAATAAAACTCTCAGCTTTTTTTTTTTGACTTACCTTCCCTTTCAGATCCAGGACAAACACTGCTGAGGCTGACATGATGCTCAGAACAACTCCCTCCCTCTCCCTCTCTCTCTCCCTCTCTCTCTCTGCTTTATTATTATTTTATTTCTGTCTCTCTGTCACCTCTCTGGTTTCTCTTCTTCTTCTTCTTCTTCTTCTTCCCCCTTTCTTCGTTTCCGTATCCTCTGCTTCCACGTCACCCCACACAGTGGACACAGACAGACAGGACAACCTGTCAATCCACACCTGCAGGAATGCTGAGTGTGTGGTGGTGGTGATGGTGGTGATGGTGATGGTGGTGATGGTGATGGTGGTGGTGGTGGTGGTGGTGGTGATGGTGATGGGTGGTCCAGAGCTCTCACCTGACCTCCACCTCAACAAAAATATATATATATACACGTTGCTCTGTTCACACATAGAATTATATACCATTCACACAAAAAGTGCACCTCTTCTGGTACAGTGCCAACACCCACCCCACCACATGCACTTAGTAATGCAAAGACTGGCAGAGGGAGTATTTCTTTATTAACGTTTGCTCTTGTGTTATTGCTCTCCTGGTTGCAACAACACAACACACACACCCCCCTCCCCAGAAAAAAAAAGAAAGTCGGGTTTCATCCCTTGAACATTTGCAAATACAGCCCTTTATTTATTTAACTTCTGGAAACTGTGTTGGACAGGAAGCAGGAAGGACATGTGATGTAGAGGAGGTTTTAGTATACAATTACAACCAATTGACAAAGGGTGTTTGTTACTCAACTGGTGGTGTAATGTGTTTGGCACATGTGCTGTGTGTCTGTGTCTGTTCTTCACCAGAGCTGTAGTGGGACAAATTGATTGCCTTTGCTGGAAAAATGAAAAAAAGATGTTTTATTTTTAAAAATGCACCCCCGATATTTGCCATTCGTGGTTTACCATTGTTTGTGGGACCCTGATGTGCACGATTGGCTGCCAAAATACAGTCACTACACTTTAGAGTATATCCCGTGAAGCGCTTTGAGACGTCTCAAAGACGCGATAAGATACCAACCAAATCAAATACGAGTTGTATAATATAACTACTGTAATAGTGGTTACCTAACATTGGTATTCCACATTGTATGTATCGTAGAAACTTTATGTTGAAATCTAAGTACAGAGAATGCAAATGTAGATCATTACCCCTGCACTTCATTTGCACATATTGTGGACACACATTAACACCCCACCTATATATATATATATATATAGACCCACTCTTGTATCCAAAACACTCACATCTATCCATCCCAACATGCCCATAATCTATACCTATAGGCACAATCCAAGTCCTCATATCTGCCCATGTATGTTCTCAGAATTATGTATTCATGCATGAGATACACAATGACCCACACGTGTACACTGCAGAGCTTTCTATCCAGAATCCCACATGCACTATATAAACACATTCTGGCACATGCCACACAGAGTCCCACAAACACATTTCTTATTACAATAATTATAATAATAATTGCATTTAATATACAACAACAAACAACAAAATTATGTGTAAAGCGTCTTTCATGTCGGGAGGGCGCCCCAAGGCGCTGGACAGACAGATTTACGGACCCGAGCTGAGGGTCGGTGTGGAGGAGGGCAAGGGGGCGAAGCAGGGAGATCAAAAGCACGGTCGAAGAGGAGGGTCTTGAGTTGGGTCTTGAAGGTGGCGAGGAAGGGGACGAGACAGAGGAACTGTGAGATGGAGTTCCAGACCGTGGGCGCAGAGTGGCGGAAAGCCCGTCCCGCCAATAATGGGGTTAGCAAGGCGGGGGACGTGATGCAGGCCAGAGCTCGCTGAACGGAGGGAGCGAACAGGATGGTAGGGGGTTAGGAGGTCGGAGAGTTAGACCATGGAGGGCTTTGAAGGTGAGAACCAGGATCTTGAAATGTATCCTCTGTGTGATGGGAAGCCAGTGGAGTTGGGCAAGGATGGGGGTGATAGGGTCACAGAGTTTGGTGCGGGAGTGGACACGGGCTGCAGAGTTCTGGATGATCTGCAGCCTGTGGAGGGAGGAGTTGGGGAGGCCGACAAGCAGTGAGTTTGCATAGTCGAGCCTCAATGTAATGAATATAGTACCTTTCTCATTGAGAGGACATTGGAAAGTGTTTCATAGGATTGTACAGTAAAGTGTAAGGACTGTATTTTGCTGGTAAACACAGCAGCCAGTTTTTGCTCGCAACAATGTCAAACATGAAGTGACTGATCAATTTTCTCTGGGGGATTGTTGGCCAGTACGCTGGGAGAAATTCCCCTTCTTCATTTGACTGAAGTCGGAGCAGGAGATCCTATTTCATCTCGTGCAGAGAAATCTTCAGGAGAGGAATGTTGGAAAGTCCCACCATGGGATTTTATCACATCATATGCCACATTTTAACATCAAAGAATATTCAGCAGTAGAGGCAGTAATCTCAGCAGAATGAACTACTGTTTCCGTAAAGTTTAATTTCAAGAATCAAAAAAACAAATCAATTGGATAAAATTCTTAAAGTACATCGAACATTGTGATCCTATAGCCATTTGTATAGCACTATAATTGTTTCTATAAAATATCTTGATTTATTCAGATCTTTCTAATGAAAGCACTGTGGATGAATATACACACTCAATCTGGTCCCGCACAATATATTTAAGGTACAACAACATTTCTTTGTTACAGCAGTCTTGATTCACATTTTACAATGTTCCATTGCCAAACTAATGTGATCTTATGCTATTAAGTGGCCTTTAAACCCAAATGTTTAGTGTCATTATTTAGCAGTAACTTTGGATGTGACATTATTTGTCAGTGTCTCTCTACGAAAGATCAAAATATATAATATATGGGATATTGTACGCAAAGCAATTACATAGGATATGAAGAACTAATTTTGAAGCAGCCTTTGTGATCCAGGTCATTTCCTCTCAACATTACTCAATGAGCAGTTTTCTGGAACCCACTGTTGTCCACTGCTAATGGGGTGGTCATTAATTATAATAATAATAATAATAATAATAATCCTTGCATTTGATATAGCGCTTTTCACGTCGGGAGGACGTCCCAAAGCGCTTCACAGAACACACTGTAAAGTGAGTTGACTGTATATTTGTGGGCGAACGCGGCAGCCAATTGCGCACAGCAATGTCCCACAAACAGTCGTAGATTGAAAATGACCAATTTATTATTGTTTTTTTTTGGTTTTGGAGGGATTATTATTAGGCGTGTGGAGTAAGGAAACTTGCCCAAGGTTTCGCCCTGCCTTGAATTGAACTCAGGTCTCTCGCTTGCAAAGCGAGTGCTCTAACCACTGAGCTACAGGACTCCACGAGTCCTTATATGCGGGGACATTACTTAGATCTGAGATTCCCTCTTTCCCCTCTGCTTCCCTCCCTATGCTGCAAGGTCAGTCTTGTACATACACATTGAGCTATGTTGTGAGTTCTTTCCTCGAGCTATGATTTTTTTTTGAGACACATAAGCGCCCACATCCCCCCCCCCACAACCCCCACCCTCTCCCTCCATGTTCATGTTTCCTCGCAAACTCTCAGGTTCAAGCCACGACCCTTTGTAAGTTGCCTGTAAGACCTCACAATCTGGCAGGCTGGTTTCCAGTCAGCAGTAGGATATCCTACTGGTGACCCGCATGTCCTCTTTCATTTCCAGAGCATCCATTTTGAGGCTTGAAGTTAAACTGAACATATTCTTCCTTTTTTTTTTCCCCCACTCAAAGCAATTTTCCCCAGTCATTTCCTTCCATTGAGCTTTATTGTGAAGGCAAATAAGGGTGACATACTGTATGGAGGGACGTTACCTAGATGTGAGAATGTATCAAGGTTTGATAAGAAAAGTACAACTGCAGGAAAATGTTTCAGCAGATTTCAAATTACATCAAACAAGAAGCATTGACCTCCGAAGAAAATTGAATAGATCGTTTTTAAAGACAGAAATAAAATTTGAATTTTCTTCAAATTGATTCTATGATTTTGTGCGTTTTTTTAAAAATCCTGAAGAGCTGGATATTCTGCAAGAGTGTCGAGCCTTTATTATCTGGGTGAGGGAAACGTGGATCTGTTCCTTGTTCATTTTCTCCCGTTAGATGGCAACGTGTAGCTCATCATCATCTTCCTCTTCCCTTACCTCGGTCTGAATGTAATTGTCCTCAATGTAACCATCATCCTCATCGAGCCCTGGAGGTGGAAACATCACCTGAGCCCCAATTGTCTGTCTTTCTCCACTGTTGCTAATGGTCACAATAGCTGAGCAGTTGTCTTGCTCTGGCAGCAGTTGGTGGCTGTAGCTGGCGAGGTATTTGTGAAAGAGTTTACATTTTGCAGCAATTGCTATCAGCACAGAGAGTAATATAGCAGTGACCAGGACCCCAAGCAGAACTCGCAAGGTATTTGCACTTTTTGTTGGTGGTGACGGTGATGCTGGAAATTTCAATAAATAAATGGTAATTAAACATCAAAGTGCCCTCATCGAGATAATAGTAATAATAATCCTTGTATTTGATATAAGTGCCTAATCGCATTTTCTAGACGTCTCAAAGCGCTTCACACAAAATACTGTAAAGTGTAGTGACTGAATGTTCTGTGGGCGAAACGCAGCAGCCAATTGCGCATAGCAGTGTCCCACAAACAGTCGTGGATTGAATGACCAGATTTTTTTTTAAGGTGTTATTATCCCCGGAAATGCAACCACCAATCGACTAACAACCGGGTTCTTACTTACTGCTGGGTAAATGGAGCCCAGTGGAGTATGGAAACATGCCCAACATTTCATCCTGCCGGGAATCGAACCCAGGTCCTCTTGCTTGTGAGGCGAGCGCTCTAACCACTAAGCAAAAGGAGTCCACAATCTACACGAATGCCCTGAAGAAAACGTAATGTGAATCTATGCAAACTAGATGCAAATAGATGTCATGAGAAAACTAATTTTGTACCAGGCTGACAAATCCATGTGTTCTATCTCTTCATCCACAAAAAATATTCTATCTCACTGAGCTTCAGTAATGTCATATAAACATCGCTAAAGAAAGTTGATTTCATTTACAAAAAAAAAGTTAGTAATCACTATTTTTTAAGCAATTAACAATTAATGACCAGATACATGTAATGGTGACCAACTATCAAATTTTTAGGGGGAGGGGAAATAATCATCAAGTGAAGCTTTATAACAAATAACTAACCGCTTTTTAAATGATCAACAGACCTAGTTAATGCCAATGACTAATTGTCCAGTTTTGTTCATCTGTTTGTTATTAGCAAAACTTACTCGCAATGGAGACATATGGAGCTGTAGACGTCGAATTGTTTGTATTACGAGGAATTCGGATTCCTCTGATCATTCTTGCACCAGTTATTGGACACAACATTGTCAGTATGGTCCTACCCGGGAGATCAGGAGGGTGGCCACACTGTATGTCTTCCATGGAATCTGACAGAAGGACAGAAGGACTTTCACAATGCTATTTTAATTATCCTTTGTAGTTATTTTCATCTTCCAGCTGCTGACAAAGGAATGGCATGAAATACTGATTGATTGATTGATATGATTTAACTTTTTACATTTTTTGTTAATTTTTTAAAAAATCTTTGCAATTGGTCGAGCGATAATTTGCACACAGCAATGTCCCACAAACAGCCATGTAATGGATTTCATTTGCTTGTTTATAACTGCATAAAATTATTGTAAATTTTGCATAAGTGGTGCTTTGTTAAGCAGTTTATTTATTCAGTGTCACTATTTTACTGTACATTTTACAGAAATCAATTATTGTACCTCAATAAGAGTGTACTGCGGAGGAAAACCAAAAAGGCAGGATACTTATTAAAAGATAAAGGAAAAAATACAAGCATATTTACTCCATTCATTTCACATTATGTATACAGTAGTTTGTCTCAGTCCAATTTGTTACTTACGCTTCTGGCAAAAACATACCAAACATTGGTCTTCTTGTTTCTTCATCTGCTACAGCTATTACAGGATTGTTAGTACTTGTATATTGTATATGGCTATACTGACTGCCTTAGATATCCTTGGATGGACCTGACTTAGGCTGAGATTGTGTATAGAGGGAATTCTGAGCAACGTTGTCTCTTTGCATATCTTGATTGACAATTCTGCACTGTGCTTTGAGTGTGATGTCTGGGCTGTGAGTCAGGACCATTCTATACATTAATACTGACTATCCCATGCTCTGGAGGCCCCAGATATCTACTAATTCCTTGAACATTGTATGCTTTGGACTAGCTTCAGATTAATAGCTGTAGGTTGCAATGTAAACTAGGACTGTCAGGCTTACAGTCCTCTTGTGGCCGTGGATGGGTTTGTCTGTGAGCAAAGTCTTCTCAGACCAAACTTAATAGGACACAAATTAAATATGTCACTTACCATTTCGAGTCATCAGCCATTGCTGCAGTGGGTACAGTGAGCAATCACATACCCAGGGATTTCCCTTCAGTTGAACTTCTTGCAGTGCACTGAATTTCTGTAACAACTGGGTTGTCACTGTGGTCAGTCTGTTGTTTGCTAGGTCCAGTGTCATAAGTTTCTGCATACCATTCAGAAGCTCAGGAGTTACGTTTTTTATCCTGTTATTTCTCAGAATCAGGATGTGTAAACTAGAAAGACCTTGGAAGGCACCAGGGTGGAGTGAAGCCATATTGTTGTGACTCAGATCCAACAATTTTAGAGTCTTCATGTCCGTGAAGATCCCACGGTTAAGAGTTGGGATGTGATTATTTGAAAGGTTGAGGAAGATCAGGATTTTAAATGCCTGCAGTTGTCTGCAGTTATCTGGATCAGACACATTCACCCAATTGTGTGACAAATCCAAACTTGTCAAATTGGCAGGAAGATCTTTCGGGATATTCAGAAGTTTCCTCCCATTGCAGTTTGCTGTCCCCTGGGAAATACGTACAAATTTCCAATTACAAATTTCAGTTACAAGTTTTTCCGCAGGTTAAACTTAAATCTGACCATGTTGGCCAAAGGAAAAATTATGTTGGCCAGAAATATTAATCATATCATTATAAAATAATCTGTATTAATTCCTAAATCTGATAATCCATCTGTTCTCAAATGGCTGGTTAGTTTCATCTCAATGATTGTCCATGATCTTTCATAAAGAGTTTCAATGTTTTATTTCATCATTTTGAATCTTATCTATCATAAATCATAATATTAATCGTATCATTGTGCATTTGATTTAGCGTGTTGTCATTTTAAAGCGTTTCATAGGATTTTACTCTAAAGTGTAGTGACTATATTTGCAGGCGAACACATATAAGAGTATAATTCAGCTTGTGCACAATATTAACACTTGGGAGTTCTCAGGTCAGCTCATTTGTAGAGTATCAATTTACATCATGCTTTCCCTTACAGCGTCACTCATTCCTCAGGGTTATACTTGAACAATCAGTCAAGGAATAAAAACTTCAAATCTTCCCAATGTTGGTCAATAAACTGAGACTGCAAACTCACCTCGTTATTTATTTCACAAGGGCTAGCGTGTAGAACAGTCATTAGGAAACCCATACAAAATGCCATCGTGACCCAATCGTGGCATCTTATTCTTCTCATGGTTCGTCAGAAGGACTTTTTCTATTAATCTGTATTTTTCCAAGTTGTGTCAATGTCAAAGTATCCACATACAATAAAAATGTGCCATTGGTTATTTGCATGAATTTCAGTGCAACAATCTGCTCACAATACAAATATTTTCGGTAATGAACATAAATATCAATAGCAAGATTGTAATAATCCTGAACAATAACGCACCAGGGTGCATGTTAATAATATGAATATCAGTAATATTACTCTGTTAATACTACTATCTTAACTAATAATTAATTTTTTTATTATGTAACAATTGTGGTATTCATGCTAATATACAAATATTGCTAGTGATGTAAGAGTCCATCATAAGTAAAAAAAACTTAGTATTGTTTATAATATTAAATTAAAAATGTTGAATATTGTTTTGAATTACATGATATCTATGAATACATATAACTCTAGGTGTTGCCTAAATAGTTCTGATTTCTGTTTACCAAAATGTTATACGAATAGGCGAATGTCATCATAGTTCAAATGCTCTGGGACACAACCCTGCGTGAAGGGCACTATATAAATGCGGGTTGTTATTGCATCAATACATAACAGTAGCATATCAAGTATTACCAACAGTACCTCAACAATCTGAGTATGAACACATATTAATAATGAACCAGGCACAGCAATTGCCAGTCTCAGAAATGTGCCTGGCAAAGAACTAATAACTTCCTTTCCTGTCTGCACTTTGGAAAATAAAAGCCCTCTGTGGTTGTTACCAGGTAGTAAGTTTATTGTTTAAATGCAGTCCAGCTGTGAATATCAGCCAAATGTTCTCTTAGATATTATTTCAATGCTTGTCAGATTAGATTTTAAAGTTGTTCGGGGTCACAGCCAGAAGTCTGCATGGATAAACAGTAAACATTGTATTGAGAAATGGCTTTTTCATATTAGGGGAAGCACTACCATTGTTAGGAACAATGTGCAGTTCAAATTTGGCACTTG
This sequence comes from Callorhinchus milii, assembly GCF_018977255.1. Lineage (NCBI taxonomy): Eukaryota > Metazoa > Chordata > Chondrichthyes > Chimaeriformes > Callorhinchidae > Callorhinchus > Callorhinchus milii. The sequence goes on from NW_024704746.1 coordinate 19,971,030, forward strand.
CTACAACAAGTTTTTGTGGCTTGGTACAATATTACCAAACCTCAGAAGCAGCCTATAATCTGGGCAGGATTCAGTTGCAGTGTTTAAGAAATCCCAGGTCCCTATCTATTTACAATGTCTTTGCATTCCCCACTGGCAGCCATTGTACTGTTCATCGTGATCATTTTTCGGATCAATTTATGAGTTGTTTTCGGCTTGTGCAATTGTGAAATCTTTGCTTTCTACCAGTTCCTTTCATCTGTTTGTGTTGATTCTGACTCTCTAAACTGCTCAACATGTTTTTATCCAACCAACACTAAGTCAAACATTAGAAAATATAACCTGGAAGTCACAATGGCTTAGACTTGATATATACCTTTCTTCTGTAAGCCTTCGTTTTTTGTCCTTCATTCTGTGTTCCCTCTTTGTTTCTAATATTCCTGTGCTCTATAAATTCTCTTTTCAATCCTGCTCTACCTGTTCTTAGGTCCCACATGTGACCTTAACTTCAACACAAACCTCAGTCAGTCTGCATTTTGTGCGTGTTTGTGAAAGGAAACTGAACCCTCACCCACACATGATGCAGTTTTATTTCCTGGGTACTGACTATTTAAAGATTAAGATATTAAATGTATTAATGGATCTGCATTTTCTCCACCAGACTGAAACCACAAAGCTCACTGAGTGAAATGTTAGAAAAGGAAACTCTTACCTGAAGAATATTTTATAAAAGGCCAGGTATGTATTGAATGTCGACTCTTCCCCCTCTTAGCATACAGGAGTGCTTATAATGTGGGAGTGCTACAGTGCAAAGGTTGCAATCTGTTAACTGTTCAGGAACCTGTTCACTTACTGATCTGAAGGCTGAATAGTAGCTAATGTTTAACTAGTAACCCATTTCAACTTCCCTTCATTTGCTTTCCTTGCCATGAACTAAAGGAATCGTGTATCAGCACCAACACTAGGGTTGGGTCTATATGTGTTTCAAAGACACAGTCCCCCTCCTAACAAAACACGCATAAGAAAAGTTTCTTTTGAAATCCAGCCTGGGCTGAGGCTGAGAAGGACCATTCTGCCTAACTAACTTAACAATAATAATAATAATCCTTACCTTTGATATCGCACTTTAACAGGTCATCTAAATGTTTCAAAGCACCTCACACGATTTCCTGTAAAGTGTAATGACTTGTGTATTCTGTAGACAAATGCGGCAGCTGATGTTTGCATACTGGAATGTCCCACACACAGCCGAAAGGTGAACTAGCAACTTTATCGGGGGGATTATTGGCCAGGCCCCTGGGAAAAAAAAATCCCTTCTCTTTTCGAATCATGCAGTGGGATCATTAACACGCACCTGAACGGGCAGAAGGGAGTTTGGTTGAGTGACACGAAGGATGGCAACTGCAACAATGCAGTGCACCTTCAGTAATGCACTGGAGTGTCAGCCTACGTTATGAGCTCAAAGTCCTGACATGGAGCTGGAACCCACAAATCTCCTGCCTCAGATGTCAGAGTGCTATCAGCTGAGCCAGGCTAACACCTCAAGCATCTTTCTCAGACAATTTGTAAAGAAATTCTTTGACACATCAGGGTCTTTTGTCAGTTTTCTTGCTTCCAAGGTTGCAGCACACAGGCACATGCGACTTCAAGGAGAGAACGGATACCGTAATAATGGTAAGGAGACTACGTGTGAGAAACTGAATGAAAGAGAGCACAAAGTGGAAGAGGGGCTGAAATGGAAAAAAAATAGAGAGAGAAAAAAGATTGAGACTTGGAAGAAAAAAGGAAGAAACAGAGTATTCCTGAACAAGACAGAGATTAAGGCTTCTAGGCCAGTAACTACTCGTCCAGTCAGTCTCAATCCTATTTTAATCTTTCTCTCTGATTCCAGTGTAAATCTTCTTCCCTGTGAGACCATTTCCTCTCTCCTCTAGTTTCAATCTGACTCTCGGTAAATCTGCTCTTAATCAGACTCGGCCTTCCTAACCCACGTTTATATTTGGTTGTTTCCATTCTGTGGAGAGAAAACGATTGCAGAAATTTTTTTTGCATAAAGACCCCATATCTCACTTTGACCCTTTAAAAATCAAATGGAATCATTCTTCTGCCTGAAGTTTACCTAATGGGTTGATACTAGGTCCTGTTGCTCACACGCAGCGAGAGCTCTGAGCTGAGCTGTTTTTGGAAAAGTAATGTTTCCGCACTCTAATCAAGTCACAACTGATTCACAGGGTCAGGAGGAAGTTTGATAGGAGTCTCAACAACAATACAGAGACTCCTGCTGACTGCAGCAATCACTGGCCTCTGAACACTCCTGCCACCAAATGTCACGTGATTTGGACAACAGAGAGGAAAGGATCCATGATTTGGAATATTTCTACAGCAGACAGAGAATTTCCTGTCCCAATGGGGCCATGTTTGAAACGAGCCAAACTGGTTTCCTTGTTCTATATCAGCTATGGGCTGCAGGATTTCATGTGTAGTTGTTATAGCTCTGTCACTGTAAGGCTCTGAAGTTTATAGCCAGCTCTGTCACTTTGTCTGTCTGTCTCAGTTTCTGGGTCAGCAGCTATTATGGTTTCATCCGAGCTGCGGCGAGGCGCTGGTATTTGTCTGCTAGTCACTAGTCAATCACCATGTGGTATCTAGCTCTGTCACTGCCTTAACTTGCTAAACACCACAGTCGACTACATAATGGCTGTATTGTTGCTGTATCACAAAGTGCTACAGTGTACTATATTATAAGAATAATTAATCCTTGCATCTGATGTAGCGGCTTATCACGTCATCGAAATTTTTCAAAGGGATTCACAGGAGTTACCACTGTGTAGTGATTGTTTATTAGGGAAATGCAGCAGCCAATTTGCACATTACAATGCCCTACAGGCAACCATAATGAGAACGAGTAATTTTATTTGGGGGAATGTTCGTTAGGACACAGAGATACTCTCTTGTTTTTTCGAATAGTGCCTTGGGTTCATTAAGGTTCACCTGACCACTGTTCTATGTTTTACTACACAAAACTTTATTTTGGACTGTTTTTAATATTGTGTTCTGCAATATTGGACCATATTGCACTATAGTTTATACAATAGCATGGTGTACTATAATTGAATAAAATTAGTGGCATTTCACAATGAGATCACTTTAAACTTATTGTGAAATGCCACAGATGTCACCCCATAATGGGATTAGTTGTGCATAGATTTAAAACTTATATTTCACAACTGTATTAATGAACGAGCTGTTCCTCAGAAGATCTCACAGATATGTCATTAAGAATGAATACGCCCTGTCTGCTATTATTGAAAACTCTTTCCTCTTTGTTCAGATAAATCCAGGTTGAAAGAGTGCATGTGGAAATCATAGTATAAGGAAACTGTCTTTTGAGATTTGTTCCAACAATTTTATCATGTCCCTTTTCCAGGGCATGGAGAGCAGTGGGCAGAACACATTTGTTTCCTTGCAGTGAAAGCAGTGTTTTCATTATAGACTCGCACACAATAACAGCCATATCTTCAGGATCTGGCTGCTTCCTGTCTATATCTTACAGAACTGATGTAGTTTGGCACTGACCTTTAAAAAGCTGCTTTATTTCTGGGAGATGACAATGATCTTACTTATTGCTCCTAGCTGAAGCCCTGGGTTATTGCTGGATTCATTTATTACAATAGTATTGAGTGGCTTTCCCATTTTTTCATCATGACATTGCTTCTCCTGCTTGCCTTTCTCAAGTATCCCTTCTCTGTCGACCTGATACTGCTTGAAAACACACCTCTTCTGAGCTTTGCAAGGAATTAATGCCTGAAATTACCCTAACCGCTCCACCTTCAGCGGCCGGGCTTTCAGCCACTACGCCCCGAAGCTCTGGAATTCTCTCCTTCAATCCCTTCGCCTTGCCCCCTCCCCACTTACAAATCCCGCCTAAAGACCTTCCTTTTTGACCGTGCTTATGGTCACCTCTCCCCTCCCTCTCCCCCCGGCTCAGGGTCAGACTCTGCCACTGTCAAGCGCTCTGGGACGCTACCCTGTGTGGAGGGTGCTATATAAATACAAGTTGTTGTTGCTGCTTGATGATTCTCCCTTCTGTTATTGCTTATTGCTCCTGATATTTGCTCAAGTGCTCCCTATCCGTCACATTTCAATGCACAAGAATANTTTTTTCTGTGCCTTGCATTGTCTAAGATGAGCATTCACCAAGATGAAGTCAGCTTCTTCTCAATGTCGCAATGTGAATCTATAGCTGAAAAGGTCATTATCAACATGACGACAACTACAGTAACAGCTTGCATTTTTATAGCGCCCTTCACGCAGGATAGCATCTCAGAGCCACGTACAGAGGTGAGGATGGACACCAAGCAAGGGAGAAAGGGAAGGTAACCATAGGAGGGGGTCAAAGAGGTAGGTCTTCAGGTAGGATATAAGGATAGATAAGGTTCCATCAAATTAAAGTATTCTAAAATTACTGCAGAATATACATTTCAGAGACTGAACAATGAATGTCTGTTGACTAGATGTGTTGGTGTGAAGCACTCATTGAAATGACACAACAGAAAGCCCTTTCACAGCCAACCTGAACTGATGTCTCATGACCCAATTCAGTGTTAGTTCCTGTTTACAACCAGAAGCATTTAAACAATAACTCATAGATATTTAGAGTAAGCTATCCTTTAAAAGGGAATAGCTTCTGCCAACGGTTTGAGGGCTGCTTGGTAACGGAATATCCGAATCAAGTTAACCCACTGTGGGTAATCCAGTTCCTGACTCTCCCTTGATCTCTATGAATCTCCTGTCCTTGGCTGTGCGTTTCATTTGGAGTCTTGTTCGTTATGATCAGCCCAGTCTCAGATAGTATGAGAAAAAGAAAACTACTTGCCCATCGAAATGCGTTACTAAATAAAACAGCATGCGTGGGGCCAGTTTACATTGCACTGTTGTCACACATAATGCAAGCATTCCATTGTCCCGGCAAACTTTCTCTTACTTAATACCATTGATACCAAAGCATTAAAAGTCACAAAAAAGGGGTCCAATGTTAACTGACTCCATTTTTATAATAATAATAATCCTTGCATTTGATATAATGCCTTTTAACATCTTCGAGACATCTGAAAGTGCTTCACAGAATATACTGTAAAGTGAATTGACTGTATATTTTATGGGAGAAACGCGGCAGCCAATTGCACACAGCAGTGTCCCACAAACATTTGTGGATTGAGTGACCAATTTTGTTTTTGAAAAGGCATTATTAACTCCTGGAGAAACCATCCGCCAATCGACCAACAACTGGGTTCCTACTTACTGCTCGGTAAACTGAGGTGTGTGGAGTAAGGAAACTTGCCTAAGGTTTTGCCTTAGATTTTTTTATATATTGAAGGATCTTGTTCAATTCCTTAGTTAAATTGAACCCATAGGTTCATGTCAATCAGGTAGAAAAAAGCTACAGAACAATACATCTGAAAGGTCATTGACCTGAAACGTTAACTAATTTTCCTCTCTCCATGGATCCTGCCTGGCCTGCTGCATGTTCCCAACAATTTCTGTGTTTATATAGAACAACAATACATTAGTTGTTTCATATACTGTTCTCCTAAGTAATTAGTTGCATAATGTTACAAACATTTAAGTTAATGCTGGGCAATATATTCCACAGCCCGTCAATCAGGCCTTTAATAGGAATTGCTTATCAGATATAAACTTTATAGAAGATTGTAACAGGTAAGCTAGAATTTGGTAAAGCATTCTGTTACCACCTTTTGCAGTTATCTTTGCCACTTATTTGCCTCCCCCTTATCTCAAATGTTGTGTACCCTTGAAAGGATTACCGCAGTCAAGCTTTGCAGTAGAATGAATGATTGTATGTTAGTGTTGTCACCTCAGAATCTAATTCTGTCTGTCCCAGATTGGGTTGTTATTTGCATTTACATTGGGAGGTAATCATCAACAGAAGCAATGGTACAAGTCTTGATGTCAGCCACCAGGTGGTGAAGTAGAGACTCGTGGATGGGTGAGAAGGTGAGCACACATTCAACATGACCTTAAGAGTCCTGATTCATAATTTCTGTCTCTTTCATAGTTGTTGTCTTGACGTCTCGAAGACATGATAAGGCGCTATATCAAAATGCAAAGATTATTATTGTTGTTGTTTATCTAGCAGTAGTTGGAACCCAGTTGTTAGTCGATTGGCTTTCACTTTTCCAGGTGTAATAATTCCTTCAATTGTTTTTTTTGAAAATAATAATAATAAATTGGTCACTCAATCCACGACTGTTTGTGGGACACTGCTGTGCACAATTGGCTGCCGCGTTTCACCCACAACATATACAGTCAATTCACTTTACAGTGTCTTCTGTGAAGCGCTTTGGGACGTCCTCCCGACGTGAAAAGCGCTATATCAAATGCAAGGATTATTATTATTATATTCTGTGAAGCGCTTTGAGACGTCTCGAAGACGTGATAAGGCGCTGTATCAAAATGTAAGGATTATTATTGTTAAAATAATATATTTGAGTAGTTCTCCCTTTGAGCTTACCTTTCCCCAGTGTTCTTGTGCCACTCTTTATCAACTGATCATTTATTCCTACTTTGCCTGTGTGCTGTGGAAGCGCATTGCCCATCCCATCCCCAAGAGAAATGGACTGTTACAAAACGTGAAGAAAGGTAAAGATAGATTGACTCAAATCGCCAAACCGGTAGAACAAAAGTGATTTCTGACCACTCAAAGGAAAAGCACATTAAGCCATCAATGGCTCATTTTTTAATAAAAGCTACTTATTGTCAGATTATTCACTGTCGGTACGTTTGGATGTTGGGCAACGTGATAATCTATTTATGTCCCATAGAAATCATGCGTTTTCTAAACTGGGATTTGTTTCCATCCGTTAATTAATGACACGATTAAAATCCATTTTAGAATCAAAACACACCCAGTTTCCTACGGCAGTCACCATATCTAATGCTGATGTTGACTGCTGTGAGGAGTCATATCATTGGAACATCAGTGAGGCGATTGTTTTATTTTACGTAAGCTCCAGATGGTTTCAACACTCCCATAAAATTATGATTTTGAGATTTCAAGCACAATCCACTGCGTGAAGAGCGTGTCTTGCTGATCCCAGAGACTTAAGGGCAGACTCATGAATAGCTCTGAGAAGTTACTGTTCTATTTAAACAACAACTAAGGATAATGATGAAAGCCTTGCAGCAACTTTAAAGAGAAGAAAGTAAGAAAAGAACTTTTAAGCTATGTCCTTCTTTATCTTTTGAGTTCAGATGTATCTGTGCAGAATCTTCTGGGGGGGAAATTCTGCGTAGATACATCTGAATTCTAAGGAGAAAATTCTGCATAGATATTTACTGAAACCGAAAAAATAATTGAGCAAAATCTTGAACCTTTATCATTCTCTACTGTTTAAATGTAACTTCCTTCACTCTCCAGACAGCATTTCCAAACCCACCACAGTCCAGCAGTACAGAAATCTTTAAGTCCTCGGGAATGATCGTTCGTCTCAGTTTGTACATCACCCCAAACCCTCCAAATTCTATGGCGAAGCAGATATTTGTTCTCAAGTTAACCCACTGCCTTTTGACAATAAGGCAACCCATGAGGGTAAACTCTATGTAAACATGAGCAATCAATTCAAATAATAATAATCTTTGCATTTAATGTAGCGCCTTATCACGTCGGCAAAACATTTCAGACCACTTTGTAGGATTTACCGTAAAATGTAGCGGGAATGTATATTTTGTAGGTTAAATCTGTGGGGTGAAAGTTGGGATGTTTCTTAACAAGTTTGATGTGATTGTCAGCTGTGTCAGAAGCCAGTGGCAAGAGTTCAATGTCACTGTCGTTGTTATCAAGGCCTCTTCAAGGACACTGTCTTAACTCAGGTTTCAGTTAATCTCGAATTCCATAAATTAGCATTGAAATGCCACGCTCCAAAGTCAGCAACAACAATGGGGTGGTCACTAGTAGCAACAATTTTTTTTTCTAAAGATAATAACTCTCCCAGTATGTGTAGGGAGGTTTCTTCTATTGTACGCTGGGTATTAAACAGGACCTGCGTGCTGGGAGATTTCTGCTGGTGTCAAACTAGTTATATAACAGAGCAAGAGAAGTGTACAGGATTAATATCTTCCCTTCCTCCTGTCTGTCATTTGGATTTTAGTTACAACGTGGCCAAGTTTCTATCTCGCTATTATTAGAATTCAAAGGGATAACTTCCTTTCTGTCAACTTGGGCATCAAACAGCAACAACAACTTGCATTTCTGTAGCAACTTTCACACTCGGAACCTGTCTCAAAGCACTTGACTGAGTGTCAGCCTGAGCTGAGAGGAACTCAGGGGGAAGGAGGGTGGGGGAAGGTGCCTGGAAGTGGAGTCAAAGTGGTGGTTCTTCAGGCAGGACTAAACACAGAGAGGGAAGGTGCAATAAATGGGGATGGATATCAGGCCAGTATTACAGAGGGAGGGGCAAAATGCTGCCATTGGCAGTGTGGCCGGGATCACCGAGTTAGGGTGGTGCAATGCTGCGGAGGAATCTGAAGGTGGGGATGAGGATCTTAAAGTCGATCCACTGGGGGATAGGGAGGCAATGGAGCTGGACAGGGATGGGGTGATTGGCTTGTGGAGCCTAGTGTGGAAGAGGATATGGTCTGGAGTTTGTGGAGGGTGAAGCTGAGGGTGCCGGCCAACCGGGCACTGGAAAAATAATAATAATAATTATAATAAAAAGTCAAATCTGGAGGCGACAGACGAGGACGAGGGTTTCGGCTATGTAGGCAGCAAAGTAATTCAGAGGACAGCGGTGTCGAGGAGATAGGAGAAAGCAGACTTGGCCAGAGCCCAGATGAAAGGCTTGAAGGAGAAGCTATTGAGTAGCTTTGATTAACTCCAGAGTAAATCAAAACCATGTCATTATGCGTATAACGCATTCCATCTGTTTTGACACCTCCCAAAGTCAAAAGTGACCATACAATACTGAGGTGCAGGTGCATTCATTACACAAACTTATTGAAAACTGAATGAAAGCAGTCTTGTTTGGTTGTAAGGTGCGCTTCTGAGAGAAATTCTGAAATTGCAATATAACAGATGAGGAATAATGAAGATATAGCTCCCAATAGAATTAAAATGTAATGAATATAAAGAAACTTTTGAGTAGTTGAGTTGTTATGCAATTTACAGTACATTTAATGTAAAAGTAATTGTTAGGTTCTCAAAGGAGTATGTTTTTGTTAACTCAGCATTAGCATTTCCTGTCTCAGCCGCCTGTGTTGCTAACTCCACCCAACCCAAAGATCTCTGCCAATTTCAGATTTCCTGCCACTGAACTACTAACCTGGCTAAAACTATTACTCGCTGTTGATTGTTTCATGACTGTGTCCTGTGCACAGTCCTTCCTGTGGACCGAGACACTCATCTGACAAAGTTAATTGTTTCCACTAGAGACTGTGACAGTCACTGCTTTTGAACACAGTTTTGGAAATTATCTATTTCACCAATTTTAGACTTCCTGCTGGTAATGTTGATATGAAACTAAAGGCCTCAAAAGCACATGAAGCAACAATAATTCTTCCTTTTGTTACAGCGCCTTATCACACTACACGTCTCAAATTACTGTAAAGTGAAGTGACTATCTGTAGCCAAAATCGGCAACCAATTTGCTCAAAGCAATTTCCCACACAGTCAGAAGGTGAATTATCAGTTTTATTTGGGGGTTTGTTAGCCAGGACACTGGAATAAACATTTTTTTCTATTCAGCACTCGCTTTGCAAGCGAGAGACCTGAGTTCAATTCCAGGCAGGTCAGGGCGAAACCTTGGGCAAGTTTCCTTACTCCACACGCCTAAAAATAATCCCTCCAAAAACAATAATTAAATTGGTCATTTTCAATCTACGACTGTTTGTGGGACATTGCTGTGCGCAATTGGCTGCCGCGTTCGCCCACAAATATACAGTCAATTCACTTTACAGTGTGTTCTGTGAAGCGCTTTGGGACGTCCTCCCGACGTGAAAAGCGCTATATCAAATGCAAGGATTATTATTATTATTATTAAAACGAGTCATTGATCGTTCAACGTCCATCTGAATAGGTGAGATGGTTTTAATGCCTCATCTGAACGATGAGAACACACTTGAGCATCAACAACAACAACAACAACCACATGCATTTATAAAGCACCTCTCATGCAGGGTAGCGTCCCAGGGAGCTTGACAGTGGCAGAGCATGCCGCCGAGCTGGGGGAGGGGGGAGGTGACAGTAGGCATAGTCGAAAAGAAAGGTCTTCATGCGCTATGAGCTAAAAGACCCCAATATGGGACTTGAAACCTTTAATGTCAGAGACTCAAGAGCTACCTACTACAGTATAACACTGACCAGCTGAGCCAAGGTGACACTTGTTTTACCTCTTGTTTTAGATATATTTATACTCAACTATGAACTGGAAGTTCAGTTGGTAGCACTGTGACCTCTGAGTCAGAAGATTATGAGCTCATTGTCTAGGCTGACACACCTGTGAAATGCTTGGGTAGTGCTCCATTATCGGAGCAAATGATTTGGATCAGGGCATGCTTGGTTGCCGTCAGAAGTCGTGCTAGCAGACTATATTTTCTTTAACCTGCACGTTGCTTTGCAAGAACAAAATCTCGTCCATAAAATATGCAGTCAATTCTCTTTACAGTATATTCTGTGAAGCTCTTTGAGACGTCTCGAAGAGGTGATAAGGCGCTGTATCAAATGCAAGGATTATTAACAAACCAGCCTTGTCAATCTCCCGCACAGTAGCATTACATAATAATGTACTCGAAAAACTTCCACAGAATTAACAGGATCAAAAGTATTTTGTTACACATTGGACCACAGTAACATGCTGATGTATTAACGTGGGGTTAGAAACCTTGCAATGGTAACTGCACTGGAAAATCAGTTAAGGAGCTGCGTCTCATTGTACACAAAAACAACTTCGGTTTGGGAGTCAAAAGAAAAAAATGGCTGATGGAAAAGTGGTCGTAATAGCCGAAAGTAAAGTTTCACTTGAAGGAACACACACCCCATTCTACCTGTTGCCCAATCTGCCATGTTGGTTCCATTCCATAATGTCTCAAGTGTAAAAGAGCAATGACCTTAAAGGAGTCTTCAACAAACGGAAGGTACAGAGTTTATTTCTGGGTCAGCCAGGTGTCGGACAAATGCGGAAACCCATCACCGTGCTGAAGAGCATCTAAAACCAGAGCGTTCCGTGGATGGAGTTGTATAAGGATTGTTTGAACCCCGTCTGTTTATGAGGGTCAATTTAGTTTTTTTTTACAGCCACGACATCAATTTATTTACACCTCCCCCCCCCCAAAATTAGGATTTTAACACAGGTTACTTTAATCTTCATATCTCTAGGGGTATTCAATGGATTTTGGGGCACTTTGGGCGCTACCTTCTTAAAGTTTGCTACATGTGGAATTTGGGAGTGCCTGGACCTCAGTCCTACTATTGTAAAGTTAACAATTTCCATCCAATGTTGCCTTGTGTGTGTGGGTGTGTGTGTGTGTGTGTGGGTGTGTGCGTGGGGGGGTAATGTGTAATGATTCTGGGGCAGGTGATGATTTAGCAGAGTGACCCTGAGAGAGGAGAGACGGGGGTTGTTTTAGCACAGTTTCTGGACAGTGGTGATAGATGTAACGTCAGTATTTGGTGGGGGCTTCATTCCTGTGAGTAATCGCTGGATTCAGTGAATCACTCAATAGCAGGAATTACGCCTCTTCCTCTTTGCTCTCTCCAGCAGCAACAGTAAGATTTGGAGGGAGGATGGATATTGCTTCTGTTCCCCCTGCGATCTGCCTGCACAGGCTGACATTTGATGGGCTTTATTAAAGGAGAAATTGGAAGAAAAGAAAAGCAAAATCGGAACTGTTGAAAAGCACAGAGAGAGAGAAAGCATTATTCTTTGCAAAGGGCGAATTTGCAGTCGAATCTATTGGCGACAAGGCTCTGGGATTTTCTGAAGGCAGCTGTTTGCAAACTTCTGGATTTTTGTAAACGAAAAATGATTTTGTTCCCGTTGTACTGGATTGTGTTTCCTTTTCATTTGACAGGTAAGGTTTCTCTCCCCCTCTCGATCCCTTGAATTGGAACAAAATCTCCTTTTAATATTGTTTGATAAGATCTACTTTAATCTCATCCCCCTCCACCCCCACCACCACCAATAGCCCCCCCCCAAAAAAAAAAATGCTTCCTAATAGTTAGTTCTTGTACTTCTCGAGGGTTATTGTTGCAGAAGTCGACACCTCTTTGAAAAGCCGACATTCAAAGAACATCCATTAAAAATACGATCAGAGGGTTTTCAATCTGACCTGAGAAATCAGAGGCACTTTGAGAATCTGCCTCCCCTTTGCAATTTGTAACAGCTTCACTTCCAACAGGTTCTACAGCGCCCAATACCATTCCCCAAACGCCCAGGGAACAGATGACTCTGTCAAAATAATAGTAATAATAATAATAATAATCCTTGCATATAGCGCTTCTCACTTCTTCTCGACGTCTCAAAGCGTTTCACTGAATAGATTGTAAAGTGAATTGACCGTATATTTGTGGGCGAAACGCGGCAGCCAATTGCGCACAGCAGTGTCCCACAAACAGTCGTGGATTGAAAATGACCAATTTATTATTGCTTTGTTTTGGAGGGATTATTATTAGACTCTGTGTGGAGTAAGGAAACTTGGCCATTGTCATAGTTTTTTCGTGCAATTCAGTAAAAACGTGCCCTGTACCACATTTGTTTTTTTTACACACAATTAAATGGCACAACTTTTATTTAATTTTAGCAAGTCAGTTTTGTTCTGTATCATTAATAAGATTTTGCTTGGAACCATCTACAAGCTCTTGCTAAGACCAAACTGGACTAGATACAGGTCTCCCTAAATTACTAGGCAATGGATCTGCTTCGGATCTCGGGAAGAGGCTTATCTCCACAATCTATCTCCATCATCTGGAGTTTCGCTTTCCTCCACTAAAGATATTCAACCCTATTTACTTTATCCACAGCGGGGAGGAAGGCACTGGCTGAAGGAATCTACATTTTTATTCACAAATGCTATTACAAATGAACCTTGCATTGTTAGTATCTTTCTATCCTCTAGGTGTGAAGGTTATGGGTCAAATCTTTACATCGGTCTTTAGGCTCTGGACTGGCAATGGTGCAGTGATGGAGGGGGCATCTCTATTAGCATTCGAGAGGGAACAAGATAGATATCTAAAAAGGATTCATTTTTGCAGGGATATTGGGGGAAAGGCTGGTAAATGGAACTGGATCGATTGAATTTATCAAATATTAGTACAGACATGATGGACCTTATGCCTTCTATGTTTCTCATGTATCAGCCTGGCACAGTGGTAGCACTCTCACCTCTGAATCTGAAGGTTGTGGGTAAATTTCTATGGTTCTAACACTCCAGAGCTGTATTCCACCGAAGTGTCAGTGGTGCCGTTTGCCTTGGCTACATTTCTTCTATTATCCTGGGCAACAATCTTTCAGACAAAATTGTCATTCATTTCATGGTTGTTTGTAGGACATTGCTGTGTTGCATTGGATGTTGGCTATTGCATTTGTCCACAAGTCAAAACATCTAACAGCAATTCCCTTTGAAGGTCTTTCATTTCAGTAAAATTGATTTGTGTAGCATGAAGATGAAAAAGCCATGTGGTCCATCAAACCTGCTGTTTCTATACAATGTACAATTCATCCTACATGAATGTTGCCACACTCGTTTAATCTTCTGAAGTAAACGTTTGAATACGCACTCTCTGACTCCTAAAGACATCTTTGAAAACTGCACAGTTGCAATCCATTCTTATATGCCCACTATTGAACCAGGACCAAACCCAGACCAGCTCCTTACCCCACCACACCTCTCTCCCGCTCTCCCTTCAGCACAAGGTGACATTGTGTACTGGAAGTCTGTTCCTCTGTGGGTTGGGGAAGGCAGAATGTATCTCCTAACCTCTAGCCTCACATGAAATGATTTAATTTGAAGCCCCTGCAGTTCAATGCCTTGCTCACAATCTAAATAAAGGAGCCTACTTTCAGATGCATTGTCTATAAATCGCTGACTTTTGAATCTTTTTTTTCCAATGAAAATATGTTTGGCTCTGTGGACTCACAGAGCCAAACTTATTTTTATTTACATAATGGGTTACATCTGAACGACAATGACCTACTAATCAGCTTTGTAAAAACAGTTTCATTTTGACTGGAAACTTTCAGTAATTGAGAAAATAGTTACACCTAAACCCTTTCCTTCAATTTCTTTGCTAATGGATACCATTCACTCTATTTACTTTGAAAGTTATTATTATTATTTATCATTTCCTAGCCCTTGTTTCAGTTTTTTTTGCTTGCTGAGAGCATTTATGACCATCTTTTGCTTCCTAATGCTAGCTAATTTTCAATGCAAACTTGCCATTAATCCTAGGAGTTTAACCTTTAAAAGTCCAATGGATTTTTTTCACATGAAGCAACGTTCCCTCTTGACAAAGTCACTGCTCTGACCAAAAAATCAAAACCTTTCCACTATGAAATCCAACAATAAAAAATAAATCAAAATGTTGCCTTTTTCGTGACTAGCCTAAGATAAGACTGTACTCGAATACTGCATTTGGACACGTACCATCAAGCTGAGAATTGTGAAGCTCCATTCTAAGCTCTTGTTTCAAGTTAAACGTACATCACTGAAACTATCTTTTCTCATTATTTACACGAAAAGTTTTACTGGAGGCAACAAAACTAAACCAAAAAGCACTGGGAGCCCCTTGTGGCAGATTTGCAAATGACCACATTAGAAGACAAAGCTTCGTTGAACGGTTTAAGGAGCTGAACAAATGGACTCGGTTGTAAACTAGTAAATGGCTCTCATCCTTACATTTGCATTTCGACACCTCGCTGTTGCAAATAGGATCAGCAGCATACCGACCGGCACAACACAACTCAACAACGTCGAAGTGTACACCATCAGAAAGGTGTCTCAGTTAAAGGGATACTAATTGTAATGCATATGATTATAAAGCCCCTTTTTTAAAATCTCTTCTTTTTCCTCAATATAGGAGCTATTTTGGACATCTACCTGATCACTGATCTCCACCCATCCTCCCCACTTGTGGTTCCCCTCTCTTGTGTGTCTGCTGACCGCCAGTATGATAAATCTGAACTTAAAATGCAAAAGGACAATACCATATTTCAGGTCAAAACGCACAATTTCAATTATGTAAAAGATCTAACCAGATACAATGGGATCAAAGCACAAGGTGTCACCAGGTCCTGGGAGCAGGTGGGAATCTATTACTGTGAAGGAACTCGCCATTCGGAGAAAACTCACATTTTAACAATGGTTAACAGTGATTCAGGTAACGTTTGAATTCCGATATCTTAATCAATGGATTTATAAATCTGTATGCAGCACAATATTCCTTGATACCCTATTACTTGCTGACAAACTTGGTGATATATATATAATATATATATACACATACATCCACACACTGACACTCACAAACTGTTGTATGTTCATTGATTTATTGAGAGTTGGTTAATCTGGTGTATACTGTCGCATACAAACTCACTGAAGTGCTGACTCCAAGTAGTTGCACGCTGACTGGTTGATATGTAGGCAGGTAATCTGGTGTTTTAATGACATGTTCTGAAATAATGGATCTCATAATGCTAGGTGCTAGTTTGATTCCTGTACTAGAGATTTCACTGACATTTGTTCCTAGTTGATTTATTATTCTTAAAAAATGGTTTGTTGTCTTCGTTTGCGGTGTCTCGATAATTGCCTTCTTCTTATCAATAGTATTAGAATCTAAAACATACGGATTGTAATGACTAGTTAACTGTTCTGACATGTTTAAAAGGTAAATTCTATTGTAGTCTAATGTTCACTAGAATTGCAATCACCATCATTTTAGTTGATAACCACTCTGCTTTGATCACTAATATTGCACATTGTTTGTTAGTCCACCACTGTTATCACTGTAGATGAATTTATACTGATTGCTAAAAATAAGGATTCTTTTGCTACAACTTATTCATTACTTTTTTTTCCCCAATCGCTCTTCTACTCTCGTCTCTAATACCGTCTCTCTTTAATGACGCTTTTCCCGTCGTGACTAATACTATCTGTTTGGTAAGTCCGCTGCTTCGTTCGCTATTTCTGGAATCTAATTGTGCAACAATTCATAATCTGACTCTTAAGTGAACCGGAAGTGTGTCATGTCAATTTGCCACACACCTGCGCAAAAGTAGATCGTGTCTGTGTGGCGTTCCTGATGACATACTTCCAGGTATTGTGTCTAACTTGGAGGTGTTATTATCAACCTAGGCGAAGAATCAATGCATGTTGATCCCCACCACCTCTGTCTGGTAACGTCACTAATGCTGTGTCAAATCCAGTTTCCTGTATCTATATTACATTTATTTCAAATCTCATTTCCAGCTGAATTCTACCCCAATAAACTGACAATGACCGTTAACAAGGGTGAAACTGCTCTCCTTGTGGTGCAGAAACAAAATGCAGTGAATGAAGATATTATGTGGAAGTGTAATGGTACGTTCATGTTTATTACTGAGTTTAAAATTGAGATTCTTTGTGTTCAAACCTCTCCACTTACAAATAGAAGCTTCCAGAAGAAAATTACAGCTATTCTAAATCAGGCTCAGAGTGGGATGTATTTGAGGCTTCATTTTGAGGAACACCAATATTTCAATAAATAATCTAACATTTTAGTTAATTCACTTTATAGTATTGTAAAGTCTTCTACACGTGATGAGGTGCTATATCAAATGCAAGGATTATTATTAGTCTATCTCTTCAGTTCTGTAATTGCATGAAGTTGAATACAGTTATTAACAAGAGGCATTTTAAGCTGGGACTTGAAGGCAGATAATAATAATAATAATAATAATCTTTGCATTTGATTTAGCGCCTTATCACGTCTTTGAGGCATCTCAAAGCTCTTCACAGAATATACAGTAAAGTGAATTGACTGTATATTTTGTGGGCGAACGCGGCAGCCAATTGCGCACAGCAGTGTCCCACAAACAGTCGTGGATTGAACTGACCAATTTATTACTATTATTATTATTGGGTCCAGGGTGAGACAGACGGGTCAAAAGAAGGGAGTTCCAAAGGTTAGGGATATAGAATCTGAAATCAAAGTTACCTAATGCAACCAGAAAATAAGTGGCGTATTTTAGAAATTAGGAGCTAAACTATTTTCAGTTGCTTACAAATATTTAACTTTCTGCTCCTGAATCAGTCCTTTAAAACTGAACTGTGAGGCTCTGAACTGAACTAAAGTGGAATAGGATTTGGAGAAGTTTCTGCNAAAAAAACACACACACTTAGCCTTTGACTCAGATTTATAAATACTCTCTTTTTTAATCATTAGTCTGTTCTGTAAGTGTGCTTTCTGTATCCTGAGTGTTATTAAATAAATGCTCCGAGTTTGTTATTTTTTTCTCACCATTGTTTTCTGTGGATCTGGAAGCCAGTTCTGTATTAGTACTTTCCAGAATGTAAGGCTTGAATTGCTTTGACTTCCTACCGTTTACATGTAATATAAACAACATGCAAAAAACATTGCTGTTGTGTGATTCTTTGAACAATAGCTTGTAGGCTACATTTGTGTATTTGATTCTCTAGGGTTTATTCTTTTTTAACTAAAAATAGCAATCTTTTCATTAATTCGTTGTTAGAATGGAATAAATGTTCTGTAATACTAAAATGGGAAATACGGTATTATAATAAAGATGTAAATAAATGAATACTACATTTCTGGACATGTGCTTGTAACACACTTGTGTTTTTGCCTGTTTTATTTCTAGCTATTTGACATGCCATCAAGTTCTATATTGTTTCCGCAGGTACTTATTTCAGTACAACCCATGTGAATGAAATCGAGAATGGCACTGCTTCCATGGAGATTAAGAATACAGCACCTTCCCATACCTGTGTTTACAGCACATCAACCCTCAGTGGGAATCTTCTGAAAGGAGCATTCTTCAGACTTATAGTCCGAGGTACAAATCAGTTTAGTGCCTGCACGTGTGTCTGTGAAATGGTATTGTACTAATGTCAAAGAGTCTAGAATCCATACCGTTTGTCTTCCACCAGCAGAAATGAGTCTGAATCCGAAAGCTTGTGTGTGCAGTTTGTTTTAAAGGTGTGATTTATGACTTTTTCTGACCTTTTTCCTTTCCTCCAGAGAAAATCAGTACAGAGCAAAAGTACACATCACAGGCCTGTACCTGTGGTCTGCTCACAAACCTCCCCAATAAGTGTAAGACATTTAAATAGAAGATGTATATAAATATAAGATTTATAAATCAAGTTGTTGGTATTTTGCTGTGTGTAAGTGGTGTTGCTGCCTTCTGTATGCATTGTGCCAGACAGCAGAAGTAAGTCCAAAACAGCTACAAGATTAAACTTGAACATTCAGTTCAGTGAAGGGTAATTCCAAAAAGTCCCCAGAATAAATATCTGATGACTATTGTAAGAATGTTAGTTGCACTTAAACCTTAAGGAATAATTAATGTGTTTTTATTTACTGGGTAGTCGTTCGATATTCTGCTAATAGCATTATTATATTGATAGGTTGTCCACATAAGAAATGGAGCTCAGCATGTGACAGAGACTGCCCTGATTGTCTGAATGGAGGAATCTGTCATGAAGGGACAGGAGAATGTATCTGTGGACCAGGATTTACTGGACAAAACTGTGAAATTAGTGAGTAATCCGATGCTCATCAAACAAATGTAGATTGAATTTACTGTATAATGATGTGAACTACAATATAACACTGTGCCAATTCTCTATACCCCATTCTATTATACACCACAGTATTAAGTCCAAGATAGTACGTATAACCAATCACAATGCAAATTACATTCATACCTTTCGTGTCGGAGGGATTTCACAAAGCGTTTCGAACAACCAACCGACTGACTGATAAACTGATTGACAGATTTTTCTCCTCTGCAGTTTGTGGGGTTGGAAAATTTGGTCGCAAATGCCAGGAGGAGTGTAAACGTTCAGGGAGCTGCAGTGGTTACAGATTCTGTTTACCAGATCCTTACGGCTGCTCGTGTGCCACTGGGTGGCATGGGAAGAAATGCAAGGATGGTACGTCTATAAATGTTTCGGAGCAGATCTCAGGATCATACTGTAGTTCATTTGTGTTACCAAGTGGATGATTAACTTCTGAAATTGTGTAAGATTTCACTGGGAATGTACACTCTTAACGAGCTCTGGTTTGTGATCACAGCCTGTAATGCTGACACCTATGGACCAGACTGTAGGTTGAAATGTCAATGCCAGAACGGAGGAACGTGTGATCGATTCTGCGGATGCAAATGCTCAACGGGCTGGCATGGCCAGCACTGTGAAAAATCAGGTAGCGGGCAATATTATTCAACGAGGGTGCGTGCGGGTGTGCGAGTGATCAATAGGACCATAGATCAGTAACATGTGTAGATCGGTACAAAAATCAGTTACAGTTGTGAAAGGTAAATAATATATGTTTAACTTCTTTATCTCCTTTAAAATATTGGATCCGAGCAAAATAATACAGTTGCACAACAATAAGTTGCATTTAATTAATGCCGTTTACATTGGGAGGATGTCTCAAAGCACTGGACAGTCGAGGTGTGCGTTGGATTCAGGAGGGGTGGGGGTGGAAGGTAGGTGTGGTAGCTTTTGACATTGACACTGCCAATGACATTGACTCTTTGAATACATTACCTCTTTGACCATCCTTTTGGTCAACTTTCTCCTTCGGCTCTCAACCCTCAGCTCAGATGGCCGGCCAACAGTCTCAAACTCTTTGAGATTTCCTCCACACGTGAAAGGGTATAATTGTAAGTTCCATTGTGAATTGTATTGTAAATGTGAAGCGTAGTAAGTCTCCAAAACACAAGTAAAATGTCACTGTTTGATCCTTGCTTTACCGGGTTCTATTCACCAATTCTTTCTTGAGTCGTAGCGTCACTTGTTCTGGTGGTAAAATAATATAGAATGCAGGTATCTTGATTTTGTTTGGTAATATAGTTGATTCATTTCCTTTCAGATAACATGCCTAAAATTGTGGACACGTTTACAGAAGTTGAACTAAACCTCAATTCAAGTCCTCTGATGCTTTGTTCTGCCTCCGGGAAACCACTGCCAGTTGATCGAGACATTCAGATCCACAAACCCAATGGAAAAATCCTAGAAGTGAGTCTTTCACAATCATTAAATCGCGAAAGTTTTCGCGCAAATCATTTCTTTTTGAGGAACGTTTGCCTTGAAAGGGAATTCCTGCTGTATACTACAGCATTTGTGGCGTCCTCAGACAAAGAGAGAGAGAGGGATGCTGTACATGTCCATTACATACAGCTGTTTCATCGCAAGGGAGAGGAGCATATGAGTTACATAGAGAGAGAGTTGACAGATACTAACATGATCACGAGGGAGACGTATAGGCAGTGGAACAAAAAACAACCATAGTTATGTGTTTTGTAGGTGCAGTCTAAGTGTTATATTAAGTATCTACGAAGTCTTAAACTGACCATAAATATATTTCTGAATGTGTACCTTGGTTTGAGCTTTAATCGCACCTCTTGTGCTCTCATGTTATTCTAACAAGGGCTGATATTTTAAAAAAACATATTACTATTAGAAGTTCCATGCTTTCCCTAAAAGTAATTACATATTACTTATTGTTTTCATGAGAATGTTATGTATTTTCCAATGTTCCCTATAGATATTGTATAATTTTATGTTTCCTTGTATTCAGAAGAGTATGGGTTATTTACTGTGATCAGCAAAGCTTACCTGCTACAAATTAGGACAGATAGTTGATAGTGGTTACAGAAACACTTTCATCGAACTGGGTTCGCACTTAATTATTATTTTAAGTATTAAGTAATTTCTTTATAATTTCTTTTTACGTTTCAGGCAACAAAATCCATCATGCAAGGTAATATAACTACCTCGGAATTTAAGTTACCAAAGATCCTTCCCCAGGACAGCGGCGTGTGGAAATGTGTAGTGACAACAGCCGCTGGAAATGACTCCAGGAGGTTCAAAGTCATTGTAAAAGGTTTGAGACTCAGTCTTTGATTTAACTCCTTCTGTTGCCATTAATATATAATAATAATATAATAAAAATAATATAATAATAATAATTCTTGCATTTGGTAATGTGCCTCATCATGTCTTCGAGATGTCTCAAAGAGCTTCCCAGAATATACTGTAAAGTAAATTGACTGTGTATTTTGTGGGCGAAACGCGGCAGCCAATTGCGCACAGCAGTGTCCCACAAACAGTTGTGGATCGAGTGACCAAATTTTTAAAAATTATTTTATATTTTATTAATATCAAATATTTTCACATGTTGCCTATAATATCCAAACACCTCAAAAGAGAATGGCTTTGTATTTGAAGGCAGTTGCGGTGCCCTCAGACAGCCATGAACTGAACAAACAATTAGTCAATTTATCTGGAGGATTGAACAGTGCCATTGGTAATTTAATGTCCACCTGAATAGGCAGACAAGACCTCAGTTTAATGTCTCATCTGAAGGGTGGCACCTCTGACCATGCAGCACTTCTCTAGCGCTGCAGCAAAGTGTCAGCCCGGCCTTTGATTTCAAAGTCCCAACATGGTGTATGAGCCCATAGACCTCTGACCCAGAAAGGACAGCCTACTCTTAATTAACCTCTAATTCCATTGGATAGTGTAATCATTTATTTTTTTGATACCGCCCTCTGGATCCTTCTAATCCCCAACACAATGCTCATTGCTTTTATAGCCCCTCCGATCCCAATAAACCCACCAATTCTTCTGGAGAAGAAGAGTAAGCAGCTAATAGTGAGCCCAAACAGCGAGAAATTCAGTGGAGATGGACCAGTGAGATCTGTCAAACTCCTTTACAAACCAAAGGACAGTAGTGCACAATGGTCTTCAATAGTAGGTAAGTCAAGGATGGGTTAATATCTATTAAAGGATATTGTACTGTGCACAAATGCTTGGAACGTAAAAGTGCAAAAGAAATCAGATATGGGAACTCTTTATTAGTTTAAGCAATTTTGCTCCATTAATAAATTGAAAGTAGGAATGTTTATGTAAGTGTTTACAAATGCTGCCAATGATATTACCACGATAGGGTTAGGGTATTTGCAGTATTTCTTAACATTGCTTAAGAATTTTTATTGATCAGAGAGAACGCTACCCCGGAAGCAGATCACATTGGAACAGAGTTCCTGATTGCGAATACCAGAAGAGGTCCCAGGAATTCTGTGATAATAGATATTTAGTCCCAGTATTTCTGAAGATTTACAGCAACACAGAGGCAACACTTGATAAGAGAGTCCTCTAGTGGACTAATTGTACAGTTCACACTGTGCCTTTAAAAGATATTTGGGGATGTATAGCTAGCTAGAGTTTGTTGCACACATGTTACAAGAAGCCCTGCCACAGAATTGTTTTAATGTGTAAATTGTGCAATGTTTCAGACTGGTACTAACGGAGCATTATCTCAAATGTCTGTCAATAGGCAATATTGCAGTCTTGTGTTTGTAGCGATGGCATTAGTGAGGCACTCAGACTGTACCAATAAGCTTTTTGTTGCTGGTGAGTGCTAACTGAACGCTGACGCATATCTGTACACCTGCCTGTACAAGTCTTTGGAACTCTAGCGCACTTTGTTGAGATTACACTGCAGTCGTAAGTATAGGTGATTCGAGTAGACTGAGCTTTTCTAATGCCGTAGTAAGTGTCGGTTAAAAAAAAGGAACCCAACTGACACTGTAGCTTGGTTTCCAGTGTGTGATTTACTAATGTCTTCACTTAAATATGTAAGAGCTGCTTTATCTGCATTGTTTCAGTTGACCATAATGGACCGATCACACTGATGAATTTGAAGCCTTCGACAAGCTATCTAGTTCGAGTGCAGCTCACACGTCAAGGAGTGTATGGAGAAGGACCCCAAGGACCTAATGCTACCCTAGAAACAGACTGTCCAGGTAAAGGCTTGTGCCACCATCAGACATTGTTAAAAAGAATGTTTGGAGAATCTTACAATAATACCTCCCAGCGTTTGAGGCTAAAAGTAAATGGTTTACTGATACTTGCCACTGGTGAACCTTTTCTTTTTTGGCTTAAGCTAATATTTGTAGATTACCGTGTTTGCTGGGTAAAATGGAACATTTCTGTTCTGGCTTAGCATGTGTAGCTCCACACACCATAAGCAACGAGGCGAGAGCAGTACAGTTTGTGATGGTGGTAGAGGGCCTACTACCATCGAGAATCTCAATGGGTTCGGCAGCTATATAACAATCAGGACTCTTATTCAATTGATGTTATGTTTCCATCTAATACTACGATCAATATCGGCTTTTGTCATAGTTTATAATAATAATCCTTACATGTGATATTATTATTATTACATGTGTTATAGTACTTTTCACATCAGGAGTATGTCTCAAAGCGCTTCACAGGTTATACTGTGGCACGCAATGATGGTGATTTTGTAGGCAAACTTACTTTGCCAGTGTAGATACCTAGGCTGTCTGTCCCATCGGGTTGTGCTGCAGGTTTGCACACTCTTGCAGCTCTTCATTCCATTCACAAGATGCATCCGAACTCCAGCCCTTTCCCTTTTACAGAGCCCACCACGGTGCCAAAAATCGACCGGGTCTTAGCCGAGGGCAGGAACACCATCTCCGTCAGCTGGAACATTTCTAAAGATCACGAGGCGGGAAGTGGGTTCCTTGTGCGAGTCACTGGTCCTGGGCATGTGGTTCAGAAAGAGCTTCGGGTGCAGCCTCTGTCCGTGCGATCCACGCAAATAACCAACCTGGCAGCTGGAAATGAATATAAAGTGGATGTCATGGTGTACCATTGTGGCAGCCTCGGGCCACCATCCAACTCAGTCACCGTGAGAGTGGAAGGAGGTAATAATAAACTCATGGCAGCCATTTGGTTTTCTGTTAAATCTGATCTAATTTGGCAAAGGAGAGAACATCTCACTGATCTTAATTTCACGATTCATCGAACACTGTGATCGTCTACACCAAAGTTTGAAAAAGATAACACGTTGCACGACATTAAGCATTGACTGTGCCACAAAATACATGGCAAAGGTTCACTGAGCTGCTGAGCTTAGCAAGTTTACAGGAAAACTCCTTCCAATGAAATCAACAGTCATCATCACCAGACTACCTTGGCCCATCGTTTAACTTGTGGCTTGATGGTCTGGAAACAAGTTATGACCAAACACACACACACACACACACACACACACATTGTGTCAAATGAGATAGTCTTACATGATTGCAGTGCCATGGTAATAGGAATTAGACCCATTTAGGTCATCAAACGTGTTCAGTTGATTAGATCTTGATCTCAATGCCGCTTTTCACCGTACGTCTTTATAGGGGCACAAATATAAGATAGCGACTCGGGGCATCTAAAAGAGAAAAGGAACTTCTTCACGCAGAGGGTGGTGAGATTGTGGAACTTGCTGCCTGAAACCGTGGTTGAATAATTTAGGAAAGATGTGGGAGAGGAAAATAGAAGGGTATGAGAGGGTGAAGAATGGGTGAGACTCGTGTGCAGTATAAACACCGGCACAGACTTGTTGGGCCGAGTGACCTATTTTCTGTGATCTTTCTAAGCCACAGAGCATTATATATAAGCAGGTCCACTGTATCACAATATTAGATGAAGTACACTGCACGGGAAGGTAATATTAAAACTGTTCATCGTGGTATCTCCGATAACACTCTGTTTGTGAGGCTGGAAGAGTCTCTTAGTTTCATATTCTTTTGAAAGTCAGTTCAATTTACACGCAGACTTTCCTGTGCTCTGTGCCCAGGCACTCCACCTCCCAGTTACGTCCAGGCTGCGACTCTGTCCCAGACCACAATGCGATTAACCTGGACACCACCTCTCAATACACGTGGAATAAATAAATACACCATTGAGTACCAGCAGATGGAGCCACCCAGTAAGCCCAAATGGATCGATACCGTTGATGGAAATGAAACCACCAAGAATCTCAAAAAGCTGAAGCCAAGTACACGATATCAGTTCCGTGTTCGAGCACAATCCAATGTTCCGGGCAAATGGAGTGATCTCGTCACCGCCTGGACGTTCAGTGACTGTAAGTGAAACATTCAAATATTTCCTGCATCAGTGAAACCGCTTAAGTTTAAACGATTAACCCAACTCCAGTGGGGTTACTTTGTCTCTTTTTTTTTCATGGCTAATCTACAGAGCAACTTTGGGTGGGGGGGCGGGTGGGGGGGGGTTTGACCAGGCCGGTTTGTTAATAATCCTTGCATTTCATATAGCGACTTATCACGTCTTCAAGATGACTCAAAGCGCTTCACAGAATATACTGTAAAGTGTAGTGACTGTGTATTTTGTGGGCGAAATGCGACAGCCAATTGCGCACAGCAGTGGCCCACATTCACAGTATTTTTAAAAACTGCTAACTCTTGTCGAATTCCTACATATTTGAGAGTAAGGATTACAAAACCGTTCCGCTTAACAAACTGAAATTTCACCTAGTCTCAGCCTGTGGGACCATTTTGCCTTCAAATGTAGGATTTCACAAATTGTGGGATATTCTTAAATGGTGTTTTAAATGGAAACTGGTTAGTTTTTAAGAATTGCAGAAGACGACTTCCAAGTTTTCTCCGCAGTTTTGGGAAATCTTGAATTTCAAGACAAAATGGTCCTGCAAAATGGTTAACTGTGGGTGAATGTTAGGCCTCTGATTGGAGTATTTTTTGTCTTATTAAGCACAATGAATAATTATTCTCTATGTGTCTCTGTCTCTCTCTCTCGCTCTCGTATTTTAACTCCAGCAATTCCACCTGCCCCCTATAACGTTAAGGTGTGGAACATTACGGACACGTCTGCAGCAATCTCCTGGTTAGTACAGGAAGAGCACGCCATCTCCTCTGTTATTATAAAGTATAAAATCTATGGGGCTGCAACGCACACTGATGTCAGAGAGATTAATTTGGCTGAAAAGCCTACTTCAAGGTGTGTCCTGGGGGGGCTGCAAGCTGAGACGCCATACCTTGTGGAGGTTTTAGCCAAGAACAATAAGGGAGAAAGCAGGCCCAATCCCATGAAGGAGCTTCGGACATCAGCTACCCCACCAGGTACCTTATTCTTGTTTTTAGTAAAGATCGTAAAGGCTCAGCCACGACTGTGCACATTTCTATTTGTGCATGTGAATGTGGCTGTGTGATCACATTGATAAAAAAAGACCAGCTTGGAGCGACAAGGCTGATGTGATACGTAATAGATTGTGCTGTTCAAAGAACATGGAAGAATGTAGTCTGACAGGGAGCACGACTGCTGTGACTTGTTGAACTTGACTGTGACACCTTGAAGCTGTTTATAGACCTCATTCTGGCCTCCCGGGCACAATTTGCCACTTCAACATCTGTGATACATTGTGGTCACGTGTTTGTTTTGGTCAGCTCGCACACATTATAAATCCCGTTGTTACCTATTGAATTATATATAGCCCTTCCTGAGGTTGCAAATGCAATACAGTATTTGCAAAGAAAAAGTGAAATGCGCTGTATGAATCCTATTTGTCGTTGCTTGGGAATTTGATTTAAAAAAAACAACCAGGAATTGATGGTGAAGGCCTGAAAAAGCTATTGTTCCGGTGGCAATATGTTTTTGGCCTTTGGATGGAGTACTCGAGCCTTTTCTCATCTGAAAGTGAAACACGGGCTGTTGTTGCTTTACTTGCTTTTGCTCTATGGTTTAGCCAAGGTTGTGTTGGTGGTAAATTGACGTGTTGAGGAGAACATCTGGATCTTCATATTATCATTAAAATCTTTCTGTTGCTGATCTGCTGTCTGTTTCCTTCTCTTCCCTCAGCTCCTCCTAGCGCTCCGCAAAATTCTGCGAGTTTACAGCAGCAACCTCAAGGTGACCAGCAGTTGCTGATGGCTATTATGGGTTCTGTGTCAGTGACTTGCTTGACCATTCTGCTTGCACTGCTGGGTCTCTTCTGCGTACGTAAAAACCTCTTCCAGCGACGTCGGACGTTCACTTACCAGTCAGGATCTGTAAGTAGCACGCAAGGCACACTTTATTATTAATAATAATAGTAATTTTAACTGTTTTTTAAAGAACTTTTCAGCTTTTGATGATCTGCCGCCTCTGTACCCTTAAAAGCTGCTAGGCATATGACACTCGCACAAATACAATTGGAGAAGAATTAATTCCGATCAGATTTTTGGGGTTTCAAATCCAAAAACGTTATGACTTCCTCATAAATATCACTTGTGTTTTCGTACTCTGATTACAGAAAAGAGCACTGAGAGAGGTACATGATTCAGATCTTTAAAATCACATCTAATTCTGTTCTGGCAGTCTAAGTCAAACAGCCTGCTTACTTCTGCCTCATCTATGCTTCTCATCATTGCAAATATCCGGATCAGGTTTCCATCCTATTGCTCTTCTTTCGATCTTTTTCCAATGCTACAATATCCCTTTGAAGGTAGAGTGCTCCAAACTGCAAACTATATTCCAGATGATCTATACAAGGTTAGAATAACTTTGCTTTCCATTTGAAGTCAGATATGCTCCAAGGGATCTCTTAGAAGACATACAGACTCGCAAGATTCCAGTTTGGATGTGAGCTTACATTGGAGCTGAAGTCTCACAAGCTTTCTGGGGATTCCTAGAGAAATTATTGTTTATATCACAGGGGAACTGAGTGCGTTTTAGACTACAGCAAATCAGAATATCTTAATTGTTGCAATTTGTCATCCTAAAGGAAGCAGTTTACAACCAGTAACTGAAGGATTTTTGAGCCAATTGTCTCTTTACTCCTGCATGTGCCTCAAACCTGTGTCACCCGGACAACAGAAAGACAGGTGATTGTTAGTTTTATTTGTTTGTTTCAAGGGTGAAGAAACAGTCCTTCAGTTTAATTCTGGAACTCTGACACTCACGCGCAGGCCAAAGCCACAGCCCGAACCCCTCACCTATCCAATCCTGGAGTGGGATGACATCAAATTTGAGGATGTTATTGGAGAAGGAAATTTTGGACAAGTCATTAAAGCCTTGATTAAAAAGGATGGAACGAAGATGAATGCTGCGATTAAAATGCTAAAAGGTATTTACTTATTTACAATTAAAATGTTTAAAAGGGGTCTATTTATTCACAGTTAAACAAAAAAGTTGTCTATTTATTTAACAATTAAAAGTTAAGCTTGGGGGTGGGGGAGGGGGAATTATAAACCGTGCAGAATTTGCCAAATTCCCAAATGCAGTCTTAAATTTGAAGCTGATTTTATAATAGGTTCTTTTAAGAAATACAGAATTTGCCAATATTCTTGAACGCTGTGAAATTCAAAGAAAATAGTATAAGCCTGGAAGCAGGTGGAGTTTCTCCCCCCATTCATTTATTTCTGCCAGGAGTGAGGGAATCTTCGAAGTATGTTATAACTTCATAATATCTACTATATTTTAACAGAATTTGCTTCTGAGAATGATCACAGGGACTTCGCAGGAGAACTGGAAGTTTTGTGTAAGCTTGGGCATCATACTAACATCATCAACCTGCTGGGAGCCTGTGAGAACAGAGGTACTGAAACTATGCCAACTCCACCTAAAAATCCACACGCACCAACATACATTACTCCTGAAACATGAAAGGAAGCCCTTAAGTCACATATTTGAACCTCCACAATTTGACATTTCTTAATTAATTAAGTTAATTAAGTCAGGTAATTAATGACTAGAGCAGTGAAAGCTGAAACCTGCAAACCGTATTTCAATTTGACATATCAATGTGATGAGGCGCTATGTCAAATGCAAGAATTATTAGTATTTACCACCACCAGTCTAACAATCCATTAAATTGCGGTACTCATTGTCAAATATGCCGGTCGTGCAAAATATATATCCTCTGCCAATGATTTGGTGGAGTTG
The DNA here is from genome assembly GCF_018977255.1 of Callorhinchus milii. Classification (NCBI taxonomy): domain Eukaryota; kingdom Metazoa; phylum Chordata; class Chondrichthyes; order Chimaeriformes; family Callorhinchidae; genus Callorhinchus; species Callorhinchus milii. Next base: position 20,000,007 of record NW_024704746.1, read on the forward strand.
CTGACTTCTTACTCATTTTTTTAACTGTTTGTGTTGTCTGACTGTTCAGGCTATCTCTATATCGCCATTGAATACGCTCCATTTGGGAACCTACTAGATTTTTTACGGAAAAGCAGAGTTCTGGAGACGGACCCAGCTTTTGCAAAAGAGCATGGGACTGCATCAACTCTAACCTCACAGCAGCTTCTGCAGTTTGCCTCTGATGTAGCAAAAGGAATGCAGTATCTGAGTGAGACACAGGTGAGCGAGGCTGGGTTAGATATATCACATCTATTCTGTGTATTTGCATAATATCATTAAGGTATAGGGTAGGGAGATAAATGCAGTCGTGATTACCAGGGATGTGTAAGCTGTCTTCATGTTGGAATAAGTCTGTATGTTTCACCCACAAAATATACAATTGATTCACTTTACAGTATATTCTGTGAAGCACTTTGAGTCATCTCAAAGACGTGATAAGGTGTTGTATCAAATGCAAGGATTATTATTATGTATGACATAAAGGAAATCTTTAGCTGCATGTCTTAGTCCATGTATGTTTCTGTGTATGGGAGTATGCAGTTAGCTGTATGAACGTGCCTATTTAGTCAGTATGATTGTGTCTTTCTATGTATGTGAGGGATTGCACTAGTTGACAACATGTACGTATTGGCTGAAAGAATGTTTCCTGAGGGTATTTCGGCTGCTACAATGATTGTACGTGTGTTGGTGGTGTGAGGTATGTGTTGACTGTATGTGAGTGCAAGTTGCCAGTGTCTCCTGTGCTGCTGAATGAATACGGTTTCAGAATCTCTTCTATTAGTTCATTCACAGGGATCTTGCAGCCAGGAACGTGTTAGTCGGAGAAAATCTTGTGGCAAAAATTGCAGACTTTGGACTATCTCGAGGAGAGGAGGTGTACGTAAAAAAGACCATGGTATGTCTCAATGGGGTGGTATTTTGTCCTGCACAAATCATGATTTACATTGCAAAATACATTATCTAGAGGCCAGCTATCAATAATGCTGCTAGTTTGCTTTTTCAACCTTAATATCAATTGGGTTCAAGCCCCACATTCAAGACCTTGAGCTCATACACTATGCTGACACTGGAAGAGAGCTGCCTTGTTGGAGGCACCATCATTCAGAAGAGACGATTAAACTGAGATCTCATCTGCTTGTTCAAGTGGTCGTTAAAGATCCCATGGCACTGATCAGAAAGAGAAAGGAGTTTCTCCAAGTGTCTTGGCCAGCTTTTTATAAATGGTCATTCATTTCCTAGCTGTTTGTGGTTTTGTGGTACACTGCTGTGTGCAAATTGTCTGTCACGTTTACCTACAAATACACAATCACTACCTTTTACAGAAGAATCTCATTGAAGTGAATCGAGACATTTCAACGTGGTAAATGCAAGGATTATTATTATTTACCACCACCGGTCTAACAATCTGTTACATTGCTGCACCTAATCCTGAAACAAATCCATGAAGTTACTGCTGTCTTGTTACTGCACTCCTCCCAAACAATATCAGATTTCTGACCCTTACTGGGTCTAATTTTTCAGTTTTGGAAGTCAATCTAGGTCATAGCTGTTTCTTTCTCCTCTTTATTGTGTAGGGCCGGCTGCCTGTGCGATGGATGGCGATTGAGTCTTTGAACTACAGTGTCTACACCACGAAAAGTGATGTGTGAGTAGAAATGCATTTTGTGATAAGATTTTCAATGTAGATCTGGAATATTACTTGTTAATGTACTGTTGTTTAATGATGGTCTGGGCTCTGAGTCAAAAGATTGTCAGTTTGAGCCCCACAACAAGATTTGAACTCATAGTTTAGCCTAATACTTGTAGTGCAATACTAAGAGAGCGATGTACTTAATTTGGTGAATTTTAATGCATTTGGATGATTGGGTCACTGGGAAAACTCCCTGTTCTTCCAATTTAATAATTCCTTCAAAATAAATAGCAATAATAATAATTTGGTGACTCAATCCACAACTGTTTGTGGGACTGTTTGTGCTCAATTAGCTAGCGCGTATCACCCACAAAATATACAGTCACTACACTGTTCAGTATATCCTGTGAAGCACTTTGAGACTTCTCGAAGACATGATAGGGTGCTATATCAAATGCAAGGATTATTATTATTAACTTTAACATCTACCTAAACCATTAGAACAGGCAGATCAAGGAAGGATGGGCCTGAAGACTAAGTGCCTCCAGCACACTCAAGTTCCAGCTAGCGTGTTAAATATCATAAGGTTGCGAAACTGATTGCATCAGTTAATTTGCACTCGAAGTGCTAAATGGAGGCATGGTTCCCGAGAACCTACTGTGTGATTAATGCTACCTGATGCTTCACGCAATGGAAGGGTGTATCGGGGACAGAATCTAATCATTCCCATCGCAGGCCTGAAGGTCAGAATTTGCACCTTTTCAATGGACCTAAAATTGCAGGTTCTAAAATTGTACCTCGTTCCTCTTACAGGCCTACCTTTGTTGAGGTTGATTGTTGTCCACAGTGCTGACCACACGACACTGTATCTGATATCTGCAGAAAAATTCAGCTGGACGGAAACCCAGACTGATCATTTATAACCATCATTCATCCCATTGAGTGACCTTTCCCTTCGCTGTTGGGGTCATATTCTTGTATTGTTGTGCTTTAGCGGAGTAAAGGGTATCAAAGATAAGGGAGTCAAGCCGCAATGGTTAAATAGTTATGATGTTGAGCCGGACTTCATTCCTGAAAGGTTTCTATATTTTGTTATCACGTTGACCCTACAGGAACTAGAAGTGTTCACCGATGCAGTCAGTAGGAACAGTGTCAGTAAAGATAATTTTTCCCAGGAAGCAGCTTGTGCTTGTTCAACCACAGGCATCACATTTTACATCCAGTGGTGCAAGACGAAACGATTCAAAAATAAAACAAGTGTTTCCTGAATGTCAATCTGACATGACTGCAACTGTAGGAGCAGTGATGAACTGGTTATGGGCAATGTGTGCTAAGTCTGTAGGATGGGAATGTCAGAATTAAACTCCATCCATTAGTTTCAAAGCTGCTACACCTGAATAAATGGTAGAGGCTAAAGATCTTGAGCTCTATGTATCACGGGTGAGAAATAGGAATAGCACAATCCAAACGTGCTACAAGAACATCTCATCATACTGTGGCGTTTGGAAACAGTATGTTATAATGAGGTGCATTTTATATCAACAGCATATCCTGCTGGTGTTATCAATGATAATTCACACTGTGGGTGATGTTAGTCACGGGTTAATGATGTGCAATATGTTGAACAGGAATTTGACCAGAATGGTGGACCAGAATGAGTGGTTGTTCAGTCAATCTAGTGTGAACGGTTCACATAGAACATGTGTCTTCTCCTCAGGTGGTCGTTTGGAGTACTGCTGTGGGAGATTGTCAGCTTGGGTAAGTCGCATATTGATCCAGCACTGCTCTCTGGAGTATTTTCTATTATTTTGCTGTGCTGGAGAACTTCTTATGTGTACCTCTATCTCTCAAATGTAATTTTGATTGTATTGTAATTGAGGTACATGTGATTTGGGCTGTTCTATTATTTTCCCACTAAGTCTGGTGAATGTTGTCACTGTACACATCAAAATAACTTAATAACATTTTATATTAATCCTTTAATTATACAGTGACAACAAAAAAAATCTTTTTATAGCACCTCCTAAGTGTTGGTTTGCTTATGAAATGATTTTCCCACCTTCACTCACATCACTGTCAGTCAAATTAACAGTTTAGACACAGAGTTTTTAGTTTGACTAAATGTCTTGTCCTCCATGGGAGTTTCTTCTAGTGTCCTGGCCAACAATCCCCCAGATAAATTGATCATTCACTTCATGGCTGTTTCTGGGGCATTGCTGTGAGCAAAATGGCTGTTGAATCACTGATAAATACACAGTAACTACACTTTACAGTGAATTCTGTGAATCACTCTGAGGCATTTCGGTGACGTGATGAGGCGCTGTATCAAATGTAAGGCTCATTATTAGTACGTACTGCCTCCACCAATTAATAAAAGGTATTGGGTAGATTCTTCCCCATTACTGTATTCAGCTCAGTATAATTGTTATTGCCTACAACTGCTACAGGTGGAACTCCATATTGTGGAATGACGTGTGCAGAACTCTATGAGAAATTACCTCAAGCCTACCGGATGGAGAAACCCCTTAACTGTGATGATGAAGTGTAAGTAAATATCTGTTGCTTCCTTCACACCCTCGGGTTCATGTCTGCTTCTGTTCTGTGAACTGTGGCCAAAATTATATTCAGAATTTCTGTATTTTTAACAGCATCATTATAATGTCTATCTTCCTCTTTTTTTATTTTACAATCGCTTCTACATCAATGAGCTTTTCATTCCACGACAGTACTTTTCGGTTCATTGCTATTTCACCATCTTTTCATTCCAATGCATACAGTTGGTATGATATTAAAAGTTATGTTGCAAACTGACAACTATTTATAAAGACTCTGGTTTTATCTTGTGTTTCATTCTTTCTGTTCAAGAGCCTATGTGCAAACGTATAGGCATATGTGTGAAATGGATTGAAATGGATTCTCTTCTTTCAATGAAATAGAATTTGTCCTCAAAAAAGCTTTATTATTTATTAATTACATTTTATGGTGCAGTGATTTACACTTGTACATGTGAAAAGAGGGCTGATTTTGCATTCAACACTTATTATTTAAACTTTTATCTGCCATAATCTGTTTCTCACAAACTTGACATGTCTCTTTTGCAATCGCCTTAGTTATGAACTGATGAGACAGTGCTGGAGAGATCGACCCTACGAGCGACCCCCCTTCGCTCAGATTTCAATGCAATTGAACCGGATGCTCGAAGCAAGAAAGGTAGGAATGCATCTGATGTGAAACTGGGTGAAAAATAGTTGGAAATTATTAAGTAAATTTTCGATTAACGTGACCCTTTTATAATACATTTGGACATCGTCAGACCAATTTCACGAGTGAGTCTGAGGTATCGGAAGTGCAAATGGCAATTCCCACAGAGACAGTTGGGGTGATCTCTTCTGAGTGCCACTCTGGCTAGAGGTGAGGGAGCTTTACTCTACGGTATAGTTGACTGTGTTGTACCACACCTGACCTTGGAATCCTTGATGTGGACATAATCAAAAGGTGTTCTATCCTATAGATTATCAGAACATAAAAAAACACAAATGCAGGGATAATTATTATAAATAGAAAATGTATATTTTTAAGAGTTTTAAATTTTCTACTAATTTCTCCCATAGGCTTACGTGAACACAGCTTTGTTTGAAAATTTTACATATGCTGGAATAGATGCCACAGCAGAAGACGTGTGACCACAAACTGTTCCTGGACTCAGTCAGATGGGCAGAGTTTCGTTGGCCCTTTATTGATGCTAGTCACAAACAGCAATTCACAAACCAAATCATGGTCACAGTGCCGTTCAAAGAGATGGCAAACTTTGACATGGCCACTTGCGGCATAAGGTGGCAAAGCAGAAAAATGTCTGAAACAAGATGATTTTTGCAGCTCTATGAGTTTAGGATCTGGGTATAATTCTAAAGACTGAGTGGTTAATAGTGGTTAACACAGTAATGGAATGGAGTTCCATATTATCCCAAGTCATTGGACACAAATCAACAACCCAGATTCACCAGGAATAGCAGCCATTACGACGACTCCATGAATGATGTGATCTTCAGTTTCTCAAGTGAAATAAAGGAAAGATGATTAGATTTTCTTCAACCTGGATAATGGAACAGAAGGATATTGTTAAAAGACTATCTTTTAGACTGAAGTATATACCACCTGAACACACCCTTCAATGTAGAAAGTAGAGATCTGCTCATCACTGAAACCCACATGGATGGAGGGTTGTAGCAGGCATATATTTATTCAGTTTCTATCGCTTTATTCATTCTGAGAAACTGAAAACTATTTTTTATAGGATAGGCATGCATGCTGTGGTGTGTGATAGTTTATTCAGCTCAGAATTCACGATACTTCAATCTAAGTCTGTACCATAACCTGGTCGAGATATTCTGTGTTGTATTTTTGTAGTAATTATCTCAAGAGTTTTATTAAATTAGATTACGTTGTTGTTGAGAAGGTTCACATGTATACTGCACATGTTGACATTGTGCACATGTACATATGGACATGTACGTGTATGTACATATTTGACGTAGATACAAATACTATAAAAGTATAGAAATGTGTGTCACTCGAAACAAACACTTAGCCATATCCATACACTATGTATTTCCCATTGGATAATCGTAAAGGTGTGCATATTGTGTCAGTCTGTGTCTATGAACATTATATAAGTGACATCAGTTGTGGGTTGTAACAGTAAACTATTCCAGAAATAAGTGAAAGTTCTTTGATTGCTGAGTCATGTGAGAGCACCTTATCTGATTGTCAATTTCCTTCAGTGTGCACCTGTTTTATTGTGAACACAATCTGCTTACCTAGTGTACAATAAATACCTTTATGCAATTACCAGAGTCCTGGAGTTGTCTACCAAGAGCATGAGGTTGGTGACGTACTTAGAAATTGGTCCGACTGGGATCAGTGATAGACTACAAGTAATCTGTGGTCCTTAACGGAAATGTTTTTAGAAGATCACAAGAGTCACTCTGATGACCCGGATAACTGGGTTGATAACTGCAACGAAGTTTAATGCAGGTATTATTGTGATACTTTGAGAGGTGGATTTTGCTTAACCTCAGAGGAGTTAAAACGTAACTTTCTAGCACTCAGCAGGGACTAGCGTGATTCAGGAAGGACAATTTAAAAGCTACAGGTGAACTAAATAGACTGAATGGCCTTTTTTCGTATTCCCATTTCATTTTAGTATCACTGTAAGGAAGAAGTACTTGGATATGATAACATTGCTGCGCATTAGAAAGAATTGTAATTCTGTAAGTAATCATGCTAATTTCCTGTTTCCTTAGTCTGGTCACTCAGCTGCAAGGCCACTTCTGCAAAGTCATCCTCTCAATTGAGTGGACAGGCAGAGAGCCTCAACAACCCATTAGTTTTAAAGGGACCGCCTTTCACAGAGACAGCAACAGCTGAGCCAGAATTCAGCAATGTAGCATCAATTCAGACTTTCTGTTTCCGTTGCTCCTGGTCATGAAGTTGTTTAATGCCGTACGCTTTCCCAAATAAAATTCTCCAAAATAAAATTATGAAGAGCAATTAGGAATTGAAGTGTGTTTGATTCTATTTTCTTCTCAAAGTTGCGCTCTTAAAGCCAACCTTTAGAGCATCCAACTAATACTCTCTGGCCGTTTCCAAATGAAAATATGGAAACATTTATCATTATAAATGTTAAAAAGCCAAGGTGGCCAACCTTTTTTGGTCGGCCGACAAAATAAATTTTCTTGGTTCAATATTTCTTGATTTATGGCATAAAAACTGGAAACACAATTTTGATTGAACATGGATTTACCTAGACTAGTGCAAATGTTCGGGGGAGGGGGCGCATTTTGATGGCCCCGTGGGCCACATCTGGCCCGTGGGCCTTGGGTTGGCCACCACTGGTATAAAGGTACTACATACACAAAGAGAAGGAAATACTACTCCAGAAATATATGGAGAAATAAAGCTCTCTCCTGTAAATTATCTGTAATTTGTAGCTTCGCTATACATTACAAGATGTTTTTATTAATTGCCTCAAATACATTTCCATGCACTTAAAACTTGGTCCAATGTTTTGGAACATCCTCCCGATGCGAAAGATGCTACACAAATGTAATTTGTTATTGTTCATTCGGACTTTATTACTGTTTTCTGTTAGCCATTAACTTCATGGAGAAAATGGCAACGAGTGTGTGAAGTGTTTTTTTGTTCCATTTTACTGTGTCTTTGGCAGGCGAATAACAATGATTAGGGCAGTGATTTGAATGTCACATGTACAGCAGATACACATAAGGTCTTAAATATGGCAAATTGGTGGGTTCAGGAAAATGTAATTTGTACCTGCTTGAAGTCACTTAATTGCCGGCAGTATAATTACATTAAATATATTGCCGACATTGAAAATGGATCCAAACAATAAATGTTCCATGTGCATGAGAAAACAGTACGCAGCACACATTATATTGACTTTACACTTTTGCAATGCCTCAGTATAATGATTCATATGTAAGCAAAATTTATCACCGAATGTGGCAGCCTGCACGACTACATATTATGTACATGCAATTTCCCATAATCCACACACTCATATAATATTAAATAATAATCCCTGCATTTGATATAGCACCTTATCATGTCTTCAAGACGTCTCAAAGCGCTTCACAGAATACACTGTAAAGTGAATTGACTATATATTTTGTGGGCAAAACTCAGCAGCCAATTGTGCACAATTAAATTTTGGCTTACGTCTACAGTACTTGTATTCGAATACCCAAACAGAGTAAATCTGACTTTTCTATCACAAAACTACAGTACAATAATTGCGTATGTTAAGTAAATTCATGTAAACAAGTGTTTTTAATTCTCTGTAGCATTGGGAACAACTTTTTCCCGAATTTTAAGAACATTGAGCGGGTGAAAAGCCCAGAACAGGAACCTGTCACTAACAGATAAAGCAAATTCCTGTCCTGAAATACTGGAATGCTTATCTGACCACTTTCTTATGCCTGGCAGAGCAATGATTTCAGACTTTTTGAACACTGTGTCACTGTTCGGTGATCAGCATCAGCTCCAACAGATGAAAGCCTGCTGTAGCTTGGTGAGGGTAGGGGGCCCACTCTGTGCTGTGGACCCGGTTCACAAGTCTGTAAATTTCCTGAGGATATGCCTGTTCCCATTTCAGTTTGGAAACTGTCTGTTTCTGACTCGAGCCTAACAGCAGCAGCAGAGAGTCAGGATCAACTTCAGTGTGGCTGAGAGGAATGGGTTGCACTGCAATGCAACTCCTGTTTGTAGTTTGTGTACACTTAAGTGTTGTCACGACGGTCTCTTTACCAGCTTTAGAGAATGCCATCTTTCCTACAAAAGGTAAGCTGAGATACAAAATGTGGGAAATATTTGAGGACACAAGACCCTGAACTCCATAGTAATTGGTTTTCTTGAGTTCAGGTACTAAAGATGTACATTAAGACTGTTAGCTCTAATGTATCTGATACCTGCAATTAGAAAATGATTTGCCTTGAATAATTTCAAACTATACACACTGGTAAGCTTTACCAAATTGTTTATATTATTGTTAGAATTTTTTCTCGATGTGTCTGAAGTAAGTTGGAATCGATTTGGATGTCTTTGACTTTGTGGAGATTTGCGAGCTATGTTTGAGTTTGATGAAATCTCTGCCATGTGTCTGCGTCAGATGGGATCTCATCAATGCAACTGGGCGAGCTGAGTAACTTTCAAGTTGCTATGAATTAGATGAGTGATTAATGTGTTTTCTGCATTTTACAGACATTGCATTTTCGATGTCAGACGCTGAAGATCCAAAATGTTATACTCGCACTTTGGAGGATCTGACATGCTTCTGGGATGACAGTGAGGAGTCAAATTCTACTTACATCTTCTTATACTCTTTTGAGTACGTCAACATTACAGCGTATTTCCTCCAATGCACGAGAGAACATAAATGAGGGAAAAGGGAATAATAATAATAATAATAATAATAATAGAGGAATATGGCAGCTGGGTTTAGCAAGGGTGGAGATTCATGTATAGTTTAAACAACGTGGAATTAGTTGGACTGAAACATATATTTGTCCATTATTTTATGAAAGATCAATCAAGTCAGCATCAATTGCTTTTAATAGAAGTATATTCTACATGCTTGTTACTCTGTGCTGAGGAAGAAGGGAGAAGGAGGGAGATCACTCAAATCGCTAGGACTCTTTGAGACTTTTTAATTTTAAACCTATTCTTTTATGGTGTACCAATTTTCTATTCCTAATTATATCGGGGATCAGGGGTACCCCATTGTCACAAATAAGCATTGATATGCTTGTGTTATTCATCAGGTGCCAGACGCAATTATTTAATTATATCAACATTCTTGAAATGAAATTACTCTAAAACTTAACAGTTTCTTTTCTTTCTTCACAGACAAACGGACCAGAAGCAATGTGAAATTACTTCACAAATGATTACAAGGAATACAACTCGACATGCTTGTTTTATTCCTACAGATGACATCTTACTCTTTGAGCCACTCAGAATCGAAGTAACTGAATTGTCTTCTGACACTCCCAAGTTCATGCAGAACCTATCAGTTGATTTGGTTGGTAAGTGAGACTGTTCCATCCGCGGCACTATTGGGATCTGCACTGACATTAATACAAAGGCAAAATAAGTCAGCTGCTAAATTGTGGCCTGGCACAAAATTGGTATTTTAAAAAAATCAATTCATGTCACTATTTAAAAGGTTTTGCTCTCTTTAAATTCTCTTCAAAGTTTTTTCCCACCACGTGGGATGAGACATGAGCTGCAATCAAGCCACGTCTAATGTCACACTTCTTCTTAGAAGTGCATGAAACCATTATGTGCTGACATTCTCTTTGCTGGTAAATGCTTTGTGTCTAGCCACTAACTCCTTTCAATGGCTCGCCCGGATGAAAGGCCTGGTGGAAATTATTGTTGCTGACACAAGGGATCTCAGAGAAAATCCCTGCTCAAATCCTTTAGAAGGCCTGTTCTCCTGCTCTGAAGCATTTTTTTGAGTTTTTAGGAATGCATCAGATGCGTTGGGGTTCTAATACTGTTATAAGAGAGAGATAGATCCTAATCTCCCCAGGCTAAAATGAGGATGACGTTAATCTCAAGATGCAGAAGTGAAACGAATGCGTATCTGACCCACTACACCACCTTGTCACTCATTAGAAAGAAAAGACCTTTTGGCTAGAACTGGACTTGGATCCTATCCCAGAGGTGAAAGGTTCTATTTCTCCCTGTACCACTCTATTTCCATCAGAGAGGAGATTGCTTGATCAATTACAGTACTGTGTATTGTAGGGTAATGTGCCTTGTTCCGCATATGTTGTGTGTGTTCAATAGTTTTCTTGAACAAAACTTCTTAAAGCGTAATGTTTAATTCTTTAATTCTTTCTCCTTCACTCAGTTCTCCTGGATCCACCTTCTAATGTCACAGTGCGTTTAAACAGGAATCCACTCCAGCTCAGGATTTGCTGGGAGGCACCAACAAATCCTAACATAGAGCTATTTCTTTTGTATGAAATTAGCTACTGGATAATCACGACTGATTCTGCTTTAGAAAAGGTAAGTAGCTTTCGCCATGATTGAGTGTGCTCAGCAATGACACCTTTCCATTCTCTACACCTCCATCTCACTCGCTCTCTCTCCATCTGTAAATCATGCCTAGAAACCTAACTCTTTGACTGAGCCTGCAGTCAACTCCCGCTCTCCCTCCCGCCTTGCTCAGTACATTCTGCCACACTTTGAAGGTTTACATTACATAAGGAGGCACCTTGTGCCTGTGCTGGTGTTATCTTCTCCTCTGGAGCAATCCAGTCTAGTTCTATTTGCCCTTCTCCTTCTCAATCCACTTTATTGTTATTTTTCTTCAAGTATTTGTCCAAATTCCTTTAAAAGCTATCATGGACTTAATCTAAACATGGTTATGAATTCTATTGTCTACAGCCCTCTGTGTAAAAACATTTCTTCTAACTTCCCTCCTTTTCGGAACTTGGAATCACATAGTCAAAACTGACGCACCAATGCAGAGCATTGTCGGAAATGCTATCCTTCGGATGAGATGTTAGACTGAGGTCCTGTCTGCCTGTTCAGGTGGACATTAAAGATCCCATGGCACTATTCCGTAAGAGAAGGAAATTTCTTCCGTTGTCCTGGCCAACAATGAACGACGTGATAAGGCGCTGTATCAAATGCAAGAATTATTATTATCAATTTCTTCTGGTGAAAAATCATTTTATAAATAATAAATAAAATTAAAATAATAATAAAATCAATCTCAGTTCCAGTCTCGTAGATCATTGTACTTTCTACCCTTCTTTCTTGCATTTAACATGAATAACCAGCAAACCTCTTCTTTCAGAAAGAAACTGTCAGCCGCTTAAAGCATCACAATCTTCAGAACCTAAATACTGGAACTAGGTACTTGATCCGTCTGCGTACCAAACCAGATGGTATGTCATTTGATGGGTTCTGGAGTCCCTGGTCAGACACAGTATCAGCTGTAACTCCCTATTCTTCAGGTAAGTGTTACACAACCAAACCTGTTTGTCCTCCTGGAAATTTTGTAAATTCTCTCTCAAAAACTACAATGTTTTAAAACGGGGAATACAATCCTTTAGCATTTCTTATTTAAGTCTGGAGACCCTTGATTTCAAGTTTTCTGATTGAAATACAGAGTATGCTCTGGATTCTCATTAATCCTGCTGTTTCTGCTCGCTGATTGAATGAGTTCTTTTATCTTCCGTTCAGGTGAAATAAATCTCCGCTGTTCGACCGCTGACCTCCAAAGCATAACCTGTCAATGGAAAGTGAACAAAACTGAGGCTGATACTCTGTATAGTCTGTACTACCAGACAAGGTAACTGAACTATATGTATAGGATTGATCTCAGGAAGATATTGATCCTGACTGGAGTCCTGGAAACTTTTCTTTACCAAAAAAAAATCAGAGGCCTGAAATTCCATCTAGCCTTAGCCTATATGCTAAAATGTAAGATTACACAGAATTATGGAAAATTCTTAAATTGAATTCTAATATGGAAGCCGTTTTCTCTATTTAAAAACTCATTTTTTATCGATGATTTTGCTTGACAAGGAGGAATCTAGCCATTTTTGTGATCTGTATGATTGCTTCAATAAATTTAACATGCAATTTGCCTTTCTAGTAGAGAGTTGGTTTGGAAGATTTGCGGCAATCAAAGAAACTCTACCATTGGTTATACTATCATCTACCGCTGTACGTTTGCGACCTCTGACGTTAATGAGACTTCTATCATCGTTAATGCATCCAACCCATATTACACACAGACATTTTACGAAGAGCATTTCAGGACTGATAATGTTGGTAAGAGAGACCAAGTTCCTTCGGATACTATGATGTCAAATGTATACAGACCACACTATCACCAGGACACTTTGATTGATACTTCATGTTAATTGCATATCAGTTGCAGGAACCACCCTTCCCAACACACCTAGTTCTTATGGATTCACAAATGAGAGAGTTAGATTCTTCAATAGAAATATATCAAATATCAAAAAAAAAGTCTATGCTTCTGGTTTCTAATCAAGGTTTTCTTTTCAATTTAAAATAACTACACTTGGGTTTTGATGTAACAGAAGCACGTGATTTTTACTGAGCAAGTGCATTCAAACTGTGTTTTCAAACAAAATGGATTTAAGAAACTTAGCTTATAAAACCCCGAAGGACAAGCGTTCACAGGAGCTGAGGGCTGAAGCTATAATAACCACACTCAGAGATAATGGCTGAGGCAAATAAACAGTGCTAAAAATGACAGCTCCAAATTATTATTAACAATAATCTTTACAAATTTGATATACACGTTGGGAGGACATCTCAAAGCCGTCACATTATATACTGTAAAGTATAGCGACTGTATTTTGTAGGCGTTTTTTTGAGAAACTGATGATAGTATCTCATAAGCACACAATCAAAACACATAGTCTCCATCACATAGTTGAGCGGTATAGTAAATAAATTAAATCTGACACTTATGCTAATATTTGCTAACAATGATTTCCTGAAGCAGTTTCTGTAACTGTTAAATAAGTTTATAAAATACTTTTTAAAACAATTCGCAGTTCGGCCAGATGCCCCGAGAATTGTGAAAACTGTCAGCACAGTTGGTGGGAAACTGCGTCTCATTTGGGAGCCACCAATCACCAAACTGTTGGGTCATATGATTTATCAGATCAGGTATTCTGAACAGAACGGCACAAGCTGGAAGGTGAGTGGGTTTTGAATTGCAGAGAGAGGCAGCATGTGATAAATACATAGGATCGGATGAACTGGAGCCAAGGAGCTAAACTATTTTCACAAGATTAACGACAGGATTTGAATATGAATTTGAAACATTCGAGCAAGACCAGAGATAGATAAACTTGAATGTGCACATGACCTGAAATTGGGGCCTTCTTTCATATTAGGTATGTGGGCAACTTTCCTTACTCCACACGCCTAATAATAATCCCTCCAAAAAAACAAAACAATAATAAATTGGTCATTTTCAATCTACGACTGTTTGTGGGACACTGCTCTGCGCAATTGGCTGCCGCGTTCGCCCACAAATATACAGTCAATTCACTTTACAGTATATTCTGTGAAGCGCTTTGGGACATCTAGAAGACGTGCAAAATGCAAGGATTATTATTATTATCCCAAATGCAAGGATTATTATTATTATATTGTATTATTTTCAAAGATCAGAACTGAAGACTTTCATCTTTAAAGGCAAAGCGTCTAACCTTCCTGTGCAATTTGTCCAACGGCTGCTTGTCCATTTCCTGAAAAGCATTGTTAATTTCACTAAAAATATGTCACACATGAGAAGATGATGTGGGTTGATATATAATAATAATAATAATAATCTAACAATGTCATGCTTTTTCTGATTGATGATAGTAATAGGAGTGCTTGCAGAGCATCTTTACTCCTGGAGGAAGAATGATATAGAAACATAGCTTTGAATAGGGAACATTAGCTGAGCACTTAACTAAAGTACTGTGAACGCATGCTTAAGATGTTCCAAGTTAAAACAGTGGTCTGAGACCTTGTGAAGCGGTGTACCTATTTAAGATAATGGCAGCGTCAGCACCGGGTAAAGGTGATGCTAAGAAAACTACCGTATTTCTAAAAGTTGAAAGCACAGAAGAGAATAACAGGGTTTAATTTCATCCCAATCACTCAGCAACAGTCTGAGGTTCAGTGAAAACAGGGAAATTAAAGACTCAGCTGTACTTTTGTTTGGAACATTCTGTTATTCCTGTCTAGACTCTACTTATCCAGAAGCAATTGCAAAGTGAGATGCTTGACCTTCCCCACAGTAAAACCTATTACATGCAGCTCAGAACCAAACCAAATGGAATTAAGTACAAAGGCTTTTGGAGCAGCTGGTCAGATACTTTCACAGCAACAATTCCAGGCCCTATGGGTAAGTGTGAACCTTATAAATGTTCGAGGCTAATTTTTCCTTTTGTGATTATTGTTGCTAAAATGTCAATTACTTTTGCTAACCTCTTGCTAAACATTTATTTTAATCTGAAAATTCTAATCCAAACAGCTGCGCAGTTTGAAATATAAATGTTTGACATCCGCAGCGTTGAGGTTTGGTTTCTACAGCATTATTCTGATGTATTTTAGTAATTAATTCAAAGGCATTTTATTCCAAATCCTTATCTGACCAGGTGTGACTACTGTGGCCCTTATTACTGGATCTGTACTTCTGCTGGTGATAGCACTAATTATGCCACGTCTCATCTTTCCAAACGCCTACAGGTACCAGTACACGTAAATTCCAAGAAAATCAATTTAGTGCTCCACACTACACTACACAGACCTAGAAGGCCCTATCTCTTTCTGTTCACTGCATCTTTTAAAAACAACTTTTAAAAGCATGGTGGATGGGTATTTGAGGAGGATGTGTCTGCAGGGTTATGGGGAAAAGGCTGGAGAGTGGAATTGACATTACACTGCTCTTTTCAAAGAGCCGGCACAGACTCGATGGGCCGAATGGTCTCTTTTTGTGCTGTACGATTCTATGACTCTATGATCAGTAGAACAGAAAACAATACAGGGCACAACTGTAGAGATTAATGTGTCATTACCTACTACAATAAATAACTGAATAATTAGATTGGGTGTTAAATCACAATGTTTGAGAGATCACTACATCACTACACAATTACAAAACAGCAGAGTAGATCCGTGTATCACTGCCCAACTAGATAGGTCAGTGTATATTTGTATAATACTGCTAAATATATCTGTGTCTCCACATAACATACACTGCTAGTCAGATCAGCTCATAACTGGACAAAAGAGTGGGACTCTACAACTACAAACTACAACATACAACCAGATATAAATCAATGGGACTGTACACATTATAGCAGAGCTGGACAGTACAGTGAATTCATGGTGGAGCAAATAGTTATCAGAGAATGTTGTTTATTCAGAGGATAATTGGTCCTCAAGGTTTAGTTATTTAAAGAATTTCTGCTATCCAACTACATTTGGTACCAAGGGATATTCAACAAAAGGAAGGCAGAGGTGTAAATGTTGTGAATTTACTGATATAATTACTGTCTCTTTAGTTTCCATTTATCTTTCCTTTCCAGTAATGTGAAGAAAAAACTATGGCCACAGATTCCAAACCTGGATAGGCTGCTGGAAGGATATCTCAGTGATTTTCAGAAATATCCCCAAGTCAGTGATATTTACTAATACTGAATAATAAGTGTGAATAAAGTCCATCTTTATGGTATTTGCAGAGTGGGGCATAATCTCCTCTTATGAGTTTATGAGAAACGAACTGAAGCATAGCAGCTGAATCTACAATCCATTTGTCAGCAAGAAGTAACTACAGTGCTTTCCACTGCAGGGAAGACGAGATCATTCCTTGAACTTGCAGTTCTTGCTTGCAAAAGGGACAGGGCAGATGTAAAAGAAGGACAGACAACTCGCGTAATGTTTCAGAATCCTACATTTAAAATAGAGCTTAAATAAACATTGTACAACATGTAGCAACATGCAGCAAGGTGGTGAAACTGCGCTGAGTACCTCTTCCTCACAAACCATACGTTGACAGTGAGCTTTACGAAATGCTCCCCTTCAAAACTGTTTCAGTTTCGAGAAAACCAGGTTGACAAAGTAAAGATTTTTGACCCCTGGTGGGGAACCCACTCTTAGCATCTATTAATCCTCTCACACAAAAGGCCCACAAAACCAAGCCAAAGAGATTCTGTTTTAAGATAACAAGACAATCTCTTTACAACCATACAATGTATACTTACCATTTAACAAGATATTGCCCCATGTAAAAGGCACTATATAAATATGTTGTTGTGATATTCTAATAACCTTCATATATTTACAACAATTACTTAATTGGTGTTTCTAACCAAACTGCTTACACTGTTAACTAATCCTCTCTAAAGCTACCTAACGAATGGGTGAGGTACTTAAAAGCCATCACCCTTTTGGAAGTTTACCCTAACAGCATGGGTGAAAAATAGTAAGGAAAATATGGAGAATAAATAAAATTACAAAACAAATCTTATCTCACTTTTCTGCTTGCAGCCCGCTTGTGACAAGCATGCCGATGATGAGCTACTCCCTTCGGTTCTGGAAATTATTTCAGAACGAAAGGGAAGGAATAGTGCAAGATGTGTGGAAAAGCAAGAGGAGGTTTGTCAGACTGACCACCTCAGTGCATCCTCCATTATCCGGCAACATCGAGCATCAGTGACTGACGGGACGCTACACGGCGAAACTAAGAGTTCCAGCAACTCCAGTCAGAATTATATTCTTTTGGATCTGCAAGGTTCATTGCCTTTTCTTCAGGAAGATATTGATTTTGATAAGAAAGACAAATCCAGTTCTTTCCAGGAATCTCAGTCTCTGCAGTGGCTGCACAACCCTAACTCTAAGAATCAGAACAAAACCATCCAAAAGGACATTCACTGGATCAAACCGCCCCCCTTCTCAGTGCAATCAATCAATTCCATCGGCACCAAACAACAATCCCTAACACCACTGGTCTGTTATGATGATATGTTCACTTTCTTTGGTCATTTCCGTTTCCCGGTGTCGGTTGATTATCGATCAATGAGTGCAATGGACATTTCAAACCATTCATATCTCATGGCTTCAGACTTCAAACCAGGTATTTTCTCATTACGGAGCTCATTGGCCAAAGAATAAAAAAAGCATCCGGAAAAGTCGAAAGTAATAATACAAGCATCATACAAGCATCGCGCACTGCGACAGCAAACAAATCACCAAAATTACTGATTTACTGATTTGGGTGATTGAAAAGGGTTATGAACCTTAATTTTTATTTTTTTACTTGGAATGCTTAGCTTAGCTTCTCCTCCCTCGGTGTGGAAAGATTTTTTTAAAAAAAGTAGTGACTTCTTAATATTTTTCATCAACTGAAGAATAAATCACCACAGTGGTGTGGCATATGTGCAACATATATGAATGACTCCAACGATGATACGCCATTAAATAAAGCGAGTCAGTCAGGTTTGTTTATACTACATTCTTCTGTTTGTGTACATGTAACACAACATAGATCTCAGTAGAACATATGGATACACTTGCTATAATACTTCCACTTTGATGACTTGGGTGAAGTTTGGGATTGAATGCTAAAGCATTTCCTGTGTAGCTTTCACTGAGCAGCGTTGTTGTTGACATCAGTGGAGAGGCTGACTGGAGGAAACCTGAAATGGAGCGGAATTTAAATGATCAAATCATCTCCAATTCGATCAAATTGTCTCCATTTGATTTCTAAGAAGTGGCAAATTGGATATTTTTAAAACTGTGGGAATGCGGAGGACGATGCAGTGATCTTAGACTGATGACCCAAAATGTTCTCTCTGCTGAGTGGATCGCATATGAAACATGTTTGGGAACTCTCAACCATGGTTTTAGTGGGCGTACCTCACATCACAAAACTACACAAAATTCATCACAAGTTGATACTAAATTGTCATCTCACTCGGAGACCCAAAGGATGGCTGGCAGAGAATCTAGAAATACCATTCAATCTTTGAAGAATTCATGAATTCTCCACCCTAAAATGATTACACATCATATTTCTCTCATAAACTGATACAGTTGATTCTGCAATACTTCAACTGCTGAAATATTATTTTATAACACGGTTATATAAATGACTTGTTTGAATTACAATCAATAGAATTTCAATTTGTTACTTTCCTTCTCTTATGATATTTATTTAAGGCATTCTAATAGACTCAATTATATGTGGCATTAACCAATTAAATACCGTTCTGCATTTATACTTTGTTAAAGCTTGGATTGATTCTAATGCATTTAAAGTGTCCTGTCCCGGAGCTCTGTATTGTGCTGCTCTGAGCTCCCCTGCTTAAATAATTGAATAAAGTAACAATGAAACCGACGTTTTGAAGAAATGCATCATCTTGGGTGGGTAAACCCATCATCTTGGGTTTGTTTTGTTGACCGTTCTTGAGCTTGCTTGACTCAATCAACGCAACTTGCTTCCTCCTCTCAGTGTTCAACAATCTGCTACGTCACCACACACTGGTCAATTGTGAAAGATCATATTACAACCACTCCAACTCTCCTGCGCTGAAATATTCAGCACTCTTCTACATTTGAGATACACGTTAGAAACAGGAATGAATCACGGCCCATTTCCATTTGTTTTCTTCTATTCTAGGCCAGTTGACACGAGACAAGTGCAGACCTTGTATAGTGGGTTGCTCACCATTACACAGGGTAGGTCACTCATAGGTAATAGATTTCTTACTATCATTCTTGTCAAGTCAAACCATTTGCTGATTACAATTTTCAATTACTATACGTGGATTAGCTACACAGATACTACACTTTTCAATAGATCATGTGAAGTGCTTTGAGATGTTTCAACAATGTGATAAGGCATTGTATCAAATATAAGTATTATTTATTTTTTACTACTAGACGGAACTGGATGAACACGGTATGCAGTTCAGTTATAGGATTTGGAGTGCAATGACAGGACAGTAGCAAGCCCTGACTATCACACAGCAAAGAATGCATAATTAGACACTTGTCATCACACACTGAAGACCAGTTATTCACCTCCAGGGAAAGGCAGGCCCTTCACCTGAATACAGAGTGAGTATTATGAGCTGCTTGCCATCACATATTCCTGCATTCATAAAGACAAGATACTGTTTATGTTAACATCTCTGTGACAACGCTCCTCTAACCGACATTTGAGATGAGCTGGACATTCATCCACATAATGCACCTGTCTCCTGCATAATGTTTCAACAAAGCCCCACAATAAAGTGTCTGCCTGCCAAACCCTGCAAGTCAAAACAGCTGCATCTCATGATCTTCCACAGCACATTTCTTTCGGTCTGATCTGAGGTATTTCTGACGGCTCTGTAAATGAGCAGCAACTGAATTCCGGAGTTTAACTACACTTACTGATAAACTAAGGTAAAATAGAGTTTGTGTTCCCATATATGGAGCATTGTGGATTGTAGCATTATGAGTTTGCAGAGTATAACAATCAGATCATGATGCTACTTTTGAATACTGAAAATGTTCAACAGTGTGAATTTCACAATATTATTCATAGTGAACTTGAAACACTGAAGGAAAAATTCTGAAGTGGGCGGAGGGCATTAAGCAGGTTAGAGTTGATGGAGTGGAGAGAGTGGCCAGGAGATTGCTTGTTCACTTTGAATTTCTGCTTGAGGCCATCTTCTGTGACTGCAAAATCTCCCGACTGCACCTTTCCCTCCCGACCCCACTCCCTGGCTCCCATCCCCAGCTCGGGGCCAATCCAGCATTGCCAAGAGCTTTGAGACGTCCTCCCAAGGTGAAATGCACTGTATAAACGTAAATTGTATTGTATTGGAGAAAGTGGACATTGTCTTTAAAAAACGGTATTAAACTGTCTTGGAGTGCTAATGTTTTTCTCAAGATGGGCAAAGAGGGGCACTAGATTTGGATGAACATTGAGGATCGCAGAGGGAGATTAATAATAATAGTCCTTGCATTTGATATAGCGCCTCGTCACATCTTCGAGATGTCTAAAAGCGCTTCACAGAATATACTGGAAAGTGAATTGACTGTATATTTTGTGGGCAAGACCACGGTGGCATTTGAAGGTAACAATGAGCACCTTAAAATCTGTTGATCCAAAAATGGTGAGAAACACATTGGCAAAAGGCAACACCTTTATAATAATAATAATAATAATAATCCTTGCATTTGATATAGCGCTTTTCACATCGGGAGGACGTCCCAAAGCGCTTCACAGAACACACTGTAAAGTGAATTGATGTTTCATTTCCGCACCTTTCAGTCCATTGTGGCTTTCAAGAGAGATGTAAATGGGCCCATGAAGGCTTGAAGGGATACAGGGGGACTGAACAGATTTTTTTTCAAAGAAACAAATGTATATGTACGTATTGATGGAACATACATTTGCAAAGTCGCCTCACGGAAACAATTCCCGTAACAGAAAGAGAAACGCAACTCATCAACTCTCCTGTCGCGGAACCCGACAGAGAGTGCCCCTCGTGGCGTCGGCGGTTGCCTCTGCGCACTCC
Source organism: Callorhinchus milii (assembly GCF_018977255.1). NCBI lineage: Eukaryota > Metazoa > Chordata > Chondrichthyes > Chimaeriformes > Callorhinchidae > Callorhinchus > Callorhinchus milii. Next base: position 20,021,307 of record NW_024704746.1, read on the forward strand.
ACTTTGGTGGAGCGACCGAGGCTTCCCCCGCCTCGGGGTTCTGCAGCCATTTACGGCGTGGGTCTTGTACCCCCCCACCCCGCCCCACCCCCCCGCCCCGCCCCACCGCCGCCTCCTCCGGACAAGACAAGTTCACAATACACAGGATGGACGTAAACGCCTCAGTGTACCCAGCGGTAACTTAGCAGTAAGTTGGGCGATTGGCGGATCGCTGTTTTCCGCTGGGAGTGGGGGGGGGGTTAATAATCCCTTCAAAAATAAGTCATAAATCGGCCGCCCAATCCACGGCTGTGTGTGTGTGTGTGTGTGGGGGGGGGGGGGGGAGGGGGGCGGAGGGGACGCCGCGTCGCGCAGTCGCTGCCCTTTTTTTTCACGGGGTACCTATCCCGTGTAGCGCCTTTTGAGGCCGCCTCGAAGACGTGATGAGGCGCTGTCATCAGACGCAAGGATTATTATTATTATTATTATTATTAACATTATTGGCGACGTGGGAACTGACCGCCGCCACCGCAGCCACAACAACAACAACAACAACAACGCACTCACAGAGCCCATCGCCATCTACCGACCGCCCTGGGCCAAGGCGCCGCGTCATTTCCGGCGTCTACGTCGGTGGTGGGGGGGGGTGGGAGGAGGGGTTGGGGGCGGGGCACCGACGGCCGTTGGAGCCGCCGCCGGCCAATCGGAGAGCCGCGCGGCGCGCCGGCGCCGGCTGGGCCCAATCGGGCGCGCGCTTGGGGCCTTCGGACGGGGCCAATGGCGGCGGCCGTTCAGCCGGAGGTTTGAATTTGAAAATTCTGAAGCCGTTGCGAGCGGCTCGGCCGGAAGTGCCGCCGGGACGGTCGCTGAGGCGTTGGGAGCGGACGTTAACCGGTTACCGTGTGTGGCCGCGTAAGAATTTTTAATTTCGTTTTTTTTTCTCTCGCTCGTAGTTCGGTTCGGAAAAAGTCGTTCCTTCGAAGTTGCGGTGTGGGGTTGGCTTTGAACTCTCTACCCCTTCCCCCCCACCCCCCCTTTCCCCCCCCACCCCCCCTTTCCCCCCCCACCCCACCCCCCGTTTGGAGGGAGGCCCGAGTCCGGGAGTACTTCTGCAATCATCTTTAGACGCCTCTTTTGTTGTGGGGTGAAGCGGAAGGGGTGTATGGCTATATCAATTGCAAGGATTATTATTATTATATTATTATTATTATTATTGTGGGTTTATTTGTTCGAACGGATCCATCTCATCCTCGTGTGTATTCCCCACCCCCCACCCTCCCTCCCTCCCCCACCGTGGGTTTACTTTCTGTCCTCTTTTAAGTTGAGAAAAACGTAACAGCGCCACGTCAAGTCACGTCTCAAATGTGTGGCGTGTTTTTTTAGAATAGTAACGATAATAATAATAATCCTCGCATTTGGTGGTAGCGCTTTTCACGTCTTCCCGGGCCGGCGTCACGGGACGCTTCGCGGAATTGACTGTAAAGAGAATTGACCGTAGATTTGGGGGCGAAATATACGTTTGCTGCTTCGGGTTCTGATCTGTGCTTCATTTTTTTTTCCTGTCTGTCTGTCTGTCCGTCGCTCTCTCTCTCTCTTTCTCTCTAACCCAAGGGAAGTGTGAGCATCATGGCCCAGTTTGTCTTTGAGAACGACGTCAATAGTCTTCTGAAACTGGATGCTCCCATAACGAATGGACCACTCGCCAGGTGGCAGCGGAAAGCGAAGGAGAACAGTGGAGTTGCTGGGTCTCTGGCGTCAGCTAATACCAGTGGTCTTTCTCCAATGAAAACTACCAACAGATCATTGAATGCATCAAAGACATTGACGCCCAGTAAAACACCAGGTAAATGGAAAGAATGCCCCTGCATCAATAAACTAAAATGATTTGCATTTATATGATGCCCCTCGCTCGGGGTAGCGTCCCAGCGTGGGAAGTGATCGTAGGCGCGATCGAAGAGGAAGGTCTTCAGCCACGACCGGAAGGTGGGCAAGGAGAAGGCAAAGTGGAGGGATACAACCACAACAAAATTACATTTGTATAACGCCTTTCATGTTGGGAGGATGTCGCAAGGCCCTGGACAATCAGTGTTTCGGACCCGAGCTGGGGATCGGGGAGGGTGGAGGACAGTGGGGAGAAGGAGGGGGATTGAAGGCACAGTTGAAGAGGCGGGTCTTGAAGGAGGCAAGGGAGGGGGTGAGGTGGAGGAACTGCGGGGTGGCGTTCCAGATGGTGGGGGTAGAGTGACTGAAGGCTCGCCCGCCTATCTCATTTCAAGCCTTTCTTTTTCCTTGCAGGGAAAACGAAAACTCCTAAATCATCTAAATGTTCCAGGGTCCAGATAACACCCTCCAAGGTAGGAGGTGACCGTTATATTCCAACCCGTAATGCAGCACAAATGGATGTAGCACATTTCTTAATCAACAAAGATCAAGAAAACGAATCTCCAACCAAAAAAGTAAGTGTTAAGGCATTCCTCTGGGTTACTTTGTAGGTACCCCAGGGAATTGTAAAAGTTAATTTTCCTCATGTTTTCTATCTTTAACATTGATAGTCTAGGCAAGATAATAAAAGAAAAGGTCCTGATTTTTATAAGCATGTGCTTTAATTGTTTAGTGTAATGGGCTGAATTGCATCTTATGTTTCAATAAATTGTTCAACATTCCTTTTTCAGGAGCAGCAAAAGGCCTGGTCATTAAACTTGAATGGTTATGATATTGACCAGGCAAAGATTCTGCGCTTGAGTGGGAAACCCCTTCATGCACCAGAAGGTATTTTGCTTTGATGGTCTCTTAAAGTAGGTTTTGAAATTATCTAATCTATATAATCTGAATCAACTGCTTCTTGTTATAGCAGAACAATGGTTATTCCTAATGGTTGTGCAATGAGCAGAAATATTCAATTTGGTTCCTTGATCAATGATTATGTGGAGTCCTGTAGCTCAGTGGTGCACTCGCTTTGCAAGCGAGAGACCTGAGTTCAATTCCAGGCAGAGCGAAACCTTGGGCAAGTTTCCTTACTCCACACGCCTAATAATAATCCCTCCAAAACCCAAAACAATAATAAATTGGTCATTTTCAATCTGCGACTGGTTGTGGGACATTGCTGTGCACAATTGGCTGCCGCGTTCGCCCACAAATATACAGTCAAATCACTTTACAATGTGTTCTGTGAAGCGCTTTGGGACGTCCTCCCGACCTGAGAAGCGCTATATCAAATGCAAGGATTATTATTATTATATGCTTGGGCTGTTAAGTTGGGTACCATTATTAATGAAAGATATTCATCTTCCAGCTTCTTTTTCTGGCAATGTGTCTGCCTGGCTCAATCAGTAGCATGCTTGCCTTAAAGTCAGAAGGTTGTGGGTTCAGCCCCCACAAAGGGTGCAGGATGACAAACCAATGCAGTGCTTGGAGTGTGCCTCATTGTTAAGAGATGCCAAATTTCGGATAAGATTTTAAGCTAAGGTCCTATTTGCATGTTGGGATGATCGTGAAATGTCTTCAGATATTTAACCAAGTCTTTTTTGCATGAATAGGTGAAGAATCATTGTGTAAATAGTTGATTGAGGCTTGTATATACAGTAGATAATGTGATTTGGGGGGAGGGTGGGGGGGCATATAGGGCCTGTTGCTGTGGGCTACACTTGCCCAAAAGTTCATTTGGTAAACAAGCAGTGCAGAAGGTTTTTTTAAGTAGAAACATCGCTATTTTGCTTTTTGTTCATGAACCCTTCTGTCCTGTGGATTTATCATCTTCGGTTATATGCTTTGGGTAGGGAGCCCTCAAGCCATGTCCTGTGGTTTCAGTCTTTGGTTGTTCTCTAGGTTATCAGAATAATCTCAAAGTTTTGTACAGTCAAAAGACTCCAAGTTCCACCAAGAAGATCAGTCGGTACATCCCCTCCATGCCAGAACGAATCTTGGATGCTCCTGAGATCCGAAATGATTATTGTAAGTTGTACGGTTTATTCAAACTTGTTCTTTAGTGTTGGATAACATGATGCTGTATTTCAGAATTGCACAAGAAATATTTAGCAGGGTACAGGAGAGTCCTGTAGTTCCACAATAGGACAAAAAGATGAAGTTCAAATTCTTTTTTTGTAGAAGTGGGGGAGGTGAAGAGAAAATATCTTGGAATTGATGTTCTACTAATTCTGAGACAAATTTTCAAAGAGTTTTAGCTTATCTGGGACTGAACAAAATGTAATTTTTCTCCAACTTTGCATGAATCCGCAGTACAAATGGTTTAAATTATCTCCTTTTTCGTCTTCTGAACCCTACTCAGTTATTCACACTGCTATAATATCTTACCTCACTCACTAAATACATGCAAGGATTACGATTATTAACTCCATTTGTTAGTTTATAAGGAATGGGATTCCTGTGGTTAGAGCACTCGCCTCCCAAGCGAGAGACCTGGGTTCAATTCCCGGCAGGGCGAAGCCTTGCATCAGTTTTCTTACTCCACATGCCTGATAATAATCCTTCAAGAAAAAAAGACAATAATAAATTGGTCACTCAATCCACGACTGTTTGTGGGACACTGCTGTGCGCAATTGGCTGCCGAGTTTCGCCCACAAAATATACAGTCAATTCACTTTATAATATAATTGAATGCGCTTTGAGACATCTAGCGGATGTGAAATGCTACATCAAATGCGAGGATTATTATTTATTATTATAATTTCCAAAATCTAAATATGAACAGTTGATTCTCGGGAGTTCATTGGTTAATTTTGGTGGCTTGATACATAAACGTTTTGTTTTCTCCCTCTCCTCTCCCACCTCTTTTCTTATTTTATATACTTTTTAAAAAAAAGACTTGAATCTAATTGATTGGAGTACACTGAATTATCTGGCTGTGGCACTTGGGAACAATGTATACCTTTGGCACGGTGAATCAGGAAACATCGTTCCACTTGTACAATTGGAAAATCCAGAGGACTACATCTCTTCTGTATCCTGGATAAAGGAGGGAAACTACTTGGCAGTTGGAACAATGATTGGGGAGGTCCAGGTGGGTATGCAATGTCTTGTGATTTTTATGATCTAATTTGACTACATTTACTAACGTAGAAATCAAGCTGTTTACTCTGGTTCTGATTACAGAAAGAGTTGCAAGCTAGCCGAATATGTGTGGATTTAGCTGGTTTTACATCATATCTCTGGGTTGCTCTGACAAAACGGCTAAGAATAGTATGGGTAACCTCTTATTCTTTCAATGTAATGGTAGAAGTCTAGTAGTGGTGGTCATCAGTGGCACTAAATACATTCATTGTGTTTCAGGCCTAATGGTGTACCAGATATTGAATTCCCACAATTCTTCAGTATGGTGTACAAGTCAGCAAGCGTTTCTGTGGGAATTGTTATTTCTGTATCCAGATTGTAGCTATCTAATAGTATTTGGCTATGAAGTAAACATTGCTCCCAAAGTATATATTTACTGTTTCAGGTTTGGGATGTTGAAAATCAGAAACGTCTGAGGAACATGGTGAGTCAAACTGCACGAGTAGGAGCCCTCAATTGGAACAGTTATATTCTTTCTAGGTAAGAAACCCCATCAGTCTGGTAAGAGGAAATATTAAAAAGTTACAGAAATTGAACTATTCTGCCTTGAGAAATGGAATGCTGAGTGACCTTAATTTCTCTTTAATTTTGTTTATTTCAGTGGCTCCAGATTGGGTCAAATTCATCATCACGATGTCCGTATAGCACAACACCATGTGGCCACTCTAGCTGGGCATACCCAAGAGGTCTGTGGTTTGAAATGGTCACCTGATGGCAGATACCTTGCGAGTGGTGGCAATGACAACATTCTAAATATCTGGCCCAGTGTCCCTGGGAATGATACAGAGTGTGCACCGTTGCACACATTCACACAGCATCAGGGTGCTGTTAAGGTAAGTGTCTTGTACTGACTAAAGGGGTGAAAGTGTAAAGGTTTGATTAGGTTTCAGCTTATACCAAATATAGACCTAACTAGAATGAGCTAGTTTTCTAAAGCCATTACGCTTCTAAAATCAGAATTGGAATACTTATTTGCTTCTGCTAGGAACTGGGGAATGCGGGGTGGGGAGGGAGAATGAATGGCGGCTAGGGAATCCCCACTGATAATTTTTCGTGTGTGTGTCTTTCTGGCACTATTCTGCCTCAAATAAATGCAAGGATTATTATTGTATTATTCAGACTACTTTATTTTCTATCTTGTCTGTTAGGCAGTTGCCTGGTGCCCTTGGCAGGCGAATATCCTAGCGAGTGGTGGTGGTACAAGTGACCGGTTCATTCGCCTTTGGAATGTCAATACTGGATCCTGTTTGAATGCGGTGGACACACGATCACAGGTTTGCTCTAAAGATTGATGCTATTGATATGGGAGCGTACAGTATTGATGTGTTATGGGGAGGGGGAGAAACTCGAGACTAGTATCTAGGACAGCTTTTTAAAAAAAGATTCATGCTGGTCATTGAGATTGGTCTATTTCATGGACATGATCTTTATTTAGGGGGTTAGTGGGAGCTTGGATGCTAAGCTAAATGATTGCTGCAGTTCCAAGCAAGTTCAGTGGCATAAATTACTGTTGCTATGTTCTGTATGAACACCATACATATCAATAGGCACAGTCTTTGAAGCATGTCAATTGTTATCCAGGTCTTGTGCTTCATTGCTAGCACAGATGTTGGTGCTGTCAATCTATAGTTAATGTATATTGTTTGGGTCAGCAAAGAGTAGCAAAGCCTTACAACTTTAATTTGGACAGGACACCCATAGGTCTGATGCTGGTAACGGGCAGCATTGCTATCTGTTTACAGCAATCACTTCCAAAGAGCTGTCTTTGTACACGTGGTTCGAGATTTGAATGTTCTGCAATGGGCTTAACTGTTTGTAGTCCGTGAATTCCAAGCTAATGTGGCTTTGCAGGTTTGAGTATTTGCCCTTTTGTATTTGACGGTTTTCATTGCTTGACTGCCAGCGATTAATTGGTGAGACTAGAGGCTGGTGTGCACTGCATCTTTCCAAACTGCATTTCAAATATGTGTATGTGGTTAATATCACTTGATACTTGAAAGTGGTCATTGTTTTCATTTTCCTGTAGTTTCACAGTATTATATTTTGTAGGTTTGTTCCATAGTTTGGTCAACTGAATATAAAGAACTGGTATCAGGTCATGGATATTCACAGAATCAACTGGTAATGTGGAAGTACCCCACCTTAACCAAAGTAGCTGAACTGAAAGGTACATATTTCATATAACCTGTGTTGCTGAGGTATTGAAACAAATTCTTGTCTGCCTGTTTAGGTCAATGTTAAAGATTGCATTGTTGAAAAAAATAATTTCCTTGTGTTTTCTGATCAATAATTCTCCCAAATAAAACAATAGTTCACTCCTGGCTATTTGTGGGACATTTGTGTGAAAATTAGCTGCATGTTTCTCTGTAAATATAGTCACTAATTACAGTAAATCCTGTGAAGTGCTTTGAAATGCTTGTACAACATAAGGTTTGCTCTTTTGGTAGTCCTCTTGCCTGTGGGTGAGAAGGGAAAATAAAGGTTCAATCCTCAGTGGCTGTCTCTAGTCGGTTACCAGCCAGATAGTGTGACTATTTGCAACCAGCTAGCCATGCTCATCAGCAAGACTTGGAAGGGCAAAGCAGTCATTAGGAGCTTGGATTCTTCTCACTCAGCTCTGCATTAACCTTGTAAACCAAGGTCCTAACTGGTAGGGTAGTTTGAGCTGGACAAGCTGTGCGAAGCTCTCCAGACAATACTCTCAATGCTAAGCAATGCGGTGTGAGCTGGTTAAATTCCTGCAGTACCCAATGCACACTGGGGTCTCCAAGCCTTGACTTGCCAACCTGTAGAATACGCACAAATTGGCAAGAGTCAAACTCTGGGTATTCCACTGGATACTCTTTAAATTTGGGTAAGCATTAGTTCAAAAATCTACCCACTTGCTCAAAAATCACATGACTATTTGTAACCACCTAGGCCATAAATAATGTATGTACCAATGGACTTGATAGTTAATATCTGGCATGTTGTAATTGCTCTAAATTCAATCCTACAGCCTTTGATATAAGTGCTCTTCGTGGGATATCTCCAATCGTATTACACAGTTGCACACAACTTTACAGGATATCAGAAGCTCTATTGCCCATGTACTTTGAAATGTATGCAGCAGCTAATTTATGCATAGCAAAGACTCTCAAAATGTGTGAAAGCAGGCTTATGAGATCTATTTAACATCTGAGAACTTCTCTTGTGCATCATTTTAAAAGAAAAAAAAGCTCCAATGAATCTAGAATGTCTCTTGAATGTCCTTTTTGCCCTCACTCATCAATGCCACAAATTAATCCTGTTACTCTTATGTTGTGCAGGTCATCAAGCTCGAGTGCTGGACCTAGCCCTGAGTCCAGATGGTACCACAGTATGTTCAGCTGCTGCTGATGAAACTCTACGTGTCTGGAAGTGTTTTGCTGTGGACCCAGCAAAAAAGAAAAAGATGACAACAAATCAACCCAGCATGCTCCATCATAGTATTCGATAAATTGACATAATAAATTAAACTTTGTTTTTAATTTAATACAAGCTATTTTTAGGTAGAGACTTAACTGAAGCAGCATCCTTCTTGTAGGAGTGGGGAACCACAAGCCAGGATATCACACTTCAAAACAATTTTTGTTTGAATGTGAGATGCAATTGAAAGAACTATTGGGTGTGGTAAACCCTTGTTCCGCTGGCATGCTTGATGTCCGTGTTCAGTACTTGTACCTTGTTTTTCTCTGCTTCCTACTTTTAATGTACAAATTGCGTAAACATTTCAAAATTTTATTAAAGTTTCACAAAACTTATGGGTAAGATTCAAATGCGGGCCACTTGACTTCATCTGATTGCTGGTCTCTGCGAATTGCAATTAACAATTTCATAACTAATAGTAAATGCTCATATTATTTTGTGTAGCACGTTTCCAAGTGCTGCATAAAACAACTTTATAGGCTTTAAGATACTACTGTATCAATGTTTAACTTTTTTTAAAGAGCTTTGGCAGTTTAAGAGTTGCCTTTTTCCAGGTTGACAGCTGCGCACTTCAGGCAGTTTACATCACAGAAAATACATTTTGACCTTGGTTAAATGGCATGTATTGGATTCATGTACATTAATTCTTCTTCAGGCCAATTAGATTATACACAACACAATTGACAGCATCAATTCAATGCATGATCTACAGTGAAATCTTGCAACATTGGAAAGCTTTGTCTGCAGCCTAATACTTCTGCAATTAAATATTCCTGACTTGTCCTATCTCATGACATTTCTTCTCAAGTCCTAGTCTTGAATCTTCTTAAGCAATCCATGTTAAATATATTTTGTCCTGCCTTACATGGGAAAGTAACTGGTCAAAGGACAGTAGCTGCACATTATGACCTTGGGGGATTGTCTTCATCTATTGATTTAAAGGCATCCTTCACATACAAATAAAATTGGTTCCACTTAAATAAGTCAATAAAAAGACAACTCCCTTTAAAACAATGGATGAAATTGTACAACTGAATAAGTTAAAGAGCAACAGGGCAGTGAGTTCTCTGTTGCATTGTTTGATTTCTCAGGTGAATTCTGCTGCAGTATGAGTTTTTAAGGAAATGTCCTTAACAAATGGTGATCGGTTTATGTATGCCTTCATGACTGTTGTTCCCAAATAGAGGCTCGATGTATAAACCTGGAATCTGCTCCAGCACAAACTTCATGAACTATTGCTTAGTGGAATTACTATAGGTATAATAATCCTTGCAGGTGATAGCGCCTTATCACATGGTTGAAACACCTCAAAATACAGGATTTATTTAGGGTGTCGGATTATTGACCCCACCAAACAGTTTGGATATAGAAATTTTCCATAAACAGTCATGAAATGGATAATGATTTTTAGTTGAGAGTTTAGTTGGCCATGACACCAGCAGAAGCTCAGGCAAGAGTGCTGCCAACTAAGCCAGGCTACCACCTAACATGTTTTTAAACTAGCATAAGAATAAGACACTCCTCTAGGGCTGAGTTTATTCTGTTGATGAGCTGGACACACCAGGAAAAACCCACGTTCAAACCTTAGTCTGTTCGCTTCGGGGATTTACAAATACATTAGCCTACAAATACAGAATCGTTACAGTAAATCCGTTGAAACACTTTGTGTCCTGCCGTGAAAGATAGTAACAAATGGAAGGTTTTATTTTACCTCACCAGTACTCTTGCCCCAAATAAGACAGGAGAAAAGATTACAGGATCTCTGTGCAAGATTGCTATCCTGGGACTCCCGAGATTTTACCAAGACACTATGTCAGGGTTGATAAAATCTGTTTTGGGTTGAATTTGTTTCGAGTGAAGATGTAGATGTGGCACAAAAGATTGTAATTTAGGGCAGTACCAGCTTTCTGACTCATCCAAAGGTGCGGTAGCACACAATTGCTTTCATTATAATTCCTGCAGCTCAGTGGTTAGAGCACTCGCTTTGCAAGTGAGAGACCTGAGTTCAATTCCAGGCAGAGGGCGAACCCTTGGGCAAGTTTCCTTACTCCACACAGAGCCTAATAATAATCCCTCCAAAAAAAACAATAATAAATTGGTCATTTTCAATCTACGACTGTTTGTGGGACATTGCTGTGCGTAATTGGCTGCCGCGTTCGCCCACAAATATACAGTCAATTCACTTTACAGTGTGTGTGGTGAAGCGCTTTGAGACGTCCTCCCGACGTGAAAAGCGCTATATCAAATGCAAGGATTATTATTACAGTATAACTATTGGAATTGATAACGTGCCAGATTCTGATGTGTACGATTGTGTTACAACAGTGGTCGCCAAACTTTATGGTTGGCCACCGAAGTATATTTTCTGCCCAATATCTACTTCCAACAAGAATCTGATCCCTTTTGGTTGATTCAGTACACCAACTGGTTGATTTAATGTGTATATGGGCTACACAAACTGGATGCTCTTTGTTTTTTTTCAAAATAAAAGTCAAAAGCACTGCTGTGACCAAGGACTGACCCTTTTGTGTTCAAGCCCAATGTCATACTCTGACCTTAGGCTAGACGGGCATTCCAGTGCAGCGATGGGGGCTTGCAACGTTGTCTAGGGAGCTGTCCTTGAGATATTAAAACTAAAGTCCCATCTGCCTGTACAAGTGAATGTTAAAGAATCTGTTGACACTATTTGAAAAGAGAAGAGAGTATCTCCTGGTGTCCCGTCCAACAATCTCCAGATTTAAAAAGAAAATGGATTATTCACTTCATGGTCATTTGTGGGAAGTTGCAGACTGTTACAATGACTACATATATAGTCACTACAATTTAAAGAAAAACTGAAGCCCTCTGAGACCTTCTCAACATTATAGATGTTCTATCAAATGCAAGAATTATTAAAATGAATAAATAACATTTGGGTAGGAATGCACTGGGTTTTGTTAATACAGACAACGGGTGAAGTGAACGTTTATGGGTTTAATAATCCTTGCATTTGATATAGCGCTTTTCACGTCTTCTCGACGTCTCAAAGTGCTTCACTGTAAAGTGAATTGACTATATTTGTGGATGAAACACGGCAGCTGATTGCGTACGGCAGTATCCCACAAACAGTCGTGGATTGAAGTGACCAATTTATTATTGTTTTTTTTCTTGAGATTATTATCAGGTGCGTGAAGTAAGGAAACTTGCCCAAGGTTTTGCCCTGCCAGGAATCGAACCCAGGTGTCTCGCTTGCAAGGTGAGCGCTCTAACCTCTGAGCTACAGGACTCCACTTGTGGATTAGGCACTACTGTGAAATCCAATCGATTGAATATGGAATAATTGAATCCTTCGATTTATTGAATAGAATTTGGAAAATCCCAAACTATTTGCCTTTGTTCCAAAACAAAATTGGCCTTCATAATTTTTTTGTTGCCATCCTGATTTGGCACAAGGGAGTCGTGTACTATCTGGGATGAATAGTTTTGTGAAGAGTTTTGTTTAAACCAGGCGAAGCTTGATTCAAGATTAAACCCAATGAAAATCATATCCGATTGAGATTAGTGGAATCACGTGCAGAGATTACCATCTGATTCGAGAGGAATGAATGTATACTAAAGCAGGCTCGACTTTCAAACTGCTGGGAACAAAGAAGACAGTGTAAAGGGGAAACACAAGTCGCAAAGGAAACAGGATCTTCGATGCTGACCATACAAACGTAAGTGACAATTTATATATAGATTCAGAGGAAACTTGTCCACCACACTTGGGAATGAAGTCGCCCTTTGCAACACATTACAGCCCCTACTTACTCACTCACTCATTTACTCACTCACTCACTCACTCATTTACTTACTTACTCATTCACTCACTTACTCCAGTCACCCTCAACATTTGACCTCAACTGACGTCTCAACAACACAATAAGGCGCTATTTCAAAACAAAAACAATAATAAATTGGTGATTTTCAATCCACGACTGTTTGTGGGACACTGCTGTGCGCAATTGGTTGTCGTGTTTCGCCCACAAATATACAGTCAATTCACTTTACAGTATATTCTGTGAAGCGCTTTGAGACGTCGAGAAGATGTGAAAAGCGCTATATCAAATGCAAGGATTATTATTATCATTATTACTTTGTCCTTTACAGCTTATCGTTAACAAGTGAACGTTGAGATCCCCATCTCCATCACAGCCTCCTGCTGATCTCATCGCTCCATCCAAACTCACCGGCTCCCCCTTGCCTTTGGGCTCCAGGGGCTGTCGCTCTGTCAGCTGATTTTAGGGCTGGGCTAATCCATCATCTGTAACACTTTAACTTGGAGGCCAACTTGTCGGGGAGGAAGCCAACTGTTGAGTTTGACCGGAGTAAGTGAGTGAGTAAATGAGTGAGTGAGTGAGTGAGTAAGTAATAAGTGAGTGAGTAAGTAATAAGTGAGTGAGTGAGTTATGCGAGTGAGTGAGTATGTGAGTGAGTGAGTCCTCGCTTTTGTTCTCTGTTGAGTTGTGTGTTTTTTGTAACTGAGTTTGGGTTCCAGCGCTAACTCCCTCGGCTCAGGAATGAATGGCTTTCAGCTTCTTCCTGGGTTGGGGATGGGGTTAAGGGGGTGGTTTCAGCTGTAACAAAGGCTGACAGGCACCGGCTACAGTACGAACCCAACAGTAATTAAAGAGTCGACTGGAAGTGAGACAGATTCTGCCGCAGAGAGAAGGTAGAAGTAAAAGCAGAGTCTGAGTGGATGGGGGGTGAGAAAGAGAGAAAGAGAAAAGGGAGATAGAGAGAAAGAGAGAGAGAGATCAAGAGATAGAGAAAGAGAGAGAGATAGAGATTGAGAGAGAAAGTCAAGGGGGTGGGGGAGAGGAGTCTTAACTTCTTTATTAATTATAATCCTGGAATATATTGGGTTTCTTTTGATCTCACTGCTTGACTTGGAGGGTGGGGGGATAAAAGTTTAGAAGGAAGTTTCACTCGGTTCAAAGCCCTTTCTGTAATCTAGAGAGCAACCAGGGTAAGAAGAAAAAAATGTACAGCTATAAAAGTGTAGTGTAGGGTGCACTTGTGAAAAGAAATCCTTTTACAAGGTGACCAAAAAAGTCCTGAGACCATTACAATGCCAGATTGAAACCTCCTGTACAGTCTTGTGAACCGTAAAAGTAAATTGTTAAAATTATCTGTGTTGTAGTGTATTAGAAACAGTTTGTGACCCAATAATGATGTGCAGAGAGAGTTCCAATCAGCTCTAGGTAAGATTCACGTTAGATTGGCCGTGTTTTTCTGATCTGGGTATCTCCATAGATGCTGCCTGACCTGCTGAGTGTTCCCAGCGACTTCTGTTTTTTTTTGTTCCAGATTTCCAGCATCTGCAGCTTTTTGCCTTTTGTTTTTTTCCGATCTAAGGTCGCGTGTAAGATTGACAATTTAGGCAAGGTAGCAGAGAACTTTATATTTACACAGGACATTAACAGGAACTCCAATTAGTAACTGCCAATGCTTGCATTTGGTGTCTGACGTGCCGGTGAGCTCTGCATATTGCCCTCTGTATTTCTTTCACAACTCAGTGAGATGAGATTCCGTGTTCTGGTTATGCCCACAGGAGGGAGCATTCTGCACAAGGGCGAGACCCTCATTTAGCGGAAATAGCAGTGGAACAGCCCCTTTCTTTGTAGCTTGATCACATGGCAGTTTAGATTGAAGAAAGTTTGGTATTTTCACTTTCTGTTACTTTGGCAGATGTTCAATCCAACAATGCACATTTGCATTTATATAGTGCCTTTCACACCGGGCGGACATTCCAAGGCACAGTGATATGTGAGTCATCGACTGGAAGAAATGAACAGAATGCAGAGGAAAAGTTGAACTATTAGCCTGACAAAGTTTGAAACTACGACTCAAAATTGCCGATGCCTGACTCGTGCTGTTTTTAGTCTATTGTAAATGGGTTTGTATTCTGATAGCTTGATTGAGAGAAGAACGGTTAGACTGTTGTAGACTGGATGCTCGGTGTCTCCTCTTGACTTGTTTGTGACAGACTCGTTTATTTAAAAAGAATTGAACATTTGTTTCTGCCCTACATTGTGGGGATGAGCAACCGAAGCAAAACTGCAGTTAATTTAGCATAAAGTTTACACTGCCCCTTGACCCATTGCTTTTTGGCTGAGATACATTTGAAAATGTGGGAAAATGGTTTGTTCTCTTATAGAACAAGTGGTGGCAACAACAGTAGGTTGTCAGGGTTTCTGGCACCACGGCTATTTGTGCATCTGCATTGTTTTTATTGATGAACATAGGTGGCTGGAGGCCAGCTTCAGATTTTTTTTCAAATGAGTTTCAGCTAGAAAAAAATTTGATTCTAGGATCGAACTGCCACTGTGCTTCAAGAGATGTGCTTGTGGAGAACCACTCTGCAGAATTTTATAAGTTTAAAGGTGGGCTTTAGCTAGGTGAGTTGGGTCAAGTTTCTCACTGTATGCACCAGAACTGTAAGTATCCTGCAGTGATGTGTATTCTGATGTGTAAGGGCCTTTGACTAGGTCGATGCCGGCTTCATAGATGAATCAGATTTCAGTTTGTCTAATGTGCTGCATTGCAAAAGAATAAAGTTGAAGTTATATTCAGTTCTCAATTTTATATATAAATATATATATATATGTAAAACAAATTCCAGTAGATTTAGGCCACAGTGGCTCTGGTAATGTCTCAGTCAATAAACTCGAAAGAGCTGAGCTACAAACACCAGAATGGATGCTGCTTCAATTGCTGTTCTGTGCTGTGAGTTGATCTCTAAATTCCCACTCACAAGGGTTGTGTGACTGTTTTGGAGGTTTAGTTGAGGCAGGGTTTTGCTCAATTGTAAATCCTTACTGCACGAATAGCCTTCCAACACTCTTGTTAACTTGTATATGAGTAATGGCCATTTGGGCAATGGATAACTGGGGCTCCTAGTAGAAGGAAAAACAATATTGAAGATGGGGCAAAACACATAACACTGCAGATGCTGGAAATCTGAAACAAAAACAGAAGTCGCTGGGAACACTCAGCAGGTCAGGCAGCATCTATGGAGAAAGGAAAGCGAGTCAACATTTCAGGCCCACAACCCTTCATCAGAACTGACTTCCTTTCTCCATAGATGCTGCCTGACCTGCTGAGTGTTCCCAGCGACTTCTGTTTTTGTTAAAGATGGGGCATTATGGCCTGATTAAAGGAGCTGCACTGAGACCTTCAAACCACCCTATCCTTTTAACCGATTTACGCCTTTTGTCTACATCCTTGAGAAGCATGTCGAGATCTACTTTAAACCACATCTATTGCCCTTGGCTCTTGGAAACAGAGCCTCATTTTAGTCATTTGAATCTTGTTGTTCGTAGTCTGGCTGGGAGCCAAACTAGTTGCAAACAAACTAGGTATTTGTAGGTGTGGGCCATCTTTATGTGAATGGATTTTTCAACAGGTGGGAGGGGACTAAGAGTACTCATTGTTGGAACAACTTTTTGCACCAGATGGGTGAGCTGCTCAATGAGTAAAGCAAGTGCTTTAACCAAAAACTTTTTAAGATTATAATAATGTTACAGAAATAGAGGAACAATGAATACCAGAATAAAATATTGTTTCAACATATTGGGAACTGACACTTGCAGAACCTGTTCAGCATAATTAGATGGCAATACAGTGAAATTTGATTAATTGAATATCGTACATGGAATAGTTTGGTTTATGGAATATTTTTTGTTGCCAAATTGAGTATTCGATTAACGCAATTTCACTGTAATAGTGAAATCACCATTATTTAGAACGTAAGAACATAAGAATTAGGAGCAGGAGTAGGCCATTCGGCCCCTCGAGCCTGCCCCACCATTCGATAAGATCATGGCTGATCTTCAGACCTAACTCTAATTACTGCCCTATCCCTTAATCCCTCTATTTTTAAAAAATCTATCAGTCTCAGCCTTGAAGATGTTCAAGGACTGAGTATCTACAGCCTTCTGGGATAGTGAATTCCATAAATTCACTATCCTCTGAGTGTAGAAATGTTTCCTCAACTCTGTTCTAAAAGGCTGACCCTTAATTTTAAGACTGTGACCCCTGGTTATAGATTCTCCTATCAGGCGAAACAGACCCTCAGTGTCTACTATAGGCTCAACGTTTAGTTTCCCATACTTATTTTAAAAAAACTAGATGATGGCTGTTTGATTCAGCTGTTGGTACACATAGTTCTGGTTCAAAAGATTGTTCAAAAACGCTGCTGCGTTTTGCCCACAAAATACACAGTCAATTCACTTTCTGTGAAGCGTTTTGAGATGTCTCAAGGTCATGATAAGGCACCATATCAAATGCAAGGATTATTGTTATCGTAGATTCAAATTCCATATCACGACTTTGACTCTAGATCGGGGATAGCCAACTTGAAGCCCGTGGTCCTCTGACACATGCGGAAACTCATCAACATGCTTTAGAGTAACTAAACTGAGAATTCCATGCGTCCCACCTACACATAGAAATTCCAGAGTGGAGTCCTGTAGCTCAGTGGTTAGAGCACTCGCTTTGCAAGTGAGAGACCTGAGTTCAATTCCAGGCAGGGCGAAACCTTGGGCAAGTTTCCTTACTCCACACAGAGCCTAATAATAATCCCTCCAAAAACCAAAAACAATAATTAAAATTGGTCATTTTCAATCTACGACTGTTTGTGGGACATTGCTGTGCGCAATTGGCTGCCGCGTTCGCCCACAAATATAGTCAATTCACTTTACAGTGTCTTCTGTGAAGCGCTTTGGGACGTCCTCCCGACGTGAAAAGCGCTATATCAAATGCAAGGATTATTATTATTATTATTGTTGGAATGTAATGCACATTCTCTCCCTTGAGGGACCCATGTGTGACTATCTTATAATTGCATATTAGCTCCAAATCAAATACAAGGATTATTATTAAAATGTTAGCCAACAACGTGAGTAGGAGAGTGAAATTACAGGCCGCAGTGTGGTTGAAAGGGATGGAACAACTCAATAAAATGTCTTTTCAGTATCTAGAGAGAATACCGAGGAGCTTGTATGGTAAAGCTGTTTGACATGACTAATGTTGAAAAACAAAAGCAAGACATACTGGTGGCTTAATGGGACATGTTGGCACTATCTATTGCTATGCCTGGTCTGTGTTCACTAAGCTATCTGTTTGAAGTTCATAATCATAATATTTACCATGGGTCTCACATCCCTCTCCAGAGATGGGAATATAAAGTGTCCTTGTCATCCCAGTCACACTGTGACCAAAGCAGATCATCAATGCTACATGCATTTCCATCAAATGACTGTTACAGATCCCTTTTAGATAGAAAACATTGCCAAAGGCAAATGATCAAGAAAGTCATCATTGCAATAATAGGAGACTATTTACTTTAGGGTTTTTTGGAAACCTTGTAGGGCTGGGATCAAAAGAACCTAAAATACTTACATTCTGAAAACTATATTTTTAAAAAAAACTTTTAGAGTTCAATTATTCTGAAGTGGTCCTAGATATTAGAGTAATGTCATCACTCCCAATTCTGTTTTTTAAATGTTATGGAACATTAGGCATTGGGTTGCACACAGTACTTGGTACTTTGATCCCTCTGATCAAAGTGACTGTAGTTGATGTAGGAGTAGCCATTTTTCTACTTTTGGCATTCTTTTGTCACCAACACGCATACACACAAGTTAGTTCTAGTACGATTTGCTTTGCAGGTAAAGCTGCTCTTATCCTGGCTCATCAAACAAATTGCAAGTCAGTGACTGGTTTACTAAAATGTTCTTCCTCGGCGTAAGAGGGACAACCGAATTTCACAACCACATTTCTTTTTTCACAGTTCTGGTGATTGTTCTGTACTTTGCCCTCCCTGGTGATTGGGAAAGATCCAGTTGTTATAGTCCTTTGTTACGATTGTGTGAGATGTGCATCATAATGTTCATGGGAGTGAGTTTCATAGCACCAGGAACTCAGAATTTCACAAGAGCAAGTCTACTCGGAGCCGATCTATAATGTCAATGGGGCCATGAGTCTGTATCCACACCCTTGCTGGGAGCAATATGTTAAACTCAAAGTACTAATCGTATCTTACCTCTTTAAAGGGTAATGCTGAGTGCATTCATTTTGTGTGGTGTGCCTGGAGGTGTGTGCTAAAAATATATATTTTTAAAAATAGAATTGCTGGTACAGAAATCTGTAGATAAAGATGATTAATCAATAATGCACAGATGTGGGTTAGCTGAGCTCCAGAGTATCATGGTCTCCTGTTAACAGTAAAGATTGATTTTGGAATTAGTGGCTATCTGCTTCCTATTAGTGAACAATTTTAACTTGGGCTGGTTTCAGTCACACACTAGTAGGGTGTAACCATCAGCAATGTAATCTGACACCTACCTCTACATGCTGCTGCCTATTATTTCACTTTGCTTTAACAATTTCCATGTACTCTGGGCATTTCACAATTTCAAACAATTTATTTTTTATTTTAAAGAAAAGATTGTGCATCCATTTATGGTAAGAGGTTTCTGTCCAAATTACTGTTGTGATTTTTTTTTCAACATTTGCTGTTGCAAACTTACAGAAAATGGACAGGTTAGGGATTTTTATCCTGGCGATGAAATCATTGAGAGAAAATCTGATAGAGGTGGTTAACGTCATGAAAGGGGTTCATTAAGGTAAACATACATAGATTGCTCCACTTGTTCCAGAGTCCATAGCAAGGGGACATGAATATAACGACCACAATCAGGTCTAACAGAAACTTTAGGAGGGCATTCTTTACACAGAGGGTGGTGACAATGTGGAATTTGCTGCCGAAGGCTGTAGTTGAAGCAAAGATCATTAGTGCATTTAAGAGAATATTCAATGCAAAAGTGAAAGGGAGGGATCGTTATAGGAGTGGGGTAGGCTGGGTGGAGGCTTGTGGGGTATAAACAATAATATGAATTTATGGCTCCCTCCCCCCGACTCAGAGTCAGGCTCCGCCATTGTTAAGCGCTCTGAGAGGCTACCCTTTCGTGGAGCGCTCTATATAAGTGCAAGTTGTTGCTGTATGAGCTAGTTGGGTTTTGGTCCTGAAGACTTTATGGCATGGATGTTTGTCAACAAAATCCAGCTCTGGGATTAAGGGGTTAAAAGATTATGACTCGCTTCATACAACAAGCCTTTTGTTTAAGTAGTTAGGAATTTCTTCTCTCTTCCCCCACCCAGTATGCTACAGTTCTGGGGTAAAGGGGCAAAGTACAGTATTAGGAACCGCTTGCCCTAGCAGGCTGCAACCTTGTGGTTAAGGATGAAAGGATGCTCTTTAGGGAAGGAATGTTCATACTGTGAGGTGGCAGCGATTACCATTGGATTTGCTCACTGTCATTTCACACTGAGTTTGCTTCAAAAGTGACCCCTGTTGGGAATATTTCCTGCATTATCTGCTTCATCGGTCACCAGCAATGCTGATCAAACTGTAGTTGCAGTACGGGTATTTGTGCTGCTTTAGAGACAAATTGTTGATGAGCAGATTTTTGTTTGGCCATTACATTGTACAACAACAACTTGCACTTATATAGCACCTCGCACACAGGATAGCGCCTCCTTGTTGTCTTGTCTCCTTCAGCTGGACATCTTAAAGGTGCCTCCACCGGTTGATAAATTATTTTGTTGCAGGATTGGAGTGCACGTGCCTGGCCGACTTGCTATGTGTGAGGTCAACTCGTGTACGTGGCTGGAAATTCTGAGCAGAGCTGAGAGGTCTTTAATCTTGGGCCCTTTATAGGCAGCAGTGTGGGTTGCGAGGAATTTAAAAGCGGTTCAGAGAATTCTGTGGGAAGTGCAACTTTTAATCACTGTTTAAAATAAGGTTTATAAATATTCTGTCAAGGTTCCACAGTTTAATCTGTGTTTATTATGCTGTTAGCTGATCCAAGATGGGGGCAGAAGTAGCGCCTTGTGCTCTTTGTTCGAAAGGGGCCCAGCTCCTGATCGCTATATGGGGACTTCTGCAACATGTGCTTGTGACTGGCACGTGGTTGTAGAACGTTGGTTGAACAGCCGCTGTTGAGGCTCTCGCATAGATGTCACTGGAGAACTTGGGCACGATATTGAATGAGCATACATTGATCATAATAATTAATAATAATCCCTCCAAAACCAAAACCAATAATAAATTGGTCATTTTCAATCTACGACTGTCTGTGGGACATTGCTGTGCGCAATTGGCTGCCGCGTTCGCCCACAAATATACAGTCAATTCACTTTACAGTGTGTTCTGTGAAGCGCTTTGGGACGTCCTCCCGACGTGAAAAGCGCTATATCAAATGCAAGGATTATTATTATTATTATCAGGCTGCTGCTGGAGTTTGACCAGCTAAAACTTGTATGGCTTATGATTGCAATCACTGGCAAGCTTCCTGCTGTTTGTCCAGCAAAGGTTACACTACTCATTCAGACATTTGGCTAGCAGGGTTAACTGATACCAAGGGCAAAGTATCCCAACTCCGAGAGACCAAGTAATTCCATGCTGAGAAAAAGCACCTTAGACAGAATTCTGCTTATTCTTTGGAGGTAGGGGTGGAACGGGCATGGGCGAATCAGGGTTTGATATCTGATTGAATTTGATAGGAATTAGGAAGTTGCTAAGGTTTGGCTTGATTCTGCGGGCATGTGGCCTTTAATAGAGAGAAGCCATCTGCTGGAGGTTGTTTTGACGTGCATAATTATAGCTTTGTGATCGAAAATTAAAGGGAGGCTGTGTCCTTTTACCCAGCTAGCACTGTGGCTTTGGGTTGGAGCAGAGACACACACTGTGTCCTTTATGTCGATAACGTCCAGTTTTCTGAGTGCTCTTCTAGTTTCGAAGTTGACTTGAGACACAGATTTGGGACAGGGAGCAGTTGATCTATTTTTGGTGTGTTTGATTTCCAGACATACTGAGTTCAGCATGGAGGTGTGGGGGCGGAGATGGGAAAGGCACTTGATAGTCTTATACATTGCAGTACAGTAAAACTGAGCCGTGCAAATTTTCAATTCAAGTTGATATTCCCTAATCCTTGGTTCTCTTTTTGCAAGAAACTAGAAACTCCTTCCTGTGGCAATAAATCGTGAACTGAAAATTGCAGTGGTGTACTCTCTCTGCGGAGATTTCCTAAAATACCTTCTTGTGAGATTTTCTTTGAAACAATCAGACTGCCATGCAGGAACAGATCCGTTCACATCAATAAAATGCCGGGAAGCATACAAGTTGCACTTCTGGCTGTGACAATTAACTTGTATGTTTATCTGTTTAGTCTCTGAATCCTTGGAGTCACCAGGTATTTTACTTAATCTGTTACCTGCTCATCCCTCCCCAAAGGGCACATGCTACAACCGCAGTGATGGCAACATAAGAACCGTGTACCCTAAACTGATCCTGTTTCTCTTTTTATGACGATTGTGACTTTAGCATTTGTGTTAATGCATTTCACTCTCCCAAGATAGAAAATCTGTGACTTCTAGGAGGTGAGGCTTTTAACGAGGAACTGCTTCAAAGCACTTCACAACAAATGTTTGGATTTTGAAGGGAGCCGAGGCAGAAGCGCGTGGGATATTTTCTTCACAATGACGGCCAGCACTTGTGATATGATTAATATATAACGTTGAATAAGCTCCTTTATAATGATGGTGCCCCTTTAATTCTTGACCCGAAATGCCAGGACTCCTCTGTCAATGGCTTCATTCTGTTGCACGAGGAAAATCCTTCACTTGGATTTATCCAATCAAAATGTTCTTAGTAAATCCATCTCTTGCTCTGGCGGCTGAACAGTTGGTAAGTGGCCAGTTGGCAATGTGATTGGTGAAGGCTTCAAGTGGCTAATGTTCAGCTGGCATTCCAGTGGAGAAGGGGACAAACCATGCCATCTCCTGCTTGGGCTGTACAGTAACGCCTACTGGAACAGTGCGTATGGAACTTCACAATTTATTTGATAAATAAAATATTAAGGGGGCGTGAACTGTTTGTACGATATTCACACCATTCAATTGGCAATATTGGAAGTCAAGGTGAGGGTTGCCAGTCAAGGGGCCTGTTCAAAACCATGACCAAACACAATAATTGAGCACAAGGAACCAGGATATTTAACCTTCACCTGAGCAGGCAAACAGGGCTTTAGATGAAACATTAATCTGAAGGATAGCAATGCAGTGTTTCTCCCCTTCATTGCAGCGTCAGGCAAGAGTGAACTTGGAAGTCCCAATGTGATGCTTGAACGCTTAACCTTCTGACTCAGAGGGTTGAAGTGGACCGACTCCTTCTGAATAGCCTCAACGAGTGCAAATACAATGCATCAGAATGGGTGTCAATTGATGGGTGTCCTGCTTTGTCTCCATGCTTGTAATGGGAATTGTTCAGACAGAAGAAGAGCTGAGTTGCTGATGCGAAAACTTCAGCTTTCTTCCAATACTCTGTTGGGGGGAGTGGAGCCCTTGCATGTTTCTGCTGCTGGCTGCAAATCATGTGCTCTCCTAGCTTTTTGTTATTACTGTATCTAAACAATTAGTGCATGTATTTGAGCTCCGACAATGGCACCTCTGTTTACATACTTGGTGAAACTATTTGCATGCCATCCCCTGGGGCACTGGGGGATCTTTAATTTTGAGCCCCTTTTAATTCTCTGGCGATAGTAATTTAGCAAACATTCTCTTGAACTCTGGAGTAATTGCCAAGACTCTTCTTGAATCAGATTAAAATGTCTGAGGCCCAGAATCTCACCTGGTCTTAGCCGCAGAATATCATTTTGTCTTAACATTTAAAAATGCCCAGATTTGTGGAAATCTTAATGTGGATGTTTTTTTCCCCCAAAAAATGAAGCTTTCAAATTAAGATCGAATATAAAAATTTTGCATAATCTTTGGTCTTGCGGACTAAGACAATAGAAGTCCAAGCTAATTTTCAGTTAGACTTTCTGAGCTGGAGAGGGGTATAACCATGTCTGCTATCTTCAATGCAATGTGCACCCATATTGGTATTATTTGATAATCCTTGCATCTGATACAGTGCCTTATCACACTGGTGTTATGCCTCAAAGTGCTTCAAAGCATTTTACTGTAAAGTGACTGTTGTGAGGAAATTGGCTGCCACATTTGCCTATGCAAAATGCAGTGTCCCACAAACTGCCGTGAAGTGAATGACCAATTTTACCTGGAGGGTTGTTGGTCAGGGCAACTCCCTGCTCTTTTTTGAATATTTTGTGATTAATCCTGTTGATGTTCTATTGAACAGTTTGCTTGTGGTGACTATCAACTTGGTTAAATCATCTCGCCATGCTCTCTCTCTCTCTCTCTCTCTCTCTCTCATGGGACCTCAGTTTAACATCTCATCCAAAGACCTTCCAAGTTGTCACAGGAACAAATCCCTATAACGGTTCCCGCATAAAGGTGGTGTAAAGCTTCAAGTAGCGATACTTCCCAGTTTGCATTTAAACAATAGGCGACCGGATAAAACTGATGGTTATCCATTTCACCTGTGCTGAGAAAAATTGCTATCACAGTGTGGGCATGTAAGCGCAATTAGTTGCCATCTTCTCATTGAATGAAGCTCCACTGGTTAAACAGGATTGACGTGTGGAATTCCTGAACTCTCCCAAGGCGGGGGCAGCCAGGGTGTGTGAGCGAAACTGCAAGTCTAAAGCCAAGAATGTAGAGCATTTTAACATTTTCACGTCAGCGCTTCTCAAAGAAGGTTGCCTGCAACAGTAACAGTCTGTGGAGCCTGGAAAGAGAGAGTGCCTTTAACCAAGTCAATAGTCATTGAAAACATTTGCTCTTCTGGTGCCTTTGAGTTATCGGTTTATTACAGCACAATTTCTACGTCGAAGCTTTGACAGGTTTAGGAGATGATAGCGCAGGCATGACCATTCGGATAGATGTTAAAGATCTCATTACAGTTTTCCCATGTCTTGGTCAACATTTCCAGACAAATGGACTGCAGAGTCTTCTTCATCTGAACTTCAGAGTCCTGTAGCTCAGTGGTTAGAGCACTCGCTTCACAAGCAAGAGACCCGGGTTCGATTCCCTTGGGCAAGTTTCCTTACTCCTGATAATAATCCCTCAAGAAAAAAACAATAATAAATTGGTCACTTCAATCCGCGACTGTTTGTGGGACACTGCTGTGCGCAATTGGCTGCCGTGTTTCGCCCACAAATATACAGTCAATTCATTTTACAGAATATTCTGTGAAGCACTTTGAGACATCTAGAAGACGTGAAAAGCGCTATATCAAATGCAAGGATTATTTATTTTATTATAACTAATCTTGTAAGATTAAAATCCTTTTTTTGTCAGCCAATGTCTGACTCATGCGGAAACCCATCACCATGCTTAACAGTATCCAAACCAAACTGAGAATTGCTTGCATCCCACCTGCACATGGAAATTCCAGAGAGTGATCTGGTAAAATGTTATTCACTGCTTGTGGGGTAATGTGTGCAAATTAGTCTCTGTACAGTCTACAAATGCTCTTTGCTCCTTCAAGGCCGGTCTCAAGACCTTTCTCTCTGACCGTGCCTTCAGCTCCCCTCTCGACTCTCTACCCCCTCCTCGCTCCCTCCCTCCCTTCCTTCCCTCCCCTCACCCTGACCATTTCCCCCCTGCTCGGGTCCTGACCCAACTGTACAGCGCCTTGGGACGTCCTCCCGACGTGAAAGGCGCTCTATAAATGGAATCTTGTTGTTGTTGTTGTTTATGTATAAATTGCCCATGAAGCATTTTGACTGTTGTTGGCTGCTATATTAAATGTACTTATTATAATTGGAGGGTTAACAATATGATGCTAGTTTGGTTTAACTTGAAGGCAGGAAACCCCAATGGAATGTCGGTCTCTGGAGCTAATGTCTGTTGTCGGATTGTGTGCAAAGTGCAAAACAAAAAGTCTGGCTAGCAGGTTGTCGGGTCATTGCTAATGATGCTTCCTGCATATTGCGTATGTGCAGGAAGTGTCATCAACAAGCAGCATCTAAAAGAACTCCACAATATATGGGGAGAACATCAATTGTAGAAATCCATCCCTCTTTCTTTTACGTGCACTTGTGCACGAGCGCTCCTGGACGCTAACCCGTCTGAAGGGCGCTGTATAAATGAAAGTTGTTGTTGTTGCACTCCCCAAAGTTCAGAATTTACCTTGGTTATTTGTTAAATGTCACGATCGACCTCTCTGATGGAATTATCTGGGTTTCATTGTCAATAAGGCCCACTGATAAAGTTCTGGGCTTGCCACGCTGAAACGTAGGCTGTTCTAAGGTCTGATAATTGTGCCAAATGTCCTGCTCCTGAAAAGACCAGGCATTGTTTGGCTGTCAAGTGTGGGTGGCTGAGGACAGCATGATTTACAGAATCTGAATTTCAATTGAGGTTATCTGGATAATAATTTGGTGGCACAAGAGTCTCTTGCTGCCAAAGGTTATCGGTCATTTTCTGGTGTTGTGCATATTGCATGTGGAATCACATCAGGCTTCCAAAGAAAATTATTTTGTTTTGGATTTAGCTACGTAGAAATGTTTATTGTGGAATCACTGCACCAGGTTAAAACGAGGTGACTGAAGCTGCGTGCACTATTGATATAGCCTCCACACAGCAAACCAGTTTGGAAGCAACAGAAACTGCCTTTGGCGACCAGTGTCGCAAGACAGCAAATATTTGGAAGGGTGAGCTGCAAAAGTGTGCTGATGCCACTTTACAGATCGCATGAACACATCTGTTCAACTGGATGGGGATGGGCATTCTTCTGTTATCTGTCAGAGAGATTGTTTAACAAAAAGCTCTTGTTTGCTGAATGTAGCAATGGAAATGAACGTCCCTCTGCCAGACCTTACAACCCATTGTAGTGTTCCATGAGTACTCTAAAGATACCATTTCCCAGCTCCTAGCAATGGTTCACCACTCATCTGTTTCTTGCTGCCATGTCTATAGACCTTATAATAATAATAATCCTTGCATTTGATATAGCGCTTTTCACGTCAGGAGGACGTCCCAAAGCGCTTCACAGAATATACTGTAAAGTGAATTGACTGTATATTTGTAGGCGACCGCGGCAGCCAATTGCGAGGCCTTTGAGTCCAGTTGGTTGTAGACAATTCGTGTGAAAGTCCCTGACATGAACATGAACAGATAAGTTATCTTGAGGCTTCATGTTACATTGCAGGGACATTTTTTTCACAAAGCTGTGTTTTAAAATTCCCATCTCTTTTGAGGGTGTTGGCTCATGTATCACCCTTCTGACACCTCAGCAAAGAGGCCATAATAATAATCCTTGCATTTGATATAACGCCTTATCCCATCTCCGAGACATCTCAAAGCACTTCACAGAATATACTGTAAAGTGAATTGACTGTATTTTATGGGCGAAACGTGGCAGCCAATTGAGCACAGCAGCGTCCCACAAACAGTCATGGATTGAGTGACCCCTCAATCGACTAAGAGCCGGCTTCCTACTTACTGCTGGGTAAACAGAGGCATGTGGGGTAAGGAAACTTGGCCAACCCCGGGAATCGAACCCAAGTCCTCTCGCTTGCGAGGTGAGTGCTCTAATCACTAAGCCACAGGACTACTAAGAACAAGATACAACTCAGATAGAGTGGCCCATTAGGACTCCCCATTTGGGCTCACCAAGGAAGATTGGCCTTTCAAATGATTCTGTTTTTAAGGAAATTTGTAAAATGATTCACTTCTTTCGAGTAGGTTTTTTTTCTCGCTTACTATCTCCTCTATTGAAACAAAAGAACAAATATGAATGTGGGAGTAGAATGATGTGTATAATCAATCTATTAAACAATAGGGGGGAGGAGGGGGGAGAATTAATTATTCACTGAAATAGCCAACAATGACTTTGCACAGTGTAAAATTTGACGCTTATTAAAATATTTTGGAGTAATATTACTATTTATTATTAATGTAATGTTATTTATTTATTTATTATTATTATTTATTTATTATTATTTGACAATAGCTCATGATCAGTAGGTAAAATGTAGAACCAATTATTCAAGTATCAATTATCCAAGTCAGTTTCCATAGTGGGATTGCATGACGATGAATAATAAAAAAAACTTGCGCTTGATATAACATTTTATCGCATCGACTTAACATCTCAAAGTGCCTTCGAAGGAATTTGCTCTGAAGTATGGTGAGCGTATTGGTAGGTGAACATATATATTGTACGCAGTGGCAATAGCAGCAAATTCTGCTACTCGTGTTTTCTAATTCTGTTACTGAGGGGCAATCCAAAGAGTTAATTTTGGGAGGGATTTGGGCAGCGCATATCAGGGCTGTCTCACTTCCTTTCTCTTTACACTCTCACTTCTTTTCCTTTTACAGTGTTTAACACGATTGTCCAAAACTTTTCTAGGCTATAGGGGCGAGGGCAAAGTAATGCATAATGAGCAAAAGAGAAGAAGTCCGTGTGGGAACGGGGAAGAAACATTTGAGTGAAATTGAGCCAGTGTTGTCCTATTTTGTTTCCAGGATATAATCTGGATGCGGCTCTGCTGGTTTATCTTGCCATGGAGACCAAAGCTGTGTACAATACAAAAGGATTAAAAAAGGGTGTGTGGCGGAAATAATCAATAATAAACCTTGCGTTTGAGTTAGCGCCTTATCGTGTCTTCGACGCGTCTCGAAAGCGCTTCACGCGATACAGTGTAAAGCGCAGAGGCTGTATACATTGCGGGCGAAACCCTGCAGCCAAGCGCGCGCAGTGGTGTCCGTGCGCACAGGCGGCCTTGGATTGAGCGACCCTAGTAATGTGATTATTGCTACTCGTTATTATTATTATTTTACGAGCTCAGAAGGAGAAGCTTTCCGCGGGCGGGCGGGCGGGGCTGGCCCTGCGCGGAGCTTGTCCTGAGACGGGATATTAACAGTTAATGGGAGGGAGGGAGGGAGGAAGGGAAGGAGGGAAGTGAGGAGGAGGAGGAGGAGGAGGGAGCACAGCTGGATGGATTGTTTACACTAAAGCGAATGGGAGAAGAGTGGGGTGGGTGGGACCCACCCACCCAGGGGTGGGACCCACAGGGGTGGGACCCACCCCCACACACACACACACTGGCTGGGTTGGGACCATTTAAGAAATGTGTCGTTGATGGATGATTCATGCAGGGGTGTGGTCTTGGCACTGGGCTGTACCAGTCTCTCTCTCTCTCTCTCTCCTTTTTCTATGTGATCTGTCTCTTGCTCTTTCTCTTTTTGCATCCATCCCTCTCTCTCTCTCTCTCCCTCCCTCCCTCCCTCCCCCCACTCCACTCCACTTGCAGTCTGGAAAAGGAACACCTTGGAGAGACAACTCTGAGCAGCCCTTTAAATCAGGTGAGCACATTTTACCCCCCAACTCTCTCTCTCTCCCTCCTCTCTCTCTCTCTCTCTCTCTCTCTCTCCCCCCTCCCTCTCTCTCTCTCTCTCCCCCTCCTCTCTCTCTCTCTCTCCCCCTCCTCTCCTCTCTCTCTCTCTCCCCCTCCTCTCTCCCTCTCCTCCTCTCTCTCTCTCTCCCCTGACTGTTCAGGAACAAGTTGATCCAAAAGCTGAGTGAAGTGCAGAGGGAGAGAGAGAGAAAGAGAGTGAGAGAGAGAGAGAGCTCTGTGGCTGATGACGAAGCCCATCTCCAAAACAGGAACTGAGTCTCACCAGAGCACCAGAGGGGGTGGGGGTGGGGTGTTGTTGGGGGTTGGGGGGTTGGGGGGGTGTTGGGGGTTGTGTTTCTCCAGGGGGTGAAATCCAGGAGTTTGACCCTCTTTTCCTACCCCCTCCCCCCCTTTTTTTTGGTGGTGGGGTGTTGTTTGTTGTGTGTTTTTTTAAAATGAACTTTGCTGTCTGCCAGCAACACTGGGGGGGGGGGGGGGGGGTTTATGGGGGTGTGTGTGGGGTTTATGGGGGGTGTGTGGGGTTTATGGGGGTGTGTGTGGGGTTTATGGGGTGTGTGTGGGGTTTATGGGGTGTGTGTGGGGTTTATGGGGTGTGTGTGGGGTTTATGGGGTGTGTGTGGGGTTTATGGGGGGGGTTATGAGGTTTATGGGGTGTGTGTGGGGTTTATGGGGGTGTGTGGGGTTTATGGGGGGGTTGGGGTTTATGGTGTGTGTGTGGGGTTTATGGGGTGTGTGTGGGGTTTATGGGGTGTGTGTGGGGTTTATGGGGTGTGTGTGGGGTTTATGGGGTGTGTGTGGGGTTTATGGGGTGTGTGTGGGGTTTATGGGGGTGTGTGGGGTTTATGGGGTGTGTGTGGGGTTTATGGGGGGGGTTATGGGGTTTATGGGGGTGTGTGGGGTTTATGGGGTGTGTGTGGGGTTTATGGGGGGGGGTTATGGGGTTTATGGGGGTGTGTGTGGGGTTTATGGGGTGTGTGTGGGGTTTATGGGGGTGTGTGGGGTTTATGGGGGGGGTTATGGGGTTTATGGGGGGTGTGGGGTTTATGGGGGGGTTATGGGGTTTATGGGGGGGTGTGGTGGTGTGGAGCTGCTGCTGTTTCCTGCCCGTGGGTTCAGCCCTGTAACAGCTCAGGGAGGCTCTCAGCAGTTAGTTTCCTGGTCGTGTGTGTTCCAGTTCCGAGCGGGTTCCTGCCCGGCCCTTGACCTGCTCTTGAGGCAGTTGGCGGCAGTGAGCGGGGTCACCTCTGGCTGGCAGTACGGGGGGGGGGGGGGGGCAGGTTGCAGAATGCCTGTCTGTGCGCACATGAGCTGTGACCCCACCACCTCAGCTCTATTTCCAGCTCTGCCGTCACGTCTCGGTGACCCGCCCGGATCTCCGGACAGTGTGCGCGGGACGCAGTGCTGGTCAGCCAATTCCCCCATCTTTTCGGCCAATCCCGCCTGGTCACGGAAGTCGAGGTGTGCGGGTTTCTGTGACGGGTGCCGCGGATCGGTGTTTGTTTGATGGTGCTGGTGGAATGCGAGTGAATCCCCTTCGGAGAACACTTGCGTGGAGGAGGGGAATTGCTCAGTAAAAGGCAGCACGAGTTTTTGTGTGTGCCGCAGTGTGGATTTCCCCCGCCCCACCGTTGGCGGTTGGACCTTCAGGCTTTCTGCCCCCACCCTATGGAGCTCCATCCCACATTCCCTTTGACTCGCTCCCTCGCCTCCTTCAAGGCACGTCTCAAAAAAAAACCCTCCTCTTCGACCAAGCCTTCGGCTGCCCTCCACGATCCCGACCCCCAGCTCGGGTCTAAATCCCTGACTGTCCAGTGTCTCGGGACGTCCTCCCGACGTGAAAGGCGCTATACAAATGTCATTTTGCTTTGTATGATTGAAAACAATACAAATGGACCGGGTGCTGAATCATGTTAACGTCTGGAGTGTGTCGTGACTTTATGTTATTTCGCTTATTTAAGAATTCCTCCTCTAATTCACAGATTTTTTTTTAATGTGGGGAGCAATTTTCCCATTTGTCTGTGCGCGAGGACTGCATCTATCCACGTGCGGAAATGAGCACTGATGTTTCAGAAAGTGGCTCCCACTATTTTAAGTTAAACCGAAGTTTGGCTAAATTAGCTACAGGCGTATTTATCAATTACACCTGTTCGGGATGCTCTCATCCACTTAAACCTGTTGATCTTCATTTTCAGCATTCCTTGTGCTTTGGGCTGGCCCTCAGTGACTGAATATGTGTATGTCAATGGGATTTAGGCCTCGACAGTGGTTAGTACTAGGATTGCACCTCTATTGTATATTGTTCAGGTAACATCTGTTGCTTTACTAAGTGGAGCAACAGATCTGCCTTTTACAGATCAGAACAACATGGGCTTTTGCCGCGTTGGGGGGGGGGGGGGGGTGGACTTTTGCCGCGTTGGGTGGGGGGTGGTGGGCTTTTGCCGCGTGGGGGGGGTTGGTGGGCTTTTGCCGTGTTGGGGGCTGGGTGGGCTTTTGCCGTGTTGTGGGGGGGGGGGTGCGTGGGCTTTTGCCGCGTTGGGGGTGGGGGGGGGTGGTGGGCTTTTGCCCTGTTGCGGAGGGGGGGGTGGTCTGAGAACACATTGCTGTTACAATGTAATTCATTAATACTAGGCAGTACAATCAGGATTAAACTTGTTATTTGGATGGACACACTTAGCTTTGAACCGGTATATTATCTTCATGTTCTATTGCGCTGCGATATTGGTTGTTTCATTTAAAGGCAATCTCTTTAAAAACTGGCAACGTTGTTACTGGCTCCTAAAGGCCTTCTACTTGGTGTTCCCAGGACTGGCTGGGATGTTTTGTCTTTTTTTTTAAAGAAAGCTGTGGGATAACTCCGGTGGCCGTGACTATCCACCACAGATGTAAAACTTAGTGCATTCTTTACCAGGGGGACACATTCTTCACCTGGGAGCTGACATCGAGCGTTGGCAAGCTAATCGACCGTCCACCCGCATCGCACCTAGGCTCTGAAATTTCTCATGGGTCTAACGAAGTCTTAAGACAAATTTTGTAAGAATTCTTCAGTTCCGATCTTTCAATTTGGAAGCCTTTTATTAACTCCCCAAACAGTCTCCAGTTGCGTCTCAAGCGTTCAAAACACTTCAAGAAGCATCTTAATCTTAAGACCATGTGGAATCTTGATCAGCCGTTATCTACACCCACCCACACTCACTCGTTTGTTGGCAGGTGCCACTTGATAGACCAGTTGTAGGACCTGAACTTGGTAGAGTTCACTAGGACTAGGAATTGATCTTGGGGTCGTCTAGTTGTCTATGGCTCCGATTCACTCGAGAGGAATCGCCCGAACTGTTGTCGTAGTCCAGTTAGATTTTGGAGGTGAAGTGGTGGAGTTGCAAGTGATGGAGCCAGTCATAAATTGGAATTTAAAAAAAAAACACACACATTTTTAGGTTCTCTGTGCTTTTGTAGGGACAGCCCACCTTTGACAAACAAACTGAGACTTTTTTGTTACTAGGGTTTCATTGGTGTATCCCAGCAACTGTTTTTATCGGTAATTGTATTACACTGCTTTCGGAAAAGGTGAACTCTGTCTATTTACTCTTGTGTACAGGCAAAGATGTTTTACTGAAGGGGTTTTCGTATTCTTTTTTCAACCCCGCTAGAGAAGAGTGCGTTCTGAATGAGAATCTCCTTTTGAGTAATGCTGGATATTTCTGACGTTTTCACCTTGTGAGCAGATTGATGACATTTGTCCTTTTCTCCTGCGATGGGGCTAAGAGAGTGACCAACTTTGGGGGTTTCATTTCATCGCTGTTGGGGCTTTTTGTTCAATATCTGGAACTGGAGCTTTTTCATTGAACTATCAATGGAAGTACAGTATCTATCTGTGTTAGATAACACAGATAGATATTGTACTTCCAGATTTAGTGTCCCAGAATGTATTTTAGAATAATCTGCACTAAAATAAGTATAGGTTTATGTAGCTCTACAGCAATACGTTTCACTGTGTACGTGGCTTGTACTTCCACAGAAACTAGATTAAGATTTTTTTTGGCAGGAGGGGGGGGGAAACGTTTCTTTGCCATTTACAATGTTTAACTCCCGTGTTAACTTGTGGCCTATGAGCCTGTTCTTTCCCAATAGAGTACATTGATTTATTCATTGGCAACAGTGTGAGAGTTCACAAGTCTAAATTTGGGTGTGCTTTTGAATCGTTTTATTACCAGCAATAAGAGAAAACAATGGTCCAAATAGGATTCACACAGTTGGCGGTGAACTTGTCATTTTCAATGTTAGAATTTTGTTTAAAATCTATCTCTGAAACCTGCAGTGTTGCTGCTTGTTGAAATAGCCGCCTCGTAATTGAAGTGAGTTATCTGCCATGTCTCCACACACGTGCTTGTTTTTATAGGGAGCTCATTTGTATTTTTCTGGCCGATTTAGGTTCCAGTACATTTGCGGAGCCAGCTTCCGAATGCACTTTGAAGAGATACTGCTAATTTGACCAGATTATGTTATGGTCTCCACTGATTCCCTTTGCTTTAGTAATCTACCTCTCCCTCTGTGGCCACATAACTCTTGTCCTGGAGCTTGCCCCGTGAGAATGGCAGCATTATCTTCACGGCTACATCCTCTGCTGAACGTGCTTACCAATGCACACAAATAGGGAAGAAGCTGGGTGTATGAAAGCGAGGGACTTGAAGGGGTATGGGAATAAAGCGTATTGTGGGACTGAATTGATCTCCTTGCTCTGAGATTTTTGGACACAAAATTAATAATAATCCTTGCATTTGATATAACACCTCATCACGTCTTCGCAACGTCTCAAAGAGCGTCACAGAAGATACTGTAAAGTGAATTGACTGTACATTTTGTGGGTGAAATGGCCTCCTCCTGCACTGTTGATTTGTGTTTCTATGTGGTTTCAATGCAAAACACTAAGCAGGCTGTTCTAATTTTTCCATACACACGGAACAGCAATAAGCTGCAGGACAGACCTGATTTCACCGTGTGAACTCGTCACAATGTGATACGTACTTGCAATTCTTTAGCAATAGTTTCTGGCGGAGAGCCTGATGTCTGATAGCACTACATGATCTGGGTTAGTGTGAAGACCGTGGGGCAGCGCCAGGTTAACAATGAACTTGGCAATTCCATGGCACAGCATTTTCGCCCAGAATTCCTCCGGTTCATTTCCATACCCAGCAGCAAGGTATGAGCTGCATCTTGTTCAGGAGTAATGGTCTTGTCAATCCATTGAGCGACTCTTTTGGAAAAGATTATGAAGGTAAACATTCAAACAAAGCCGGGAATGACATGAGATTGGGTGGGATGCTGGGGTCCATGTGTAGGGAAATGAGCATGTCGGATGCTCGAACCATAACAGGAAATCCCATATGGGAGTAGTTCATACTGTATCTGGTATTCTTAAAGAGCAGCAATAAATATTCAGATCTAGTATTCTAATTTGTCAGTTTTTTTTTGTGTAGACTTCTATAAGCTGCTGGTGCTGTTAAAGAAAGAGCTGTGGTCCTGTGTTCCTGTCGCACCTAAAAGACACCTGACTGTTAGAAGGTGTCTCCTGTAATTTACTGAAGGTTAGTACTTGTAGCATTGCGATACCGCCATTCACATTTCTTGAGCCCTTATTTGTTGTGGGTACCTGGGGCTTCAGATGAGAGTTTTAGGAAGTGGCTGAAAGTTGCTAGTGAATGGTTCGCCACTTTGTGTTGGAAGCTTTCCTCAGTATTTAGCAGCAAATAGTGTTTATTCTGTGTACAAGTCTTAATATGTCCCTGGAGCACAATATGGAGGCAGCAACACCAAGACAGGAAAATCTGTTCACACCAGTTTTGTGCTCACAGCCACGGGTTTGATCTGAATAACTAAATCAACATGTTGCCGAAATTCAGACTTCGCTGCCTGCTCTGCTCCTCCCCCGCCCCTGTGGAAACCCATCGATGCTCCCAGACCTATATATGTATTATACGGTCCTTTTTTGGAAGGGAGGAGAAGAGGAGGAAGGAGAGGGACAATTGAGAGTCTGTGCTCGCTAACTTGTTGTCAATGTCAAACATCAATTTAATTTTGTAATTTTACTAAGTTACTGGCAAAGTTTGGTGGTCAGGAGGTCTGTGCAGTGCCGTAATTATCCATTTTGCCTTCCGCCTCAATAATACTTTCCTTGTACTTTGTATCTGTTCAGTGGTAGATGTACTGTTCCATCATCTTGTGCTAACGCTTGTCATGTTTGTGTTCTGTTCTTTTAGGCTGTGGAAGTGGTGCCTCTCGTAATCATGTTGGCAGAGGTGGGGGCACATGTGGCCCAAGTTTATGAGGACCTCCTCAAAAGATCAGGTGACTATCTGCCCTATTTAATTTGTTTTTTTTTACAAAATCCTTGTAATTGGGATAGCTGGTGCCTTTCACATCAGGAGAACAACTCAAAGCACTTCACAGGATATTACTGTAAAGTGTATCGTGGGCAGCATTTTGCACGTGGGAATATCCCACAAACTGTCATGAAGCGAGTAAACAATTTTATTTGTTGGCCAGGACGCTGGGAGAGACTCTCTTCTCTTTTTGAATAGTGCCTC
Source organism: Callorhinchus milii (assembly GCF_018977255.1). NCBI lineage: Eukaryota > Metazoa > Chordata > Chondrichthyes > Chimaeriformes > Callorhinchidae > Callorhinchus > Callorhinchus milii. The sequence continues at coordinate 20,056,729 of NW_024704746.1, forward strand.
GGGATCTTTAATGTCCACCTGAACAAGCAGACGGCACTTTGGTTTAATGTCCCATTCAAAGGATATTGCCTTGTATTGACATATTGTATTGAAAAGTCAGTCGAGACTGAGTTCAAAAACCTAACATGGAGCTTGAACCCGCATTCTTCTGACTCAGCGGTAAAAGTACTGCCAACCGAGTCAGTCTGACAACTAGTTCACTAATTTTATGTAATCTTTGATCCACTCCTCTTAGAATGTAGGTTCATTTCTTTATTTTATGAGCTTGCTAAGTGCTTGGCTGCGTAATATACTTTCAGTAATTTCTAGTTTGATTGACCACCATCTTGATCAGCAGTTTGAAGTGACTTTTGATTTCCTAACAGGATCTTATTTGAGAGAAATTGTAACAAAATTGTCATTATTAGCCACTGAATTGCCATCAAAGAAGTAGTGCTGGGTTGCGCTGTATTTAAGGTGCAGTCCTTTGAATGAAACGTTAAATCAAAGTCCTGTCTGCCGGTTCAGGTAGACTTTAAGGCTCCTGTGGCATTATTGAGAAAGGAGTCCTTCTGGGGTCTTGACTAATTTCCCCCAAATAAAACGAGTCATTTACTTTGTGGTTGCCAGTAGAATGTTGCTGTGTGCAAAATTGGCTCGTACCTTCACCCACCACACACAGTCAAATCAACTTTGCAGTGTATGTTTGAGTCTGGTACAATAAAGTTTAAAGGACGTGACTGCTCCAGGTTTATCAATAAGGATGAGAAATTAACACCCAAAAATTTGCCTTTTTTCACAAACTCCCTGGGAGCCACTTCATTACTCAGTGGTCAAATATTCTGTGCAGTATTGACTGACCGAGAGAGAAGCTAAGAGTCCAGGGTTGATTTCTGCTGTGTGATGTGTTGGCTGATCTCAGCCAGGTCAACAGTTAGCTTTGGTATTTCCAGGTTACAGAAAGAGAAAGAATCTGCTATGATTTCTATTCCTAAAGACCTAGTCCTTGCTCCTGGACAGCGAGTGTGTGCTCCATTGTCAATGGCACTGCTAATGTTCACTGTTAGGCTGACAGTACCTGTGATCATTCATCATCATAATAATAATCCTTGCATTTGATATAGCGCTTTTCACATCTTCGAGACGTCTCAAAAGGCTTCACGGAATATACTGTAAAGTGAGTTGATTGTATATTTGTGGGTGAAATATGGCATCCAATTGTGGACGGCAGTGTCCCACAAACAGTCGTGGATTGAAGTGACCAATTTTATTATTTTTATCAGAAGGATTATTATCAGATGTGTGGAGTAAGGAAACTTACCCAAGGTTTTGCCCTGCCGGGAATTGAACCCAGGTCTCTCGCTTGCGAGGCGAGTGCTCTAACCACTGAGCTGTAGGACTCCACGATCACCTTGAGGAGGGAACAAAGAGTTGGGACTGTTCTCTGGGCGATTGCCTCCCACTCATTTTCCTTTCTTATTTTAAAATATCCTCACAATGGATTCCCTGATGCTCAGGCTATATATCTGTGCTTATGAGCCTACATTAATTGACTATATATTTGGAATGGTTTTATCATTGATTTGATTCTAATTTTGTCTTTTTACAGATCCCAGGATCACTGAATACCCCTTCATGACTTCTCCACTCCCCATGACTGCCATCCTCTTGTTCTATGTGTACTTTATTTTGTCACTGGGCCCCAAATTAATGGCTGGCAGGAAACCCTTTGACCTTAAGAAGATTATGGTTGTCTATAACTTTTCACTGGTCTTTTTCTCGATATTTATAGTGTACGAGGTATGTCCATTTCTCATTATTTGCATTGGGATGGAAAGGTTGAAAAGTCCAGGCAAAAGTTGGTTCCTATAGATCAAGGACACTTTAGAACAATGTTCCTTAACCTTCTTGATAGCAGGGACTGGCTCAGTTTCTGAAAATGTAGAATATTAGCAAATGAGTTTAATTGTGATCTTCAATCTAATCATTTTTGGTCAGCAAGTGAAAAACATTTTTTTGAATTCATATTTCTTGATTTATGTCATGCCATTATCCGCATTCGGATATGGAATGCATTGCCTGAAAGGGTGGTAGAAGCCAATTCGATAACAGCTTTTAAGAGAAGAATAGATAATTTTTGGGGGAGGACAAGTTTGCAGAGCTATGGGGAGAGAGCGAGGGAGTGGGATTGAATTGGATAGCTCTTTTCAAAGAGCCGGCACAGACACAATGGGCTGAATGGCCTCCTTCTGTGCTGTATGATTCTATGAAATCACTTCCGACCTGTGAGCCATGGGTTGGGCACCCTACTGTGGAGGTAGGATCAATAGGATGTTTAAAAGAGAAAGCTACTCAAGTTATAAAGGTATTAAGGGATGTGGTGAAAGAACAGGAATTGAGATTAAAACATATGCCCAGAGCTAATAAACTCATGGAAAAGGCACAATGAACTGAATGGCTGCCTACTGTTCCTTGTTTGAGATAAACTTACTGGGTATTGCAGAATTGATGCTTAATTATTGGATTATTAATTATTAACCTCAGTGCTAAATATAGTTAAGTGACAAATCTAACAATTCAAGAGAACCAAACTTGAGCTGAATATGCTGGTCAGCTTTGTGAAAAGAAGTGATAGCAGCATATATATGGTTTGGGATAAGATTGGGAGGGTCCTTCCTGGGGTTGTGGTGGAGCAGTGTAGGACATAGAGAAGGTCCATGATGATAGGAGTGAGTGCTTGATATCAGGAGAGCAGTGGTTATGTCAGAAGCGACACCAGTGGGAATAACATTGCCTGAGTTCTAAGAACGTTGAAAATGACTTTCTCAAAAATGAAATGGCTCCGTTGTTCATTCATCACATTGTATCCATTAAAGTATACAGGAAAGTCATAAGTTTGATTCTGGATCTGAACCAATTACCTGATATTAGCTGGGTTGGCACTTTGGAGCATTATACAGTAATTGGTCTCAGCTCAAGGAGAAAGTCAGCCCATCGCTGCATGTTTCTGATCACTATCTAGTGCCCCCCCCTGCTGGAAATGGCAGGTTGCAGAATGGGATAATAATAATAATAATAATATAGTATGTATGTAGTGAATATAAGGTTGTGAGTATCTCTGTTCTATGTGGTGTAAAACTCTATCCCATGGTTGGAAGCTCTGATGTCCCTTCTGTTGTCTGAGCCAGTGTCTGATTTATAGGTGCCTTTTGTCTTTAGTTGGAACACTAATCCTAACACTGATTTCCTTCTCACAGTTTCTGATGTCTGGATGGGCTACAGGATACACATACCGATGTGATCCAATAGATACCTCCAATAGCCCCAGAGCTCTTCGGGTAAGTGGCGAAGATTTCAGCTTTTTTATTGTTGTGTGGGAAATGTTGTCTGGGTTCATGCCGGCCTCAATTTTTACATGACCTTGCTGGGGAAACGTGCAGCTTCCACTGGGCTGGATAGTATTTTACTAGCACCTTGATTATTACGCTAACTCATGTTCTTACTGCAGTTTAAACCCACCCCCTGTGAAAGCCACCACTCAGTTTCCTTGTTAACCAGCAAATGTAAGGTGATGAATCAGCTGAGCCATCATAAAATGTAAATTTTTCCACGTGAATCGAATCTACCACAGCCACTCAAGCCTAAATGTATTTATTGACCATGTTCCATGCATTTCTATACTGCAGATCTATCAGCAGCAACAACAATTTGCATTTATATAGTGCCCTTCACACAGGTTAGCATCCCGGAGCGCTTAATATGCAAGTCTAGCACAGTCTCAACACATGCACTGGATCTGAAATGCAACATTTGTGTTCTCTGCCACCAAAGATTTATAGCATCTTTAGTGTAAAATGTTGAATCTGCATTGATCACTACCGATGCCAGTTCTAAATGCTCCGTACTCTGAATAAACTTTGTTTCAGACGCCTCGACGGCAATTAAGCCAAACTTGCTAGAAGGCAATTTGCTATGACTCTCTGTCTATGTCCCTGCATAAAGCAATTAAAATCGAATTAAGGCTGAAATAGCCTTGTTCTCAAAATACAGAGCTGAGGTACATTTTTTAGATAACCCACGTGTGACCTGTTTGAAATCTTGGATTGAAGACAGCACTTGACGCATAAGTTGCGTGTTTTGGAGATGTCACTCCCTTTGGTCCTCGAGTTCTGCAAACTGGGGAGCAGACCTCAGTAGAGAAGCCACTGTTGGAGGTTCTGAGTGAACCTCTGGAATCCTGATTAAAAGGATAAGGATGTTGGGACTTAACAGATGCTCCTTTATCAGGCGAATATGTACAAGGTCGTCTCTATGAAGCTACTGTGTCAGTGAATGCTCTGAGACCAGTGCTTCTATTTACATTGTGTGAATGTTTAACTTTCTGAAATGCTGGTGCCAGACACAGCAGTCTCGTGTCAGGGTGTGATGATGCTCTAGCTTATCAGTGGAATGTCCAGTGCGCTCCAGTCTGAATTTCTAAGTGAGGAGGAGCGCAGGCAGAAGATGGACTGAAATATTTCAGCCCCATTGTTGCTGAACTGTTCGTCGTGCCGTACTGGATGGTACCCTGCACATTACTGCTACCCACCCCACCCCCCCCCCCACTCGTATTCAAATTTAGTAATCCTTGCATTCGATTTAGCGCCTTTCACATCGTGTTTGGTCTGATTTACTGTAAAGTGCACTGTGAACCTTGTGGACAAATGCAGCAGCCAATCAAACACAGCAATGTGCCATGTTGTGTAAAAAGAAGAATAAATTGAGATTGAAATTTTAGTTTTTTTTATGGAACTAAATCTGGAGAAAAGCTATTTAATCGACGTTATGAAGAGATGAAAGCCACCATGGTAAAGGGTTTTGTTAGACCTGTTTATGTACTAAGAAATACATACGGACTGATGGCCCAGGAATGTGCTTGTATAAAGCAGATAAGTATGGGATTCCAAACACTCGGGTATAGAAATGGTGCAGTGACTTGGAACCAGTATTGCACTTGAACTTCCTACACCACAGGACCTGAGGGAACCCCACTTTATTTTATTTTCCTCCCACAACGGAGGGGGAGGTCACTGCTGACCCTTTCCTTGCTCTCTGATGGCCCAGGAGAGATGAACTCTTAGATGTAGATTGAGGGATCCAAATTCTGTATCTTATCGACTCCAGTGTTCTGTAGTGCTGACCCACTTTTACTGCAGGTTAGTGGTGGCCTTGTTTACAAAGTCAAGTGAAGATTCACTTGTTTCTCAGGAATTCCTTTCATAGTGTTGCGTAAAAAAACTTATACAGGCCTTTCACAAAGGACACTAGAAAATCCACTGGGCCCTCTGAAGCTAATCCCTGGTACATTATGTCTATTGTCTTGAAATTCAATAAGAGTCTCGATCCGTTGATACGGTGGCGGTGGATCATTTATAGTGGCAAATAATTAAGGATTCCTTGAATTAGTGTTCCAATTGGCTAACTGTTCAAGTTAAACTTAATTGAAGGAAACCCTGTTCTAGGAACAAGTGGGTTGAAGCCTGGTATGTTAAGTTTTGGGTAAATTAGAATTACTAATTGGCAACACATTGGCTTTCAATTTGGATCTTAATGTCTAACATTAAAGAATCAAATACCTCCATCTAATGAGTTTAGGGTTAGGTCGTCAGTCCGTTTGAATTAGTGGCACTCTTGCCTCTGAGTCAGAAGGTTATGAGTTCAAGTCCTATATTCAAACGTTGAACTGATAGTCTAGGTTGACGTTCAAATGCAATGCCTGGAGAGGCATTCTCGGAAGTGGCATCTATTTGGGAACTCTCTCCCTCCCTCCCCCACCCCCCAACATATCCTTGCAAATTCTACTTTTTAATTGGTAAAAATCAGTAGTGGTTTTAAATAAAGATTTTCCAAGGCACATCCATCCTCTCGACATGAAAGGCGCTATACAAATGTAATTTTGTAGAATTGTACTGTAAACTTAATTAGTGCATTAAACTTTAAATTAAAATGAGTATAATTTGTTTTATTTCCACTCAGATGTGTAGGAGTAGCAATTTAATCAACTTTCTATCTGGAAAGAAGCTTGATGGGGGCAGAGGTTGTCCCAAGTATATCAAAAATTGGTTTTCATAAGGCTAAACCCTACTATTCAAAGTAAAAAGGTTAATGTCGTACTCTTCAATGCCACAGTTAATGTTCTTCCAGTCCATTAACTAGCTTCAATCATTAGTGTTCTAACTTTATTGATTCTCTGTGCAATTTCTCGGTTAGGTTCTCTCTGACTAATAGATTTGGACTCTGTTCTCATCAGTTATTCATTCTCTCCTGTTAGTCATTCATAACTACATTTTCCAGGAATTCTAGCAGTCAATGTAAGATCTGATGCTCTGTGTCTACACACTTGAAAAACTGACCTGAAATGTTTTGCCATATCCTCTGTCTTTACAGCTACCACTGTTTAGCAAATCTGACCAGCCAATAGTTAGTTTGGGTTTACTTAATTGGATTAGAAAGCAATTAGGTCCATGTACTGACCTTTTGGGTCTTGCGTTCTTCTCCAACCTGATATTACTGTACCTTTATTTGGGTGAAAGGACTTTCAGTTTGAAGACTTTTGTATGGACTTTGCCAAAAACTTTCTGATAAAATAAAGCAGAGGGTGTGCCAGAGACGCCAGACTGGTTTATCAGGGATGTTCTTCCCTTTCTGAAACGTGTTGCTTGTGAGGTCATTGCTCCCACATTTGTGTGGGACAGTTATTATGATCTGCCTGTTCATGTAGCAAATCTTTTGATGTGCTTTTATAATTAGTTTAACACATTCATTACCCTGCAATTGCTTAGTTTGTATTTTTCAACAGTACTTTATTTCCCAAATTGGGCGTTTTCTCATTTCGAAGGTATTTTTTTTTCTTTCTTTGACCTTAAATACTTTTTGTCCTGAATGTCGGTGGTGTTTGCCAAATAGTACAAATGTTTTTTTTTAATCTGCATTGGGGTTCTGTCACCTGTTTGGTTTTGTATGATCTGATTAATTGCAAGAACAACAACTTGTATAGTGCCCTTCACCCAAGGTAGCGTCTCAGAGCACTTAACAGTAATGGAGCCTTACTCCGAGCCGGGGTGGGGTGACTGTAAGCACGGTCGAAAAGGAAGGCTTTCAGGCGGGACTTAAAAAATGGGAGAGAGAGGGCAAGCAGAGGAGGGATTGAGTGAGAGTCTTCCAGAGCTGACTTGACTGGGATGAATAACTCAGACTTGATGTGAGATTCTCTTGCTGGGGTCCTAGGGATGAGCTCAAAGCATTATCTCTTCACAAAGATGTTCTCCTTATCTTTCCTGGGTGGTCTGTAGGAGGCCTCCAGTGTTGAATATTTCCTTTTGTTTGGTAGCTCAATCCGGAATATTCAATGTTGTCTTTTCCTGGGATAGTCAGTCACCTTCCTTTAATATCCAAATTATTTTTGGAATTTAGCCTCCTACTGTTTAGGAGTAGGAAATACTCCTACATTTTGTACCATTGTATTTTAAACTTCACTGCATACCTTTATATTTTAAACTCGGTGCCTTCACCTGGATGGAGCAAGACATGTTTCTGAAATCCCTAAATTATCGTTTATTGTATGCCTCTCACAGCAGCGTCATAAACCTGGTATCTTATGTTCATCTGTGGTTCTGTGTGAATTTTACGGCATAATAGTTACTGGGGTTGGTTCTCTGGACAGTGGAGAGATCATATTCAGTTTCGTTCAGGGCTGATATTTACTGTTAACATGCAGTACGGGGACAACAGTGCCATCTCCAGTTGTGTTTCCAGCTCTGCATCATCTGTGCACATTCCCATTTTTAAACAAGTCTTAAAACTCATTCTGTTGAAACCGAAATGTGTTGAGAATCAGTCCATTTTATTCTTCAGATCCCACCTGAATCCCTTCAAAAAAAGAAATAATAATGTGGTCGCTCAATCCACGACTGTTTGCGGGACACTGCTGTGCACAATTGGCTGCCCGGTTTCGCCCACAAAATAGTCACTCCACTTTTTTACAGTATATTCTGTGAAGCGCTTTGAGACGTTTCAATGACGTGATAAGGCACTATATCAAATGCAAGATTATTATTATTATTATGAATTTTTAATCTGGTCAAGTGTAATCAGGTTCTGTCTAGCTCTGCCAAGTGTGTCTCAAGCTCTAATACTAGTGTCCTGTTTTTTTCTCTCTCAGATGGTGCGAGTAGCATGGCTGTTTCTGTTCTCCAAATTCATTGAATTGCTAGACACTGTGAGTATCTCGTTTTTTTTTACACTGATATTTTGATTGGGCAGAAATTTTCTTCGATCTGGTTTAAATGGTCTAATTCCTTGGTAATTACGCCCACCAATTTTCTTCCCTCTTGTTTTAAAGGCATTTGACTCTTTTTTCTCCAATGCTGAGGTACACCTCCTTCAAGTGTGAGCTTTGAAAGTGTTGGCAGGTGGTTCTGACCGAGAGCATTGCAGCTGAAGTTGATTATCCATGTCCAGGATTTGCATATGAGTAGATCAAGGAGGAGTCTCAAATTATCAATACCTGAGACTCATTCAATCCCCTCAGCTGGGAGACTAACTTTATAGCACTGACCAGGATTTGAACCTGGGAACTTTTTTTTAAAAAAAAGCTTAGTTTTTGTCAAAGTCAGGTGTCAAAAAACCCTTACTGTCCAGTGCACTGGCATGTCTTTCCAGTGTGTAATTTTTGCTGTTAGTTTTCTTCCAGAGAAAATATTGTATCTTTTAGGAAGGATTCACACAGTAACAATACGATCGTCGAAATAAGTAGTTTGCTACAGTGTGCAACACGAATAATGTATTAATGTGATTCTGTTCTATTTCATTAAGATTGTTCTGTTTTACTGTGTACAGAACACTGCAAAGCTGGAAGTGATCTCTTTACATCTTGTTTTGTGTTTGAAGGTTTTCTTTGTCTTGCGAAAGAAGAACAGTCAGATCACCTTCCTCCACATCTTCCACCATTCGGTTATGCCCTGGACCTGGTGGTGGGGTATCAAGTTTGGACCAGGTATAAAGAAATTGGGCTGCGTGTTTTTTTAATTGGGTGCTTTCATTGGAACTTACATGATGTGTGTGGATGCTAATAGCTGATTCACAGAAATATCTAGGCCCATCGTTCTACATAAATCAGCTCGAACGTGGACCTGTTCAACATACAGAAAATCTGCCCTTAGTACTAAAACCTTCCAGTTGCATTTCAGTGTAAAATGTGCAAGGGACTGAATCTGCAAATTAATAGAACTTCTTCAGCTAGGCTATTTGCGGGAGAGTAACCACTGTTAATGACCCACCATTGGCTACTCTGCAACTTTCCCTGCAGGGTGAGACTAACTTCTGAACATAATGCCTTCTGATGATTGAAGGTGACAGCTTGGTACAGTTGGTAGTAGTTCTTGCCTTTAGTCAGAAGGTTGTGGATTCAAGTCCCATGGAGAAGTTCTGAGCACTTGGCTGACATTCCAGTGTAGTGCTGGAGGAGCACTGGATTGTTGTAGTTCTTCAGATGAGATGCTAAACCAAGGTCCCATTGGCCTGTTCAGGTGGATGTTAAAGATCCCATGACACTATTCATAAAGAGAAAGGAGTTTCTTCCAGTGTTTTGGTTAACAATCCTCTACATATAATTGATGATTCACCACAAAATACAGTCAATTCACTTGACAGTATATCCTGTGAAGTGCTTTGAGACATCTTCACAACATGATAAGGCGCTGTATCAACTGCAGTTCGGCTGCCATGTTTGCCTACATAGTTACTACACTTCACAATTAAAAATGATTCTGTAAAGCGCTTTGATGATTTGACGATGTGAATGTGCGATATTAAATGCAAGGATTAGTATTAATCTGATTGAAGTCATATTAATCTTTCCATTTCTCTCTTCTCAGGTGGCATGGGGTCCTTTCACGCTATGATCAACTCTGTTGTCCATGTTATCATGTACTTCTATTATGGACTGTCTGCAGCTGGCCCAGCATTTCAGAAGTACCTCTGGTGGAAAAAATATATGACAGCAATCCAACTTGTTAGTACATTTTTCTAAGATCTGGTGGTGGTTGTGTGTGGGGGGGGTGTGGGGTCACTTTCATGATGTAGTATTACGATCTCCCTGTTCCACTTTAATGAAGCTTTAGTGTACATGTCTTGATCGGGTGTTTATGCCGCATGTAGGGTTGAAGGGGAGAACAGCAGGGATGATGTTGTCTCAGTCTGGGTTGAGGGTGTGAAGGCTCCGTCCAGCATGAAAGGTGCTATATAAATGCAAGTTGTTGATGCATATATAGTTTGAGGAAAGGAGGAATCTTCTCTCTCTCATTCATAGAAACTGAAAAAACAGAATATTGACTCTGGCAGCGTGGAAGGAGCCCATGCCAACTGAGAAGAGAGAAATGGAAAGATTAACATGATTTCAATCATTGATTCTGCACATCATAATAATAATAATAATCCGTGCATTTGATATAGCGCTTTTCACGTCTTCCAAACGGCCCAAAGCGCTTCACAGAATAGACTGTAAAGTGAATTGACTGTATATTTGTGGGCGAACGCGGCACCCAATTGCGCACAGCAATGTTCCACAAACAGTCGTAGATTGAAGATGACCAATTTTTTATTGTTTTTTGTTTTGGAGGGATTATTATTAGGCTCTGTGTGGAGTAAGGAAACCTGCCCAAGGTTTCGCTCTGCCTGGAATTGAACTCAGGTCTCTTGCTTGCAAAGCGAGTGCTCTAACCACTGAGCTACAGGACTCCACATAGCAATTTGTTGAGGCTGGCAGCCCAATTGAACGGTTAAATTCCATATTATATGTCCTATAAATCCTAGTGCAGTCTCAGGTGACAATTCAATATTCAACTAGTTCTGAAGTGGACCCATGTTCACTTAACTGAATGATGCAAACGTTGGGATGTATAATTGAATCCAGCCAATTATTCACTATGATGACTAAAACACCAGGTGGCAAGTTTGACACGATCAATAACGAATAAATAGGAGAATTATCTTGTACAAAGTCTAATCTGCATGAAAGACGATTGAAATGAACAGTAGGTTCAAGAGACAACATGAAGCCTTGAGAGAGAGATTCTGGATAGAAGGGCGTTCAAGCATGTTGGGCCTCATGACCTTTTCACATGTATGTTTTCCACATGTTGCGCAAGAGTTAAGTGAAGCCCAGACAGGTTTTTTTGTGAAGCGCTCCATGTGATCACTTCAAACGATTTTCATTTTTCCTCTTTCAGGTCCAGTTCATCCTCGTCTCCCTGCATGTCACACAATACTACTTCATGTCTCACTGTGATTACCAGTTCCCTCTCTTCATCCACCTTGTGTGGATGTATGGAACATTCTTCTTTATTCTCTTCTCCAACTTCTGGTATCAGGCCTACACCAAGGGTAAAAGGCTGCCTAAAAACACACCGGAAAAACGAAAAGCAGCTGCAAAGAACGGCAAACTAGGGGTAGAAAATGGCAGGCACGTGGTGGAAAATGGGGAGGTGATGAATGGAAAAATGAAGATGAAGTAAAAAAAAAAGTAACATTTGTAATAAAACCAATTATTGTATTTTTGTTTTTTGAAACTTTAAGAGGGAGGGTGCAGCGATTTCACTTTTATACTTGACTAAAGAGTTTCTTGTCGATTTAATCACTGGCACTGTGTTGGAAGGGAACCTGGAAAACGGCTGTTGAATAATAGTTTTAAGGATTGAGTAACAAATGGTTTGTGATTAATCGATTCTGGATTTTGTTTGGAAATCATTGCACTTCTCTAATTGACATTGAATACAAAGATAAAGCAAAGGTAAAAATGTGATGTGCAAAAGATCCCACTCCGCCTGACTGGAAAAACAAAAAGCTGGTGGCACACAAGTCTGGGCTGTGAAGCTGGGTGTTGACTTGCCATTTTCTGAGTGGCTGAAAGTCCATCTCTGCTGTAACCATTACCTTAAATTCATAAGGAAATAAGCTTGTACCATAGTTGCCTTAAAACACTTCCAAAAAAACCTGCAAAGAATTAAACCCCATGCTGTTGTCAACTTTAATCACAATTCATACCGAGCAATTTAAAACTGCTGTTTTATTCACACTTGAAATAGCCCTTAGATGGCTTACAAAGCCAAGTTTTTCTTTTGAGGATTTATATCTAATTTAAAAAGTTTCAGCTTCCAGCACTAAGTGTAACTTTGCTAATTCTAAATTAGGCATTTTAGGAATTCATATTTTTACTTAATATAATCAGTGTTGCAGATCTGCGTTCAGCCCCTTGTGAACTATAGAAACGAGGGAAGTTGTATTAGAAAGTTTGATGGCCCATACCAGGGAGTGAGAGAACTCGTTAGTGTTTTGGGGCCTAGCACTTGCCGGTTACCCGAGGTGATTGAGTCCCATGAGTATTTCTATTCTTGCCATATCAACAAGGGAAGGTAGTTGACAGATAATGTTCAATCTGAGTAGTGAGATCTATTTGGCATTCCCTGGGGAGCAAAACCTACCTGAAATCTAGATGTAGCTGCAGTAACAATTAGTCACTCTGTAGGCAAGTCACCATGCTTCATCCTTCATTCCATTAGAAAATTTAAATTGCTGATCTGATTTTCTTCCCTCCCCTTGCCCAGGGGTCAGGCTGGGGAGGTAACAAACTGGAACTCAGGCTGCTTTTGGTTTCCCTGGAACTGTGTATGGAGATCAGCATTATGTGAACTAGCCCTGGAGTATAATTGCCAAAATAGTACCCTCAAGTTTATTAAACTTCATGAGAATGTGGGCAATGACAAGCCGTCTGACATTGACACTGAGAGCAGTAATGGTATATCTTTAATTCTTTGCATTATCTAATTTTCCTTGTTGCAGTTGGGACAGATATCTTGAGGAAAGGCAATGAAGAAAATAACTCTGGAAACCATATTTGGGATTATGATATCAAAGTGAAAGTTTGAATAGGAATTCTCTCTGTGCTGAAATAAAAACACATTGAACACATGAAAGCTTGGGCTCTCGTCTGTCTTGCAAACTTTGTCATTCACCACTTTAAGCAAAGGTTCATTACTTGACTTGAAGTTAGCAAGCTGGTTTTAAAAACGTGTTCTCGAAACATTTGCAGCTATCTTAAGTCTTGCATGATGTGTTAAGACAGTGATTTTAATATTAGAATCTGTGTAGTGTATTCTGTTTGCTTTGCCTCGCACTAAATTCATGTACATTAGTTTTTATTAGAAGCATACATTTGTTCCTTTTCTCATTTCTTCCTCAAAATAATTTCCTTTCAACTCCATTCTGCCATAAGTTGTTTTTTTCTAGGAGGCATAGAATCATTTAACTCTTTGCCCTGATTTCAATCTTTGGTGCATGCCCAGGTGATCTCTGAATATGTGGTGTTCACTAATGCAGCAGGGACTTTCTGTGATCATTTGCTAATGTATCACATGTACCTTGCATCAGATTGTAAAGAGTTCTCCAATTCTATTGTTTGATCAAAATAGTACTTTATTAAGGAGTTGACAGTTACATACTTTACAGTTAGAATAAAGGCGACCATTATAAATGATACAGCATTTATAAAAAAAATGAACAGAGAGCTGAGTAAGAATTTAGCCCCATATTCACTTGACCTGGGACCTTGAAATGCTCATTATCTGGTTCACTTAAGTGGAGACTCAGCAGTGTGTAACCTGAACAAAATGAAATGTAAAATATTTGACCTGATGCACTGCCAATCAGTAAAAAGTCAACCACTTAATTTGTGAAAAGATGACAGTAGTATAGTCAAAAGTAAAAAAACAAAAAAACTACACTTGAGAACTGCTGGGATTTATGCAATTTTGATTTGATTTGCATGGGACATTATAAAAGTAGACATTTCCTCAATAAAAGGTATTGTATATCTTTTCAAGGTTTGTGTTTTACAATTGTGCTGTACACATCAACTGAAATGAATTAAATGATCTGGACGCAACCTGCAGGCAGCATGTCACTCTCGGTAAGTGATTCGGTTTCCAGTTGTAACTCCAGCTACCTTGAGGTTTCAACTTGCTGTTCAAACCTGTGGCTCATCTCTGATATGGGTGCATTGATGCGGATTTTATGTTGGTTTTTATGGTGCTAGGTATCTTACCTGGGAAGGAATGAGAGAATATCACAAAGATGGCAGTGCAGTACGATGTAGCCCACGGGTTAGTCAGGAGAATCCGGGAATCCAGATCTGATTTAAGTTTGAAATAGTTTCTGAAAATTTGCAGGTTTCAATGTGTCAAACAGAAAATGTGAGACAGACATTCTGTACATACCTGGCTGGCCTTGTGGGGGCACCTGGGCTGCCATTCCCTGCTGTTGGTTTGGCCCACTCTGCATCGATACCTGAGCCATACTTGGTCCCCCTGGAAGTCCAGCTCCTGGTAAGGTCTGACCTGGTGGTACTGGCCCACCAGGCCCTTGTGGCCTTATCGGTTTGGACAATCCCCTTCCAAACCCAACTGCGGCCACTAGGGCATTGGTGTCTGCAGGGTTAAACGTCTGTTTGCTTTGACGCAAAGCTAGGAGAAAAATGAGTTGAATTATTGAAATTCTATTTCTGTCTACTCCAGTAATATTGTTACACTTGCAGCAAAAGAGATGTAGCTGCAACTAGATATTTGATTGTTAACAAAGCAGTGCGGAAAGATATAAATAGTAATAAAAAACATAGATGAGGTCAAGCTGAAGTGGTGAACGGCCAACGTGGATTGCCCCTTATTTACATAAGCCAACAATGAACCATGAAATTGTTTGGTTTGTATAGAGATCTTGTGATTCTGTAAATATTCACAAGTAAAATAATTTGCGTATTAAAATCCAGTCATAGAACTACGTGGTTGACATTTATTAATCGACTAGCTTAACGTTGCATGCATCTCTAGATCCAGAGCATTTGTTTTCAAAATCATTCTCTTTTTAAACTTCCCACATTACAGTAAACCACCCGATGCATACCTCCGCTCTCAGACTCGCGCTCCTCTCGAGTGTTGTTGAGTTTATCCAGTAAAATTCCACACATTTTGTTCAGTGATTGAATCTGTTTCTGCATTGGGCAGTCAGGAGGAGAAATAATACAATCAAAATCAGGACATTAAAAACTACCTCAGCAGCAGACTCCTTTGATAATTTCCAATCAAGTTAATATTACTGTAAAATAGTATTTTATAGTAATAAGCCTTGCATTTGATATAGCACTTTATGCTTCCCTCGAGACGTCAGAAAACGCTTCACAGAATATACTATAAAGTGAGTTGACTATACTTTGTGGGCGAAACGCGACAGCCAATTGTGCACAGCAGTGTCCCACAAACAGTCGAGGATTGAGTTTTAGGTTTGTTTTGACTCATTTAGATTGTGAAATTGCTCATCTGCTCCAAGGATTTGCATTTTTGATGACAAATTATTCCAGTGGTCAAAGTCGACATGATTGATAACTAAATGTAAATATTATTGTAATTTTACCGAGCAATCTGATGTTGGAAATGGTGACCTCTGTTCTGAATATATTTCAGGTGCTGGCTGCCATTCATAATCAGCCAAACACATACTACATGATCGTTTTGCTCACCCACAGACCCAATAAAATCTCAACCAACCAACTGAAGTCATACCTGGGCCACATCAGGTGCCAACCGTGCTGCGTCTGCACTCAACTGCTTCTCCTGCTCTTCCACCTCTGGATCTGGTTTAGTCCGAAGGTGATCTGGTACCACTTCATGACTGAAAACAGGAACGCGACCCTCTGTTAGTTTCTATGGAAATAAAACAGCAAATGGGAACCTGTGAAAGAAATGGATAGAAAGATGCCGTTTGGCCCATTGAAGCTCATCAAAATTACAATTGCCTACGGAATTGAAAGCATTTCAGGTTATCATCCCGGTAATTCTGGATTTTCCTTTTTAGATTTTTTTTATTGTAAAAAAAACACTTCCCTCTAAAATGTTACCTGTCCTGTAAACTCTTATCTGTGTTTTAAGTGTATTCTTTGGTAGTCTCCAGATAGAACATATAGAAATGATAAATGAATAACCAAGATTTTCAACTCCCACCACTCCCCAGTCAATCATATAGAATAGACATCTGCCATTGGATCTCAATGGAGTCAAGTCATTGCCAATATTACACATATACTGGGACAGGGCCCCTGATGTGAGCAGTGCTATATAAATGAAAGTTGTATTTCTTCCTCCTAGAATTACTAGCCTGTTCTAAAACCATGTTGTTTTGTTTCTTGTAAACCAGGATAAAAATGTAATCCCTCCGGCCCCTGGAGTCCGTTCAACTCACAAAAGGCCATATTTTATGAACGATTACGTTAATATAAAATGAGAAACAAGGTTTGAGAAAGTTCCGGCTTTTACTAAGAAATAGACTTAGAACGTACCATCAATTCATCATCACGATCTGGACAAAGCAGCAATGGAATGATGACCTGGTTCCTTAAGAGTGGTGTTTTTTCATTCCTCAGGAGCTTGTTCAAAGTGTTCAACTGCCCTGATACCAAGGCAAAGTTATCCAACACTGAGGGCCTTGAAACATACAACACAAGTTTGCATATAACTTGAGAGAACTTTAAAACATAACATCTATAATAATCCTTGAATTTGGTATAGCACCTTATCACGTTGTCAAGACACCTCAGAGGGCTTAAATTTAGTTGATGACACCCAAATGTTTCAAATGAGCCTGAAGCAGTTGGCAGAAACCGTGCCAAATCACAGCTTGACTTTAATTCTATTCAATTTAAAAAAAAACCTGGCTGTGCAAGATTTATGGAGGGTTAATATTTTCACTTTAGGTGAGGGATCTCTGTGTGAGAAAGTAAAGCCACTTTACTGCATTCTTAGCATCCTGAACTTCTAAGATCAGAGGTTAATTGTAATGCTTTATTTCATAGTTGATCCTGACATTCGGGTAGCTTTATTACCAAAGTACCAGCATACACTTTAGTATTTTTGTTCAGCGCCTTGGGACGTCCTCCCGACGTGAAAGGCGCTTTACAAATGTGATTTTGTATTGTAAGTGCTTAAAACGTATAAAACCAGTTGGCCCAGAATCAACCAACATAGTTTCAGCAACTGAGCATATATCTTGAACAGTTGTGTGTGAATCTAGCTGTAACTTTCTCCGTGAATGAACATCATGTTACATTCTCTTTGCCAACCCGTTTGACTTCATTGTACCCGGGTTCCTTGTACATGCAGTCCCAGGTGGACAAACATCATGCGTAGAGCTAGATTGCAGCAGGGCTTTGAGACACAGTATTTCTATCAAAAGCAGCTGACGTAGGATTGTTCCTACTGATGTTGAAATACATATACTGATCCACATATAGACGAGCAAACAGGCAAACACCAGCATGAGGATAGAAAACAAAAATATCAGCTGTTTACCAGTTCAATCTCTCGTATTCATTTTCCAACTTGTGGATGAAGCTTGCCAGTGAGCTTTTCAGATCAGCAACACGGCTAATAATAGTGTCAACGGATGCCTCCAACTGCTTTTCTTCCCGTGGCTGCGAAAGATTCACATCAAACTTTTACAGTAAATATTTTAGCGGTCCCACAAAATCTACAGTCCATTCACTTTACAGTCTGTTCCGCGAAGCGCTTTGAGACGTCTCGAAGACGCTCCGTCAAATACAAGGATTATTATTATTATTATTATTACTTGTTATTAAAAATCCTGGCGTACAATTCCCCGTGAAAGGCACAGCTGATACCCGGTGCTCAGTGAGTCAATCTCAGTCAGGGGATCCTTTATGTGTGGGGGGGGGGGGGTTAAAAGAGAGAGAGAGAGAAAAAGAGAGAGGAAAGCGTTTATCTGCTTCGAATCAGCACTTGTCTGTCAGTGGGCGTCGAGGTGTGGGTGTGTGTGGGGGGGGGGGGGTGTGTGGGGGTGTGGGTGTGTGTGGGTGTGTGGGGTGTGGGGGGGTGTGGTGTGTGTGTGTGGGGGGGGGTGTGGGGTGTGTGTGTGGGGGGGGGGTGTGTGGGGGTGTGTGTGTGGGGGGGGGGTGTGGGGGTGTGTGTGTGTGTGGGTGTGGGGGGGGTGGGTGTGTGGGGGGGGGGGGGGGGTGGGGGGGGGACAGGAGGAAATCTTTTGAGAGCTGCAGCCACAGTGGATGTCGAGGGACAGAGACAGAGAGGACCGACTCACTCACTCAACTCCGGCTTCAAGGCCAGGATTTCTGATCAGAAACCCGGGGTGTGTGGGGTGGGGTGGGGGGGAATCTCAAGACCCCCCCACACTGCCTCCCTCCCTCCCTCCTCTCCCACTCCTCGGTGGGGGTGGGGGGGGAAACAGGAGGTGTCACGAACAGCCGCCATTCGCTGTGAGGCGCTGACGATGCCGAGCACAGCCTCGCGCACTCCGGTGAGTGAGTGAGTGAGTGAGTGACGAGGAGACGGGGCCCGGGACACGGCGGCCGAATGTCACCTCTGACGGGGGCGAGAGTCACGAGACGGGGATAACACCCGGTGCCCGGACACCCCCGACCCGCGGGGGGGAAACGAGCGGCCCGACCCCACCTCCCACCCCCGGGGGCGGTTGACTGTTACTCTCCCCCCCCCCCACAGGGTGTTGTGCCAGACCCGGGTCTCCCCGATACCCCCCACTCCCCCGGTAACGGACCCCCGGTACCTGCATCTCAGCGGCGGACGGCGGTTCCGGGGCAAAGGTCAAGGGGTCGAGCGGCGCCGTCACTGTTTCCGGGTCACGGGGCGGCGCTGGGCTTCCGCCCACCACGAGCGATGGGCGCGGAGCGGCGGCGGCGGCGGCGGCTCTGACTGACTGACTGACCGACCCCGTCCCTCACCCCCTCCCCCCACCCCCCCCCCCCCCCCCGGGGGGTTCTCAGCCATGAACACCGGCGACAGAGACACTGAGGTAAATGGGGCCGTTGGGAAATGGAGGGGATCCGCGGGTCACACAGACAGCGAACAGTGAGCATCGCCCGAGGGAGCGGAGTGGGACTGTCACCACCACTGTACACTGTGACTGTCACCACCACTGTACACTGTGACTGTCACCACTGACACTGGGACTGACACCACTGTACACTGTGACTGTCACCACCACTGTACACTGTGACTGTCAACACCACTGTACACTGTGACTGTCAACACCACTGTACACTGTGACTGTCACCACCACTGTACACTGTGACTGTCAACACCACTGTACACTGTGACTGTCACCACCACTGTACACTGTGACTGTCACCACCACTGTACACTGTGACTGTCACCACCACTGTACACTGTGACTGTCACCACCACTGTACACTGTGACTGTCACCACCACTGTACACTGTGACTGTCAACACCACTGTACACTGTGACTGTCAACACCACTGTACACTGTGACTGTCACCACCACTGTACACTGTGACTGTCAACACCACTGTACACTGTGACTGTCAACACCACTGTACACTGTGACTGTCACCACCACTGTACACTGTGACTGTCAACACCACTGTACACTGTGACTGTCAACACCACTGTACACTGTGACTGTCAACACCACTGTACACTGTGACTGTCACCACCACTGTACACTGTGACTGTCAACACACTGAGCAACATCACTGTACACTGTGACTGTCAACACACCACTGTACACTGTGACTGTCAACACCACTGTACACTGTGACTGTCACCACCACTGTACACTGTGACTGTCAACACACTGAGCAATATCACACTGTACACTGTGACTGTCAACACTGAGCAATATCACACTATTGTGTGACTGTAAACACAGTGAGCAATATCACACTACACTCTGGCTGTAAACACTGAGCAATATCACACTGTTCACTGTGATTGTAAACACACTGAGCAGTATTGCACTGTACACTGAACTGCAGTACACAGTGTGAACTATCACCCTGTTTGCCATGTAAACTCTCTGTCTTTGGGACGTCGCAGCACTTTGGGACGTCCTCTTGACGGCCCTGTACAAATGTAATCTTGTTGTTGTATATTAAACTGCATAACAGTCTGAGATAAATACAGCTGGGAATGGCATGCAGGAAATGAATAGTGAAACTGTAACTGAATAGTGAAAATGTAATTGAATAAACGAAATACAGAGGAAGTAACGTAAACACAGTACTGCATTTTAATAATTCTGCATTTGATACAGTGATTTTGTTTTGAAGTGTTTCACAGGATTTACTCTAAAATATAGTGATTATATATTGTAGGCAAACATATGTATGTTATGTGCAATAAGTAAACCTTTTGTAAGTATTGTACAAAACTATAAACAGTAATTGAGACAGAGATAAATACAGGTTGAAATAGGAAATTAATTGGTATTAGTTAACTGTAACAGGTTAAGTAAATAAACAAACAGAAATGCAGACTATGCATATTCTTATAATGGTGCCCACAGCAACAAACAATGTCCTCTGACCAGGGTTTTGATTGTGTATGTGCCACTTGTTACTTTGCTGAATTGCTTGTTACTTCTGTATACTTTGGCGCAGATTAACTGTTTTGAGCAGCAATCCAGCAGAGGGCTTGATGTTGAGAAGCCTAAAGTGCATTTTTAACACTTAACAAAATGTTGCAGGTTGAGGGGTAATCTTGTCAGTATTTTTTACGTTTTTATTAAATTTAGTTATCCGCATGTCATGTTCGAATAGATAACACTACTTTAAGACCAATACACTCATTTAATACTAATAATGATAATGCTTGGATTTGATATAGTGCTTTTCACGTCTTCTAGACAACAACAAAATTACATTTATAGAGAGCCTTTCACGTCTCAAAGCGCTTCACAGAATACTGTAAAGTGAATTGACTCTATATTTGTGGGTGAAACGTGGCAGCCAATTGTGCACAGCAGTGTCCCACAAACAATTGTGGATTGAAGTAACCAATTTAATATTTTTTTCCTGAGGGATTATTATTAGGTGTGTGGAGTAAGGAAACTTGCCCAATGTTTTGCCTTGCTGGGAATCAAACTCAGGTCTCTCACTTGAGAGGCGAGTGTTCTAACCACTGAGCTACAGGACTCCCATTTAAACTTGAATATACATTCCTTAATCAGGTGGAGGAAGCAGGACAGGTTTTCCTGCTTATGAAGAAAGAATATCGGATTTCGCGCAATGTGAGATTAGCTTGGTTTCTCAGCAAGCTCAACCAATACATTCGACCAACGCCACAGTCTGAGCTGGTGAGTGAAAGGGGGAGAAATGGGGTGTGGGATGGCTACAATTCATCATAACTTGTCTCCTCTTTGCCTTTTCTTCTTTCCTTCTCTCTATCTATCCGCTAATTTTTCTCATGCTGTTCTCACAGGTCGCTCCCAAGGATCTCGTGGTGCAAATAAATGTGTATTGTGCATGTACTCTGGAACTACTTCTCATTGTTTTGTGATTGAAACAGCAATCTTATATCTTTATGTGGTAGGGTTCAGTCTGATTACTCATTAGTTTAGAATCTCCTAATACTTCCTTTCCCTGTCTACATACAGAGGGTTTTTCCCCTTCCACTCTGGCAATCATGTGCTGCCTCAACTAAGTAAACATTTTTAGATGATTTTTTGGGTACTAAGTGTCAATGGGTTCACCTACAATTGGAACATTGCAGTAAAAGCTGGATATGTACTTGCTCAATGCTTGGACATGCCCCCTATTTGGCAAGATGTACCCTCCATTCCAGCCGTAGAGAAATTTCCATGCATGTGTCGAACTCTGTCTGGTTGGGATGCTCTTGTGCATAGTGATGGGTTTCTTTGTGTCAGACACCCCATTGACCCCCAAAAATGAATTGCATCAATTATTTTCCCTCTTGTTTCTTAACTATTCTCGCAGATCACATCTGACAATGAGCTGGATATTCTCAGTATCCTCCCAAAAGGCTGGCAGTCAGATGAGACTGTTGGCATTCACACCTACCAGCTTGTGCCCTCTTCTTACATTACATTTCTTGCACGGCGATACCGCTTTGTTATTGAGCTGGACCTCAGTCCATCTACAGGAATTGTGGTGAGTAATTATTATCTAGGGGAGTGAATAAAAGGGAAGTGTATTGTTTGTTCATCCATAATTTTTAATGTTTAAAGCTGAATGCTTTGCACCTACTGATGTCTATCAGTTGCCCTTACTTACCAAATTGAGCTACTGGTTAAAGTAACCCGGAATTGCCTTTTTTTAAACAAAATGTTTCCTCTGTGTAATGAATGACTGGTGAATGGAGGGGATTGCTGTGCTCAATGCACTATTTTTGATCATGATTTTGATTAAGATCCAAAGTGTCTGCTCACAGGCTGGTTTGAATTTAACAAGGGATAACAATTAGCAGAGCAATAGAGGTACCTCTTCCTTTTGACTACTATGATTATGAGTAATTCAAAGGAATGCACTACTTTGATAGAATTGATCCACTGATCAGATGGAAATGGTAAAGCACGGGAAGTGATGAATATAAATCGGCTTCTCAATAGCTTAGTTCCCCCTGAGGCAGACAGCTCCACAGTACTCCAAGGCACTGTTGATGACAGACCAGCCAGCCGGGCTCATCGGCAGGACCTGGAGTGGCACAATAGCTAATTTTAACTGCAGTAGGAATTGGGAAATTAGGATTGCCCTCTTCTAACTATTTTTCAAACTTTCATTTATTTGTTAAAAAAAAATAAAAAGTGGATGCTTTTTGTAGGATGATTCCACAGGAGAATTGATTTTCGATGAAGTGTTTCATGCACTTTCAAGGTGTCTCATGGAGTTATCACGACCCTTCAAAATACCGGGTACAGATGTAATGTTTCAGCCAGAAATCTTCATTACTATTCTTGCTTACTCGTCCATCATTGGATTGCAAACTCATCAGGTGAGCTCCATGCTGATGTCAAGAATTTAGAGTTAACTAACATTATTATCATGTACAAGTCTTATTGAAACTACCTTCATCTAGCACGCGTTATATGTAACATCCAGTCATTAATTTGATTTGGAATATTCTGAAAGGTCCACTAAGATTTTTGATGTTGCTAAAATTAACACCATGTCTCGTGTGTGGCCGGTGGGGTGGAGGAATACGAAGGTAAGTAAGCAAAACCTGTGGTTTTGAATTGACTGTGAGATGAAACAGCGCCGACAAACCATAGCAAGTCTGCAGTAGTCCAAGGCAAGTGGTAGTATAGAAGTGTCTCCAGTTGGTAGTATAGAAGTATCCTGAATACTGCAATCTGAAGCCCTAACAAAAAGGTAGTCTAGGTGGACAAGTTGTACGGTTACCTATTTTAAAAATTGGGAATGCTTCATTCTGAAGCTAGATACAATACAAAATTACATTTGTATATAGCGCCTTTCACGTCGGGAGGACATCTCAAGGCGCTAGGTGTAAGAAGTAGGAACCAAGCACTCTCTAGATCACTTAAAGATAAGTACTTCATTGTTCAAACAATTGCGCTGTCTTTAGGTTGCAGTTAAATCTACTGTTGTTCTTCAAGTATGTATGTGCCTGCTGGTTTCTTTCAGTAGGTAACTGTCCTTTGATTCTCACGAGTGCCTGTGTATGCCGTAGGTTCTTGTACAAGGTTGTCTGCTGGATCAAATTAACCTGGAGACCTTCCTTCAGAACATTTATCTGCAGCTAAGAGCATTTGAAAACAATGTGGCTGAGGTTCTTCAGCAACACTACAATCCCAAAGTACAGGTAAGGATCTTATTTAAAAAAACACTAATCTATATAATGGAGCAATCCAAACCCAAGGGATCAGACTCATAACCCTGTCACCAAGCAGCCCGCATCTAATGGACTAGTCTATATCTTGTTAAAATTGACTTAATCCACACAAACCTAATATTTGTGAAGCGTGTCTCTGTTGAGACTAAGAGAATCAAGTTTGATTTCTGCTGTTGTAACAGTTGGCAGGCGAATGGATTTCAACCTCTCAAAACAGATCCCCACAGAGTATTGGTTTAAAATTATAATTAGACACTGATTTAATTCTCAGAGAGGCTGGTGTAGAAATAGAAGTAGAAATTTGTTTCACCAGCCAGATGTCTAACCTACGCAGAAACCCATCACCATGCTTAAGCATATCCTAACCAGTGTGTGTGTGTGTGTGTGTGAGGAGAGGGGAAAGGGATTCTTGGATGGTTAGAATTTCTTAGTTTCGTTTTTCTAGTTGCTAATCTCTGTTTTCCACCGGTTATCTCTTGATCACAGTCCGACAGATCTGTTTTATCCCAAGGGGATGCAAATGATGTCTACTATGAACAACCTTCACGAAAAATGACTTTTTCCATGGTAACGTCTGATATGGGGCTTGTCAACATGATCCGCAATGGCATCCTGGCACTTCAGTTACTTCCATCCAATTCCAGTGCAGGTAGGGTTTGCCGATGATTGCACAACTCCAATCTGAGTTTTAAATCCTTTTTCTTGGTATCCAGGTATAAGCCTGTCTTGTTACTTTAAGTATTGCAGATTGATTATTGAAACTTCCTATCTTAACAGATCAATTGATTCTCTGTGG
Organism: Callorhinchus milii; assembly: GCF_018977255.1. Classification (NCBI taxonomy): domain Eukaryota; kingdom Metazoa; phylum Chordata; class Chondrichthyes; order Chimaeriformes; family Callorhinchidae; genus Callorhinchus; species Callorhinchus milii. Next base: position 20,081,242 of record NW_024704746.1, read on the forward strand.
AATAGCAGCTTGTGGGATGTCCTATTGATTTATAGCTCTTACTACACTGTTTTTGTGTGTATGGGTCATGTGTGTCAATCACTCATTGTCTTGCCTCACAACATGGTGAGGTACTTGAGAGTAGCTGAAGCTTGTAGAACTGTGTTCTACAGTGGATACACCACATTCAGGATAGAATGGAAGAAAAAAAGTGGCACAAGAATATTGTTATAAAAAGAACATGGAAGCTACACCATTGATACAGAGGTTGTGAGCTTTCGTTGTTATGTTCCCAAAGAATGAGTTTATTTCTCTTTCAGGTATAATTATCATCACTGATGGTGTGACAAGTGTACCAGATGTTGCAGTGTGTGAAACGTTACTAAACCAACTGCGCTGTGGCACAATCGCCTGTTCCTTCATACAGGTGCGGTTGCATTTCCAAACCGATTTTTATGCCTCAGAAACAATCACTTTATCTCTATAATGCTTCTGTAATTACCTACCCATCTATTTCCTGCAGGTTGGAGGTGTGTACTCGTATGACTGCAGCTTTGGTTATGTACCAAATTTGGAGCTGATGAAGTTTATTGCAATGGCAACATTTGGATCCTACATGTCTACATACCCTGAAATCACTGAAGGTTGTCTCAGTATGAATGCGTACCACAAGGCATTTCTGCTGTACAGTTTCTTGAGACCTGGAGAGCCTATGAACCCAGAGTATTACTGTGGTAAATACCTTACTACTTACAAGGAGTAGCTCTGTTGATTTACTTATTTTTTACACTAAAACATTTTTGACCCTTGTATTCCAGTTTTACTTCTGCTTATTTTACTCTAAATCTAGCTTCGCAGCACAAAGTGTTCAATGAGCACCTGGTATCCGCCAGCAGCAATCCTGCATTAGCTATGAGACGAAAGAAGCACACTGAGAAAGAAGTGCATGCAGACCTGATCAGTGTGGTATCTGTTCGACTGCGTGAAGGCTACACTGTCAAAGAAGTTAACTTCACTAAAGGTACAAAGAAATGGAGATGCAATGAGGGTCAGCTTTGTGGAGTGGCATTGAGTCAAGGGGGCTACAGTGAGACTTGGTGGTCAGATGAGCACAGCTGTAGTTCCAGGCAGGTTACACCTTCTCCAGAGTAGGCCTTGATTTTGCAACCCATGAATGCGTGTCACACATTTGATAGTAGACCCAAAGTTATGTTTTCTTGGTCCTCTGTTCCTCAGAGCGCAGTGAAGGTGATTGTGTCTTTGATGGGTCAGATCAAATTATAACTGGCCAGTCTTTTGTAAACGCATGCAAAGAAAATTTATATGAAGTATTCTTTTGATATAAATACTTTTAATTTGGAGGGTTTACTATTTTATTTACTTTCCATCCTTCCCCCTTTTTTGTTTCCCGCACTTGATGACAGAAATCAAATAAATGCTGAGTACCAATACCCAATATAACCTGCCATGAGCAGTCATGCAAGAGCAGCCTGTGTTGACTTATACATTAATCCATTTTTTTCTCTATGCCACTACATGGTGCCTCCCTAATGGCTAAGGTGGGTTAGACAACATGATGTTTAGTGAATTGCAAGAACAAATTTGTAAACCAAATTTTGTGTGCCGTGCTATTAATTCTAATTCTTGTTTGATTTTAGGAGGTGCCCAGTTGGAAGTGAAGCTGATGTTGCTGTGGAAACACAACATGAGAATCGAATACTTGGTGGTAGCCTCGTGGCCGCTGGATCCAGGCAAACGCATGACCTGGGTGGAGGTGACCATGGAGGGCAGCTATGACATGCTCCATGATATTAGCTGTACGATGAGGAAACCAATAACGAGTCCATATCGAACGACAGTTATCCGCCGTTTTTGGAACACTCTGCAAAGGTAAGGGCTTAGTAAAGAAGAAGTCTGGATGTTTCTCTACCATAGAAGGGAGAGTAATATCTCATCTGTGGAGAGAAAATAATGATTGTTCGCTTGTACTTTTGCTTAGTATCAATCAGACGGATCAGATGCTGGTTCATCTCAAATCCTTCAACACTATTCCTGAACACTACACTATACCAGAGAGCACAAAGAATGGTGTCCCACTGTTCTACATTCCTCCAGGATCTACCACACCGGTAATGTTCAGTCTTGACACTTGCATATCTATTATGGGATATTAGCCCAAGAATGGTATTGGGGATCTGAAAGGAGGAAACAAATCAAATGTTTAAAATGTCCACACAGTTGTTGGGTAAGTGCACCATGTGGTGTGGGTGTGTGCTGCTTGGAGCAGAAATGCCTTTCATTGTATTACTCATCTATGCTGAATTAATTGGACTTAAGCAGAGCCATAGTGGGTGCTATAATAGTCCTTGGCATCCAAGAGCTGGGAAGTTATTTATACTTTTCAGTCTTTGATTACTATCCACTGATCCCTGCTGGAAGCAGGCAGGTATGGATACCAATTAAGGCTAGTCATGTAGCCCTCACGATTAAAAGCCTACTAGCAGTCCTCAAGAAATGGCCCCTTGAGTGAGACGAACTGGTTGTGGAGGAGGAATATAATATAATAATAATTCTTGCATTTGAGTATGGGAACTTGTCGCACATTGTAACAGATTCTGCTAAGTGTGTATTGTGTTTAGGTGCTCTCACTGCAGCACAGTGGATCCAAGGACTCCAGCCAATCACAGTTTTCCTCTTACTGGAAGCCTGTTCTCTCCATGGACGCCAGCTTCTGGCAGCGGTGGCTTCACATGCATCGCATTGGCATCCTGCTGGAACATGACATGTAAGTTTCTCTCCATCTGGTTTCCACTAACCTTGCACCTTTTATCCGGGTTTTTCATATGAACCCCATAACAACCAGTGTTGCATCTGTTTCGCCGAATGATTCTGTGTGGACTCATTGATACTTACAAGTAATATTTTTTTATATCTCACTCTTCTGTAGTCCATTGCCAAAGCACATCCACACAACAGGGAGTAATGGCCGATACAGTACCATCCAGTGTCGCATCTCTCTTTCTGCATTAACTTCTCTCCTACGAGACTGGAGCAGCTTTGTGTTAGTCGAAGGATATTCCTATGTTAAACTCCTTTACAAGTAAGAATTCATTTTTATTTAGTTTTTATCCAGTTTGGAACCTAGTGAGCCAAGTCTTTGATTGTTTTATCTTTGGAGTAAAGTTTAAAGTTACTGCAAGGTGGAGTATCTTATTGTGTCCTCGAATTATCGGTGCACAAAAAAACCTACCGACACTCAGTTTATTTGACATAGCAATAAGTTGTGAAATGAAATAACTATAAACACCCCTGCTTGCTAAATGCCGTGAGATTTGTGATGCAACTAATTACAAAATTGTTGTCTGAGTTGTCGAATTTGCTTTTATTTGTTCCTTTGGAGTAATTCCTGGTATTAAGAGACTGGTGTGGCAATTGAGGGGAATGGGGGTAATGAGTATATAATAATAATAATCCTTGCATTTGATATAGCGCCTTATCACATCTTCAAGACATCTCAAAGTGCTTCACAGAATATACTGTAAAGTGAAGTGACTGTATATTTTGTGAATGACTAGAGGAGGAGAGATTAAGAGAAATTAAACAATCTTCTATAAAAACTGTTTTTGAGGGATGCGTCCAGTGAAATGCTGAAACGTTGTTTTGGTACTTCGAGCTACATAGATGTGTACCATGCAGTGCGATCAAATATTTGTGTATCCATTTTCAGTGGTCTGGATCAACCTCCTTCCTCTTTTTACCTTGTACGGATTATTTCCAAAGCTCCATGCATGGTCCTTCGTTTGGGATTTCCTATTGGAACACAAGCACAGGCAAGAAATAAGGTATGGATTTTAGGAGCAAAGAGCTGTGTTATTGGTTTAGGCTCTGGAAACCCCTTGGGTTTGTTAATGCTGATGATAACTTAATATTACTGTGGTATTGAAATTTATAAATCCCCTAGTGCTTGAGGGAAGGTTACTAGAATTGTCAACTTAAAAAAGCTAGAACAAGTATCCTTCAAACTAATGTTAATGAAGAATATAAAGTTTAATGTGAGGCTAATTAAGAGTAGAAATAACTGGAAGCGGCAGAGGAAATTTCGGCAGGAATAAAGTACTGAGAATGATTACGGATAGTTGAGGTATGAGTGGCATTCATTTCTCAAACAATAACACTGATGCAACTTTGTAATAACAACTTTGTGGTTGTGTTGACTAGATTGTGGACGGGCTGCGAGATCAGATTCTCTCACTACGTTTTCCACAGCGGGTACAGAGCAAAGAAGCAACGCCAAAAATCAAGAGGAAACTCCTGGGAAATGGCTCCCCTTCAAAGTCTCCCCCGCTTCCTACCACACAACTGGCTCTCTCTGACCGTCCTTGTGTTGTTATACTGAAAAAACCATTGGAAAAGCTGCTCATTAGGTATTGGTCTGTGAACATAAATGGGGAAACTTGCTGTGAAGTCACAAACTTTTCTACTGCAGACATGAGTCAGTGTAACTGCATAGCATTGTTTCAATACCAAAATATGTGGGTTTGATACAAGGCCATGACCTATTGTAACTGTAGGGGAGGGGAAAGAAAGGAGAAGTAATCACATCTGCAAAACTAAAAATAATCACTAACTTTTTTTAAAAAATTTGCTTGTTGCAATGGAAATTCATTTCCTGCAGAACAACAGTTCTGTATTCAGATGCAACCATTCTATTTAGAGAGCAGAACAAGGCTCAATGTACAACATGTATAATATTAGGAGGACTATAATTTTTTTAAGCATTATAATACCCATGATATCCTTGCCTCTGGGATTTGTATTGTTTTTGGTCCTTTGGGTCTGTATTGTTTTCCACCCTCAGCATAGAAGCTGAACAGAGAAATCAGTGTATGAAAGCTCATTAAGACAAGATTTTCAAACATTGTCATTACCCACTGACCTGCTATTTCTCTTTGGTCTCTAGGTATGAGAAGCTCCCCTCAGACTATCGAATTCCCTTTATCTTGAACCTGGAGAGTTTTGGACATTCAGCATCTATGCCAGGATCCACTACCATGACAGCCAATCGCACAGCCTCCTCTACCCTCGCTTCCCTTTCTCGTTACTTCTACCATCAGCGCTGGGTATGGTCTGTGCAGTCCAGTCTGGGTCCATCAGTGCCCATCACTTCAGTGGCACAGATATTGTCTACTCTCACAGAGTAAGGAAATTAGTACTTATTTAGTGTATGGAGAAATGTAACCATGAATTTATCTACTTAGAAACCAATTGTCGCATCTAGTTTTATAAAAGGATGCAGGTGCTTTGAAAGGGTGCCAGATTCAACTGAGAATCTCCCAGCTCAGTAGAATTGCAATCTGAAGTTAAAGAAAACTTTTGAAATACGTTCTGTATCTAAACACAAATCTCACAATAAAATCTACAAGTAATTAATGTGATTTTTCATTCACCTACATGATAACATTTGATTAATGCCACTTGTTTTTTGTCACGGACCTGTTTGTAGTCCACATCCTAACTCTTTGTCTCCTCTGGTCTTTTCCGTAGAGTTCGTCTGTCAGAAGGGTTCCATTTTGCAGCTACTGGAGATGGCATTGTCACTATGGTTATCGAGCTCCCCATAAAGGTAGGATCCAGAGGCTCCTCGGAGTGCTGGGTAATGCAGTTGCTCTTTGTTGAAATCTCGTTTGATAATTGTTTAGTTTTTGGTTCTGATTAGTCATAGGACATGATTCCAAAATGGCTATCACTCAAAATCTGTCAGCATGAAATCTATGTTTCAAAACTACTTTTGAAACTGAATTCTGTCTTATTGTTGTTTATTTGTATTTGTTTTATTTCTGGCTTGTTTCATGTTTTGTTGGGGTTTTTCACTTATGCTGGTTTGTTGGATACAGGGAAATTGCGATGAAGATGAGGAGATCCATACATGCCTAGTCCAGTATATCATCTTCCCACCTCACTCTACATCCACTAAAGACAGGTAAAGCTCCCATAGGTACCACTGTCCCATCATCTTTGCAGAACGCCTTTGAGCGTCGATTTATTAAGGCATCTGGCTAGTAAATTAGGCGAACTGATTTTTAAAATACTGATGTTTTATCTTTTTGAATATTATTGTGGCTATTTAATTAGAATGAGGACTTCACATATCCTTGTTGCACTTTTTACTGCCTGCCTCTTTCACCTCCTCAACAATATGCACTTTCCCAAAGAGAGCAGATATTGGAGTCTAAAGAACTCTACCCGGGTCCCGCCTGTACAATCGCTGATAAAATCACCTGTGACATAAACAGTGGTTTTCCACAGATATCCCGAAGCCTTACAAGTGTTTAGCTATATATATCCTATTGGAGCTAAAATCTTGTCATTTTGCACTGAATTCACATAAATTCAGCCAGTAGTTGCTGTTTATTTCTTGATTCTATACCTCATTCTCTTTCTTCCCTCACATTCCACTCATTCCTCTATATAGGCATACAGATAAGTGCTCATATCTGCATTGTTTCACAGTTTCTCCACGGACGACGACAATGACACAGAAGTGGAGGCAATCGAACTTGATACTGAGTTGAACTTGGTGACTGAATGCTGGGTGGAGCCTCAGTGTGGCCATGTGGTCACCTCTGCTGAAAGTCGGAAACATTTGAATGGATTGTCATATTTAGACATCCCAAAAGCAGTAAGTCACGTATTTTACCTGATCATTAGGGCCATTTTCACATGTAAGGATTATGAAATAGAAAATCTACCTGCAAATATAGTACACAGCACTTAAAAGCTGACCCCTGTGTTTTGTATACAGGTTAGAAGCTGCATGTAGAGGGAAATGTGTTGAGACCCACATTCTGAGGCATAAATTGCTTATTACCTCCAGGAGTGTTCTTGGAGTTGCTGCGGGTAAACATGGGAAATGCTATAAGCTATATATTAATTGAATTCTTAAGTACATTGCAGACTAAAGCACTATTTATTTTCAGTGAAAGGAAATGCTTTTTCTTTTTTGTTAAGTTGCTCTGCAAGAAGTTGGTTATTTATGGTATTCTAGCAAATGCAACTTGTTTTTCATGATGTCTGTCCATAGATGTATCCACGAGACCATGTCTGTATATCTACCATGTTGGCTTTTGAACATTTAAACCAACTTTGTCAGAATAAAGACTACATCTTGCCAATCTGGGGACCAAGGAGCACAGAAGGTATGGGTCAAAGGATATGGAAACTGAGAGTGACTATGAAAAGGTTAAACTATCACAACCAGACTGCATTCTTTTCTTTTACTCAAATACTTCCTCTACCTCACCCAGTTTGATAATTGTCCTTTTTTGATTCAATTCAAACAGGAGATTATGATGGGGACAATGATTTCATCCGAATGATACCTTTCCAGTTCGATCTGATGAAGCTTTTACCAAAGTGCCAGCAAATCGAGCTGTTTTTCCACACTTTTAGTAAAGGTAAGGCTTCAGTCATGTTCTGTTTCTGAAATTAGGACGCCACAATATCCATAGTGTAGATGGAGTGTAATTAGATGGGAAATGCTGCTTAGTAGAGTGTAATTATATTCAGAATAATGTCAGACACACTATTTTACAGGGTAATCCAAGATACAGTTAGAATTTGATATCCTGGCATTTTATAGTCCATATGAGAGATTCACATGGTTACTTATTCACTTTTCAAAAAAAAACTATCCAATAGCGAAATTATTCTTTTCCAAAGTAACATTAATACAGTTATAAACTCCTGACCCTAAATATGTAATAAACGCATTGTTTAAGGTGCAAGCATTACCAGTATAGTTGCTCTGCAGATGTGTGTCCATATCTGGCTACACGTTAATTTCGGCCCCAACTGTAATATATTAAGAAAATGGTTTACCTTGTAGATTATTGTGAGTCTTATTGTCCACTCTTTGTTTCATTTTTCCAGCAGAGGATGACGGGAGTACAGACGAAACTTCCTCTTTACCCAATGAGATTTTATTAAACCTCTTCCACAGCTGTCTACAACAGGACCTCAGTGACCGGGAATTGTCATTAGCTGATTCTGATCATCTAACTTTGATGGAACAAATTGTGCAGCGTGATCGGGATGGCCACCCTATCCCTTTCGTACTACCAGTTGTAAAAGGTAAAAAAGAACAAAGTCTTAACGGAGGTAACTGCCTCTCAGTAACGGATTGAATTATTAGAACTTCGATCAGTTTGCATGACCTGTTTTAGAATTTTTTTTAAATCCTCTTGCTCCTTCACCTAAACTTGTGCATTTCTGCACAATAAAAAAGGTAAATCTCTATTCCTTACATTTTATTTAATATCATTATGATTTGTTGTTGGCTAACCAAAGAAACCTTTTTCTCCTGCGTGCATGGCTCTAGGCCACTATAATTTAGAGGAGCCAAAAATGGGTTTTGGAGTCGTTGTAAATGTTTGTTATTATTAATATTAAATGCTTGATGCGCTGTCCTGGTCATGGAAAATTCTTATTTGCGACCTTTTGATTTAATTCAGTTCCACGTTTATCTTTCCTTATTGGTTCCTAAAACTGGTATTTTGTTCTATAAAACAGTCAGCAAAACGATATCTGTGTTGAGTGTGGTTTTTCTTTTCTCTTGTAGAAGAGCCAGTGAAAGTGACCAAGAAGCCGGAGAGACCAGATACCATGATGTCCTTACATACTCTTGGGAGCAACAAAGAAGTCATGGGGTCAACCAGCACCTTGCAAGTAAATGGGATTCAAATTGTGTGAAAGGGTCAAAGAGATTCTCATTGCTGAGCGGACATAGTTGAGTGACATTAGTACAGATATTGGATATTTGTACTCCCTAAATCTGTGGTGACCAAGTGAAGGACTAGCAGTAGATTGAATTTACCTCATTTCTGATGTTCTTTAACAATAATAATATAATAATTCTTGCATTTGATACAGAGCCTTATCACGTCTTTGAGGCGTCTCAAAGCGCTTCACAGAATATACTGTAAAGTGAATTGACTGTATATTTTGTGAGCAAAATGCGGCTGCTAATTGCGCACAACAGTATCCCACAAACAGTCGTGGACTGAGTGACCAAATTATTATTATTATTATTAACAAACATGCAAGTCAGTTTTTAACTTTGTTTGGTTAGAGTGTAGGTAATGCTGAGATGACTGAGGAGACTGTAATCCCACCCGAGAGTGAGAGCGTGCCACAGTGGAGATGTTATGCCAAGTCGATGAATTCACAGCAAATCTTTCTCACTTTCCTGCCAGCTACTTTTGCAGGTAAACGATGTATGAGAATTCTCATTTCTAAATCATACCTGCAGTGTTTCAAGATTTTCTTTATGTCCTTCTTTACGTAAATGATGGCATATGAATGCAAGTTGTTGTTTCTAAAATATCCTTCCATATAGGATGGTGATTTAAGTCACTTTGCTGCCTGAAACTCCTCTCTGCCAGGCTTATCCAAGTACAAATGTGGCAGGTGCGACCCTCTGGTTGTAATTATTAATAACTTCTTTTCATTTGAAAATTGCTGATGGCTCTTTACTGAGTCTGGAGTCTCAAAATGGCAATTTTTCAACATTTATTTGCTTGTATAGTTTTGGGAGTCGGTGGAAAGCAGTTTTACATTGAAAGTGCTTCCAACTACACATTATTTGTTTTTAAGGATATTGCATGTGGCCTTTCTTCTTTTCCGTTAGATGTGCAACAACTGATGGTTCCTCCAATTGACAGAAGTGCAAAGCATGATAGACCAGGGGAGGAGGTTCTCCAAGTAGAACTAACAGAGTCAGTGTTGAGCGAGTGCGCCAGATCATTCAGTGCAGCGTCAGCCGAACAGAAATCTGATGTGTCTACTGTTGGAGAAGTAATTGAAAGTGATGTTGGTCAAACTTTGAAGAATTGTGGCACTCGAGGAAGTTTCGTGCCATCATTGCATTCCCCAGGACTCGAAAATCATTCCCCCAGACCCACCCCACTGTCACCAACTCTGGCAGATAGTGAAACGTCTCTAGCTGACCTTGAAAATGGGAAACTCCAACTCAGTGCAGGTATGGACTACTCTCATCTGCAGCTTTTTTTTCTTGAATGCAAGACATTTATTAACCTTGTACAATAGTTCAAACTTCCCGGACTAATAATAGGCAGTAGAAATAGGAGGCCTTTATTTTATCAAACTGGACCTGGATTGAAATCCAATGGTAGAATGACTCTACGAATTCGACTAAACGACCCATTTCCTTAGCATTTTTTTCCTGAAGCACAAAGTTTTTTTCTCTCTTCATCTGCTGAAGATACTTTGATGCTGGGATTGTTTGGGTACCAATTGCTTTCCTAGGCTTCTTCCTCCAAGGTATGGTGTGAGCCCAGTGTTTTGATGTAACTGTTAAAGTGTCTGTAAGGAGTATTATTTCAACCATTCTAATTGTTGTAATCTGAGTGTATCCTTTTGGTACATGTTAGTCTTTTTAAAGAATGCCCTCCACAAATGCTTTTTTGTCACCAATTGCCTACAAAACCTGTTTGTGTTCCTTCAGAAATGATAAAGGAACGAGTGGAGTTCAGTTTACCTCCAAAGAAAGATTTTCACATCACATTCAGCCAAAGGACATCTCAGATCGACCCCTCTGATGTCAACCGTCTTCACTGTCCGGTTTACGTATATAATTGTTCTCTGGACTCGTTGAGAGAGCAGCTTGTGAATCCTTGTGCTGATCGACCTACTCGGGACTTGTATTTCAGGTGGGAAACCGTTCTATCCTTGTTTGCGTATACACTCAGTTCAGAGAGATGACACGGATATAGACTAATTACAAAAACACATTTAAAGCGCACGACAATCTACTCATCCATCTGATAGATTATTTACTTATAAATATACAGTGTATATACAGTGTTAATGAACTGATTCACTTTAGCACAAAATATGTGGAGAAACTTCATATGAGAATTTTCCATTTATATGACACATAAGCTATTTGAAACCTAGAATCTAATTACATAGATTCTTCTTGGAATGCTTAAATCTACCTGGACTAACAAGCTAATTCAGGGAGGAGCACATTTAATCGCTTGAAAAGTAAATAAAAACGTTCACTGAAAGAGCTCGGGCAGAGGGATATGTGTGCTTGGCCCCTGGGATGTGATGGAATTATACATTGAGTTATATATTTTTGTGTGAGTAGAGTTCTCTTCCTTCCTGGTTACTGATTAGGTTATGAGCTTATAACTTGTAAGAAGGTTTTCCTTTTTGCAGATAATGCAAATTCAGCTCTGTTTGTGTGTGTGTGTGTGCATGCGTTCGTGTGTGCATTTGCCTCAGGAGGTACTGACTGGAATGTGTATTTTTTTCCCCCCTTTTGAACAAGTAGATTTCAAGACAATGTTTCCTGGGAAATGTGTCCGGATTTGAAAAACAGGTAGCAAAGCCATCAGCTCAAGCCTTGATTTGCACTGGCTGCTTGCTGGGCCTGCTTAACAGTTTGGGTTAAGGGATTCATTCCTGCTTTAAATTTGGGTATTTACTATTGAGTGATGACTTGCATGCAACTGCCCTATTATAACCAACACAATATTTATATGCAGCTGCGCTCAGTTTTATTTTCTCATTTATTCTGCACTGATCTCTCAGGCACCATGCTCAGGTTAAAGAAAAGGTGGGGAGGAAGCTTGGTTCTCAGTCTTTGTCAGTGTTGCTCTACCATCTGCTTGTTGGGTGGTGCTTGAGCGTGGATTGCAGTGACTCTTCTATCCATTTTTGCTGAGCTCCCTGGGGCTTAGTACAAAATGGATTTCCATTTCACCTTTCTTGGTTCTGTATATGCAACAAATGGCAGAGATGCTGCTTTTATCATCTCCTTATGCAGATGTTATTAATGGGAGAATAACTGGTATTGAACATTCCCTTTTGTTTTGCGCACAAAATACACAGTCACTGCACTTTACAGGATATTCTGTGAAGTGCTTTGAGACGTCTCGATGACGTGATAAGGCGCTATATTAAATGCAAGTATTATTATTGTCTTTGGGGTGGCTTGATATTACTGTTGCCAGACGTGTTCAGTGATCATCTTTTTTAAAAGTCCAAGATCAACCAAAGAATGGGATTAGGAATCCAGCTGATGAAACTATTATCTTTTTCAAAGTATAAAGAGGGAATATCTAATATGTGGTTTACATTTATTAGTTCCTAACAAATTCAACAGTAATTACCTGGAAATGCCAGACGTGAACTCCTGAGAGTGTTCTCAATGCTGAATCCCGCACAATTTTGACTCAAATTCTGGCTTTTTACAAAATATAATCGGAGGGAATCTGTCGAGTACACATGGGTAATTTCTATTTAATACTTAAGGGTTTCTAAATTTAAGTCACATTTTACACCCATTAAATAGCAGGTTTGCGTGCTGATGCTCATCCCAGTAGAAGTAGTTATGCATATGTGACATCTATTGGCTATTAATAATGAGTTACAATTCTTTTTCTTGTTGTTACAATAGTTTTGTTGCTTTATAGAGTTGTATTGCTTCATTTTATTTCAACTTTTCCTGATTTCCTTGGTTTAAAACCATGCTCGTTGGTTCCAGGATCAGTGCTTTGGTGATGGGGACTGAATTGGATCCATATCATAATGGACTGGAGCATTAACATTTGCTGGCTTGCTACTTACAGTATATGCTGATATCTCTTCTGGTGCTTTTGGTTTTAGGTCACTCTCTCATGAACGGCCAGCAAACTCCCCCTGGATCGATCCAATATCCCGTCACCATAAGAACAAAGAGCTTTCCAATTATTGCAGCTTGCTGCAGGAACATTACCACCAGTGTTATGCAAAAGGTACATGGTGACAGTGATTAACAGGCTCACTGCAAGAGTATAGCGTAAAACCTAATCAGTGATAACAGTTAGTGGAGGTCCATGGGGAGAAATTAAATGTTCAATAATTTGTCCAGTGAACATTTGCCATTTGTGATTTAATGTTTGTGCCCGATTTTGCACCTCCCAATATTAGCTTTATATTCTTTCATATTTATTGGCTTATATAAGTATAAGTGAGTGTCTTTGCTTGTATTTAGAAGAGTTGGAAAGTTGATCTGTCTTTGAGAACAGTCTGATAAGTTGGAGGACTCATGTACCTCATCTCAAAGAATCCTAACACTTGAATCCAGTTGTCATGAAATATTCTGAAATTCCCAGCCTACTCATACATGACCTTATTTGTATGAAGTTTATTTATAGAAGGTTAGATTCATTTTAAGTAAAAGAGATAAACTGATCAGCTTCAGGGGGTTGTATATTTCTGGGGGGAAGTTGCACCTGGGTTTAGATTTAGCTGCTATATAAATGCATGTTTGTATTATTGTTGTACTCTTATTTTAGAGTGACTAGAATTTGGCAGATCTTAAAAATACAGTCTTAGTTTTGAGCCAATTCTCTCCAATTCTTTTAACAACTACAGAAAATGGACTTAACTTCAGACCGAATTCAACAATTTGCCAAATTCTGGATGCTCAGACTGCTATGTAAATCAAATAAATCTAGATCCAGGTGTAATTTTTCCCCGTCTGTGTAAAGTGGGAAAAGTTTGTTTTGAATCTCGCTTTTTTTAAGATGTGTTTTTCTTTTAAAGGTGTGTTTAGGAGTTTGCAGCAATCTTATTATATCAGCTCCCAGGACCTCTTAACAGCCATGGACTACTGTGAGGAGTCGCTGCAGGAGATTGACATCACCAATTTCCTGCAGACACTGTGTGGACATATTCGTTCATTCCGTGAGAGTCATGACCTGCAACTTTGGAACGATCATGAGTCTAACCCAACTACATTTGTCATTAGAGGAGCAGATCGTGAGAATGAGAGGGTTCAGAGGGGCATTCTAGCTTCCACTTCAAGGTGAGAGACCAAGAGGGAACAGAAAATGTCTTAGCATGCATTTCAAGCTAAGAAGGTGAGGTAGATTAGAGAGTGAGCAATGTGGTTTGTGCACATTGTAACATAAACATGATTTTTGGGTGCAATTGATACTGGGCTTAGCCTGGGCTACCTGTTTCATATACTTTTACTCCTGAGAGCAAATCAATGGTATCAGTGCACTGTATAATATTTTCTCTATTCTCTCCAGTCCACCATCAAAAGACAACTTTTCCCTTAGTCCCCATTATTGTTAAATATCAGTGTTGTCATTCCTGGTCTTCTGAAAGTGTTCTTGTTGTGCTACCAGCATAGAAACTGAAGACTTTGGCGAGCATGATTTGAAGAGTGTGGCATCTCCAGTGATTCAGGAAGAAGTAAAAGTGAAGAAAAACTATCCGGAATTCCATCTCTCACTTCTGCAGTCCAGCCAGCAGTGTGAGGTTTACCCTAACCTTCACAAAATCATTCAGGTATTGCATATACTGCCTAGTTAGGAAAATGATTGTAAACAACAATTGTGTTAAAAGATGATGGTCGTACAGTGCATCATGTGGGAGCAGAATATATTGCAGATGATGAAATGCACCATTCAAATGTAGAGGATCTAATATGCAGCATTTTTTTAATGGGCTCCTTAAAATTATAAGCGTTCATTGTAGTAAGTCTGTAAAATAACCTACATTTCTAAGTTGGGGTCATTTTTTAATATAAGAACAACAACAACTTGAATTTATATAGCGCCCTTCACGCTGGACGGCATCTCGGAGCGCTTCACAGAATATACTGTAAAGTGAATTGACTATATTTTGTGGGTGAAAATATACACCTGGATTCAGTGCTTTGTTTGAAACCTGTTTATTTAGGACAAGTTTCTGGAGATTTGTCGACAATATTTCAAGACCGTGCCTTCAAACCCCTACTATTTCTTCTACTGTCCAACTTCAGCTAAGAAAGAGGTAAGTTTGCAGCAATCTCCAAAGCATATGCTGCCATATGCGATTCATGTTATAGCATAATGATTCCATGCACACTTTCGGCCATGTGCCAATATATTTGCACCCTGCAGATGCACCTTGAGATTATGGGTAAACTAACAATATACTGTGGAAATTAGGCCTCTTTCAAAAGGGGATTTGTGATGCTGTCAACCAGCGTGAACTTTCTTTCAAAATTATTTCTGCAATCGATAGGAAGAAATTCTTCAAGAAGAAGGAGAACGAAAACGGAATGAAGACAATGATCTATCCGAGTTGGAGGTTACAGGAGAAGAGGGTAAGGAATCTTTGCTACTTGGTGTTGTATAATTTGCAACCGTTGGTTGGATTTTGAAAGTTAGCACAAGAAATATTAATCCATTCATATGTTAAGGTTTAGTGGGTTTTATGTATATCTTTTACATTTTGTGATTTCTCAACTAATGTGACATGTCAGAATTTGATTTATGATAGATCCTGCCTTTCCTGAAAAAATGTTACTGTCCTCTCTTCAAAATGCATGCTTTTTTTCTCCAACACATTTGATGTCAAATGGATTCAATAATTAGAACCTTTTTGTAAAGCCACGGTGATGGCCACAAACTTTAATAACAGAAAAAGTTGGTTTATAAGATCAATTGTGAGATGATTATAGACTCAGTCCAAGTTATAACGAATATAATTCATTGGAGAAAACAAACTTGAAAGAAATGTTGATTTACTTTGATTTCCCAACAAAGCAAAGACTGAGAGCTTGACTGTTACCAAACCAAAGAGTGTATATAAACACACTGTATGTTTATGTAACTATCTATCTTTCTTTGGACTTTTGAAGAATCAGAAAGACTTCACTTTGTTGGACTGGCTTGGATTACGTTTAAAGAATAGTTTCTGAATAATGCCATCTAGTTTTCCCCCACCCCCTCCCAAGTGTTTTATTAAGATTGCCTGAGTGTTTGGTAACTGAAAACTAAAGCTAGCTTCTCAAACATTGAACTAATACAAAATCATTTCATTATCTTTTGAATTTTTAAGCTTTTGAACTCTTTATTGGGTAAGCTTCCTTCCGATATTAAAATGATTATAACTTTTATTCCTGAAACCCAATAGGCAATACGTCTGGATGCTGTGTTGTGACTGAGAGCGATCCAGATCTAGAAGTAGAATATCGGGAAAAACTATCTGACAAGGATTGCCTGGATGCAGACTCTCTCTCCGATACTAACACTGTGAACAGGGATGATGATTCATTCAGTGTTCTTGGGGGAGATTCTTTAAATGAACAAGACTTTGCTGATCAGGAAATGCCGCCACTATTTATCCACCTTACCTGCTCACTCAGTGGGAAGAAACCCCATGGGTCCCTGCCAGTGGAGTCTATACCAGTGGAGTCACTACCCACATGTCTTGGTAAGTGAAAATTCCAACTGAAAAAGCTGGATGAGATTCTTTTTATAAGTTTTCTTGTTTAAAACATTTGTTTCCATATATTGCATGATGTTTCCGGCGGATGAGTTTGAATCAATTTGCAGGCTGGCAGAATTTTGCTTCTCTGTCAGAGAATGAGTTGCCTGTTTTACTGCTATTGAGTGCCATCATCTAGTGTGTTTGCTACACAATCTCAAGACCAAGTGAACTGAAATAAAAAAAATAACTTTTTTTTTAGGTGAAATTATTGGCTGCCTGCAGAATTATCCCGTCAGATCTGTTGATCTAAATGACCTGGTTATCACTCTGGACATATTTGTACTGACTCTTCCTTTAGAGATTGAGGATATGACCTCTCAAATAACACATCACAGGTAGGTCAATGTCTCAAGTCTCTAGGGCAGTCAATACTGAAATCTCCGCTTAAGCTATTGTGGCTTACACCTGACAAATTTTCCCACCCTCTCTAGATACACCTCTGACAGTAGCACCTCTATGAATCGGTCGCCTGGACAACCGTCATCATACCGCTCCGACGATGACATCATGCAGAATCTGGATCGCATTGCCTCAACTACAGATGAGAGGTACTGTGTGCCAACGGCTCATTTTAACATGAATTATTTGGTTGCAGGTGTTACTTAGTGAGTAATCCAAAACAGAGGTGCACAGTTCAGGAAATCTTATCAGGGATTTGCATGATTTACTGTTAATCTACGAACGAATAAACAGATTAATGTGGTGGTGGGTCATTAGCGGAGCTCCTTTGGCAATAATATAAACCTAATGAGGCCTTCAATATTATTACAATTACATAGAGTACTCTAAAAGCAAGCCTGTTTAAGAATCTCTCGTTTTCAACTGCACCAGCAGAAAAGATGCTTGCATACATCTTGTTTTAAAACAAAAGGAAGTTAGCAGATTGAATTCTGTGTGCTTTCAAAAATGCTAGCTGACCCTGTTGTGCAATATGTTCTTTAGAAGTTGTAACAAAAGACACTACCACAGCACTGTCACTGTTATAGCTATTGTTTTTTCCCCACCTTCAACAGCCCCAATCCCCAAAAATAGTTGCTCACATGTGATGTGATTTACATTTAAGATAAAGACTGATGAAGACAAAACCCAAACTGGGAAAGGTGACTTTATCAAATTAAACAATTGGTATTTTTCTCCCATATACCTTACCCTTCTCTGAAGCAGTGATATTTAGAATGACTATGTTAATAACAACCTATTTGACTTAAAATAAATGCATTACGAAGGGAGTGAAAGGTGTACAAGATACAAGGTACACATATGTACAGGATTGTTCTCTATTAAGATTAATCTATTTTGTTATTCTTATTTCTAATTTGTTGAAGTGGTGTCTTGTCCCCTTTCCCTGAAGGTTTGTATTGTATATTTTAGGATTTCAGAAGCACTATCTGATCCACTGTCCAAACTGCCTACTCTGCACAAACAGGCTGTCCTGGCTACAATGGATGAGGTAATGTACTGAAATAAGAGTCATTGTGTTAAATACTTTGCTTGATCCCTAGTCTTTGTCTGTTCAAGGTGTAGTAACAACCTATTTGGCTTCAAATAAATGCATTTAGAAGGGGGTGAAAGGTGTACAAGATAGGTACACATATGTACAGGATTGTTTGATTATTGTGCAACCATCAAATTATGAGCAATTTAATAGGGTTTCAGTCTCTTCCATTTTATTTCTATACAAATGTAATTTTGTTGTTGTCAAAATCTGTACTGAATGTCCTCATAGGTTTCTACCCAACTACTCTTTTATTTAAACAAAATCATGATAGTAATGATCTTTAAAGTTTGATGCTCAAAATCCTGCCAGGTTACCATCAACTGAATGGTTTCTCTCATCTCTCAGCTGTTGTAACAATGAGCGACTAATTTAAATTGGTTCTAGATTTAACACACATGGCAGAAGCTCTTCGAAGTCTGTAAAGATTATTTTTTTTTGTAATGAACCCTTTTAAAACATAATTGATCAGCTCCACCTGTAAGTCCCTGACTTTTCCAGGTTTCAAACAAAAAGAAAATAAGCCATCAAAATTGCAGCAGGCATGCTTTTTAAACCTGCTTATTAAGGTTTGGTGTTCCAATCCGTTTTGCCACAGAGTGTAGTATAATGGTTTATTCATATGATTTTTTAACATGAAGTTTTATTTCACTGTATGTTACAAGGAAGTAGCAGACTTGGTATGTTCTAAACTAACCTCTGTTCTTAATCAGCATCTCCATTCTCCTAATTTTTGCTGCCTGTTCCTTAGATTCACTGGCTCCTGGAAGATGAGATTGTTTCTGCCCTGCGCCATTCAACAAATATTACTTTGGCCACTCTTACGAAAATTTCTGACCACGTGTACAGGTCAAAGGGCAGGCCACGATGCCATAGTGAAGTTGTTCCTTTACAGTTTGTTTTCGGTCCAGACCAGTCGCTGGAGAAATTTAAAGAGGTGAGAAACATCGATCTAAGCAGCAACGAATGTAAATGGGCTTAGGTTTAGGTACTGTTTTACAAGCAACAAATCTAGAATAACTGAGAATTTGGACTCGTATGTATTATGCTCATTATTCAGTTCTCTTACTTCTATTAAAATTGTTTGACAATTCTTAGTCCATTGTTCAAGTTTCTGGTTGGTCCGACTGCTTCAGTAAATAACACTATCGCATTTAAGTTGATCAAAATCGATGTGCTCATTGTCTTAGTAACAGAGTCATTGATATCAGATCAGAGACAAAAGTGGATAGATGGAGAACTGATCAATTGCCTTGTGATTTTGTTCTGAAGGCGACTTGTTTTTTCTTTCTATTTGAAGGAGTTCAAGCGAATGAATCTTCCAGGGTATCTCCTGAATGATGAAGAAGATAACTTCTACTATGTGTCTGTGAGCCGCCTGCATGCCCATAGAATAGAAACAGCACAGAAACTATCCACGAAGCTGGTGCAGGACAGACTGGAAACTGAGTTTGTGACCGTGGCTGCCCAATCCGATGAGAGTGCGGATGCCGAAGTAGCTCTGATCTGCCGTCAACGTCAAGAAAGTGGCAACAAACAAATTAGCACTTGTGAAGCGACTGTGACGTCATTAGGGAATGAAGGAGAGCAAAATGAAGAGAAATCCCAGGTAACTGAGCTCTGTGTATAAGTGGGGGAGAGCAACATGATTACATGGTTACAAAATGTTTAACCAGTGCTGAAATACATTTTATTGATGTGTTGTGTTTTCCTTCCTCTCATGAACCTTTTGACTTCTGACTCAGGAGAGGCCTGCTCACATTTTAATTCTTTGTCTCCTGATCGTTAAATGCTGTTGGGAAAGTTGAGGAATGATGGCAAAAAGAGCAGATGGAAAATGCATGAAATTGGCTTGAACCACCATTGTTTTGGTTGTACTTTCCTATCTAGAACAGTATGCCTATAGTGTCCTGGACACAATATAAAAATTATGTCTTTGTTCATTTGTTTAAATTGATAATGTTAGTTATGGAATTAATAATGAAAGTACAGTGGTGGATAAATCCCTCCATTATATCTTTCACAGATTGCACAAGATGAAATGAAACCAGCCTTGGAGAAAATAGGGAGAGGTGTATTGGCAAATGGAACAGGTCTTGCACCAATGGAACCGGTCGAGGAGAGTGTCGATGGAAAAAGCTATGCCCCTACCGCCCAAGTAGATCCACTGGAACGTGTATTTACAGTAATCAAGTCTGAGCGATCACAAACTAACACACCTCAGTTACAATTGAGCCCAGGGCCAGAGAAATTGCACACGGCAAATCCACCATCACAAACCTCCTCTGCTCCTTTGAGTCTCTCAGAGTCTGTGCAGTCCAGTATACCTTGCAATACAAGTAAGCATTTATTTTCATTTAACTACATCATTAAAGTGAGAAGCAGTGACTTGACAGCTATAATAGCTCTTGACTATTGGCCTCTTGACTAATTGACAAGTTTGAATTCCAAATATTGCCTTTTGCTCATTGGAGGGAAGAGAAGAGACTGGAGTCAACGGGAAAGGATCCTTTTTCCAATGTCACATAACTGAGACAGTTGTCAGTTGAGGAATTCACTCCCATCTAGCTCATGAGTTTGAGTTCACGATTGTGTCAGCCTGGCTCAGTGGTAGCATGCTCATCTCTTGAGTCAGAAAGTTGTGGGTACAAACTCCAGGTTGGGTATTGGAATTGCCTCATCTAAGCAGACGCTCCAGTGCAGTGCTGAGGATGATACGTTGTCGAAGACGCTAGTCTGCGTGGAAGGCACTATATAAGTGCAAATTGTTGTTGTCGGAGGTGCCATCCTTCAAATGAGATGTAAACCAAGGTCCCATCTGCCTGTTCAGGTGGATGTTAAAGATCCCATGGTACTGTGTTTCTCCCGGTGTGCTGGCCAGCAATTCCCCACATAAAAATGGTCACTCACTCCATGACTGTTTGTGGAACATACATGAGCGCAACTGGCTGCCGCGTTTCACCCACAAAATAAACAGTCAATCCACTTCACAGGATATCCTGTGAAGCATTTGAGAAGGGATAAGATGCTAGATCAAATGCAAGGATTATTAGTCTTACCCATCAGTTGGGCCTTTGTTGGACAAGTTTGGCAGTTCACTGGCAGACCATGTGATGGATCATTGATTGGAATCTGCCTTTCACTGGAAAAACTGGCACCTTTGGTCTTTTCCTTGATTAATAGAAAACAAGGAATTCGGTTCCAAGTTTACAGATGGTCTGTGATGTCTTGCTATTTGCAGCTCCTGTACTCATTCTCTTCATCTGTGATGTGTAATACTCCTGAATTTTCTCTCTGCCTTCAGGCAGTTTCAAGTACAGACCAAGTCGAGTGCAAAGTGTGGTTTCCAGTCAAGGCAGCCTAGATTCTGATCTTTTAGGTGAGAAACAATACTTTTATCTAGATTTTCTTTACTGTGGATCCATGTACATTTTATTAAAATTAAAATGATTAATAATTGAAGTGTGTCTAAAATGACGTGTCAACAAAAATGGCTACACACGAGAATTTTTGAAATGCCATTTAATACAGTGCCTGTATGTATAAATTACTGAGCAAGTCTTAGCCATGGTCTAGGGGTTGACACTTAAGTGTCATGTTGGAGTGGGCTGCAATTTTGGAAGTGTCGTTATTTGGATGAAAACTAAGGTCTTGTCCACCTGCTCAGATGGACGTTAAAGAACCAATGACACTATTTAAAAAGATGATGGAGTTTTTCCCAGTGTCCTGGATATAATCCTCCAGTTAAATTCATCCTCTGGCTATTTGTGAGATATTGCTGTGCTCACATTGGCTGCCATTTTCACCTACAAATACACAGCCACTACACTTAACAGCAATTAAATAAATTACTATGAAGTGCTTTGAGAGGTATCAATGTGATCGAGCATCATCTTAAATGCCAAGATTATCAATATAGTCACGGAAGGGGAGGATGGGCTCAAAACATGCTTTTCTTAGCTTTTGAAGGAATTCAGGCAATGATCCTGAATGTCGAGGGAGAATGGCTTTTGATCCTATTTTCTGTTCCGTAAACAGGTTATGATGGCGGCAGCAGTGACTCCGAGTGTGAAGGAGCCACAATGAATGAGCAAGACCCCAAGTGCCCTCTGATGCCTGAATTTTGGTTGATCATTAAAATTCACCAGGACCGGGTTGAAATTTATTCTCACACACGGTCAGTATAAGTGTAGAGCTAAACACTATTATACAAAATGTGTGGTATAAACATAGCTCTGCCAAATTCTGTCTGTCTTATCATTTTTTAAAAACACTTACTAAATCCCTCTCTTTGTGTGTGTGTGTGTATAATATATAACAACCAGGTTCCTACTTACTGTTAGGTAAACAGAGGCGTGTGTGTGGAGTAAGGAAACTTGCCCAATGTTTCACCCTGATCACACACACACATACATATGTATATATATAGGTAATATATGATCTGTTCTGATAATTGGATGTGGTTAGGATGAATGGTGAAGCTCAGTATCTTACAACTTTGCATCTTACTGTGTCTCTAGGAATCTTATTGGAGCAAAGAATGAATTTGTAGCTGAAGAAGAAGAAGAACCAGAATACTTGTGTCTCTATCGAACAGTCATTAAAAAAATTGGCGAGATCTGCCGTGTAGTTAATCAGGTATGCTTCATACCACAAGACAGTTTGTTATCAGACAGCAAGTGCAATATGCCCTTTGTCCATTCATTGTGTTTGCTTTCCCATCACAAGTCTGAACCTGTTGGCTGAACATAGCATCAATACCAATAGGAAGTGTACTGTTTGGATTGTACATTGGGTTAGTCTGCAGCAGCCCATATGCCTGTCAGTAATCATCTCTTTCCTGTTTATTTACTCTCCGGCCCCCACTTTCACAGCGTTTGCTGCTTCAAGACCTGCATGACAGCCATGTATGCAATTCGCTGCTGGTAGCTGAGAGTGAGGAGGATATCTGGAAGAATGAAACACCCTACACTTCCTACCGCCAGAGGACTATTACTAACGATGGTAGGTGTAACTATTCAGTCATTTCAAGGACTTATCTTCACAATCTAGGACATCTCAGTGATGTGGTCAATGCCAGTCAATAGGAAAGATAAAGACTGAACTGCTGTACACTTTTAAAATCTTTTAATTTTTCTTTTTTACTTTAATTGTTTAAGAATCTGATACCTTTCTGTGATTGAGAAAGAGGACAGGCAACTGCTTTCATTGCTTCAGTTTGTAAAACTTAAATCAGGTTCATGGATAATGACCTCTGGCCTTGGATACAGTGATCCATTTTAGGTGGTAAATTTGTTCATCTTTGCATTGCCATTCCCGTGGCATGTAGATTGAGTTTAATCACGTTGATGCATTCTATAAAATGTTCACTGTGCATAAACTAAAGTTTGTTATATACCGGAGCTTTTTAAGTTATTTTCGTTTCCTCATTTTGTCTCCAATTTCACTCGCAGATTATTCTGCAGATGACAGCTACCAGCCGAGGGATTACTTGGCGGCCACGATGCAGTTTATACCAGGCCATTTTGCATGTGAAGTGGTGTGGAAGACCATCATACACATCCATCCTCGACTCAAGATGGGACCCAACATGGGTGTTTCAAGAGGTAGTTATCCCTTGTTGTACTAGCTTATATATTCCACCGGTCTGTGAACAAGGGTCTTCCAGGTTGTTATCCCAGTGCCTTGGGACGTTCTCCCGACGTGAAAGGCTCTATCGAAATGTAATATTGTATTGTATTACACATGAGCTTCTATATTTTTACATTGCAGTGCATGATATAAATCACTATAGGTTACTAAATGCTTTGACTTGTTCAATAGCATGTTTAAATGATAGAAATTTGGTTCTGGAAGGGTAGACGTGAATTCCAAATTTTCCATTTAACCTTTCACCTGTCTCTTTGTTTCCCAGCTATTCAGGCCCTGAGATCTGTCCTAAATGCCTTCTCGGTTGTGAACAGGAAGAATATGTTTGTGTATCAGGAAAGGGCCACGAAATCTGTGTTTTACCTCCGGTAAGAATATCAGTGTACATTTCTGAACATTTATTATTTGTTCTTAAGTTGCTTAAAAAGGATAGTCACAGTCAGAGAGGACAAAGTAATGGTTGGTATAAACATAATATAATCCTTGCATTTGATATAGTGCCTTATCACATCTTCAAGACGTCTCATAGCGCTTCACAGAATATACTGTAAAGTGAATTGACTCTATACTTTGTGAGTGTTTGGAAAACTTCCTGGTGCAGTTGCCTTCTAGAGTTTTGGTTGGGCAATATTGTGAGTTTTCAATCTGCAACTGTCTCTGCTATACCTGACTTTGACTGCTTTATAGCTAATACTGTACACTGGAAGAAAGCGTTTTCATAAGATCAACAACCTTCATCAAATATCCACCAAAAAGGTTCATTTATAAAAAGTTACAACATAACTGTGCTGCGTTAATTTATTTGGTTGATATACTAGGCTACGAAAAGAAAAGCGAGATGGTATTACAGCTTTTAAAATGTGTCCCAAAGCATTCTTTAGAAATAATTTCTATAGTGTTTATCATTTTTTTTTGCTTGCAGAAGCTGTGATTGCATATGTCAGTGGGCAGTGTGGTCTGTCAAGCATAATAATGCCTACACTGATGAATTACTAGTAGTGACTCATTCATTGCATTTGAGTGTTTACCATGAAATGATAGTCATTATGCATTGCAATATATGTGTAATGTACTCTGTAATGTATTTCAGAATAATTACAATACATTGTTGCATATGGCTTTATACGTATATCTAAATGCATTCTACGGAGATTATTTGGTGTCTGAGACGATTATTGTACAGTCATCCCAGATAATGTAAATTGAGAGCAAAAATTGAGCATGTTATCACAGTAATGAACTCGAAATTCCTTCTTTGAAATCGTTCATATGTGACCTTTTACTGTCGAGTGTGTATTTCATTTTCATTCAGTTTCCAGTCCACCGTTTTGCTGGCAGTTGCAAATAAATATGGTTTTAAAAAAAATGAATGCAGTTGGAAACATCCATTCTGAATGGATTCAAGTTTACCACTTGATAAATTTAAAGTGATCGTTTTATAATTTAAATCAGTGATAGGGAAGTAACAATTCTTCCACATTGTTATGAAGTTGTGACACATTAAGGGGATTAAATGATTACATAATAAGAGACAAGCTTCCAAAGCGTGTGGTCTTTAAATGATTTAGCCTGTGCTATTATATCAAATCTGTACAGGTGTATTCCTTGGGGAGGTGGTATTTCATTTTGGTTCATTTCTCTCTGCTTTGTTTGATGTCTTCCATTTTCAGGCAGACAGTAATAGATGGTTATTTGTATATCGTATGATTAAGCCTGAAGTGTTGTAGTGATTTATGTTGTTTGCTCATGCAGGGAACTAATGCAGCATCTGTATATTATACGATAATAGAAATGTATGTCAGCCTGGCACAGTGGTAGCACTCTCACCTCTGAGTCAGCAGGTTGTGGGTTCAAGCCAAGTCAGGACTTGGAATCACATAGTCTAAGATGACACTCGGTCCTGTGGGGGGTGTTGCATTGTTGAAGTTGCCGTCCTTTGGATGTGACGTTAAACCAAGGTTCAGGTGGACGTTAAAGATCCCATGGCACTATTCAAAAAGAGACAGGAGTTTCTCCAGGTGGACAACAATCCTCCAAATAAACAAAAATACAACTCCATGGCTATTGTGGGACATTGCTGTGCACAACTGGCTACTGCAGTTCACTCACAAAATCCACTTAATCCACTTTATAGTATATCTTGTGAAGCGCTTTGAGACAGCTCGATGACGTGAAAAGCGCTATATCCAGTGCAAGGATTTTATTAAAATGTGCACTATTTTGTAATACAACATTAGTCAAAATGTTCTTGATGTCGCATTATGTAACTATACCATCATATTTAATATTGATAAATCATCTGTAATTGCTACCAACCCCATCATTGTTCACTGTTACAGACTTTCTGAAACAACATGCACTGGAAATACAGCAGACATGGACAGAGAGGGCCAACCAATGCTCTCCTCTCGTTCACTGGCTCTAACACGCAGCCAGGAGCCCATATTTGTGGACGAACTGGGGGTAAGGGCCTGTCTTACAGTCATGTCTCAGTGGTCTACTCTTCCTTATTTCTTCTCTCACACGTTTTTCAGTGTCTAATACACTTTATCACTATAGCAGTCAGCATAATTCAGTAATTTGCTTGCTTGCTGCAACAATTGCCTCTTGTGTACCTGAACTGAGTATTTCTTTACCAAATTGTCCAGTAGTTGTACCCAATTGGTACCTATACACATTCCAGCAAAGAAATTAGTATAAAGAGCTATGAATGATCGAGTTGGGCACTGGAGAGCAGGTAAGTGACTGGAGGCTTTTCTCTGCAACATATTTTTTGTGTCCATAGAGTTGACAGTTTGCTTATCACATGAGGTAACCATCAGTAGGCTTCAGAAGTGCAATTTAAAATGTTGTACTGGGAAGTATTTGTTATTGTAGCCTGGCTTAAAATATATAGTTTGTGTTCCAAATATGTATTTAAGATTTTTGTATTTAAAAAAAAGTTTCTATCAGGAAGGACACAGCAGTGATTGAATAATAACTTTTGACACGTACTTCGATTATACAAGTTATCTGTGACCTATGTAATTGAAACATACGAGATTTTGGAATCGGAAATGTCAGAGTGGTCAGATACAATCAGCATATGAGCACAAGTTTCGGCAGTTAAATAATTCCAAGGAAACAACCACAATGCAATAGTTCACCCCACACATTGGGATCAGCAGAGCCTGAAATGAACCTTGATTCAGTAAGCCGAATCCAGCCTGTGGCTATGAATTGGCTATCGTGAAAGTGGGACTGATCATATAGAGTGGTGCATTATTCATGAATAATTTCATGACAATTGGTCCTAGAGAGGGAAACAAATTATACAGATCTTGGTGTTAACAGGACAGTTGTATTAATACCTTAGAATTGCTATAAATTAGAATATTTCATTATCTGAGGTTCCCCTCACCCTCTTGTTGCTTTTTGTTTAATTAAAGGCCAACAAACCCTCCATAGATCCCTTGTCCTCCCGGAACACGGAGTCATCACGACCTGTCGGGCAAGTAGATAAACACATTCTGCTGATGGTACACGGTGTTGGACAGGCAGGTAAGTGGAGAGGGTGTCCCCAACACAAACTCAAGGAGTGAAATCACTGTAGACTTCAAGTAAAGCAAACACCAGGAAGATGATAATAAAAGACGAGCTTCCAAAATATAATTGTAGCTTGTGATTTATAATTTTGGGAAACATCTTTGGTAAAAATCTCCTGTGAAATAGCTCTGAAATTCATCACTCTAAAATTCCACTTGCATTAATCAGCTCAAAGGCTGGACCTACATTGCTATCCCATTTAGTTATCCACAGGACTGATCAGTCATTAGTGATGAACCTAAATTTACACAGATTATACATTTGTCCTTAAATGCAACCACTTCTCCAATGCATTGTTGTGATGATGTCTTTGATGTATTAATATTCACTTGCTGGGGACTCTGGTCACTTTTATCTTGTTTTTTTAAAGATAGTAATGGTCCTCAATTTGCAGATTATTTAGTAATCCTGTAGCTCAGTGGTTAGAGCACACGCCTTGCAAGCGAGACACCTGGGTTCAGTTCCAGGCAGGGCGAAACTTTGGGCAAGTTTCCTTACTCCACACACCTAATAATAATCCCTCCAAAAACAATAATAAATTGATCATTTTCAATCCACGACTGTTTGTGGGACATTGCTGTGCGCAATTGACTGCTGCGTTTAGCCCACAAATATACAGTCAATTCACTTTACAGCATATTCTGTGAAGCGCTTTGAGACGTCTAGAAGACGTGAAAAGCGCTATATCAAAGGCGAGGATTATTATTATTACAATCCATTTCTGCTTTCTCTCCAGGTCCAGAAATTACAGATGAACTGGTAAAGGTTCTGCGAAGGCGATTGGATGAGGCCACTCTTGATATCATCACAGTCATGCTGGTCAGGAACTGCAAACTCACTCCCGCTGACGTAGAGGTATCATTGAAGTACTAATTTGTTGCATATAAATAGCATCATTTAAGTTCTAGTCTTGATGGAATCTAGCTAAATCCTGTAAATACAATAAACTCGTGGTAACTCTTCGCTCCAAGGGAAAAGGGCTCAGTGACGAGTTATCCGGAGTGACGAATTAGGCCTATGTTTATATACATAAATAAATGCGGCTGGGATATTGACACCATGATGACATGATAAGTGGTAGTGACAATTTAAGCCAGGGTCGTGATATCAGGAGTTTACAGTGTAATGCTACAAAACAAATCCACTGGGTGGCAGTAGTCGTTAGTTAAAGGTGAGCAAAGAACTTTTTCTCGTTGGCAGAATCTTTTATTTGCTTAACTATTCTGAAACGTTTGTAAGATTTTTTAAAAAAAACTCACCTTCACTTTTGTAGTGGGCATTTTACATTTCATTTACAACTTTATCAAATGAAACTAATTTTTTTTCCCATCACTCCTCGCCCCCCACCCGCCTTCAAATTTCCTTGTACAGGTTACATATCCTCCATATGTACGCCAAATGTACATTCAATTTGTATACCTGAGACTCTTCTTTGAGTGACTAAAGGGACTCTAAATTGCCATAGCTGTAACTGATGATGGCAGTAACATAATGCAGCACATTCCTAGAATTTGTAACCAATAACTAGTCGTACAAATGTTGCAGAATGTTTTTGAGGCATGATTCGAACAATGAAAACTGGTCAATTAAATCAACTGCAATGGTGGATTGTTAGCCACTTACATTTTGAAAATTAACTTTTGTCTTCCAGTTTATTCAGCCACCTGGTATGCCTCCAACAGAAGTAGTGCAGTTCACAATTCCACACTGCTGTCTACCTTGGCTGCATGCCGTTGCATACTACCTGCGTCAGAATCTCTTGATCTTCCTCCATACACCAAAATATACAGACAGCAATGTGGAGCATCATTTTCAGGTAGAGTGAGAGACTGCAGGTCACAAAAAAAGTCACTTTGAGCACAAAATATAGCAATTGTTCTGCTACAAATGCACACAAAATAATGTTGTGCTGTGCTGGGTGTCTGGCTCTAACGTTTACCTGAATATCTGACTTCTTGGCATTGTGAGGTGTAGATTTTCTGTAGCTGTTTATTTTATGTCTGGCTTTTCGTGCCTGTTTTGTTTGTGTCCATCTTAAAGTCACCAATTTATTCCAGTATAAAAAATGGCAATCTTGTAATAAACTATGCTGAACTGATTCAGCTGATTGTTACACTTTAAATATTTTATAGGTAACTTGAAAATCAAAGAATGTTGTGATGGGAAGTTTCAAATATGTCCTGGTGACGAATAGAGCGCGCCTTGTACAAAACTTATTCAATTATTTTTTCTTTCTGCAGCATTACACTCGTGGCAAAAATGTATCTGATGCAGACATCTATCTGTATAATAAACCGGGTGGTCAAGGCACTGGTGGGAAAGGTAATGCAAAGCTGTGATTGCAGTATGTGTGTCAAGTGTGTTTGTGTGTCAGTGTGTTTGTGTGTGTTTGTGCGTTTGTGTGTGTGTGCGTGTGAGTGTACCCACGCATACACGATAGGAGCATTTTGATCGACACTGGCAGCCAAGTTGAACTTTCTTCAACAGTAAGTCTCCAAATACAAACAGAATAGTCTTTCATCTGTACAGTAAAAGGCACAACTAAGGATGCTGTTCCTCTAAATCGTAACCCGCCCACACGCCTCCCCCGGACGTGCAGCCATATACTTCGCTTTGTTCAGTTGCAGCATTTTTCTTTGTTTGTGATCAGCACATCAAAGTTCTTGCACCTATCGAGCA
Source organism: Callorhinchus milii (assembly GCF_018977255.1). Taxonomy (NCBI): domain Eukaryota; kingdom Metazoa; phylum Chordata; class Chondrichthyes; order Chimaeriformes; family Callorhinchidae; genus Callorhinchus; species Callorhinchus milii. The sequence goes on from NW_024704746.1 coordinate 20,110,967, forward strand.
GTTTATCTTTAATGTTTTTGAAAATTGGGATACTAGAAACTTTTTTCTGTTTTCCCACCTGTGCTTTTATACAGTGTTTTCCAAGATTTGTAAAGTTTGCAATTGTCAAGCAAATCTTCAGTTAGAGAGGAGATATGGGGAAGTTGTGCTAAAGATATGTTTTGCACTAGAAAGGGTAGTGCTTGCTTTCAGAGCGCAAGTTAGCCACAGCTTTACTTGGTAGGCTCACCAAGCAGAACACGTTCTAAACAATGTAAGAGCAGGAATTGAGGAAAGTAACATCTTAAGTATTAGTTCCGTAGAATACAAACAATTGTGATATGTTGGAGGAGGGATGGAAATGAGAGAACAAGGTGTCAGGGCACAGGAGTGGGAAAGAGAGTGGGCAGTGTTGTACAGCGGAGAAGGGAAAAACGTAGCAGTGATGCAATGGGATGTGAATCTAGCCCTTTACTGCAGAGAAAGGCCTGTCTCGCCTATCTGCTAGCATTCCTTCCTTCCCAAATCCAGCTCTCTCCCATGCTAATGCACTATAATGCCACCAGCAGCATATTTTAAATGTTTACAATGAAACCCCCCCCCCCCAAAAAAAAAGTGTAGAGCCATTTCAGCTGGCACGGAAACCTTCCACTGATATTGAATGGTATTGAAGCAGGTGTTTTGGGTATATAAGCTAGCTGTGAATTTTTTTTCATCAATGTAGGTACCATGGTGGATCTTGTGCAGCATCTATTTCCACCCTCCCACTTTCAAGGTATTGCTTATTTGTAGTTGCACTGGTGGTGCTGCTAATAGAAGTCTTCCTGCCCCCCCTATGCATTTTTTTGGGTTCATTTTTGATCCTCTTTCTCCCCCTTCCACTACAATTTAATTTCCTATTGTGATTTGGCAGCCTGTGCTGAGTTTGTACAATGTGGCACCATTTGATTTGAGAGCTAGCTTATTTTATAGATGCTGCTGGGGAGGTGTGTTGATTTATTATATCAATGCATGTTCTGCTGTTGCTTTCTGCTGCATGTTAACTTTAGATTGTTTGACATTTTGGGGCTATTTTGATCCTGTACATAGTAGTAATAAAAATCCTAACATTTGATATAGTGCATTATCATGTCATCGAGACATCTCAAAGCGCTTCACAGATGGACTGTAAAGTGGAATGACTGTGTATTTTGTGGGCGAAATGAGGCAGCCAATTGCACACAGCAGAGTCCCACAAACAGTTGTGGATTGAATGATTGAATGACCAATTTTATTTGGGGGATTTGTTGGCCAGGACACCGAGAGAAACTCACTTCTCTTCGAATAGTGCCATGGGATCTTTAACATCCACCTGAACATCCTGATAATTGAGGTTCACACTGACTCTATCACTCCTTTGAGTGTGCCCTCTTCTCACTACTATTTACTTAAACATGCCTTCTTTTCTAAACCCAAACTCTCGTCTCCATTGTTGATCTGCATAGACCCTATTTTACACAACTGAGTTGATCAATTTGGGTTTGTAAATGTGAGGCAACCAATATAGTCTAGAAATCATTGTCAATCAGGTTAAATTATAGAAATGGTGGGATTTGATTCACTGTATCTACCCACAATACATTTTTCGCAGAATTTAGCACTAAATTGGTCATCTCATACGGAGAGATCACAAGTAAGTTGGTGTGTGAAATAAAGGGGGAAAAAAATACCTGTGCAGTAAGAGGTACATTTTGAGGTTGGAGTCAAGGCATATTATCGTAGCATAAAGAACATTCCAATCTGCATTTAGATCACATTATATTTATCTGGGTGTTCTAGATTTTGATGCTGGACATCTGGAGTGGAGATGCTTTCTTCAGCACTCATCTTGCTGAGTTAAGCTATATCAATTTAAGGGCAAAAAAGAAGCAAGTGTTAGCAGCAAATCTGTACAGCAGCTTGTAATTGTTTTTACAATAATCTGTGGCAGGGACCGTTCTTGTAAGCCTGTTCTCTTTCTCTCCCTCCACTCAAGTTGTGGATAATTTTGGTTCATTTCAGCCTTAGCATTTTTGTAAGGGGATTATTATGCTTGTGATATTCCTCCAAAAATCGGAAATAATAATTGCAGACTATTGTCTCACATAACAGCTCATCTATTTCAATAGTCAGGAAACTTTCTAGAGGAGTCTGTTGGTTTAGTTAAGGGATCAAATGCCAGATTCCACTTGAAAATATCATTGCTTCTGAATGAATGAAATTAGAAATCATTTTCGGCACAGACGATAAATCACACAATTCCACCCCATTTGTATGTTAATGCAGAGGTCTGACGGGAAGAAGCAAGTTTCATCACAGCCCTTTAGAGCCTTGCAATAGGTATGGTTCCCAGGGAAGTAGGTAATTGAATTTCAGCACAGAGTGGCCATCTCTGAAGCTTTCTGTGAGAGCAGGGAAAAGTTCCAGCAGGTAGTAATGATGTATTCTGGATTCAGTTCACGTCCCGCTTAAATGAATATGTTTTAAACCGTCCATATTTGGTAGACACACGTGAATAATCAAAAGGAATGAATTGCTGAAAGTTAAATATTTCCGATTCATCCAGGAATGGCATATTGAATGGTAAATCTGTTACACGTCTTGCTCCACCCTCGTGGTAGCTTTCTTACTTGGCTGTTCCTCTAATTTATTGGTACAGCAATAAACGTTTGATCTCATTGTTGGAGGCCCTGTTGTCTGTCAGCTGTTGTGCCATTGTTTCAAAATATCTCAAGCAATTTCCACTAATGAGTCATTCCACACAATGTCACCCACAAGCATGACGATGAGCATCTGTGAGAGCAATGGTGCCATAACGCCAGCATTTATAATGGCTCATGCACAACAAGGATACAGAAGGGGTTTATCAGGTACAGCGAGATGTAATTCCTTTAGTTACTTCTAGAGTTGATGCAATCCAAATCATAAACAGGCTGTTATTCAGGTTACAGGAGATCAGCATACTCAGCCCCCTGTAGGAGAAGGAAGTAACTTGTATGATATTTTGGATGGAAACGGAGACAATTTAATTGACAGCACCTTTTGATTGCATCAAGCTCCGTATTGCCTTGCGTTTTAAGGTGTGTTCTGCTTTCAGTACTGTGTAAAATACCTGTGCTCTCAGACACAGATATGAATGCCATTTACACTGATCCACTAGTTGGGGAACTAGCATGCAATGTGTAGCCGACTTTAGTGGAATATGATCCAGATTTGGCAGTTAAGGAGCTACATGTAATCTCGATATGGCTTGCGTTGTTATGCATTAATTTGTGTTTAAAAATAATCAATAGCACTTACTTAAAATGACCTGATCACTGAGGAGCCACATCACAACTCCAATCTCTATTCTTGTTCGCAAACTTAAGTTACGTGTTGTGTTGTAAATGAAGATTCGCACAGGTCCAGTGGTTCTTCATATCAGGTGATGACTGAACATGATGATATCCTTACCATCCCCACATCCTATTCAAAAAAAAGAGAGATCTGTGGTTTGATTGTTTTATATTCTGTATGTATTATACATCCCCCTCACTCTGAAGCCCAGCATTAATCTTTCTCTGATCACATACGGGGCTAGAGATTAGGATTATAGAGAAGCTGTATTTTGTGCATTTAGTGCCTCAGTGTCTACTCCATGTGGAATTAGAGTGGGAGGTAATTTGCCATGAGGCCAAATACAGTAGCCTAATGCAGTTATCCAAATATTGTATTTGTTTTGATCAATCTGTTCTGTGGATCAAATGGAGACTCTCTGTATATCTTTCTTCAAGGTGGAGCAGAAACAAATTGAATAAACTGGGAACCTCACCTCTGGCGAAGAGATATTTGGCTTGGTTAATTTTGTTAACTTTTTTTTGTGTTGCTAGCAATGCTCTGGTGTACGCAACTGGTGTAATCTGTTTGTTTGATCTGTATTTACCCAGGCATTGCCTGCATTGCCCTGTCCATTGTGGATCAGCAGGGAAACCCTTTGCAAATGACACAGCGGGAACGAACAGACTCTTCAAAACTATGTCTTGCCATGGATCTCATCCAGGAGACAGACTTCAGGAAGTTGACCAGTGTTTCCAGATATGAAAGGAACTCTGAAGGTAAACTACCAGGTAAGTGTTGTGAAGTAGATAAATCTGTTCTGGTGCCTTACAGCAAAAAATCAAACCTAATTGTTTCATAGAACAATCCCCAATTATTCCTGTTCTCATGAAGGTATCCAACTGTACAGTTGTACTACAAATGGTGTCCAATCTATATTATAAAATAGCTGTAACATATCAAACTATCGCAACCCCTCTACACTGTGGTAAGTGAATTTGCTTGTTTGTTTTAATGCGATTTGAGTTTAGCTCCTTCATACTGACCCAGGAATGCATGTGTTAGGTGTGGACTGTGACCAGATAACATAAGCCCATACGTATATACAAGTGAATGTCACAGACCCTCAGACCCTGTATACAAATACTTCCAGACTGTCTAAATACATGTATTTCTCAGTTGGTGAGTCTTTCATTGTGCTTACCTCCACAGATACAAACACCCTTGTACGGTTTGATATCTGGGAACAGGGAAACATCAGCCTGCTGCAGCTCACTGACAAACTTCGCAATGCTCTCCGCCACGCTCTTTGTGATGCCGTCATGGAATTTCGAGTGCTCCAGTGCCCGCTCTGTGTGGAGTCCTACTGCCCAGTCATGCTCGCATCAGAGACTGACTTCAGCAGTGGTAAGAGTTTAAAAATTACAGCAGTATACAGCAATAAAATAAGCTCCAGGACATTTTGCGGAACTGGAAATCTTCATGGGGTAAGGGGTAGTTTAAACGCTTGTGAAGAGGATGAAGATCAGAGAATGTACGGAGAGAGATGTAAGAGGGAATGATTGGGTGAATTGAGGGAAGATTGTAGTGGTGAGTGCTCTGATGCCTGCTGTGATAATGGTGCTATTAGCGGGAGGCTTTGAGTGGGTAACTTTGTGAGAAGGGGAATGTAAGTACACACTTGTTATGAATTGGTGGGGTAAAGGGACAAAAAGTGTTGTGACCGGTATTGTCTTTGGTGTGTAGGAAGTCTTGTTGTCTAAGCCATTGCTTGTTGTGATGGGGTTGAGGGACATTGATTGTTCATTCTGCTATTAACATCAATGCACTGTAAGATATCTGAAATGTTTGATCTTTTAAATTAATTTCTGATTTTCTCTTTAAACCTTTTTTCGTTGTTTGGGTGACCGGGCAGGTCGAGCCAGCAAGCCAGGGTCAGAGATTAGGGAAACGATCAGCTTCTCTGCTAGTATTATTGAAAGTAAAAGCAGCCCAGTGCCCTTTCACCCATATGTACCCATATCAGCCTCCACCACAAGTAATCCAGATTCCACCACTCCAACAAGCAAAACAAGCCGTCGTAGTTTCTGGGACTTGCTGGTAAGTATATAAATGCTGTAGAAAATCTATCTCTTCAGGTAAAACCATTTTGTAAAAGTGTTTTAAATGATTCAAGTTAGTGATGTTAAGGGGTACACCTGTCCAGAGGAGAGGTGGAGTGAGAAGGAAAAGAATACGTGAAGTGATCCTTTCAGGCACTCATTCTTGATGTGTAAGTCTAGTCCATGGTTGATGATGAGTTAGTTGACTATGGGTGGGGGGATTTATCATAACCTTTTCTGCATAGAAACTTAGTGGAATAACATCATTGAATAGCACTCAGGGGCAGGAATTCTGGCATGGATTTTTTTACCCTCTCTCACCGAGTGGTCATTGATTTTAATTCTAGCACCTCAAATACAGGTCTGGCTGAGATTAACTAACTCGGCTAAATCCAACATTCAAACCTACTTTATTGGTTAGTGCTCCTTCAAGTGATACCTTTTCACACAGAGCCAGTGGAGTAACTTTAACGGGCTTTCGACAGCTTCCTTAGAGATGTGTATAAATTATGTATAGCCACAAGTATCTTAACACTTTCACATCTAGTATTAATCACTGATCACATCTTCCAGTATCAATTTGGTTTTATTCAATCATCCTTCAACTTGCATCAGGGCTGGTTAGAAATGTGATTCTTGATCCTTGTTGTTCCAGAGTAAGACTGATTTTTCAGACATCGCCTCTCCCAAGACCACTGATGACATTGTCCTGGAAAAGTCTGATGACAGCCGGATTCGTCGCAGGCACAAAACAGAACATTTGAAGCAACCCTCAAGTGCTGAGCGAGTATCTGCAACAGAACTGGAGCAGTCACAAAGGCAGGCAGCAACCAGAAGGTTCCTTTTATTTGTGATTTTTATTTGATGTGGACATTGTATTGGACTTGGTGATTATTTCATCAGCTGCTTTATTCTAACCACACAAATGTGGTCTGCTTCAGGACGTGCACTTTGAAACTTGAGTGGAATCTAAATCGGAGTGTACATGTATAATGCAGATATGTGGCATTACAAATGGGTGAATGTGTAGAGAGAAGTCACAGAAAGGTGACAGACTGTGCAGCAAAACTGATGGGCTGGGGTTACAAAGCTCTCACAATTCTTTAGATGTATCATGGCTTTAAAACGCATGACTTTTTTTAATCTATTGTGGATATAATACCTTCAACCTGTTGGGCTGACCGGGATTCAATAATAGGTTGGGTACTATTAATTAGTGTAATAGTTTGCGCACAATTTCTATTAACTTTTATATGATATGGAAAGTGGGGGCTTATTGAGATTTTGTATATTAAGTACCGGCAATGATGCAACTATCCAAGTATACAGAATTGTATTTCAACTGATGATTAAAAAATAGAGGGAAATAGCAAAAAGAGGTGGGGTTTTTTAGTGATCAGCATAAATTGAACCTCTGCCAACTGTTCTTGAAAGTGGCAAATTAGTACTTAACAGTTAGGTGAATAAGTTGCAAGTACTACAAAAACAACAACTAGCATTTATATTGTGCCCTTTACGTGGGGCAGCGTCCCGGAGTGCTTGACAGTGGCGGAGTCTGACTCCGGGACAGGGGGAGAGGGAGTGGGGAGGTGACCGTAAGCATGATCAAAAGTAGTCAAGTAATAGCCCGTGATTTAACTTTTGTTCCATCTCTGCAGGAGGCGCACTGGCCAGTTGGAAGAAGGAGACTTGGGCTCTCTTCATCAGCTCTTCCACGGCACATGTCAACAGTGGATGGCCTTCATGGATAGACTGGGTGAGTGTAGAATTCTGACTGGAACAAAGATTTGCTGTATTTGGACATAAAGTGCTTGAATTCCCGGTATTACTATGAAGCAAACAATGTGATAGAATTGGAGTTATTTACATGTGGAATGCAACAGAGTCCTGTAGCTCAGTGGTTAGAGCACTCACCTTGCAAGCGAGACAACCTGGGTTCAATTCCAGACAGGGCGAAACCTTGGGCAAGTTTCCTTACTCCACATGCCTAATAATAATCCCTCCAAAACAAAAAACAATAATAAATTGGTCATTTTTAATCTATGACTGTTTGTGGGACGCTGCTGTGTGCAATTGGCTGCCTCGTTTTGCCCACAAATATGCAGCCAATTCACTTTACAGTGTGTTCTGTGAAGCGCTTTGGGACGTCCTCCCGACGTGAAAAGCGCTATATCAAATGCAAGGATTATTATTAGGATTATTATTTACAGTCTATTCTGTGAAGCGTTTTGAGACGTCGAGAAGATGTGAAAAGCGCTATGTCAAATGCAAAGATTATTATTATTATTATTATTATATAACGTCTACATTTGAAGCCCTCCCAGAGTGTGACCGTAGTTTTCATTATTTCATACTTGTTGGTTTAAGTGGGCAATAGATTCTATGGGAACGTCAATCAACTGTTTCTTAATGATATCCTGAAGTGCAGGCTACAAGCTGTATACAGAGAAAAATATGGATTTATTTTAATGTGTTTTTAGTTATTTACATTGGACTTCCAATTAGAGTGCATATACAGGTTTCAGAATCTGCATTTAACCCCAGAATTTTCTGGTATTTTTAAGTGAGTATAAATATCTATCAGTATATTCTAGGGATGGAACATTACCCACTAACATTATCTTTGTCTTTAGGTTTCACAATACTCAGGCAAAGTCAAGTTTCTTTGTAGTTTTCGGTTTCATTCTCAGATCTCTGTATCAAATTTCTTTGGAAAATCCTGCAATAATGTAAAGAAGCTGCTTAGCCACAGGACTTTTCTGTCTTTACAATCAGTCCGTAAGTCTCACTTAATAAAAAATCAATCCACTCTTAGCGGGCTCTTATTTTTCAAGTTTGTGCAAGATGGATCCTTATTTTTATAAAGGTTTCCTGGTATCCCAACCTCTAAAGCAAAATGCCATGAGCCGTTGAGCACTCAATGAACGAAGGCCTTCCTTCCACCCTTTGGTATTGCCTAGGATCATTATATGAGCCCACAGCAAATGTGTACCAACATCCAACCAGTTCCAATATGCTCCACTATTGCTTCATCCTCCTGCTCACCTCCATCATTCTCTTCTTAGTGATCGTTGCTTGATGGTTCTGTCTTATTCTGTTCTCCTTGCAATATAGGATGTCCTTCAGTACAGCAATGCTCTGTTGATATCGGCTCCCGGTTTCTACTCAGCTCCATACTCACAGAGATTGAAAATTTGGTCAGCAGTCTTGCTATCGACACAATGGTCAAGATTTTTGAGAAAATCAGGTTAGTTGGTGTGCCTTTGTGAGCAGTGAAGCATGCAAACTGAATATTGCTTTTCAGTGGGACGTTGTCCTTTCACTTCTGTGGGATTGGGAGGTATTTTGGGATGGACAACTTGAAAGGTGCGATATCAACAACAACAACAAGATTCCATTTATAGAGCGCCTTTCACGTCGGGAGGACGTCCCAAGGCGCTGTACAGTTGGGTCAGGACCCGAGCATTGGGGGGAAATGGTCAGGGTGAGGGGAGGGAAGGGAGGGATATCAAATGCAGTTTTAACTGTTATCAAATGCAGTTTAACTGTTATGGTAATTTTTCAGATTTGACTCGAGTCAAGCAGTAGGTTTTGAAACAAGCCCAGTTTATTGCTTGTAATTCTGGAATAGCACAAGATTTTCTATTTCCAAAATGATTTAAAATGAAATATAGCCTAGGTCCAGACCTAGGTAGTTATATGTGCTGCTTAGGTGGCATGTAACAGCAATGTTTTCCAACTTATACAGCACTGGTGATACAATCAGACACAAGTGTGATCATTCTTGTGGCTCTTTGATTATGCTTTTGTGTTTCAAAACTGTTTGTCAGTATATTCAAAAAAAATCATCCTCTAAAGTCCTATTAGAAATAATTTCCCAACGCCAAAGAATATTTGGCATTTAATGCTGTTTTCATATATGTAGGGTGTAAATTTGTTTCTATAACCTTTGGTAAACTTGTTTCTGTAGTCTTAGCTTTTTGATAGCTTTCTTGTGAAAAAGGTGGTCTATTTCCACAAATGATTCATTTCCCCAATGTAAATTATACCCTTTTTTTTCTCCTGTATCTCAGCTCTCCACATGGTCCCACTTTCCTGCCGTACTTGCTCAGCCAGCACTCCAGTACTCGTCCTGGTTCTGCCAGGCAATTCATTCTGATTGGGCGCAATTTCCATCAGTGGCGTTACAGTACTGAACAAGGTTTGTATACGTCATAAATATCAACTGGTTTGACCTCTTCCACAGCTTCAGTATGGTAGCAAACTGAAAATCCAAATTGATACAACATTGATTATCATGTCATTGAGACGCCATTGTCAAATGCAAGGATTATTATTATCTTTGCAAGCGTTTAGCAATAGACCAAATTCAGGGGCATTCAGATGTTACCATTTTCCGTGGTGATTAAGATGATCAGTGCTTCTTGTTGTCATCCAGAAGGGTAAACACAGACAATTAGACAATCAGTGTGCCTGTGAGAGGCAGGAAATTTATGGCCAATGCTGACCATAAAATGATTTTTAACAACTTAAAAGGAGCGTAACCAGGAATATTAACTCACTATATCAAACTTATGTTGAATCTTGCAATATGGGTTTTAATCTAGCTGACACCAAAGGATCAAGGTATTTTATCTCTAATAGGAACGGAGAGTGGTAAAATGTTTGCGATATCAAATCTTATAAATTTTAAGGATTCTTGGCCTTATACATCTACAATATCTGCCAGACTCAAAACTGGAATTCATCATATTTACAATGACATTGCAATGTATATGACCTATTTTCGTGCACAGAAAAAAAATTGGTCAAATTTGGAAAAAAAACAATTATTATTCAGTCTATTTTTTCAATAGGCCACTCTGTAATATTCAAGATTGATTCATAAGAAAAAATGTTCTTAAATGAACTAATTTACAGGTGAAATCTTATAATATTTGATATTCCTGATAAGTAACATTATGTGCGTTGCATAGAAACCTTGGTTTCTTGGTGAGTCAGTACAGAGTGCTTATTTTTAGTAGCTTAACTTTTTATGTCACAATTTGCTGTGCCACGATTTGCCTGCTCATATTTTATTTGCCTACAGTGAACATTGATGGTGATGAAAATGCATCTTTGTTAAATAGTGTGAAACGTAAGTCTCATCACGTGGTTCTTATAGTGATTATGGTGGTGGGTGAGAGTTGTGCAAAAGATATCAGAATGCTCTTCATAAAGTTTCCAAGGAAATATTTTGCAATAGTTTTGACTCCCTCAGTTTACAAGCAAGGAGAGTGAATAGGCATTTTGGAATTCTGTAGTGCTAGGTGTGAGAACTAATCTGGGATCGTGGTATTCGAGATCAAGTCTTGCCTGACCTTTCCCAGCTGAAGATGATCTTGTGTGAGGATAGAAGTTGTCACTGATTTGTCCAACCATTCACATATTGCAGATCATTGATATTGGATCACATGGTTGTAATTGTTATGCAATCTTTTGATTTATTCCTTCAATAATATTACACCACGGAAGTGAAAAATCTGCAAATTATTCACCAATGGCATCTACCAAAAGAGCAAAGTAATCCATCTACCTCCACAGAACGCAAGTAACCAAAAACAGCAATTGTGCTGTATTGTTTAAAATCTCGACTCAACACACTGAGAGATTCTGATATTCAAACTGTTGCACAACCTTGGTGGAAGATGTGGGTGTGTGTGTGTATATATATTCTGAACTCTAAACTAAGAAGTGATTTTTGGTTCCTTTTATATTTTGTTCTCTGATGATAATTTGATTATTACTGAAATTCATCAGCTTGTTTCTGAATGTGTTTCAGTTTGGAACTGAATTGTGTTGGGAAAAAAATCAAATGGGTTGGATATCATTTGCACATGTACTTGCGTATACACGTAACAGAAATGACCCGAGTGCTTAATTTGCTTCCTTCGTAACAAACTGTGTTGCTTGTATTTCTTTCCTTACAATTTGAGGGGCGTGAAGGTGATTCTAAACTGACATGATCTCAATGCTAATTATTTGAGAGTGTGTTTTAAAAACCCAGTGAAACATCTCACAGTGTTGCGTGCCCTAATAGTGTTCCTTTTTCTTTCCAAAAATGTAAAGCTCACAAGGGGTTTCAGAGATTTGAGGCCATGGAGTTCAGTGATCCTTCAACCCCAGGGATTAGCAGCAAAGGTGTCGTCCCACGACAGCGATTCCTCATAATTGATATCATCGACAAGAAGGTACCCAAAAAGCACACTACGGGAGACTTAAGTCTCTTACTTGCCACAAGAGTTTTGCATTACTGTAAATAATTACAAAATTACTTTTTTATAAGAATCAATTTTTTTTTAGACACCGGTATACCTTTCTTTCCAATTTTTAATATTGGTCTCTGTATCTTACATATTTTTAGTTTTTTTTGCTTTCACTGTCGCTTTATTTACGGTGTCTTTATTTTCCAGCTAACCTTGTACACCTATAACTGGTCAGTGGATCTAGGAGCGTCATTAAACCGAGGACTTACTCGCCTTATTCAGTGGCAGAATGCTCGTTCACATGTGGTACACTGTCTCCTCAGCCAAAAGATGGGACTATTCCATCACTATCTCTTTGCTGATACACCTGTATACGATGATTCCAAACAGGTAATGGATGTCCGTATCATTATGTATATATCTTCCATGATCTAAAATTGAACTGCAGCCTTAGAAAATGTTAGCTTTAAACAGATCATTTGACTCGATAGTATTTGATTTTGAAGTACTTTGAGATGTTTTAACATGGTAAGGCTCTGTAAAAAATGCAAATTCTATTTTTATGTACAAGGTATTTTTTGGAATTACTTCTCCCCTTTTAAAGTCTCACTAATACTCTCTTTGGTAAACTACAATAATTGCTTTTTCAAGACAGCATCCATTCTGGGCAAAGATTAGAGGTTATTGTGCAAGACTAATAAAATAGAATGTGGTACATTGACTATACCAAAATATGCAGAATATGTACATGATGTGTACATCTGTTTAATGTATGCACAGTTCGATGACCATCTGATTTTGTTTGAAATGAGCTGATGAATTAAACTAGCGACAGAATTATATCGAATTTGGACTGCCTGATAGAATTTGGCCGTCAAAGAGTTGGCTTCACTTTAATGGTAATAACAATCAGTGATCAAAAGTGCCCCAATAAACTTTAATCCTGAAGAGTAATGGAAGATCAGAAAGATCTTTCATGTGGCAACCTAAAATTAAGAGCACATCAAGCAGTGTGGCAAATTGATCAATCGCAGTTAAATTTTCAACAAAATGTACCTACACATAAAAGAGTTGAAAAAACAGTCATTTCATTTTTCGCACCAAGGCTCTGACTTATTTTGCACCAAAGCTATAATATTTAGTTGCAGTAAATTTCCAACTCCATAATGTGCCCAGGCAGATGGCCTGCCTGCTAAAGCATGGGATTTTTGATAGTAATGTGATAATATGTTTTATACAAAGGAACTATGTTGCTTTGTAAAATTGTTCAGAGCTCTGGAAGTGCTTGCCTTGAAGGGGCGGCACAGAGACTGAGTGTGCTCGTGACAGCTGTTGGCCATTGAATGTTTGTGATGCAAAGACAGTCCCTAGCATTGATTAATCAATGCAACAGTGACTTGTCGTGGCAACCAGCTGTTCAATGCTGTTAGCAGACATTAGGGACGGTCTCTGAACGTTTACAGGTAAATAGGCAAAACTCTTGCCTCGATCACCACCTGTTGTCAAGATGTCAGTGAGGATTGAACAGTTACAGAACCAGGACTGTGACCTTGCTAATCCACGGCATTATCTCTTATATGACGACCTTAATACATTTTTAATTTTTAAAGCTTTTTTTCCAGAAAAGGAAAAAGCCCCCAGTGCCATGGATTGAGAGCAATTTTCAGATAAATTGGTCATTCACTTCTTTGTGGAGTCTTGCTATATGCAACTTGACTGCTACGGTCATTGGATTTCAGAGTCATTACCTGCAAAGCACTTCAAGACATTTTGATATTGGCAATCGATAATATTATTAATACTGAGAAATCATGACAGGAGGACGTCTCAAAGTGCTTCACAAAAAAATTACTGTGAAATGAATTGATTGTATTTGTAGGTGAACATAGCAGACAATTTAGACACAGAAATGTCCCACAAGCAGCCATGAAAACACCCTTCTCTTTTCAAATACAAGCAAGATCATCTCTTTGTCTTACAAAGCTCGCTAAACAATAAAACAAATAACTGTCCATGTAGATGAGTAACTTCTGCTAAGATATAACAGAACGTTTCAGTCCAACGCTGTTTAGAAACTGTTCTCATTTCATCCCTTTGCATTTGTATATTTGCAGGAACCAAATCCATTCCTTCACTCCACGTTGGACGCTGATTCACTGATCAAGAGCCCAACCCCACCACCAAATAAAGAGCAGGCACGACTGAGCTCGTCAAACAGAAGTCTTCCTCCACTTCATTTCCCCCCGGAGATTGTCCCATTTGATGAAGCGCTGCGAGACATCACTGTGCCGAAATCCATGCGCCAGTCACATGATGTGGGCCTGTCAGATCCAGTCTCCCGTCATGGCACACAGTTCCTGGAAATCAAAAACCTGGAGCGGAGAGGTGAGCCAACTAGAAAAAAATCAGTTTATTCAACTAGATGTATTAGTTCAATTGAACTTATTTTCTACGATAAATTCCACAGATTCTATATATTGCGAAAGCTAAGAGTAAGATAGCCTCTTATACCAGGTTATTTAGCAGATTGCTGTTTTTTAGCAGATTGTTTTTTTCACTCACTTGTTCCCTGGTGACATTCTTCAGAACAAAGTAAAACAGGAATTCACCTCTTAAAAAATGTCACAAAGAATAATAAATCGGAAGAGGAGGAAATTGGCTTTACATTAAAAACACTTTTCAATTGCCAGATAGATAAGACTTGTTCATGAGCATAAATTGTTGGTGCAGTTATTCGAGCCCTGATGTCGTCAAGGTGCAAATACCAAGGACAATGTGGGGCAGACCTTGGAAATACTACAGCAATGTATGGTACTTTGTATCCAAGTGTATTTGAAGCTTTCATCTTATGGAAATAGGTCAGCAAGCTAACGCTGAAATCATTTACCTTGGAAACTGGCTCAGGAAACTGGCTGGATTTAAAGGACCTCTGTCAAATCAGAGCCGAAAAGCACATTAAGCACTTGAAACTTAATGTGAAGGGAATAAAATGCACAGCTTTTTCATATAGTCTTGTGTCAGCACTTGGTTTTCTGAAAGCATGCGTCCATAGTTGCACTTTTTAAGAGACTGTACGTAGCACCTTCATGTCTACCCATATTTTTATCCAGAAAGTCAAATGTGATTTGTTGGATTTATTTTCAGAGATGGAGAAGCAGATGAAAATTGAGAACCTATTTGTGACGTGGCAACAGCGCTCTGCTCAGTCCAATATGCCCATAACAGTAAGTAATGATCTAGAACAAGCCATGGAAGGTCGTGCTGACCTCTCTACTGCAACTATAAATGTTGAATATGCAGTTGAATACAATAAAACACAAGCTTTGGGATGAAATCCAGGCTTAAATTTGCTCTGGGTTGTTAAAACGATCAACTTCTATGAGCCCGTGTGCAGGGGGAAAAGGCACTAATGCTGTCGTACGGTGCTTTTTATTCACGTGTGCCAAAAATGTTGATTCAATGTTTTTCATTGAAATAAGTTCTGGATGTATAGTAATAACCAATGAACATGATCTCTGGTTTAGACTGGTGACCTGGATACCCTTAAACAGTCTTCTCGTCTTGTCCACTATTGTGCAACTCCACTTCTGTTTGATCCCATCTTCAGACAACAGATCCAAGCAGAGCAACAAGTTGGATCAGAGGGAAAAGTAAGTGCAGTCTAAACAAGACATGTCAAACAACAACAACGATTACATTTGTAAAGCACCTTTCACGTTGGGAGGACGTGAAATGGAAGCAGCTAGAACAACTGTACTATGACCAATCTGTATAATCTAATGAGGGAAACATGAGTACAGTGAGACTCACAAGAGGGGAAGGGAATTGAGAGAAGGGGAGAAACTGGCAAGTAAGAAACTCGGAGAGGGACTGGCATACGAAAGGACACTTGGAGGAAGAGAGTGCAGGGGATGGGGGTGGTTGTAGGATTGGTGAAGGCGCAGAATGCAGAGGCATTTGGTTTTACAGTTTTTTTAAAAAATGACATTGTCAGGACATCCGGACCTAATTATAAAGAAGAGGTCAGTTGGCTCTTACCTAAGAACAAGCTGGCATCTGTTAGGAATCAGTGGTTCATTGAAGCAAACTGTTGTGACCCGCAAGCATTTCAGAGAGGGACAGTACATCTGCCAATCCATACGTCCCATCCATTAATAGATGAAAGCAAATCCTGGCACACTACAACCAAGAGAATTGTATCTATTTAATTCAGTTTACATCATTAACTCTTCGAGAGGACCACAAAAGCTTTTTTGTACCTTCAGTAATGAAGAAGACCTTGAATGGCATTTACCTAATTGTTCCATGAACCATGAAACAGTGTACTTATGCGTGCAAATGAGCATCTGTCATTCAAATAGAACAAAGCCTTGCCTTCTGGTTCTTTCTAAGATTGCCTCAGTGGTCATATGAATCAGTCCTTTCCTCCTATCCCTCAATCCTTTAGTGCTTATGAGCTTTCTGTTATTGCAGATTTTTTATTATTAGCAGTTCAGTTTTGTTACTAAACATCGAGGAAACATTATTAGTAGGTATTTAGCTGTTCATTGCTTCACTGATCAATGACCAAATGCTTAAAAGTCCTTTTTTTTTTTACAAATTTGCCAATATTTACTTCTAGACTTTGACCACAATTTATTATTTTTGAATGTCAAAGCTGCTGCCAAGATTTACCTTTGTTCTAACTGTTGTCACTTTGTCCTAAGATGATGCCAGGATCTGATCTTAAATTCCTTCAGGTGACAGATGCACACTGCATGTGTGGTGTGTGTAATGCCAATATCACAGAGTTATCAGAAGTGTCCACGTTTCAATCACTGCAAAATGATTCTGAATAAAAGTACTATTTGAGCATTTGAGTGGGATATTTTATTGTAATCTGCTGATTACAATCATAACATCTTCCCTTGTTTTCTGTACAAAAGCCTCTTTTGGTTAATCTTTGACCTGGACACTTTTACTGTATGTCTTGAAAGTCGTTAAATAATCTGAGATCTGGTCGGCTTGTCTCAATACAACATGTTATTGCAGTACAACGACCGCTAGTGAAACTTTAATGTTGGTAGACCTTTATTGACTCCATCAACTCTTTAAATTGTAGCAGAGCATATTCGTTTAATAGGACAGTTGGTGTATGATGTTTTCTGATCTGCATATTTTCTCATGAAACCTTTATACCCCACAAAACAGAAACGTCATCGTTCAAGTGATTCGGCAGCTTCAGGGAGAGACCGTAGTCACAGTTGTGATTCTGTGGAGACAATGCCATCCAAACTGAAGGAGGAGCAGTGGCTGGGAGAAATCTCAAATGCATTCATGCAGCAATACATCCAATACTTGCAGAGCATGGGCTTTATTCTGGTGCAAGTCCGTCCACCTTCTCCTACAAGGAGGTAAGGAGACAAAAAAAAGCTTCAGTGTAATAGAGCATTATCTCAGCTTTTCTCTGAGCAAGTCCCACAAATGAGAGAATAAGGCTGCTAATATCATGGGGTCTAAAATGGGAATTCAAATGAGATTCCTAAGTAAAGAAATCCAATAGAATAACAACAATCCACCATAGGAATGGACTATAACATTGTACTTCCCAACAAGTGGGCAGGCTGAAGATTTGTCCTGAAATTAAAACTTAAGGTTTACAACCTTACATTTTTCTTACTAATCATAAATTTAGCTGGCTGGACTAAAATACACAAGTTCAGAAAACAAGGCTGACAAGGAGAAAACTAAATCAATAAGCTAATTTGAAAACAGTGAGGTGCTTTATTACAAAGTATTGGTAGTCTGGAGCAGGCTGTCAGGAGTGCTAATCATTGTATAAGATATTCACGCTTTACGCTTAGCTGTGTTAAAATCCAGCAAGCTTCTCCTGGCCAGTGTATCTCTTCCCCTAATAACATGTTTGCTTGTGGTATTACTACTTGTAGATTACTAGACCAGGCACTTAATGGATTCTACTGGCAGCATTGATGCATCAATTATTCATGCTGTAGCATTCAACTAGTGTTGTTAATCCTAACAGTGGAATTCCATTACTAATGATCCAAATGACCATTGTAGCGGGGAATCCTTTGCATAAACCATCTTTGTTTCCTTTTAGTTTGGCTCGAACACGGCCTGTGGGGTCCCAGACCACAGACACTCGACCTATGACATCCATCTCCAAGCAAAAAAGTGATGACAGTCCAAAGGTGAGTGACATGGCAGAGCTTAGCTCAAAGCTTCAAAGCAAAAAATAAGTACTTGCCATGTTGGAATTGCTTCATGACTGTCAGCTTTTCTAACTCAACCAAGAAATTATATTCTTTTTAAATGCCATACACAATAACTTCAGTTATTTGATTCATGTTTTATTGTCATTTGGGATCTTATTTCCAAACAATTAGGCCATCCCAGCATGTAAGTTATATAATAAGTTGTAATGTTAACACAATTGCATAAATTTATTTAATGAATAATGAAAGCATCTGCCTGATCAGGTGGACATAAATGACCAATGATACTATTCGAAAAGAGAAGGAAGTTTCTGCTGGTGTCTTGGTCAACAATCCCCCAATATAAAATTGGTCATTTGTTTCATGCCTGTTTGTGGGACATTGCTGCACAAAACTGGCTATTGTGTTCGCTACAAATACAGTTACTACACTTCATGGAAAAGAAATCTGTGAAGCGCTTTGAAACATTTTGATGTTTCAGGCGCTGTATCAAGTGCAAGAAATTGTTTTATGCGTGTGCTTTTTCTAAAGCTAAATAATATGAAGTATAATTAAGCAACTACACAGATGTGCTTTTGAAGCTGTGACAGAAAATTTGAAGGTGCATAGAAAGCTACAGAAGGCATACAAACAATAATTTTGGCCTTCCAGTCGGGCCTGGCAGTATAATAATGCAGTGCGCATTAAGAGGTGAGTGATGTTTTACAGCTATCTACAGTCAGCTATTTCAGTAAGTGAGTCACACTTCATTATAGATCTCAGCACAGCAGCTAGTGTTTGGCATGATGAGCAGCTCTCATTTCATTACAAGTGGGGGAAGGGGCACTGCTTATGCCAATGCAGAAGTAAGTGCCAGCCCATGAATTAATAATCCTTGCATTTTGATATTGCGCCTTATCACGTCTTCAAGACATCTTAAATTAAGCCAAAGTTGTGCAAACCTGAGTATTTCCTCACCTCAGGGGCATGGGAAAGACATGGGATATTGTATTCCCAAGATCCTAATGAGTTGATGTCTGTGTTTGTTTTACAGAGTATGGAGAGCTCCAGTGTAATGACTTATCACCTACAGAGGGCTCTGCCAGGTGGAATTGTACTCATGGAACTTGCTTTCCAGGTAAGAATGACTGGCTCTGCCTACACCAGTCTCTCTGGGGAGGGAGCCTCATACATCTTGACTTTAGTGATCTATTTTATTCCATGTGGGAGTCGGGATATTGTGTTACAGAAGCGTACAATAAACAATGATCAATGCTATTACAAAGAATAATGCATTAAATATCTGACCATATGAGACATGAGTTTGGGTACTGGGTCAATTATCTTAGACCAGCACCATAAGTCGATATAATCTGCTGATTGAAGTTTGTTTATTTTATTCATTGCATGACCTTATTAATATGTCGTTAAGCATATTTTATATGTATTTTTAATCAGAACTCTGCTATTCCACATATAAATATGTAACCGCATCTCAGGCTGTACATCTTGAGTTATTTTACTTGTGTTGGAGTCGTGTCTACTATTTGCATTACATGAAGAGAAAGATCAGGACATTCATTTCATTCTCTCAAACAAAAGACTGAACCATACTGTTTTGCCACAGCCTGTCTCGAAGATCTCTTTTTAATGGCTTCAGAAGAATGAAAGCTGTCCCAATAATTTTCCAACACAATAGCTTATGTGTGCTGCTCACCAAAATTCAAGATATTTATACAGTACTGTTGCATTGCGTGGGTTCTAGCATCACAGATGATATGGCACTAAACTGCAAGGGTTAATGCTGCAGTATGTTATCCAGACTAGTGCACCACTGATAAAATTTGTATAACTTCACATAGCAAAATGCACCTAAGTGATGTTATGTATAAATTCACCAACCTCAGACTATAGCACCACAGTACAAGTGTAAGCAGAGGAACGAGTATCATGGAGAAGAATAGAAAAAACACAAAAAGCTTGTAACCTTCAGTAGGAATGATGCTGTGGTGCTGGGGGCTCCTGAGGCTGACTCAGCATGATAATATCAACATGGATCACAGGGCCCCTCTCCATGGGAGATGATATCAAGCAATATTGACATCAATTAATCCCGGAAGAATTCTCCCTCACATTGAAATGTCAGCTGGTTATGTTAAACTATTTCACTGGTGTTTCAGATTTTTTTAAAAAAATTCTCAAACCTATTTCATATTCATTGATCTGATATTTAAATTATGTCGGGTCCTGCGAGATACTGAATGAATTCAACTCGTGATGATAAGATTAGCTCTTGTCAGTAGATGGCATGAGTGTCTTTCCTTGTTCTGGTTTCAGCAGTATTTTAGCTATGTGCTGAAAACAGATGAAAAATAGGGGAAAATCTAAATCAAGAGTGCAAGGATTCCAGAAAGCTGTAGCTAGAAAGACCGGGCAACCAGCCAAGAAGATTAAGGGGGTAAAGAATAAAACTAGGTGCATGTTAGACACATTCAAAATAAAATGGTGGAACTAGAGGTACCTGTTAATTATGATGTGATAGGAATCACAGAGATATGGCTAAATTAGGATAATGGAAGTGAATACAACTTCCAAAGATCCAGGCTATTTAGGAAATATTGGAGGAATAGGAAAGTTGGAGTGATTTCCAGGTATGTAAGGGACACCTGTGAGGTTAAGATAATTGAGCGAATATTGCAGCATCAATCAAGGTACCCTCAAAATAAACCTTATGTGCCAACCTGCTGAATTAAATGTTTTCAAATTTGCTATTCTCTGCATGCTTGTCTAGATGTCCAATCGTGGATAAATGATAAGGCCAAAATCCCTTTAGGATATTTTTGCTAAATTAGGAACTGTGGTTGCTAGACTTGCTTTCCATGGTGTTTATAATACATCTACGTACACCCACACACCTATGACTGCTTCTGACCTCTGTCGCATCACATCTATTTTTGACCCACTGTTTCACTGTAATAACTGCAGCAATCCCCTCGCTGGTAATAGAGTTGGGATATCGGCTCTGCCTATCACAAACCGGATCATCTTCATTGAATGACAGAGTACAGAGTAGGAGTCTTGGAACTGCAAAGTGATTCCTGGCCTGGAAGTATAAAAGTTATCTTAGAATAAATCTGAGACTCGGCAAAATATTTAATTTAGCTCTCCAATTAGCTCTTGTGCCAAATGAGTTGGTCTGATACAAGGTTTCTTTTTATTTTTGCTTAAAAAAGCTATCTGCAGGATTTACTGTTTCTGGCTCTGAGGTGATCTGTTTATATTCTTGTTCCTGTTGCTTGTCTATTATGTCTCACATGGTCATCATCACCATAGCTTGTTGCTCCAAAACCACAGCCAGGATCTGGTGCTGTCATTTATCTCAAATAGTTCCTCAGGAATACAGGATGTTGATGGGGCACCACAGCGTTCAACGTTTGCCTAAGCTCTTCACTTTCACAGCTCAGGTTTTTTTTCTCAGCTTCCATTTGATCATATTGTCACAAAATCCTTGCCACCCCAGCTCTTGCTCGATTTAGGGTACACCAGTGTTTTCATTCGAGGTCAGTGCCTGCATTCATAAGACCAGTGATTGTAGCAAGACAGCACAATAGACTTGCTCAATACATTCAGTGGCTGTGGACAACCCCTCTCAGCAGACTCGGAGATGCCAAGACTAAATTGCAGCTTTAATTAAATTTAAATTGGGATGTGCCAATTAGTTTATTAATTACTCCCAGTCTCAGAATATTTCATTGGTTGGATTTGGGAGAGGAGAAATAATTATCCATCCCACCATGTACAGTTGTGGAATATTTAGGTTGAAGGCAGATGCATTGATTACAACAGTGAAGACTGCAAAACTGTAAGGGTCTTGCTCCATTTGCTGAAAATGCTCCTTTGAAACACCAAGCTGCAATAGCTTAAATATTTAGCAAAAAAAACAAAAAGAAAAGCAAAACTCTATAATGATCATAAATTTTCTGAATAAATTAAGTTCTAGTTGTATTTTAGTAGAATTTCCTTGCGTTTAGATTACAAGGTCAAAAACAAAGAGTTTGCTTGTATCCTAACTCACCTGGCTGTGGGCATAGCTGACTGAAGTGGCAAGATAAATTATACACTCATGCTTGTGCTATTTATAGAATACGTACTTGAGAAGGTCACCAAAATCACAAGTGTCCTCCTTGTATTATTGAAATTGAAGACCAAACCATCAGTTTGTGAGTTCTTGCATTCAACGTCTTAAATTTCTGATGTCTCTAATTTCTAGGGCTGTTACTTCTGTGTGAAACAGTACGCCCTCGAGTGCTCCCGGATTCCAATGGGACAGTCTGTCAATTCTCAGGTAACTTTGCCTATTTGAGAAGCGGAAGAAGAAAGAGGCTTCATATTTGATGATCGCACTAAATATTGAATTAATCCTTATTATTAACATAAAATATCTAAAATAAAAGACCACCCAGCATAATTCTTAACAAATGATAGCTTTAAAAAAATAGTGTTAGAGTATTTCTATTGTGAGATTTATATATTATTTAATGTCTTCATTCAAAACCTACATCAAAAGCTACATGTTAATCAAATACCTTGCCAGCTGCTGAATAAAAATGTATAAACTTCATAAAATTTGAATTTGATGGGGACTGAGTACTGTAGTGAATTGAAGCACTTTGACAAAAACATTAGAATCTTTGAGGGGGAAAAAAAAGTCTATTAAGTTCATTCAACCTAGCTCACTGCCATTTTACCTTTGGGACTTCTGTTCAAACCCAGCCTGGTTACGAAGAAACATTGGCTGATATAATATACTGCCGTGGGCAACAAACCCTAGTACAAGCACATTTTGTGTTGCAAATTCAGAGAATCTTTTAAAATCCATTGGGGAGATCACTATGGGCATAGAAAGTGCCACCTTATGAGGTCAAAAATAAAGGAGGTAAAACTAAATCATAACTTGCAAGCGAGATTTGAAAAGTAATTTGTTTCATTGTTTTCCTCTTCCCTTATTAATGCATTCGTTAATGCAGAATGCAGTGGCTTCTCAGTTGTGAGAATCACTTCAATCTAAATCCAAAACACATTTTGTGAATCGGGATTTATATATCTGTGCATCCCATTCAAGTTCTGTGACCTATGTATGCTCTGGTTGCTTGAATCCAGTTGGGTTGTTTTCCAGTTTATTTTATTGGAAACGCTTAGACGAAACAGGCTCTTGCCAATATGGCCATCTTTAAAATTGACTGTGTTTCTCCAATCAAAGCCTTATATTGTAGTTGGTTATTAATCTCAGCCAGGGAAGTTAGTTCATCGGATTGCGAGTGGAGGTATCAACAACCTGTCAACCGCTTCAGGATTGTCATTGGTAAAATCCGGGGAATGGTTCTTTTGTAAACTTAAGAAAGGTACACGGTAGTGCAAAACAGGATGCAGGTTTGCCTCTAGATTACAATAAGTGCTATTCTGTCCCAGGTTGAGCCCCAGGACACAATGCCGGTGATGTTTGAGATGCACATTGGTTGGGTTTTAATAGTTGTTACCTAGATTGAGATTTTACCCTTCCCAAAAAACAGCATCTAACTGATTCAATCTTGCAAGGTCACAATCCAGTTCTCCCCATGTGTTTATCCAATGTTGTGTAGACTTTGATGTTTGGTCTCGAGTCTTATTTGAGTCTCTTTGTTTTATTGACGAGTTTCTGTTTGAAATAGTGCATGTCTTTTTCTGCTCTCAAATATTTTTATATAAAAAATCCCTATAAGAGTTGTCTGTCCGTATGTTTGTAAATAATGTGTGGTCTCTTGTTGGTCTTTGTTCATCCCATTTGTTTGAGGCACTGCCACACAAAGAGCTGGATTGTACACAACAGTCTCTCTTTTTGGTAACACAGAGTTTTGATAGTAAAATAATAACCAAGTTCTCAATTTAAATTAAAGGTTCAGAATGCAGTTACAGCAATATGCCATGGTAAAATGGATCTAAAAGATAACCATTCAAAGTCGATACAATATTTTTTTAAAAATCTGATGCCTCTACTCATTAATTGATTATTTTTAAATGTAATTTGCTTTCCAAAGTCGAGAACTGAAATATCACTTTTCCATTTCTGTGATGGGAGCCATAAATGTTTTCTGAGCAGTTAAAATCTTTGTTCCATTAAGTCATGAGCAGGAGGGTATGTTGTGTTGCCAAGCTATAGGTACATCTTTGGCCAAGAGACTTTCATAATAGAGGCTTGGATTAAAATAATAACAATAATTGCTTCTGGTTTTGGCAAAATTTGATTTAATGGAACAACCCTGAGTTGTTCAGTTTTAAAAGAAGACGAGTAACAAATGTGTTTTTGTTGTTGTGAGCTTTGGTGTGTGTCAGTGTCTCTCTGGAATAGAAATTGCTTTGTCTCTATGTTGAGTACCATACCCATCTCCATTCCTGTCTCCATCAGGGCTCTCTAGTGTCCAAAGCTCGCACCAAGTGCCTTGCTGAAGTGAGTTCGGTCTCAGAGTCAGCGGTATGTCCCACTCTCCAGGGGCCTTGTACATTCTCTCTTTTTCTCCCATTTCACATACTTGCTCAACTTTTGCTACACTGGCTCAGGTTCTCATTCTCCATCCCTCTCCGCCACTGACTGATCATTATAATGTGATGTGTTGTATTAATGGGTATAAGTTGCTTCTTATAATGTGCTTTTTTCAATACATGGAGGTTTAATCTGTGCTGCACTGCTCCGCTGCTATTTGCACTTTGGGTTTGATCATATACCAGAAAACTCCCTGCCTAATGCCACACTAATCACTTATTCTTCCTCATTCAATCAAACTCCATATACTAATAGGAATTGGCCATCGATTCATTAGAGGGAAAATTTTGTCTGGAGGTTACATACCGTTTAAGAAATGTGCGAAAGCCCAAAGGAGACCCCATTTACTTCCCTCCGCCCCACCTCCCCAACCCCCTTCCCACTCAACTCCTGTTAATCCTGTAAACCAAAACCCTTCTCTTATGTACTTCAATTTATGGGGGTTCAATGAATCTGGAAGATGGTTAGTTTGTATTTCCTTCAAGTAATAGGGAAGTTAATCAATTCATATAACATTCACAGTCGCCTTACCCTTTAATTCTCTGAGTGGAACTATTTCTGATTCTATTCATTGTTTTCTCTGGTTAAGT
Organism: Callorhinchus milii; assembly: GCF_018977255.1. Taxonomy (NCBI): domain Eukaryota; kingdom Metazoa; phylum Chordata; class Chondrichthyes; order Chimaeriformes; family Callorhinchidae; genus Callorhinchus; species Callorhinchus milii. Next base: position 20,135,987 of record NW_024704746.1, read on the forward strand.
AATGAACAGTATGGTTCACAGTGGAATCTTAGATGCAACTAAATGGAGGGAATATAATATAACCAAATATGTCAGTCCAGTGTTTTCGAATCAAATCATTTACTTCCCTACTCCCTCTAACCAATAAACAATTCCTGTTTTTATGTGGAGATTTAACTTTCAAAAACAATTAAGATGTATTGTAAGATGAGCATGCCCATGGCAGGCAGTTTAACACTGGCCCATTTCTATTCTGTTTGATCTATGTTTTGTGGAAATTCATCATTTAGGAAGCTTTCCAAATGGCTCTCTGCACACTCTAATGGTAACTTTCTGAAATTCTCTCATTTGCAAATCTTTATAAAATCTCTTGCGTTCAGGTGGCTGCAATGAGAATATTCGGTTCAACTTTAAGTTCTCAAATGTAAAATCGAAACAGTTTCATTCATTGCTCACCGGGTTAATTTTATAGCGCTTTATATAAAAAATAATTTTATAATTCCTTCAAAATATTTTTTTTAAAATTTGGACACTCTATCCATGACTCTTTGTGGGACACTGCTGTGTGGTTATTGTGTTTGCCCACAAACATATACAGTCACTACACTTTACAGTATATTCTGTGAAGCACTTTGAGAAGTCTCAAAGACGTGATAAGGCGCTAAATCAAATGCAAGGATTATTATTATAATCGTAAGTACCTGAAGTTTGCAGATGCCTTTTGTGGAGTTGTGTGCAGTGCTATCAGATAGACGTCTGTGGAAATACTGGCAGGATCTTAAAATACTTTGGTGTGAATTCTGTGGTGGTGGGAAGTGATACTTTGGTTAAATTCATACATTGTGTTCAATGGGTTTTCTGTTGGAACTAGACTTTCTAGAGGAATTGTGTTGCAGTTAGGCTTATCCCTGGGTGGACATGTGTGCTGTGCAGGGTGCTTGGGTTTTTTGTAAGAATATGGGAATTATGGAAATGTTTCTTTAAAAAAAACAGATTGTTGGGCACATAGTAAGGTGAGTTGATTATATAACTTCTGAAAACATTTGTAATAAAAGACAATATAGTGAAGAAGAAAGTGCAGTACTTCATGTCTCTTTTCACCCTGTTCAAATAAAGTTTGTACGTCTTTATGAGGGTTTGCCCTTGACTGGGCTTATAATTTTCTGGAGGAATATACATTCTTCTGGTTTTAATTTTTTATAATATCTGAGGCACATAAAACTGTTGAATGTCACATAGCAGCACAAAATGTAATTTGAAAAAAAATTAATACCTGAGATCACTTGTAAATGAAATATTTTCAATGAGATATTGGTATTGTACAGGAATAGGATAACTTCTTAGGAGTTGCATTTATTGTTGGGAATTTAAAAAAAAGTGTTGGGTGTAATCTAGGATTTTACAGTCACAAATAGAGAAGTTACCTGGATCGAATCGGGAAAGGCTAATGGGAAGAGATTATTTCTAAGCAAAGGAAACTTAAAGTTCTAAGTGTAATCTTTACGTTTAGTCAAGGTTCACCCCATTATGGCAGTTTATTCAATATATCAACTTTTACATTTCAAAAAGTAAGTGGATTAAATCTTGTTTCAATAAAGATTGAAGTGTTGCATTGTGGTGCCATGGTCGGTGGGGGGCTGAGGGAGAGATGATCTTTATGGTTTGAGCTGAATACTTACTTAAGAAGGGATTCCTCTCCCAATCCTGGAACGGTCCAGTTTATATACTATGAGCAGGTTTTCTAGGGTTGAGTGGTGGGTGTGTCCCAATCAGTACAGAGGTGGATAAACCCTCCCAACAACAGTTGTAAGATGGTGGCCTTTTTTCATGTCTCTTGACTTTATCAGATTTAGTTTCACTTGTGCATTGTTTTTAACTGACCAATTCCATTAGCAGTACAATATTGCTTGGATAGATGTCTTATCAGTAAAACCTATTCATGACATAACAAGATGTTAGAACAGCCTTCTTGGATCAATAGGAACAACATTGGTCTCCTAACGAGTTGAACTATCAAAACTGTCAACTTTACGACTCCTTTATCTTTGACCATTCAAGGCCATTCTGACTGCTGTGTTCAGATGGTCATTGGAATTATAGGGCATTCTATAATCGGTTGCTAATGGGCTGCATATTATTAGGGTAATGGACCATTTTGACAGCAAATTGGTTCCTTATTAAAACTCGTTGTTCACAGTCCTGAATCTTCTTCATTCTAATGTAATTGCCAAAATAAAGATGCTCCCTTTGATATAAAATATTCCTTTAGATTATGTTTTGGATTAAATAGATAAGGGACATTGTTTGTGATGCAACTCATGGTTTTATCAATGGAACTGGGAAGTAATGTGAATTTTGACAATATTGCAAACATTTATTTAATAAAATGCTTCGTTACTTTTAAACTTTTAAATTGTAACAAATGGTCAATTACATGTTCAACTTTGCAATTTAGGTTGGGGAGATATAATTGTAATTATGGCCACAGTAATTTCTCTGTTCAGGATCGTTGTCGAAATAACCAATCTTTACATGTTACATATAATATTTGCTCTGGCAGCTGTCAATGTTATTTACCGAGGAGTGTGACAAAGTGCGGGACCTGATGCACGTTCACTCCTTCAGTTACGATTTCCACTTGCGCATCATTCATCAGTACCTGGTTGGCCGTCAGATGACACTAAGGCAAGGCTACCACCTGACCAGCTTCCTGGAGGATTTTATCTGTCACCATCCTGACATTCCCAAATACGGAAGGAACCATATCTTCGAAGGTAAAGAAAAAGGGTAAACTGAAAAATGCAAGAAAATAAAGGGCTTGTAGAAGATGAGAAGTCCGTTATATAAGCTCTGGTTAGAATATTGAGTCTTATTGCTTGTCGTCGCAAATTTGTTAAACATCTTCATTTTTGACAGGAAAACAATTTCACTGCAGTCAATTCAAAACATAGCTACACAACTTCAATGAATAGAGAACAGACAATTGAGTAGTGAGATGTACAATTTTCCCCTGAGTGAGGAAGGCAGCACAGTTCTTGAGTGAATTTTAATTGTGCATTATTTATTCGTGGGACAAGGGGAAGAAATAAATTTGCATCCCACTATTGCTTTCAGTGTATAATTGATTTGGAATTCATGGACCAAAACTGGTATTAAATGTAATTTAAAAGGACGTATCATGTTGGGACTGCAGTATGCTGTAATATGAGTGTAAAGGTACCGTTTCATGTCTAGAGTCATCACATAGCAAAGGTATAGTCTCAATTGTCTTACTTTGAGATGCATTAACCAGGTGCTTTCTACTAGAAGGAGGGAAATTTGGAAATAAGAGTAAATCTGAGATATTCTCACCAACCACCTAATGTTTAGTTACAGTGCAGCATTCGTGATGGTCAGAGAATGAGTCATTTGGTCACTTCTGTGTGGTGGTTGGGGACAAAGAGAAGAGAAAAGGAAATGAATGTGTGTTAACACTTTTTTTAAAAAAATGTAGTTTAGATGTGCTGTACACCTGGTGGTTCGATGGGTAAATGTTTTGTGTTTATATGCTGCATATGGAGTCCTGTAGCTTAGTGATTAGAGCACTCTCCTCGCAAGCGAAAGGACCTAGATTTGATTCCTGGCAAGGTGAAACACTGGGCAAGTTTTCTTACTCCACACGCCTCTTGTTTACCTAGCATGAAGTGGGAACCTGGTAGTTATTTAATTGGCAGATCACTTTTCCGGGGGAAATAATCCTTTCAAAAAAAATTCTAATAAAAATTGATCACTCAATCCACGACTGTTTGTGGGACACTTCTGTGTGCAATTGGCTGCTGTGTTTCACCCACAAAATATACAGTCAACTCAGTTTACAGAATATTCTGTGAAGCTCTTTGAGACATCTCGAAGACATGATAAGGTGCTATATCAAATGCAAGGATTATTATTATTATATAGTACTGAACCACCAGGGGAAACAAAAAATATTCCAAAACCCCCAAAAAACTCTGATAGCAGGCTGGAGAGATTCCACATAGATATGATAATGTGGAACACATTGCTAAAATGAACAAAACAAATTATGCAAATTGATGCCTGTTGCTGAGATTAGGTTTCTGAAATTCCATTCTCAATCTTTTTGTCTTTTTTTTCCAAGGAAACATTTGCCTGTCTACAAATATGACAACAGCTCACCAGTTATACAACTACATCACAGACCATGCCAGCATATATGGAATGAAGCCACTGAGGATGTCAAGAATGACTGTCAGTATGGATAGCAGAAAGGGGACGCAGAACACAGAAATGCATGAATATGCGCTGGTAGCCCTCTGGAATAGGTATTATACAGCTAAGATATTTGCACACCATTTTGTTATTGGAATCTCACTTCCATTTGACCGAGAGAATAGGTGTGCTTGGTGTCCCTGTACTCTTGAGAACTGCACCCTATTACCCTACACTTATAATGCAGACCTTGTATGTAATACTTTGTTATAATTAGGAGCATGTTATGATTAATGTATATGAGCAGAGGTCCAGCAGCTTTCTAAGGCTGGTGTAACTGAGTGTTTTATAATGAGAGGGGAAAACAGTAAAGGCTAGAGAGTTTCATGATTTGAGCGCAGTTCTATCTCAAAAGTACTGTAAAGGGCAAAATGATGTATTGAATCATGTTTGGAACTGATAGAAAGGCTTCATAAGAATTTAATCTCATTTCCTTGTGTTTTGTGTTAAGATCGGGATCGTACAAAGATTCTGAAGGAATCCGACACCATGATGAGTTTGATGTGTCCTTGTTAGTGTGTCATAGCGCAGGTCCTTTCGAGGAACAGCCAGAAACAGAACACAACATGTTGCGGTAAGGACTATGCCCTGTCTCCACATAATGAGTTAGTTATTCCCCAAGGCTGACGTGGAAAATGTTAAGGGGCAAGAGTGTCCATGTAGCTCCGTGAATCTTTGTCAACAAGAAGGAATGAAGTAACTTCAGCTCGGCATCGTGCTCTTTCACTGTCAAGCGATCTGGGACGCTGGCCTGGGTATAGGGCGCTATATAAATGCAAGTTGTTGTTTATAATATATTCTATGATGTCTCAACGACATGATAAGGCGCTATATCAAATACAAGGATTATTATTATAACCTGCAATATAAAAATGTTTTACTTCTGCAGTGCATTTAGGTAGGCACTTTTAGAGATACCAATAATTTGTGCAGTAAAACCTCCGTGCTTCTCCTACCTGTGATTATTTGTAGTTTTTAAATCTGAGAAGTAGCCAGAATCCATCTTTCATTGCTGGCGTAGTGACATCCCTACAACATGTTGGAAGTAGTTATTTTGTGCTGCACAGAACATGTCTTAATATTGTCAAGGATGTCCCTTATTTATTGTAGTGCCTGATATTCACTCTGCCTGTCACTGTAATGCTGACTAGGTTTATTTATAATCTGAAGCACTGTGGAATTCAGCATATGTCCACGGTTGAGGTAATCCAAAATGTCTAATGACAGGACCCTATGTGTTTGGTATTGTTACTTTTCCATATTGATTCTACATTAAATTTGAAAAAATCCTGATGCTAAATTTTAAATTACCTCTTAGCTCTACTCATGTGGCAATGACATTTAAATGCAGAAATGTTTTTTTTCTATATAAATACAGCTGTCATTTCAAGAACTTAACACTGTGTACAATGAGACTCCACAAGTTCAATCAAATTTTTTCAGCATAAATCTTTCCCTACTCTGTTGTTCTCCACAAATCTAATTAGTGAGTACAGACAGGTTTGACATATCTCAAATAGAATTAAGGCTACTGCTTGTGTAGTAGTTAATTATCCTTTAGTCAATTTGTCTATAAATTGTAATTGCATCCATTTCTGACGGGTTTCTGGTTCATTGAGCTGTTCAATATGGCTGTGTTTCATTACATTGTTCTTATGCTCCATTAACTACTTTGTATCGCAATCAATATCCAAACGATATTAATGGCCGATTTGAAATATGGATTTTTTAAAAATATAAATCATATCACAAGGGCTTTAGCTCAAAATAACAGGGCCTCGTATCGGATATATTGGAATGGATATCTGTAACAAAACATTCTACATTTTGCAGTGATTAAGGTGCTTCACAAATCTTCTTCCTCAGTTGTTCGTCTCCCACGCATAAAGCAATAGAGGGGTCAACATGCAAATAAACTGTTTTAAATGTTTTTAATCCTACAGTACCTGTAGAAGCCATACGATGGCTTCGAGGCAGCACTGGCTTTCTTTCAGATTTACACTTAATTTATGTTTCTCCTGTCATCAGTTCATTCTCTATTAAAGAAACTCTTCTGCAATTTGCAATGATGGTGTTGGCAGATGCATTTGTTGCCTTGGGTCTAACCTGGTTCTTCTCCTCTCTTTCAAGGAAGTTTCCTACAGTTCTTAAGAACAACTTTGTCAGGAGAGTCAAAGGATATTGTGTCAGATTTTAGCTTTGGGTGTGGAAACATCATTAATCTGAAGAGATATCTAGCCCAGAAATGACAATTTTTACTTGGTTGCCCCCAAACGGACAGGAGGGTTTTCCAATTTGAAGTGCAGCATTGATGAAGGCCTAGGAAATGGGTTATTCTTCTGCAGTTTTTAAATATGTGATGGTTTTCCCTTTCCTGCCCAGTATTAACTGAGTCTTACAGAAATTAATGCTTTAAATTTGATTCCTGGGGGCTGTCTGACACATAGAAACCCATCACCTTGCTCACAGTAACCAAACCAGACAGAGTTCCACAGTTATATGTCATCTATGCTTGGAAATGTCCTGCATTTAGAATGGAGTATTCACTCTCCTTAGAGGGACGTACCCTGCATAACTAATTCTGGAAAGTGTTGGGCAGGAATTGGCCAAGGCTTTTGGGTAACCCAGATTGCATGTCGGAGTTTTGTTTGGAGGTTAACCAGCTAACGTATTGCTTACCATTGTGAGCGCTGTCTGGCAATCTTCACACTACTTATCTTATCCAACTAGCACTAAGTGATAAATGTACTGAGTTAGATGAGAGCTTTGCTCATCATCTGACTATTCTGTACCTGACCTGGGAGTCCTCACTGCTGATAGATTCTAAGTGTTCAGTTCCCCAATACTGTTTTGCTTGCCTTAGTGAGTATCAAAATTCACATGTTCACAGATTTGTGTGCATGGATATTTGCTGTGGCATCATTCCCTAGGTCTGAGGCCGAAATCCTATATGTTTTTATGGAGGGCAGAACATGCTGTAAGTGTTTGTAAAGTAGAGAAGCTGTGAATGCTTCTTTTGCTTGAGAGGAGCCAGTTTTTTGTTGTGTCCTGGGTTACTCTAGAGATGACTCAAAACAAATTTGTTGTTAATTGAATGGTAAATGTATTTTTTTTCAAGGTTACGCTTCTATGTGATAATGACAAGCTGCAGGGAGCTCTTTCCACGACTGACTGCTGATATGAGACGCTTTAAGAAACCTCCCCGGACTCGCAGGGATTCTTTGGACTTGAACAGAGATTCCTCGTCGGAGAAATCTGAAACCGAACGGAGAGAGAGTGACCCAGATGGGTGGGATGAGGCAAGTGATTCCAGTGAGTTCTACTCTCACGGGAAGCAGTTTAAGATGGCACCGGAATTGTTTTACTCTTCACCGCTCTTCCCACTGCTGTCCTCTGAGGTGGCCACAGCCCAGGAACAGATTGCAACGATGGTTCAACAGGCAAAATCTCACTGCCGTCGCGACGTGCTCTGGCAACGTCTCTTTCTGGGGGAGCATCTGTCATCAGACAAATACAAGATGAGCAAGCTAACATTTACAGAGCTCGAGGAGTTGCTGAGTGCAGTGCATAGCAAATCCATCTCCGAAATTGATCCACAGCTGGTAAGAGATTGAATCTTCCCATTTACTTGTACCTCTGAATGATTGTCTCGCTAAAGGTTCCTGTTATCTAAAAGCAATGAGGAAAACACAAGGTTGTTTTGGTAGAAGTTTCAGTCTAAAGTATTATCACCCATTGGCAAAGATACCCAATTGGATTGCTGGATTTGATAAAATAGCGATGTAACATTTACGTTTCTCCCATATAATCGAGGCAGCATACTGATTCCAGTTACAGGTGACTTGCAGAATAATTCCAAACTCAGTCCCATTCATAAAACATAGATAGCCTGGATATTGACCAAAGAACTACAGACATCTGCATTAGCTTGGAGATACTGGAACAAAACTGCCTCCTGACATAATTATCAGTGTGATAAACTGAGTAGCTCAGTGATTCTTTGGCATGAATGGTCTTCCACTTTGCAGCTGAACACCAACTTGTGGGAGTTTTTTTTCAATTACTCTGGACCAGGCGGTGGGGGGATGAAAGAGAACTCTTTATGTTGGACGTACTATCTCTTTCTGTCTTCCTGAAGTAATTTAGTTATGTTTCCCCTTTGAAAGAGGGAGGGAGAGGGGAGTGGGGAGGGTGTAGGTCTCATTATTCCAAGCCAATCTATTGTTCTACATGTGGAACTTTAATTGCAATTGATTACTTAATTACGAATTACAATTATGCACAATAATTCTATCAGCGAAGTGTGCTGCTGTATAAAATACATGACATATTTTGCAAAACAAACCCTACATTTTGTATCAGGATTTTTTATAGCCTTTTTTCAGACTTGATGAAAATTCTAAGAAATGAAACCATACGTTTCCATTCATTTTGTTCTGCCAGATGTCTGACACGTGTAGAAATCCATCATCATCTCCACTCATTGAACATAATGCCTTCGATCCAAACAGCTTTTTAATTTAAATTGCATACCTTTGTAGTTGTAAATTTGGCTTGAGAAATGGGGAAAATCAGGCGCTCCCATTTCTGCAGCTATTGCAGTGGAGTCCCAACCCAATGTGTTTGAAGCCAAACTAAATAATCAATAAACATTTTGCAGGTGTACATTATGGGATTAAAAACATTGATTAAAATGAATGATAATGAATTGTACAGTGCCCTGGACTAAAAGGTGAAGAATATTTAGAGAATTTGTTAAAAAGGCATGTTAATCCTGTTAGTTAATTAGTTATTTAGTGAGGCAAGTACAAATGGGTATTCAAATAGACTTAATCGAATGGAATTTAAAGCTTTACAATATTTGTATTTATTTGCCCAGATCACTCCTCTGACATTTACTTCCAGGCCCAAATCACATTTTATTGTTTTGTCTGCTTTCTGCAATGCTATTTAAAAGTGAATATGTTCTATTTCCCTAGTAAGCTATGAGTAGAGAATTAACACCCTTCTGTCATCAGAAGACAATGTCTGGGTGGTAGGTCCTGCATCACCTTTGAAATTATTGCACGTAACATTTACTGGAATATTTAACAAAATATTTCCTTTTTTAAGTGAACCAAAGTGAAATTTTCAATATGTTGATGATCTTACACTTTCAAAGAGAAAACATAATTGGACTCGATGAATTGTTTATATACAAGGCCATTTCTGCTTTGAGACCAGTTGCAATGCAGTTTGCTACTGATCTCCAAATCAGATACTTAGCACTTGGCAAACAAAATTGATATTCTTCTTGGGGTGGAGAGGGGTGGAAGTGTAGGGTATTGAGAGGAAGCATGGAGGGAAATACTTTAGATAAAAAAGGTTGATCACTTAGATTTTGAACCTGTCACTCAGCAATATAGATGAAAGGGCACAGCCATAGACACTGCACTACAAAATGAGTCCCACAGACTATAATTTGTAATTTCCATTGATTGTAATCATGGAAAAAGTTCAAAATATATGGCCATTGTATCAAGTACTGTGACAACAACCAGTGTTCTGTCTTTTTTTTCTAACTGTAATTTGCTGATCGATGAAAAGTTTGAAATAGCCAGATATTAGAAAAAAAACAAATGGCACAATCTAATGATTTCAATATTTTTCTCGTAGGGGAATTGGGTTCATACTATATTCCCTTTCATCCTCTTTCCTACTTTGTTTATTCTTACTGTCTCTTTACCCCTTGGCCAATTGCAGTAGTACTTGTTGTGGTATGAATCTGTCTTTTCTCCCAGGATTGCTTTCTATCAATGAGTACCAGCTGGTATCAGAGTCTGATCAAGGTTTTGCTGAACCGATTCTCCCAGAGCTGCCGACACTTTGTAGATGCAGACAGAGGAATCCAGTATTTGGTAAGATGAAATACAATATCGAAAATCCAGTACAGAAAACAACTAGCAGTGCACCAGTGGCAGAACATGCATGTTGCTTTTATTTCCAAAAAGCACAGCTTTTATTTTAACCAAGATTATCCATTGCTTGCTTGATGTGAAACAAATGTGAACTCAGATTTTGTGTTGAACAAATCGAAACTCTAAATGAATCCTCATTGTACATACTGTGCACGAAAGACACCCGAGTATTTTGAAAGGTTCTTTTGCAAGTGGAAGAGTAGTATCACTAGATTAGTTCAATCTCTAATTGTTCTTTATCCTAAACTGATGGCAGTATTAATTAATTCAAGAATGAAAATGATCGGATCTGCTTCGAATGTGAAATGCGGTCAGGAGAGGGGGTTGTTGTCAAAAGGAATCGAGAAACTCCTTTAATGTAGAAGAAAGTACTCCTACTGAAATGTAGTCCCCAAATGATTTGGAATTTCATTCCACCTATCGATCCTATTCTACTGGTTTATTAGACACTGGGAGAATTTTTAATTCCAAAGACCTGCTCTTTTGCCATATACTTTAATACCTCTACTACTCAAGTATCTTTCTAGCTCGCTTTTAAACATCAGTATTGATTCTGCTTCTACAGCTTTCTGGGGCAGAGTATTCTACATCTGTGTGAAGAAGTGCGTCCTGACCTCAGTTCTATATGTCTTGGTTCTGATTTTTAATGTTATGCCTCTTTGTAATGGATCCATCTACCAAAGGGGAGAGTTGTCTATTATCTAACCTTTCAATTCCTTTCATTATTTCAAATAACCTCCTCTGCTCTTAAGAAATATGACCTCAGTCTACCCAACCTTTAGTCAAAACCCCTTCAGCCCAATTGTGAGTCTCATCACGGCAGCAATTTCAGGTGTATGATTCCTAATACAATCACTGCAACTGAACAAAACATTCACATTCAAAACAAAGTTTATTTTATGTGTACATACTAGGGCATAAAATAAAAATGTTGAGAGTCCAATGCAGGCTTTGAAATGTGTTCTGTAAATTGTTTTGTTCAGCATAATTTAGGGTTGCTTGTACTGGCAGAAAGAAATTGTAGACCTCTTCAGCCTATGACTAACACTGTGGTATATTTTATTTCACAGGCAGTGCTGAATCAGAAGTTTATTGACTGCTTTGTTCTCATCTTTCTTAACTCTCAGTCTGGGAAGACGGTAAGATTTGATCAGAGTGCCCAATGCATGTATAATACAAAGTGTGACCATTTTTTTCCATAGTATGTATGAAGGGCTTTGTTGTCATATCTAGAAGTTCATCTCCAAGCATTATTACTTTAAATTATTTCTCTTTGTGACTTTTGACAGACTTTCCAGATATCACAGCTGAGCCAGACCTGTCAATCTAGTTACCTGAAAGTTATATATTAATAGTTTTTTTTAAGCAGAGATTACTGGGTAGTGATCAGAGCAGGAACACTGACTAAATTACTCTTCTCTCTCTCCGCCCTTCCTGCGATCATCTTCCGTCAATTAGTGTCAGACTGGCTCAGCTGGAAGCACTATTGCTTCTGCATCAGAAGGTTCTGGGTTTAAGTCCCACGTTGAATATTTGAATTCTGTCTGGCTGACATTCCAATACAGTGCTGATATGATGTATGTGTTTAAGATAAAAGCATTTGAGAAAAATAATCATGAAAAACTTTTTCCACTGGTAGGTGACAAGAACAGTGAATTCAAGATTGTTACTAGGAGTAAAAGGAGAAGTTCGGAAGAACTTCTTCTCCCAGAGGTTCAAAATTATTTATTCGGGGTGGCTGTTTGAACAGAATTGGTTGAGGCATTCAAAAAAAATTGGGACAAGAACATGCAGAATAAGGATAATAGAGGTTTTCAGGGAATTGGATTTAGGGTGGATGGCTCTTTGGAGGACAAAAGCATAGACATGAAATAATGGACTGAATGTGATTCTCTTTCAGAATCTTAAGGTTGTGTTTCGAGAGCCACTTCCTGCACAGCCACAAAACAGCGACAGCCCCCTACCTCAGCTTGTATCCATGTACTATCATCTGGAGTCTGTTATCAACACAGCATGCTTCAATCTTTGGACTGGTCTGCTATAGTAACACGATCATCAACTCTGCCTCTGTTATCCCATGGTCTCGTCTGTGATTGTAATAGAAAAAAGCATCAACTCTACCGTGCATCACTAAGGGGCAAATGTGCTTCATTCTGTTGACTTTTGCATTCACTTTTCTCTGTAAGGAATTGCAGTGAAGTCAAATCGGTCAAATTGATTCTCGTGTTTTTAACTTAATTTATTTTGTATTTACTGAATCCTTTGTCTGATTCATTAGCCTATTGTGCCAATTGGTGTATTTTTGTTGCTTTATGTTTTCACCCATACATCTTCCCAACATATGGGTGAAAAAATTATCTCCAGACAGAGCACAACAGCAAGTATTGTACTCCTTGCGTAATGAGCGCTGAGCTTTGGAACCAGATGATTGAAGGTCTTCTCACTCTTCCCCCCCCCCCCCCATCCCCATCCCCCCCAAGTTCAGTGAATGGAATTGAACATCTGGCCACAGCTGGAATCAGATTCTGAAATTGACGGGCGTGAGGCCTTCATGTGGGTTGTTGCTGCTCTGCCTTTTGAATTGGATAAACTTTAAAAGGATTTAGCTTCCACAAGTGCCTGCATTGCTCCAAACCTATATGCACTTGGAAACCATTGAGCCTAGCTTTTTCTGTGGATTTTGTGGATATTCCTGAATGCAAGCGTACAAAAACAATTTGCTGCCCTCGTTTCATCATAACATTCAGTGTATGCAATGTCACTTTTTGAACAGTGGCACAATTTCCACGCACGGTCTGGGGGAGGTGTGACATTGAGCATGGTTTTTATGACCACTTCTACAATGAGCTAAAGGTGGTGTGCTTAGGAGTGAATGTTTAGAGTACATAAGGAGTATCTGTGGTTTTAAAGCACACTCATCCATATGGTTTCACTTAACAACTACGTATATGGTTGCAATTGCACAATGTCTCCTTGCTTAAGGATGATTAATTGTGAATGAATATATTTGATGTAAATTATGTATATAGCAAATTTAGCTTGATTCTCATTGTAAAATAATAAAGTCTATTAATGAGTCTCTATGAACAGAGTAATTCTGCATCAGATAGATGCTTTCCTGTATACTTATTTTTATTTTAAATAATTGTCTTTCTATTTTTACAGTTTCTGTGCCTCCACTTGCACCTGACCTTATTTGCTTTTCTCATCTAAATGCGATTTGGAGTTATACTGGTAAACTGAAGCATTATCAAAGTTTATTTGCTTTAGTTTAAGTGAATATTTCATAGAATCAAGAAATTTACAGCAAAGAAGGAGGCCGTTCGACTCATTGAGTCTGCACTGGCTCTCCAAGCAAGGTGTTCGCTCAGTCCCATTGCCCTGCCTCAGCTCCATAGCCCTTAAAGCCTCATATTTCATTACGTTAATAGTGAATGAATTTACTACCATCTTGTAAGTCTTTTATGAAGGGGGAATGGCCTTGGGGGGGAAAAAGAGATTGAGGAATGAAGCACGGTGGAAGAAACTCCTTCCCTTAAAGGCCGATTTAAACGTTTAACAGAAATCAAATCCTATTAATTCTAGTGCTTCCCTCGGTAATAAAGCCTAAAAAAAAGCCTTACCGGTGGAACTCTTCTGCCTAGGTAATGATTTTCTGCACATTAGGAAGATGCTTTTGATAATTTTAAATGAAAAAAAAATTGTGTGCAGTTGAGTTTGATTGAAAGCTAAGCTTTTTCAAAGGATTTTTTGTTAGTGCTCGAGTTGTAGGACAGGATTCTCTCTCACTCGACTACGCAGATCGAATGCCATCTACTGTTGATGAATTCCCAGCACAGATGGAACCGTGTACTGAATTTTATTGAACTTCATATGTCAAAAAACCATGTAATGCTATACTTATACAATTACTCCAATCAATGTGGACTATATAGGCACCGGGGTCATTGGCTGCTCGCAGAACAATTACTGAGTGCAAACCTCTCATGAAGCGAGTAGTTTTAAAATGTCATGTTTATTGTCAGAGAACAAGAATGTACGTGCATCTACAATATGACATATTCACAGAGGTTCAGATAAGAAACTTACAACAAAAGTAGCCCAAAACGCCACCTAATCTTTGCCTATAAGACCCCTTTGTTTTGAATTTGAAACAGTTGAGGAAGACTTAGCAAAATAATGTGAAATTCTTAAAATTGGCTCCAATTTGGAAGACTTAGCCAGAGGAAAACCACCTTAACAAAATACGTTTAATTATTTTCCACTATTCTGAGCAATCCAGCATTTACCCATAGTTAAGACCTGGCATCATCTTTTTTGTGTTTCACACTTATTTTTAGTACATTAATGAAATGTGGTCTGAACAGTTTTAACTCTCGGATTTGTATAGAGTTTTTTTTTCACCTGTGGCAGATTTTGCTGCCATAGTGGATAACCAACATTTTTAGGGACTGGTTGGTTATTTTAACACAAACTCAAGATAACGCAAGGGATCTTTCAGGGTGTGAACGGGGAGGCTGTATTATGTATTTTGAAGAAATATCTGCCAGCTGTGCCATCCCAGCACACCAATAACCTGCAGAAACAGAACACTAACATCCGATTGGATTTCACTGGAATAAATCGTGTAAGGAAGCTGTACAACTGAATTTATTTTTCACCATGCCAAGGTTAGACGAGTTTTAATTTATATCAAATTTGTAGAGGTGCCACAGAACACAAAGTATGACAATATCGCAATAATCTTCAGTATGTAAACTTACCATTTCTTGCGTGAAAATCTTCAACAAGCCAATGAAGGCCATAAGAAATACTAAACCAGTTATGTGAAGTTCAGGACTGCAGAAAATGCATCTTCAACCTGTTTCACATGGTCAAGCAAAATAACACTGAGCCTAACTGCACAATACTTTTCTTTAAAAGCTAGAGAGAATGAAAGATAATTCAACAATTTTATGTTGTGGAACAAACACATAGCTTGACATTTGATTTACTCACTAATTCTGTTATTCTTTTCCATACACTCGGCTTTCATACACTCAGCTATCAGTGGTTTAGGTTGTATTATGTGCATTGAAAAAAAATTAATACGAATCATTTGAAACATGTGTAAATCTTCCCTCCTCTGAGTACAAAATGCTATTTCATCTCCCTCATTGGTAAGTAATTTTAGAGCCTTTTCAAAAGTATTGGTCTCTGTGGAACATTCTTCTTGCAATAACTTTCTCAAGATTGTTAATAAATGTGAGCAGCAGGGATTTCATAAAAGATCTACAGGGACTCCGGATAGTCACAGCTGTCCAATTATCTAATTGAAAGCATTACTGTTAATAACTACCCTCTGTTTCCTATTATCTTGCCAATTATTATAACTTACAAAGTAATCCTGGATCCCGTGTGCTTTCATTTTAGTTACAAGGCCCCAGTGATGGATCTTATTAAATTATTTCTGAAAGTTGAGATGTGTAAAATCCACAGTGTTATGCTCATCCAGTAAGCCTTTCAATCTCAATGTCCAATAACCTAAATTGACCTGTAATTTACACCTCACTCTTGCTTTGCTATTGACAGCAGTAAAATCAGCGCTGCATTGAATTATGGTTTAGGCTTTGCGTAAAAGAAAATGTTTGTCACTCAATCCACGACTGTTGGTGGGACACTGCTGTGAGAAATTGGCTGTCGTGTTTCATCCACAAAATACACAGTCAATCCACTTTACAGTATATCCTGTGAAGTGCTTTGAGACATCTCAACTAAGTGATAAGATGCTATATCAAATGCAAGTATTATTAGTAGTATTATTATCAGGCATAGTCGGACGCAATCATTCTACTCAACAATAAGACATGGAGCGAAACTTGATCACCTCTGCCACCAGCCCTTTGTGCAGCAGTCATCCTCATGCATCCTTTGAATGAGGCTGCCAAGTTAGAACACAACATTTCACTTTTTAAAGAAAAGGCAAACACATTTAATGAACTGAATTTAAATCGTGACAAAATCCCGAGCACTTGATATTCCTCAGGGCCAAGTGCACAAATGGAGCTTTTGTTAAAGCTAATGGAAGCATGGCAGCCAGCGAGGCGAACCCTTCAACAATGAATATTTACAGTGGTGGTGTGCCATATTCATCCAATTCTGGCTAATAAATACAGAAAGTCTATTAATCAAGCTGTGGAGTGTGGAATTTGTGAGGCAACGGGGAAGAAAATACTAGAAATTCCATGAGGACAAACAAAAGCAATGCTGACTTGCAGCAAGAATCTTATTATAATCCCAATTTCATTCCAATGAAATACTGTTTGCAACAAACAATGAAAATATGTTTTTTTTAAATCGGTTTCCTTCACACTGGAAATTGAAATGAACTCCTGGGCATGGCTGATATTTGTTTCCTGTGTGACTTGTACACGGTACCAGGAATATCATCAAACTTGTGAGACAAGATTCTAATGGGGTTGAACTTTCCTTTGAAGGTTAACAATTTAGTGATGATCTGGTGCATGTTGAGCTGCACTTCCTGTTGTTAGTTAAACGGGATTATTAACCGTTCCATAGCAAGCAGTTAAAACATTCCCTCAAAACAGCTTTCCATTGCTTTGAAGTCAATGCCAGGTTGAGCACTGGGGTTCACTGAGTTTGTTTTGCATTCTGGTGGGTGAAAAGGGAAATTGTGTAGTAATTCTATGCCTCCTTCAAGGTGGTTTTGGGTATGATCCAAAAAATCATTATTGTAGTGCTGGAAGCGTAATCATTTTTTATATGTTTTCTCCCTGGCAGTGGCATATTAAAAATCCTGCACTGTTATTCATGAAATGCTATTTTTACATGTAACCACACATCATGCTAATAAATGTGTTTATTTTTTTATTTCGATCCTTCACACTATCCTGCCTGAAACATGCCAACTAGTATTATATAAATCACACCGTGAAATTACATCAAAACTTATATTCATATATATATATATGACTTTTTTTAATATCATTTGTGCTATTCAATATCACAAGTGCTCAGTGAAGGACATTCGAAACCATTTTTTTAAATTTTCTTTAAAGAAAAGTTGGATGTCCATAATTATTGATTGTATGCATGAATATTTTTCATATCAGTACAAGTAGCACTGATGTTCCAAGACAAAAAAAGTGAATCATTCACTTCTGTAGTGATACCACTCCATCTACCCTTCATGAGCACACTCTTACCGGTTTATTCCTCATTTTCCGTGTATATTCTCTGCTATAAAATTTTGGATGAATTATTTATTCCTCTCCCACCCACAAAGCATTTACTCTGGTTTGTAAGTGATACAAACTAGTTCAAACATTTGAAATTCGCCCCGGTTTTCAACAAAACTACATTTTTGAGAACAGGAATTTTTGGTTGTCAAATTATAAACCGTTTTAGATCACAAATCCATTGAAGTTAATTGGAACTGGGCTGAGACCAATCAAATATCTCATACAACTCGCACAGCAGCCTTTCTTTGCATTGAGGTTTAATTAAAGCCCATGTCCCAGAAGTGAATAGACAGTGTGCTTCCCTGCACCGTGAATCCAGAACTCTGCAGCCCTTGTCCTCTCCCGCACGAAGGTTCCATGATTTCAATTTAATAATTGCTTTCTTACCCTTGGCATTAGACATTTCCATGCAGATGAACAGATTGCCTCTTTCATCATCATAAGATAGAAACTTTGACTATTGTCAGGCCTACTCCATGGCAAGGACCTGACAGTTTCGACAGTGGTCAAAAGTTTCTTTATCTTATGATGATGAAAGAGGCAGTCCCTCTTCCAATTTATTTCCCTTTCTCTTCTGAACACGGCATAAAAGACTATAAAGCACATCCGTCCATCCATCCTCAGGCTTTAGTCAGTTTTTGTAAGGTTCTTATGTAATTTGTAAGGTTATTATGGTTAGAGCACTTGCCTCACAAGCAAAAGACCTGGGTTCGCTTCCCGGGCAGGGCAAAATGTTGGGCAAGTTTCCTTTCTCCACAAGCTTGTTTACCTAGCAGTAAATAGGAACCCGGTTCCTAGTTGATTGGCAGATCGCTTTTCCGGGGGTAATAAGTCCTTCAAAAAAATAATAATTTGATCACTCAATCCATGGCTGTTTGTGGGACACTGCTGTGCGCAATTGGCTGTCGCGTTTCGCCCACAAAATATACAGTCAATTCACTTTACAGTATATTCTGTGAAGCGCTTTGTGATGTCTCAAAGATGTGATAAGGCGCAATATTAAATTCAAGGATTATTATCTTTGTCCAGGCATTGTCAAGCTTCTTATCCTGCTGCTCTCTACCTTTTTGAGAGGTGGAGATCAGCAGCACTGGCCTGAGGGATACAGAAGTGGTGGGAGAAGTAAAGAGCAGGATCACACATGTACATATGATTGGAATCATTTAATTAGAAATACTATATTATTAGAAATACCAACAGTGTATTTGGCTTCATTCCGCTCTGTATCTTGATGCTGTGATGGGAGGGCAGTCAGATGGGTGTTCTGGAAGGATGAGATCAAATGGACCAAAACGTTTCCTTCAATCATGCCAATCTAACACAGCTGCTAGTTGGACTTGAATACAATGACTCTGGCAGCGAATTTGACCATCGTGATTAGAGATTTCCTGCTGCTGTCTTTGAAGGATTATTAGAATCAGTAGGTTTCGCAGTACAGCATCATATCCCCCAAAAGAGCATTTCAGTGATTAGACATAGCCCTGATAGAAACTGGAACTGTCTGTCACAGCAAACCTAGACGGTTTGAACGCTGGTTACATTTTTCCACATTATCTTGTTAATCCTCACCTCAAATGATTCTCAAACCTGCGTCTCTCGAGTATATTTTAATAGCCCTTGGAGGGGCAGGCCTGTTAGCAACATGTTTTGGTCAAACACATTTTCTTTGAGTCTAATGTGGCTCAGTTGTGCAGTAATCCGGCTTCCAACACTAGCTAGTTTCCTTACCCTGCAGGGGAATCAAGGATTTTAACGCAAGGCACACACACAGTACTCAGGTTTGCTTAATTTATTTCACTTGAATTTTTCTTGTCATGAAAGTGAGTTCTGGGAAATATTTGCATTTTTTTTCTTGACGCCTGAATCCCACCAGCAAGCACTCACTGGTTGGGTATAATAACACAGGCAGAGTACAACCCTTCAACCCAAAGCAAACCTCCAGCCAGCGTAACATTTTCAATTTGTCACACTAGGTAGTCTCTCCGAGTCAGGCTGCCAATCTCTGAAATGTGAGTCCTCTAAGAGGCTGAACATGGTTCACTTATAATCCTCATAAACTGAATTTTTTATCTCATTATTCTGAGCTGGATTCCAACCCCTGCTCCCAGAGGAGAGAGAACACCGTGCTAACTCACTGCATCGCCCAACCTTCCCATCATTCTGTTCCTGCTGCACTCTTAAGGGCACATGCAGTTTAGTTTCTGAATTGTGTGTTAATAGAAGCCACACAGGGTTATTCTCAGGACTCCATTGCTTTTTTTTCCTCTCCATTCTTACTCTAACCTCCCCAATTGGAAGTAGGACCTTTCACCCCCATCATAACTGATGTGCAACGGGCAAACCAACTTTTACAACTTTTTTTTAAAAACCCGTTCAAAGGAAATTACTAAAATGTGAAATTGATGAATGGTGTTTATCAAAAGCCATCATTCAAGCACTGGGCCTTGTACTGTGAGCAGGTGTTCAAATGAACTTCCTCTTCACAGCCACACGTTCAGGATGAATCAGCACCTAATTTCTTACAAATTAAACTGTCCCTCGGTTATTCATGAGGTAGATTCTGGAGTAAGATGTTCCCCACCTCCACTGTTGGCTTCTGTTCCAGGAGGGTTGATTCAAGGCTGTCCCCGACTGTTCCAGTAAGTCTTCAACCAACCAAGGCCATCCACTGTGTTGCCTGTTTAAAAATTAATAATACAATATTAAATCCATATTTTAAAAGTAATGTCTGCCTCGCATTGGCACTGCACACTAGAACTTGTACGGCTTCCAGTCACCAAGCAAAATGATCTTTGCAATTTAGTGCATTAATCCACTGCCCTGAAGGTCTCATTGTTGATGTGACTGCATTTCACACTAGAAGGGGCACTAGCATTCAACCCTTCCTAAATAGAAAACCCTTCCTAAATTCTGCAGTTTTTACTTCCTTCATATCAGGTTCCTTGGAGCTTCCTTATAAAGGCTTTTTTAAAAAAAAGAAAAAAAGAGGATTAAATTTCCAAGCAACTCATACAAATGCCTCAAACAACTGGAAAACTGTGATTGATTGTGAAGGGAGGGAGGGTGGGGTAGAATTCTTCACTTTGAACAGATATTTCTGGTTGATCAAGCAGTTGCCGACATGTCGGGAAGCTTCAGATTTGCCAAAAGCAAAATGTACCTTTCAACCATCAAACGTTTGCACAGTTGGGTTTGACCTGATAACAGTCGCGTCAATGTTTTTTCCGTGTCAGGTCCCATTCCTATTGTTCCCATAAAATGTGCTAACAATAATAAGAGGTAAACTTAATGACGATGTGCATTTTCCCATAACCGCGTTGGAGTGGAATTTGCCACCTTTTGTTACAGCTGTTTGACATACACTTGCACAACTCACACCATTGTGACTGTCGTGTCCTGGGACCTACTAGAACAATGTGATTATAAGCATGAAATGCCGAGTTGCTCGGAAACCCACCTTTTGGAGCATACTCGCAGCCTATATACCCTTGGTAACCCAACTCTTCCAGCAGGTTGAATATGTAGCTGTAGTTGACCTCACCAGGACTATCAGGTTCATTCCGACCAGGAACTTGTGCGATTTGGACATGACCTGATAGAAGAAGAAAACACGTCTGTGATGCATTCTTCAGGAATCCCAACAAGTCAAAGTGTTATCCAGAATGTGGGTCTTACGGCACCAGTAGCTGCATCAATTGCATTAGATCGGATCAAGTTTATGAAAGTCAGCAAATTCTCAGCGAAAAATAAAGTTTCTTAAATGACTTTCTACAGTGACCAGTTTAACAGTTTAACGCAAAGTTGACAGCGGGTGATTGATTCATTCAGTTTGGTACAATGGACATAGCACCTCGCGGGGTGACTGATTATGAAATCTGATTATAAGTTACCCAAATTTCTCTGCTTTCCCAAATCATGTTTAATGATCACCCTTCATCAAGCGTCATAACATCATGCTTCTATGCTGCTTAAAGCAACAAAATTCCAACCATAGTGTAAAATTCTAGAAAGATTCCAAAGAGGCACTTAATGATGTGCAGACAAGGATATTGAAAAGTGTGTACAGTAATCTGCCCAACACAAAACTCTCTGTGATTAATAAGCACGTACTACACATCAGCCCTCTGAATCCTGGAATGTACGTGCAATCTATGTAAGAGTTCACTCTGAGAACTCTTAATTGCATTCTATATTTTATTTATAGGACTCGAGATTTGGTGTATTGTGAAGCTGTGAACTTCAAGAATAGATGCATATTTTCTGTGTTTTTATATAAAAAAACAGAACAAATCCAGACACATGGGGATACGTTTATCCGACTTCAATCTTTGTCGCAGAAAGATGTACAGAACTAGGAATTCCAATAATTAACTTTCTCACAGCTTGAAACCTTTGGAACAGTGAGTATCGATCCTCGCTTCTGATCAGCTTGAAAAGCTCAGTGGCACCGTGAAAATATGTGTTCTTAGTATTGAACGCTCCCTCTCCTTCTTGATCTAGCCAATGAGATGCTATCGCATTTACTGAGCAATCTCCTTCTCCTTCCTCCAATCCCTCCCTTACAATCACTTAAAGCAAAATTCTGTTAAGCACACACAGTGTGTAACTACACCCATCACAAGATTTTCCCATCATACTGTAAAAATGAAGCATTTGCAAAGCAGTACACTTCTGCTTGACGGTGTAAACTCACTGTCTGGAGAGGAGAAAACGTCAGATTGATTCTTCAGTGAAAATGCTTAGCTTCTTGTCTTTAAACTCAACATTACAATTCTACGTTGAGCAGTCTGGTACAAGTTACTTGTAAAGTACATAAATCTCTTTAATGGGAATATCCGCCACAGTGAACACTTTATAAATCAGATTTGAAGTAAGTTCACTCTCAGTAACTTCAAAAAAGAGGGAAAACAAAGGTCAAGTTCCCGTTTCCTCCTACAGTTATGTCGGATTCAGTTAAATCTTTCAATTATTTTCCCAAACATTAGTAATGATCTTAATGAAATGCTTCAAAATACAGATATTTCATATCCACACTCGCTATCTCTGAAGAACCTTGCTGTAATACATCAGAACATTATACCCACTTAATAATACCAACTCTCTAACTAATACCACGAATATAAGGAGAGATATCTACTCACACTCCCCGCATATGTCCAGGTGTCAGTATTCTAATACAAACAGAGGTTCACTGATGCAGACTTTATAAATGTAAAAACGCAACCCTAACTCCTGAGACACAAATGTGCACCCAGACAGAGTCTGCAATTTATTTTGTTGATCAGTTCAACCAAGTCCATAATTCCCTCCTGAGCAAAAGTGATACACTCACGGACCTATCAGCGGGAAGTAGGTGTTGATGTTCTGAGTGAGATTACCATCCATTATCTGCCAGTGAAATACATCCTGCAAACAAATACACCTATTACTGGAGAAACTACAGGAGCTCATCACTAACCCAGTGTCTATCTGCGGAGTCCTGGAACTACACTTGTTCCAATCCGGGGCATAAACATGCACAAAGCAATCCAGTAATACAAGCAAAGAGCTGTGTTATACAATGAACGTGGACCACGATATTGTGGATTGAATCCCATCTGAGAAACCACGGCAACTATCCCTTCCTTTGGGCACACCTGACAAGAGAGTATACCCAGAGCTGGCTATTTCTTTAAAAAAGTGAGCTCCCGTTTTATTCTGGAAAGGTCATGTTAGAATTCTGTTTGTGCAAAGTCAAATCAAAATAAAAGGTTAAACTTAACTAGACGATTCTAATAATAATCCTTGCATTTGATATAGCGCCTTATCACGTCTTCGAGACGTCTCAAAGGCGCTTCACAAAATATACTGTAAAGTGAATTGACTGTATTTTTGTGAGTGAAATGAATAGAAACTAGATATCGGTGGGCGTGAGCACTGACGAGATGAACTCATCGAAGGTACCGATAATGTCACAATCTTGAAGGGTTTCGGTCTCTACAGTAATATTAGTTACAATGAAGTTAACACTCTGACATGTTAGAAGTTTTTCTTAATGGTGGGGGCAGTGCATTCAAATGAACACAAGAATGAAGGATTGCATTCATGACATTATTGTTAAGAGATTGGTTACGTTTAATATGCAGTAGATTGCTAGAAAATAAAACCGATCTAGATGAGAAAACTGGTCAGTTATTCTCCGAGCTGAACAATATAACATGCACCCAGGATATCAGTGGCTGTTTCACCTGATTAAAAGATGTGTTTGGTTATTGATGTACAAGCCCAACCCCAGTCACCCTCTCTGTACTTGAGCCTAATCAGTCTCATGGTCTGTGCGTGAGCTGTGTAGGATTTCCTCGTCATCCAAATGTTTGCGTACCCAAACTTGCTCAGAACACTGTAGCTGTTTAATATCTCAATATCAGTGCACTCACCAGCTGGAGCTTCATGTTCGGTCTGTCCACCTTCTGCAGAATCTGCACAGCTGCAACAAATAACATCTGGTAAAGCAGCACATAGAGAACACACAAGGGGACCTGGGATTACTAATCAATAAGGCACAGAATCCCCTGGTTCAAAAGGCTACCTTTTTGCATATGCAAGTTCTGTGTGTTGTGCAACATGATTTCAGAAGTTAAAGGGTGTAGATTTCTGTAATAATCTGCAGCAAATAAACCACTGATCTTCATTCCACGTCTGTTGTATAAACCTTATGTAAACAACATTACCCCAAAAAGTGTTAGCATAATAGAATCACAAGCACAATTATAAAAGGTTACAAACTGGAGTAAAAAGGTAATACATGAGATGCTTTTCCATATGGTGTCTGGTCATACAGGTGATATAAAGGGCCAGCAGTTACTTGAATTATTTCCTTTCATCTGCCGAGCTACTGTTTGTGTGCAGGAGGTGTTTCCTGTTACCTGCTGCGCGCATGTACAGATGGTCACAGATGGTCACATTTGCTCTGCTTCAGAGAACATGCTGAGGTACTTCCCACATCACTCGGTTAATGCTGTATTAAAATCCACCTTTCTCTATAAGACATTATCGTGCCTGGTTGGCATAGAGAAATTCCCAAGGATATAGGTATAGGAATACACAGATTCAGAAGACTTGTGAGGATAATTTAAACGAGCCTCGTGTGGACAGTCTAAGGCACCAGAAATGAGTATCTAACGTAGAGGTGGTGTCTGCGTTTTATCGTCTTATTACTGTGCCACTGCCTTGTTTATCTGTTTAGCTTTTCCTCCCCTCTCTACCTCTATTTATCTTCCAGTTTCTTGCTCTATCCATCTCTGAAATCCAGGACTGTAATTAATATAGGCTTTGCAACTCTAGGAAGAAGTAGGGACTGGATTATAGTTCATATATAGAGCGCTGCCCAGTGCTGTTGACTGTATTGTTTTTACAATAAGTGCAGTTTGCTTTTCTGAACCAATCAAGCACCAGCAGCAGAAATGGCTGCAATATTTTTCTTCTCCATTCAAATTGTATACAATTCAATCCTTTTTAATAACCTGTCCGGTGATTGATTGCCAGTATGCCTGTCAAAGGCTCCAAGATCCCACCCTTACCTTGGTGTGGGGTGTTCAGGAAGTAATTGGGATCTGTTATTCGATTGTTAATGGGTTCAACCAAGCCCAGAATCCCCTCCTGAAGAGAAGAAAAACAAAACCTTTGTCAAAGGTAAGGAAAAGAGTCAAAAGAAAGTGGTTGTTCCCATTACCAGCGAGAACCTGTTCTATAGGAGAGCTCATACCACTTGAGCCTCTATCAACATATGATTAGGGAAGATTAGAGGAAGAATAGTAACACGATCAAACTCTGAACAGCATCTGGGTTGGTTTCCCACCGTATCCAATACAGGGTGACCAAAAAATTGTGATATTTACCCTATTATCTAAAAAAAAAGTCATCATTTCTTTAAGACTTGTTAGACATTGTAATGGTGTCACAACCTTTTGGTACAGCAACAACTCCAGCTGTCTTCATCTGCATTTCAGTGCTTTGGGACAACCTCCCAACATGAAGGGCGTTATACAAATATAATTTGTTGTTGTTTTTGTCTCATATCAACAATTGTAACCTTAGTGTCTGACCCTCTCTATGGGTTCAAGCTACATTTTCAGCACAGAGATACAGTGAAGAGGGAAGGTGAATTGACCTGATTATAGTTATCCTGTTGTACAGAAGCTACCAAGATCCATATGAACAATGCGTTAAATCATCTTGTTGGCCTGATACCTTTGAGAGGATGTCTGCGGCATACTTCAGGTTCTCAATAAATGTGCACTCCATCTTTTTAGTAACAGATGCTTTGTCCTGTCCCGCTGGAACTCTTCCTGCCATCAGATGGATCCTTCAAACAGAGAATTTCCCCGTCAGGATCAAATTGCATTGCTGGGCATGGTCCTGACGTAAGAGTTTGTTGGAATAGTATTTGATCCAATCACGCCGATTCCCTCTGCAGTCCATGTAATATATACCCTCTTGAGAATTTCAACCTATTTCACTTAAACCCTTGAGGAAAGTTCTGCCTATATATGCCATAATCCCCATAGGTAATAGAGAAGAAACCCATCCAGTCCCAACCTAATAAACTTGTTCAGTTTGCAGTTGTATCACCACAGTCCTCTCCTTGTAAATCTTTCTGGATGCATCTGACTAAGTTAGAAAATAATCTAAAATATAATCACCTTTTGCAATCCAGGGCTTTAGCGTATTTCACTGCCAGATCCAGGCCCGATCGGAATTCATCTTGTTGTCCAACAACAGCTCCGAGTCCAAGCTCTCCCCGGGCTAAAATCCCTAGAAATGAAAATGCCAACAGCCGTCTAATAAGAAATGACATGTTTTCATAAAGAAAAGGTTGCATCTTGGAAGAAAATTGTGTTAAATACGATGCCCTTAATAATCTGATATAAAAAAAACTCTTATGGCTGAGAGAGAGATCATGATAAACTTTAATGGAAATATAACGTTCACAAAACAAGAATCCCATATCCTTGTGTCACCTTGCATTGTGTCCTTCTCCTGCTCACGGCAACTTTTTTTCAATACTCATGATGTCTGTGGCACAAATATTCAAGACCCCAGTAAAATCTATAGTCCAGCAGAAGCTGTGATTCCAACAGTTAGACGATGCATTGATTGATCATACAGAAGCTGCTAGTTTACAGCTTTCCTATAAACTAAGCTGCTGAGACGACTGACTTGGTCCAAGATGCACAAATATAATGAGAGCAGGAAAATGTCGATACCCGAGTCATTAGAGCAGTTCTCTCATGTCAACATGAGGCGGTTGGCTCTTGCAGCAGATAGAGATGATTTGCCACCTGAAAACATGCTGTATTTACCTGGAGGTGTATTAATCAATACCATCTCCACTTTGTTCTTCTCTAGCTCCTTCTTCACCTCCGTCACCTCGGTCTCGTACGGCCAGGCCACCTCCACTGCTTTGAAACCCGTCGCTGCAGCTGCCTTCACACGTTGGGGCAGAGTCTGTGCCTCTGGGAAGAGCCAGGAAAGATTGGCGGCGAAATGCAGAGAGATGGGCATCTCTCTTCGAACCAACCGGAAAAGCGAACAGATTAGAATACAACCTTCGAAAAGGGAAGGTACAAAATCCTATCCATTCAGGCCACACTGGCTGAGAGAAGTCAGGCAGTCACCTGATGTGTGACTGTCTCAAGACCCTCCTCTTCGACCGTGCCTTCAGTCACCCTATACCCCTACCCTCCCTACCGTCCACCCCTCCTGATCTCAACCACCAGCTTGGGTGCAGATTCCGGACTGTCCAGTGCCTTGGGACGTTCTCTTGACATGAAAGGCGCGATACAAATGTAATTTGTTTTTGTTGATTCATGTTACTGCACATTCCTCACCAGTTATAGTATATGATAGGGAACGACTATGAAGAAGTATGATTGATTGCATAATTGAAAGGACCCTTAACAACAATACCACCAAAATTATATTTGTATAGCGCCTTTCACGTTGGGAGGACGTCCGAAGGTGTTTAAAGGATTTAAAGAACACGACCATGAGTCACAATTAACATGAGTCACAATTTCGGAACACCTCCACCGATAAAATTTTCTACTTTCCTCCTCCAAGTAGGGGCAAGGTGCAAACTAATGCATCAAAGGATTATTTGTTCATTAGATTCTCCACCCATTCCTCTATATCCCCACCCTACGCACACAAACACACACACACTCACGCACCCTCTCAAATGGTACACATTTGACTACCTGGAACACCACAATAATGAGCAACAAGTTCCCCAGGTGCAAACCCATCATGTGTCTCTCGAGATCACAACTCAGCAAGATACAAATGTCTTAACCACAACTGAGCGACAGAAGCTTGTGCCCCTGATTCCAAGCTTTTCAGTAGATACCGTAAGTAGCTAACACCACTTGACGGCAGTCTCTCACAGGTCTGAAAAACGTATCTTCAGAAATCCAAGACGTTTTAGGACATCCCAGGGTGGAATCACAGGAATAGGTAAATACTGCACCATTGTATTGGTTAGTGATCATTTAAATGTCAAGTAGTAGTTACCATACCACCAAATAATGTTTTGGAAACTCATGTGAATAGAACTACAGTTATTGGTGACCACATCAACCTATAAAATATAAACAAAAAGCAAAATACTACGGATGCTGGAAATCTGAAAAAAAACCAGAAGTCGCTGGGAACACTCAGCAGGTCAGGCAGCATCTATGGAGAAAGGAAAGCGAGTCAACGTTTTGGGTCCACGACCCTTCGTCAGAACTTAAGAGCTTCTCCGTAGATGCTCACTGACCTGCTGAGTGTTCCCTGCGACTTCTGTTTCTGTTTCAGTCTATAAAGCAGGCCTGGGCTCCTTCCAGGCTAAATTTGAACAGCGCACCGATCCCAGAGCTCTATGGACAGCCTGCTTTGCACAAGGAGAAATATTAAAGCCTCCAGCACAGAACACATTGCATGACAAACGTATCTTTAAAAAGGCAGGTTCTGTTAAACCAAACGCCTTTGCAAGGTAAATACTCGTCTGAAATACCTTTTTTAATGTGCAATCTCAACCTACTAAATGCTTCCTGTTGACACTGTGCAACAGACAATAACCAATGACTCTGATTATACTCCACAGCTCCACACAGTGGTTTCTTTTTATCTGTGTGTTTGTGTGTCTGTGTGCAAAAGGAAAATGTACAGTTTCTTCCATAAATAATCTGTATTTTTAAGCTACTTTTGTGGCTTAACGTTCGTGTATTTCAGGAGTGGAGGTTCGGAAGTGCCACAACAAAACAGCAGCATTATAAATCCTAGTTCAGCAATATTATAAATTGCTAAACTGAATTGGATTGAGCCAGCAAATTGCAATATTCCTGACGAAATCCGCCATTCCATTCAATGCTTTTCACCACTGATCAAAAACAATTTGTTAAACTATAAAATCAGAGGAATTCTGAATTCTGAGAAATCTACCTAGCGGAAAAAATAGAGGAATAAATATCCTACAGTGATCGTCAAGAGCTGATGCGGCAGTGACCGTGAACTAAAATCTCTCTATCTGTCAACGTTTCTCCAAGTAATAATAATGATAATAACAATAGTAATCCTTGCAAATGATGTAGCGCCTTATCACATCATTGAGACGTCTCAAAGTGCCTCACAGAATATACTGTAAAGTGAATTGAAGTAGGAGCTTCCTGTCTTTCCAGTATGACAAATATTTAAATATTCTTTAATATTGTATTCTGCGCTGAGCGTGAATGCTGCTTAAGGTTTGCCATGTTCTACGATGCATCTTAGTATCCAGAGCAACATCAGCAGAGACACGAGAGTCATCACCTGCCAAAGCCCTTTTGACCAGGAGATGATGCATTACACAAAAGACCTATCGCTGTCAGGAAGTAACTGAACATGGGAAACGAAACAAAATGACGGGAAAAAGGCAACGAAAATGTGAACCTCCGTGCTCGTCCCAATCTCATCACTGTACAAGAAAAGGGTCAAAGCCCCCGGGAAGGTGGTGCACCTGCTTCTTCACCTCCAGCACGTTTTTGTCACCGGTGCTGAGTAAGCTTTGGGCTCACTTGGAAATCTGTGCAGCGTGCTTGCTGACATGCCTTACTAAGGAGGTAGGTTACCGCAGAGAGCGGTGTGTAATTGAGGCAGCTGTGGGATGCAGCATTTTGCAGGTTGAACAGCAGACGAATCTTATTGGGATTGTCAGTCAGTTGCTCCGTGGGGGCCAGGACTGTCAAAAGAGCTGATGGAATATTTTGAAGAATGTTGATTCTTTATGAGGATTGTGTATTTAGTTTGTAACAGCACCAATAAGACTGAGCTTTGCAAAATCTCCCTTTCATGTTTGCAAGGCTGCTTCTCGTGAAAGAAAAGCGGGAGGTGGGGGAGGGGGAGATGTTGGAAGGAATTATTCTGACCAGAATTTCATGCGCTGAAGCATTCGTGGAATGTGTTGCATTGAAGATGGAATCTCAGAGGCACAGCTGCATTTAAATAGATTTATAAAATATTTGTGTGATTTGAAAAGTAACCATTTGAGAACTGCAGTAGCTCCTTCCTATGTACTGTAGCATGTAGCCTGCCTGCAATGAAACCATAGTGTACGCCAATCCCTAGTCAGTCCTGCTGTCAAACAGAATGCCTTTCCCAGCGAATTTCACACCAAAGCATTGTATAAGGGAACCTCTCATCCCTTCTCATCAGACCTCAATATTTACCTTGCACCAACGCAGTGGAGGAATTGTCATCACATCAATAACTCAGAGGCAGAGGGTAGATGATGTATATTAGCACCTTTTCATACATGCTTTGACAGAAGGAGAAGCGTTCGGAGCTCCTCTGATGGCCTGGAGAAGACAAGTACAATTCAATGTAGCACTAGCTTAAGAGGTGCAATTCCTGATAGGAGGATAGGAGGCCTTCAGCACTCAATGGAAGGATGGGCTATCAACTCAGATTCCTATTCCGAGTCACTAATCAATAGATTCTACTGGACTATGTATGCAATGTGGACGTTGGATGAGAATAGGATCAGAGGTTGGGCTCACGCAAGAAGAAATAAATAAATTATAATAATTTGGTCACTCAATCCAAGACTGTTTGTGGGACGCTGCTGTGCGCAATTGGCTGCTGCGTTTCGCCCACAAAATATACATTCAATTTACTTGACAGTATATTCTGTGAAGCGCTTTGGGACGTCTCAAAGACGAGATAAGGTGCTTTTTCAAATGTAAGGATTATTATTGTTATTATAATGGATGTTTGGGTGAGATACTGAAGCACAGCTGGAAACCACGGAACTGAATGAAGTCAAGTGTCTCCACGATAGGTGAAGTTTGCCCCACAAGACAGGAAATGTTGTCTGGGTTCACAGAACGTCAAGGTTAGTTGTCAAAGCTTCCTTTTAATGGCTTTACTGTTCTCAGTACCAGAGGTGAGGTCTTCCATATACTTTGGCAGATTTCGCCACAAGATGGCGAAATTTTATCACCAGCACTTTTGTTATCTCTGAATGAAAACACAACAGTATTGGAGAACATGAGACTCTATAGTTTTCATTTAAAAAAACTTGCTTGCATTTGGTATAGTGCCTTTTACATCGGGAGGACATCCCAAAGCACCTCACAGGACTTTACTGTGAAGTAGAGTGACTATGTATTTGTTGGCGAATGCGGCAACCAATTTGCACAGAGCAGTGACTCACAAACAGCAATGAAGTGAGCGACCAATTTTATTTGGAGGATTGTTACCGAGAGAAACTCCCTTCTCTTTTTAAAAAGTGCCAGAGGATCTTTAACGACCACCTGAACAGGCAGACGGGACCTCGGTTTAATGTCTCATTGCACATCAAACAATGCAACACCTTCTCCCCCCCAGCACTGCAATGGGATTTCAAGTCCTGACATGGGCTTGAGCTCACAACCTTGTGACTCAGAGGTGAGAGTGCTACTACTGAGCCAGGATGATACACAAAATGAACAACGATATTGGTGTGGAATTTAATATCTCTATGCTCGCAGGCTGTTGCTCTGTTTAAGTCATTGGATTAAACAGGACGCTGTCCCATTCCAACCTTGCATAGTGTATGGCAGGTCCTTTTCCTCATATCAATCCTGCATCACAATCGTATTACAATATAATAATAATCCTTACATTTATTATAGCATCTTTCACATCTCAAAGAGCTTCACTGCCTATAGTGTAAAGTGAGTGTATTTTGTAGGCGAACATAGGAACTAATTTTCGCATAGCAATGTCCCACAAACAGCCATGATGTGAATGACCAATTGCACTCACTGCAAGACACTGCCTCCGTGTGAAGGATGCTATATAAATTCAAGCTGTTATTGTTGCAATGCGGATCCAATTTATGGCCCGGTCACCTTGCTATCCTGTTCCTTACAGAAACTCTTTCAGCTGTTATTATATATGGAGCCGGTAGGAAACAAACATATGTATTTATAACAACATGATGTATGGTATTAATTGATTTAAATATTAGATGTAGCTGCCCCTACTGAGCAACACGGAGAAAATTAATGATTTTCTCTGTGCAGGATCTCCCTAATATCCACAAATCTGTACTGAATGTCTCATGGGCCTCTCTCCTCTATCTCATGGGTATCTGAGCACTTATTTTAAATCTGATAATATATCACGGTCATTGCCGAGAAGGCTCTATTATTGCTCATCCCTGAGGATGTGCCTCTAATTCTTGCAGCTGCAGATTGCAATGGGACGGGTCTAGTCCAGTGGAACTCCTGATGGATTCTGCATTGTGCACGGACCAGTCAGTCATTCATCTCAACTCATCTTGATTCACAATGAGAGCGAGTGTTTATAACAATGATTCCTTGCCAGAGATCACCAGCTTCAATAACACTCGCATCGCAGAGGAGAAAATCAGCAAGCAACTAGAATCCTCAGCCGGGTTTCACAATACAATTCATCATCACAGGCCTGAACCAGCACGCTAGGATTCAAGACTTCATTTTCTTCTAATATTTAATCTCCCGTGGCTAATTATATTGTCATTGAAAAGATTTGTCTGGCGTCTTAAGAGTTCCT
Organism: Callorhinchus milii; assembly: GCF_018977255.1. Lineage (NCBI taxonomy): Eukaryota > Metazoa > Chordata > Chondrichthyes > Chimaeriformes > Callorhinchidae > Callorhinchus > Callorhinchus milii. The sequence continues at coordinate 20,168,508 of NW_024704746.1, forward strand.
GCTGGAGAAACTCAGAATATGTTTTAACCTTTATTGTTTGATGGTATTGTCGGATGATTATATATCACAGCTTGAGAAAGAAAACAAAATCTAAACTATTTTGTGAAAATAATTCAGGTGCTTTGAGGTGGTGGAAGCAGCATATTTTGAAATATATAAATAATGTTCATTTGCAATCTCAGCAGAGAAAATCCAGACATTTTCAACCAATATATTTACAACGGTGTCTGAAATTGTAAAGGACTCTTAAGACTACCTATTGCCATCCATTTGTTCACCTGTTCTGTCTGTGCATCACTGTGTGTGTAAATGTGAGGTGTATCTTTTCCTCTCCATTAACTGTCTATCTGTGAAATATTATGAGTGTGTGTGTGTGTGAGAAAGTAGTTTCTATCTCTGGCCATCTGTATCCTTTACTCCAGTTATATGACAAGAATGATTTGACATCAGTAGACTAATTTAGAATGTAAAACCAATACATAAATTCGATATAGTACCTATAACCCCAAATTGTCTCAAAGCACCTTACTGGTAATTGTAAGTCGTGACTGTGTAGGCAATCATGGCAGCCAATTTGCACACAACAATATATAAGAACATAAGAATTTGCTAGGCAATATAGACCAAGGTGTATCTAGTTTGTCTTCCACTATCCTGGCAGTCGCTTGACAGGTCATGTCCCAAACTATATATTGCATCCCTCGAAAAGTCATGAAGTGAATGAAGTACAAGTGTACTACCTGCTCCGAGTGAGTTCTGGGGCTGTGATCAAAGAAGTGGAACTCCTGCTGGGCTCAGAATTTTGCAGAAACAAATCAGTCATTTATCTCATCCTACAGTGACATTGAGCGGCAATACTGATTCGCACGCCTTCGTACCTTAGCTGTGTTTATTTCATGTAATTTCAACCGCAAGGTGCAAAACTGGGATGTAAGAATATTGTGTGTGTATGTGAACGTGTGAGTGTGAGCCTATCCATGCGCGTGAGAGTACATGAGAGTGAGCACAGAGTGTGTAAAATTAATTAATGAAATTAATTAAGCGTAAGATTCAATTATACAAATCAAATTGGAAATGGGAGATAGTTCCTGAATGGACTGCTTTCCCTTCAACCAGGAATTCAAAGGGAACAACGCTACTTATTGTGGTTGTCATCATACGGGTGTCAATGTAGCTAAGGGCTGCTCCAACGGCTGCTTATGATTTTTTCTTTATTTGGACTATAAAGCTCTCTTCATTTGGAAGATGCGCTGAACCAGGGACTGTCTTCCCCCGATAACACTGTGCATTTGGAGTGGAGCACAAATTACATTTTGAAATCTTTGAGGCTTTTTCTGTAGTGATCTGATCTGGTGCTTTCTTCCCTATGTAATGCTGCTTTCAAATCATAACTATCAGAAATGAGCGATGAATGTTGCTGATGGAAATACACAGATCTGTAATATTTGCAGGCTCTCCCGCACCTCATTTTATTATAAGTTACACTCTTCTTGTCATGTTCAGCGCTGCTAATGATTTCCCTCGTGGCTAGACCATAATCTTAAAATTAGAGCTGAGATGTTAAAAGCAAATCCAGCCAGAAACAGTTTTTTTTCACGTAAAGGTTTGGTGAGAATCTGCAATGCACCTTCCCAGAAGAAGCATTGTCAACAGATGTAGAAGTGATCTTTAAAAAGGAGATAGATAGGTAATTGGAAAGAGCTGCTATGGACTATTAAAATGTCGGGTCAGGTGTGTTAGACTGATTGGATTATTTCTGTCCTATGTCTATCTTTTTACGATTGATTGTCCCCACTTCAGGATCTATCGCTTTTTAAGCATCATCGCAGAATTGCCAGAACAGACATAACCTATGGCATTACTTGGCCTTTGCCTGGTTTACCATGTTTACCCTACAGAATGCTGTTTGTTAAAACTCATTGTTGGTAATAAAGGTAAACGAGCATAAGTGAGGTTTGAATTTAGAAGGCCTTTGGTCTCAGTAGCTCAGTGATGCTGTGTCTTTGCTGCCCAAAGTAATCAAGGCACACAGTCTCTTCAGTAGGTAGGGAAATTAAATGGACTGTCTCGAGTTGGGAGCTCACAGCCACCTTGTTAACATTGGTCTAAGAGCAGGTCACGCTCCAGCGACACCCATTGTATTGTATGACATGTGTGAGCTGGGGAATTTACAGTGGAAATTTGGAGAGAAGCCTACTTATTGTTACAGAAGTCAAACTGCACCTCAAAAAAGTTGTTCGGAGTCCTTTTAGCAACTATATTCCAACATCACTGTCGTCAAAGTTACAGATAGTTCTCACTTACACATTTACTCAGTAATACGGTATATATGGTTGTCATGGACACTTGAGAGTCTTTTTTTTTGTAATGTGCTTTATTGCATCTTTTCTGTTCCTCTGGGAATGTGTTTGAACTTGATTTGCAGCAATTACTTTAGAAATGCAGACATTTCAATGTGACTTTAGTTAAATTGGCTGTTGCAGCTGCACACTGGGTTTTGAATTTCAGTAATTTATCACAGTCCAGCTGAATATATTGATAAAAGAAAAAAAATGAGTGTCCAGTATTTAAGAGGTTTGGGAACTGAACAGGAAAGAATTAGTCTCAACTATACTAACAGATTGCTTATATCTCAGACAGCGGCAAAATCCTGAGTTCTTACTGTGAATCCATATGGATTACAGAATATAGCTACTGTTCCACTTTGCTTCATCGCAACAAAGATAAATCTTTCTCTTTGTTTAGTTTGTCCAGCGCCTTTTATTTAAAAGTATTTTCTTAGGCTAAACGTATCTTTTTCGAACAGACTTTCACATTTTGACTTCCTCAGCGGGCCACAAAAACAACAGCTTGCTTTTATATTGGGGATCGCATCTCGGAGCGCTAAAGGTGGACTGCAAACTCCAAACCACACAGACTTCTGCAGCCCCAAATCCACTCCTGCACGATGCTCTGCGAGCCTATCACCCACACGGCCTCTGAGCTCGACTGGTTCCCTATTCCCCCAGCAGATTAGCATTGAAATCCTCGACCTCACCTTCAAGTCCTTCCACAGCCTAGCACCATCTTACTTCTTATGAGCCACTACTTCCACGCCACTAACTTTGTTCTGCTTCATGCCCCCGCCCTCTGGACTCTCTCCCCAAATCCCTCCACCTTGCCCCTTCCCTCTCTGCCTGAAGCCAATACTTCAGTGCCTGCGTTTTCAGGTACACCCCCCCCCCACCCCACTCTCTCTCCATTTCCATTACTGCTCAGGCTTTATGAAGTGCTTTGAGTCATTCTCCCAACAAGTAAGTGTAAATTCTCGGTGATGTCGTTTCTTCCGTCAAATTCATTTTTTTTAATGAAACGATTGTGGGCTACATTAAGTCTGGTTCGTTTAAATTACAAACAATTTGCGAGAGATTTGGTCCATTGTGTTAAGAGCTTGAAAGTAGCTGGACCAAACTTCACGGGGGGGGGGGGGGGAAAGGGGAGAGAATTAGAAGAATATCACATAGCAGCATGTTCTAAACTCAAGCCTCTTTGAAACAGCTTTTAACTTTGCATTGTATGAAATGACTTCACTTGGCTTATTGCCAGCTTGGCATGGTAACGTATTGCTGCTTCTATGCAGTCTGCCACAGAGTTGTGACGGCTAGCAAAATCTTGCTAAATCATTTTAATGAGAGTAGAGATGGGAGTTATTTGTAGCTTTGATATTAGATGGAGTTTTAGCTCCAGAATTATGTCGAACAACTAATGGAAAAGAGTAAAAGCACTTTAATGCCGCCTGCTACCTTTTATATGAGTTTGCATTTGAAGCTCGCAAATGGATGGATTAAAGAGATGGAAAGTTTTCCATGGGTAAAGTCACCTTTAAAATTACACAGATGTCACCAGAGACGACGGCAGTTGTGTTATAGGGAGCCGCTGTTGCTTTAATTGCCGGCTTGTGAAGTGGCACTTGGAACTTCCAATTGGTCTTGCTGCAATTCAAGGGAGGATCAGGAAGAGGGTACAATGGGGTCAATTTAGCGTTACTTTTAGTCTTTATCCCATCGAATGTACCTTGTTTACCAGTTCCCCCCCACCCACCCACCCCTTCCATGCCAATCTCAATGGTGATATCCATAAAACAGGCAATGTACTTCCAGTTTGGGGCTTTTAACTGTGAGTTAGAAAACACCTTGAATAATAATTGTAATAATAACCCTTACATTTGATATTGCACCTTATCATGCCTTTGAGATGTCTCAAACTCTTCACAGAATAAATATGCTGTAAAGTGAATTGACTGTGTATTTTGTGGGAGAAACGCGGCAGCCAATTGCACACAGCAGTGCCCCACAAACAGCCGTGGATTGAAGTGACCAATTTATTATTATTATTTGCTTTGAGGGAATTATTATCACTGGAAAAGTGATCCGAGAATCGACTAACAACCAGGTTCCTACTTACTGCTAGATAAACAGAGGCGAGTGGAGTAAGGACACTTGCCCAACGTTTCGCCCTGCCGGGAATCGAACTCAGGTCTCTCGCTTTCAGAATAGGCAGAATCTTTAAGGAAATTGGGAGTTTTGTCTAAACTCTGTTAATAATGGCAACTTTTATCACGTATACTATGGGTGACCATTCTGCAACCAGATTTTCAATGGTACACTGTGAATGGTATGCAATGCGATATTATGGAAATGTTCTAAAGGAGCTACAGTAACTACAAGTTTTTGTGGCAATCGTCAGCAATGTTGTATCAGAGTTTCTGAGAAAAAACTGCTAATTGTTTTCCAACTTTCCTATCAAATTTGGCATGTAATTTATTTACTCTTCAATAAGCATGTGTTTGTGGTCATCAATATATGAATGTACCTTGCAAATAATTTCAAGAGAGATGGTAGAAATTCTTAAGAGTCCTGTAGCTCAGTGGTTAGAGCACTTGCCTCACAAGTGAGAGACTGAGGATCGATTCCCAGCAGGGCGAAACGATGGGCAAATTTCCGTACTCCACACGCCTCTGTTTACCTAGCAGTAAGTAGGAACCCGACTGATTCTGGGGATAATAATTCCTTAAAAAAAATTGATCACTTCAATCCACAACAGTTTGTGGGGCACTGCTGTGCGCAATTGGCTGCCACGTTTCTCCCACAAAATATGCAATCAATTTACTTTGCAGAATGTTCTGTGAAGCACTTTGAGACGTGTAGAAGACGCGATAAGGCGCTGTGTCAAATGCAAAGATTATTATCATTATTATTTAATAAAAAGGCAAAAAATCAGGCTAAATTATTTTAAATGTTTCACGGGTACGTTTGTACAGATTTTCAACAGAAGAGAAAGGCTAATGCTGTGCTTCACTCTTGCTTGAAAGAATATTTCTATGAATGTTTTCTTTAGAGCACTGGATGGTGCGTGGTAGAGGTGAATGTTATCTGTCCTGTGTGTGTACTACATGATGCCTGTGGATATTTGCCAGAGGAGGAAAAGACCTTCATTCCTATTTTCTGATTTCTGTGTCTGAGGGGCTGCTTGATTCATGCGGACACATAATCCCTAAGGGCCTTGCAAAAATAATTAATAAGAACATACATGAAAGGGGGTTGCTTTCACCTAGCAAGTGGACAGGGAACAGGAGTGGGGGAGAACACTAAACAAAAGGGAAAGGGAAAATTAAGAGATTAGAAATCTGCCCAATTTTGTTTTAATCAGTGTGACTTTGAAAATAATCAGAGGCAGGTAGACTCGAAACTGCTAAATATCTTAGCACACATCTGTCACCTTTCATTATTGCCATTAATTTTTAATTAATTAGACATTTGAGGCTATTGAAGAGCAACTTCAACATTTTTTGTTTCCTTGAAAGTGAATATTGTGATTAAGATGCTCCCAGGTTTCACCTGAACTGCAATTGGACAGACATTCATGTTGTACCATTGAGAATCAATGGATATTTCGCTCCCAGTACAGAATGATATCTGATAGAGCAGGATGGGAGTGTATACTGATGTGACATAATGTCTGTTCTCTAGGTTCGATTAATTTGTTCGCAGATTGGGGTTAATTTGAAATTTCGCAAAACAGATTTGTTGGGTCAATTGAAATTTCCTGTTTGTGAAATTCGGAGTGTTTGCTCACCGTACTTTTTCCCCAACTTTGACGACGTGGGATTCGCAAACAGTTTCTCGCTATTAATGCAAGAAATCACGTTTTAGAATATTGCAAATTAGACCCATTAACAGGTGGAACCTTTGAGAACGGCATTTCTTCATTTTTCATACACTATTACATTGTCAACAAAAACAAATTACATTTGTATAGCGGCTTTCACGTCAGGAGGATTTCGCAAGGTGCTGGACAGTCAGGGATTTGGACCCGAGCAGGGGGCTGGGATCAGGAGGGGTAGAGGGCAGGGAGGGGAGGGTAGGAGTGTTGCCTTATAAACATAATCAAACAAAATTGGTAAGTATCAAACACTGAAATTTTACCCTAGTTCTATAAGTATGATTTAAAATTTAAAAACTATAGTTATGTTTAAATTTCTCCAGTAAATTGACAGGACAAGCTCAAAACTTCTTTGTTTCTATGTTCCCAACTTGCTGCTGAATTTTTTTTTAACAGACATCGTGCTTTCTTCATTTTCTGCTCCTTCTCTCCAAATCAGAATGCGCTTGTGCTAAATCCCTGAGGAGCTATTTGATGTCAGTTGGGTGGGCTGATGCTTTCGAGTCACAGCAGTGCCTGGATCAGCAAAGGGAAATTGCCTTTGGGATTTATTCTGAAAACTGGCAATTTGTCTTGCAGGTCATTCAAGAGTGAGAAGCAAACAGTACCTAAGGAAGCAGCAGCTACTCCAAGAGGCAATCATGCTTTGACATGTCAACACGCTTTACATATGCTGGTGATTACAAATGTCTTTGCCTTCTCTTTTGAAATGATTTGCTACAAGGAAGAGTCCCCTGGTGGTGAAAGAGAACCTCCAAATCCATGCGAAGGTAGCAAGCGAGTGAAAAGCAGCCTGCATTATTTTTGTAAGAACACAGATGTGCTCTGCATTCTAACTGTGAGATATTGAGTGCAGTATAGTGAGAGGGCACCAGACTATATATAAATGAACGATTCTGGTATAATTCAAAGAGCGCTTGCTGTAATTAATATCAAAGGTGAACGATTAAGGGTTATTTAATAACCAGATTTTTTTTCCGGTCACCAACCATGACTTTATCATCTAATGAACTGGCTGATGCTTAGTCCTTGCCAACTGGATATCTGAGTTTTCAATGACAGCTCTGCACTCTGAGCTTTAAAACCTGGGCTGTTTGCAACTGTTGTAAAAGGGTTCCTTCCAACAGAAGAAACACAACAAACTCTGAAGGGAGAACAGCAACGAGCCTGCAAGCATTTGGGTTCCATTTCTTGGTTGGTGCTAGGCTTAGTGTGCTCATGGTTTAATCAACGTGGAGAGCAACATTGATCCCCCAGCGAAAGATTATCAATGTTCCTGTAACAACAAATAACAGTAAATAAATAACACTAACAGAATAGAGTATTCGGAACTTATTTATTTGCACTCACTGTATTTATTTGCATTCACTGTGTAACCCGTAACCTAATTACTTGCATTACTCCAAGATCCAAGGAAACCTTTACTATTCTCAATACAATACAAACAATTTTTGAAGCAGATTTTACCTGGCCCTAACTAAGCAATTGTACATTGAAGAAATAGTCCTTAGCATCTGTACTTGGGTATGATGGATGGGTTGTGAAGTCCCCAGAACTCCTCCACGCACCTCTCTTCCAGCCACACATGTACACTTTGGATAGATAAAGATCTCAGATTTTTCACTTTGTTTTAACGGAGTCAAGAGTGCCATTTGCCCCAAAGGCAGGGTCTGAAAAAATCACAATTATAGGTCAAATTCTTAGTTTACGTGGAGGTGAGAATTTAATTCATGAATTTGATATACTTTGCTACCCAGAGAGCCTTCATCCCACATTGTTCCGTTCAGGATGCTTATTCTGTTTCTATAAATGATTTTCCTGCAAGGAAAATCTTGCTAAATTGGAACCACATATAATGTCTCATTTCACTCCAGGTCTTGTATTGTCGCAGTACAAAACCTCACACTGGCTGGCAGTTTTATATTCTAGATTGAGGAGTATTTTATGCAGGTTCAATCCCATTGCATGCCACAGCTCTTGTCTAATTGGCATCCATGTCAGATTACCTTTGCAATCGGAGATGGATTACAAATCAAGTTACCGAAAAATTAATAAGGGAGTAATGTGGAATGGCTTATTAATTGTGATTAGCCTGTGACTCCAGCCTCCACAACGAGATGGATGTTTGACAGCCGAAACGCATTGAGAAATGAGATTGCTTTGGCTGGTTTTGTTAAACGTCACCCTTCTCTTAAAAAATAGTTTCTTCGTCTGAGGCTATGCTTATCGAACCGAGAAATTGAAAAGGGCTGTAAAAATTTTTGTGTTATTCCTAATAAGTTTCCTGCATACTGATAAAACCATATGAAGTTATTGATATCTACTTGGTATACATCTTATATGGAACTTTGCAGCTCTGGTTATGAATAGTCACTAACAAAGGGATGCATTCGAAAGAGAGCTTCTTACCCAATCCATTCCAAAGGTCACATTCATATCTAACTTATTCCAACTGCTTTGATCTTTTTCATTTGAATCACTGCTTTGACACATTTCTTTGCCACTGCGTGCTGGAATTCTTCCCACTTGGCTCTTGGAAGCTAAAAACCTTACGGGTAAAGTGAACCTTGCTCGTCAAGCAGCACAAAGCTTACTAATGATCTGCTGTTTTTAGCTGGTTTAACTCCAGCAGCACTCCAGTGCAAACTCAGAAGTCTCCAAGCTCTTACCAACTTGCACATAACAACAATATACATTTATATAGTGCCTTTCACATTGCGAAAACTTCTCAAAATGCTTCACACAGTTGAATTGGAGTGGGAGCTCTGGGGAGGGGGACCTGCGACAAGGGAAATGACCGAAAGCTGAGTAGCTATTGACTGGTCCCCATTGAAAGTGACGAGAGGCAATATGAATATCAAGAGCTAGTGAGTGGATTACGCTTAATGTCTGCCTTCATCATGTTCAGAAGTGAAGGGTTGGCAATCGTAAACAAGCTGGTGAACTTGTCTAATTCTCACTGGCTGGTAAATTGTACTAACATTAGTGGTGGGAGTCAATTACTGGAATTCAAGGATTGAGCATAAGTTGCAGGATGTGATAGTCAATCTAAACAGAAGTATATCCATCACTGTTGCAATGTTAGGAACATACCAGAAAAGGCCATTATAATCCCTCTTGGTCAGTCCAACATTTGAATATTGTTCACTTATTTTGGAATGGTGACTAGCTAGGATAACTAGTACGAAAGTTATGTACAATATATATTGCCTTTATGGGACTGGAAAACTGGTGACAATAGGTTTCCTAATAAATGTACATTTTTAGTTTGCCATGTGAAAATAAAAACTCGAAGCGTAGACCGGATGATGTTATTGAATGTTTACCTGAAGACAAATAAGAAATTGAATTCTGTGCATTTTGAACTAAAAGGCAGTTGATATAGATTAGCTTAGAAATCCATCACAGCTATTCAGTGAACATTTAATAGATATCGGAGTAATGACATTTCAGTGTAAAATAGCAGTTGGATACAACGGAATGGCTTTGATCTGCTTGTACAGCATCTTTCACCTGTAGTTTCTAATGTAAAAGCATCCTCCGGTGGATAAGAATTTCAGTCTTTTCCTGATTTGTTTATATGGTTTTCACTGTTTCAAATGTCATGCTATACAACACACTGATAATACCTATTTCTCAATCCATAACAGTGGTCCTTTTACCAAACTGTTCCAAAAGTAACATTCAATTTCCTTTGATCTCTCTGCACTGGAATCACACATCTTGCACTGTGTCCTATCACTACCATATTTGGCCATTACTGATTTCGCTGTTAAAATAAATGCACTTAAGGCAAAAAATCAGAATTTTTTTTCTGAAATCCATACTAGAATATAAAGAGAACAGTAGGTGTTTCTCCATTATTCATTAATTACTTTAGGCATAAACACATTTTATTCCCCACTGGTCAGTATAAACGCACTCTGCCAATATAATGAACGATAAAGATTAATACATGCATCTCCTCTTAGATTAGTAAATCCACAGTTTATCTTAAAGCCAGTCCCCATCTTTTAAAGTAAGAAAATGAACAAATTCTTTCACCGAATATATATATATATTTTAAATTTAAAAATACAATTTTAACGGACTAAAATATGGCATTGATGCAACAAGAAGTAATGCTACAACAAGTGAATAAAAATATAACCAAGTAAAAATACATTCTTCCTTTTTGCCCCCTCACACGCTATGCACTTCTTTTTACGTACAACCTCCTACGGCAAAGCGGTGTGGGGCACAAAACTCCGCATTTGCCTTATGAAAGATTTATCTCCTCAGTTGCTTTGAGTAGCCCTCTCTCTGCCAGTAAAATATCCTGGCACTACTTGAACCAAGCACCTCAGTGAGAAGCAGCAGACGGAGTCCTTATGTTGGAGAAAAAACTGGAGACTTACAGTTTCATTGTTCCCCATCATATCCCTGTCACTTTTGTAAATTACTTTTGTCAAACAGAGTGAGTGGCTCACTCACCGAAAGTGACTCTGGCATTTTTCATTTGTTTCACAGCAAAAAAAATTCCCCCCCTTCAAAGTGTACATAAAAATATGCAGAGAAGTGAAAACCCGACACGGTTCAAAGCGAATTGCAGAAGAAGCCAACTTTGGGTCAACTCTATCCAATAGATTGTATCTACCAGATTTAGTACTATTAGCACTTACTTGAGAGGCGTTTAGCAAACAGGCAGAAGATCACTGCCCCCCTGCCATCTATGATCTCACATCACCAGATCAATCCTAAGTGATTTAAGATTGCAATCACCGCCTTCCTTTACTAAACCATTTATAACAAATTATCTTAAGGCTTTACTCACCTCAATATGTATAACAACAGCATGGTTCCAGCTCCAGCAATGTAGAATGCAACCACTCAGGGCTGAATAATCTAAATTATAACGAAAGAATATGCTGGAGGTTTCAGTCAATTACCTTTGGGAAATAAGGAAGGAAACTGAAAAACTTTCCTCTTGGAAGTCACTCAGTAGTTATTTGTCTTCTTCAGCAGATTAAATGGGTTGTAGAAATCAATGGCCCTGTAATTTTACAGTACTATATATGCAAGGTTTTGTGCTTGACCTGTTAAATGACCCTTTCTTGCTTCAAACTTAAAAAGAAAACACGCTGATTTGCTTCATTAATATTTACCTGGGGGTTATCTAAAGTCCTAGTATGAAGTCTGTTTTTCTCTACTGAGTGGTTTTACATCAGGAAATTGCACACCAGCACACAACACACGAAAATGAGCAAGGACATGTTCTTAGGGCCAGCTGAGCACTTCTTACTTTATTTTCTTTTCGATTTAGTTTAGTTTCACATAGAGGGTCCACTGAGAATATTTGGCCCAAAGAGATGCATCTTTCCAATCACACTCAACATGATTAGACAGACTATTGTTTAGTGGTTAGAGCGCTCACCTCGCAAGCGAGAGGTCCTGGCTTCGATTCCCGGCAGGGCAAAATGTTGGGCAAGTTTCCTTACTCCACACTCTGTTTACCCGGCAGTAAATAGGAACCTGGTTGTTAGTTGATTGGCGGATTGCTTTTCTGGGGGTAATAATCCGTTAAAAAAAAGGATTTGATCACTCAATCCATGAACGTTTGTGGGACACTGCTGTGTGGAATGGGCTGCCAAATTTCGCTCACAAAACACACAGTCACTACACTTTACAGTATATTCTATGAAGCACTTTGAGACGTCTCGAAGATGTGATGAGGAGCTATATCAATTGCAAGGATTATTATTATTGTTTGATTCTGTTGATTTATCAAAGAACCTTCTGTTCTTCAAAGCTTATCCAGTTTTTCATTAATGAAATATATTAACACTTTCTGCCTCTCTTTTCGGGCCAAAGGAAATGTTTATTTTGCCAGCTTTCATCCTCACTGCTGCCCTGAGGTTGCTCAAATATATGGCCCCACCCGCTGCCTTGTATGAGATCAGTTAAAATCAGTGGAAATTGGGAAGTGAAGTCATGACATTCTGGTCTGTCTGGTTTTGTGCAATTCCAGGAGGTTTGTTCACTCACTGAGCCATCAGAGAGACCTGGGCCTTTTTAATAATAAGACCGAAATGTGATCTTATTTGATGAGTTGTAAACGTTCTCAGGGTTTTGGTGGAAGCTAAAACGCTACCGGCATTGTTCAGATTCCACCTTACTATATCAATGTAAGAAATTAACAGACTTGTTTCCACATTATCATATAAAGAATAATCCTGTCCCTTTAAATTCATTCAGTCCTAGTTGAAAATCTTATTTTTTAGATTCATTGCCCTTCCTAATGCAAGAAGTTTAACTCCCAATTATAACTTTGATATTTCTAAATGTCCATTTTCATCTTATAGTGCAGACATTATGAGCATCATAACCTTTCTTGCCATTTAGTTATTTCTTCTGATTTAAGTCCAAATTACATGTTACTCATCAGCTCACAGTATCTTTCAATTGGAATGATAACCAGTCAATCATTACATGGGTCTAGCTGTTTAGTCAGAGATGATCACTGTGACCACAGTACAGCTTTGCAGATCGATTCATGACTTCAGCAAAATAATTATTAGTGTACGGCCTCAGCCAATTACATAGTAGGTTAAGATGAACGGTTATTAAGTGACTTGGTGTGTTAATGGTCTTTCTCATTTAGAGTTTGACCCTGAATTCTGCTTGTGATTTCCTCTGTGGGAGAGCTGTGTCAATCATGCGGGTAAGGTGTCTAATGGAGGGAACTTTCTGGCCTGCATTTTCACTTGAGTGTTCTTTTAAGGCGATGCAATTAGAGTTGTCTCGAATCCCAGTAGAGAACCTCAAATGCTATTATTATAATAACAGAAGTCACACTGGCCTAGTCCAGAGGTACAAAACGCAAATGAACTGGAAAGTCTCTATGTGTTACTTTGAAAAGAGATTCTGTTTCTATTGTAACTCCAGGTACAGCTGCACTGTCCTGCCCATGTTGATTGCAATAACAATTTAAAGCATTCTCCTTCCCCTCTTTCCTTTCTCGGTCGACTAGATGAAAGGAGTCCTGAGACTCAGTAGGTTGCCTCACATGTGCTAATTTTAACTTTCCCTTTGAGAGCTACACAATGGCACCACCCACCAAGCCACACTTCAAAGGATCCGTATCCTATTAGTGTCATTCAGTCACACAATATGAATACTAAGGATTCCTTGGGTGACAGATATCCTCGAAAGTCAATTGAGAATACTTTTAATAATCTCATAATGGTTTTAAATTGTACTGAAGTCAGCTACGCAAGGGGGAGTGTTATTAACATTTGCCTATAAAGTACACAGTCATCACAATTTACTATATATCTCCTGTGAAGCACTTTGGGATATCCTTCTGACTTCAAAAGTGCTATACAAATGCTAGGATTTTTATTAGAAACAAATCTTCATCAAAGACTAGCAGAAGGAATACAAATATGATTTGATTCAATAGTAATAATGTAATAGTATTAACGTCTTCTAGACATCTCAAAGCGCTAAGAATTATGCTGTCATGTGGCATGTAAGAACCTGGGCCGAAAGCAAACTTGAATTCCCCACTTTTCCCTGGAAGCTTTGTCTTACCCTTAAATGAACAGACAGTTATGAATATAAGAGTACTCATGCTCAGTGATTGTACAGCTCATGGCAAAATTTTGTTCAAGATTTTGATCTGCAAGCCACAAATACCTTGACACAGTCGTACTGTGCGGAAACAACTGCTCCCCTGTCAGCTTCAAAATATCCTGCTCTCTCTCTGCCTAAAAAATATTCTTCACTCAAGACAATAGTTGCCAGAAAGTATTTTCCATTCCATACACACGCCCATAGATCCCAGGAATGATCACAGAATCATTTGAAATTATTTGCATTGATTACTAATGACATAATTAAAGTAGCTTATAATCAATCCCCTGTGTACAATGTCTTACACAACTTGCTCAGTATATCCACATGTGGTTTACATATGATTTACACAACTTGTGTAAACCTCACATAAGTCGTGAGTTGTGAGTTGAGCTCCACCATACATACAATTAAATTAATTCAAAGCTTGGCCCCCACCTGTATCCTTACCCGCACCAAACTCCATCCCCCCATCACCCAGTACTCGCCGGATCCACTGGCACTTGTTGTAAAATGGATTGAATTTAAGATCCTCACATTCGCATAAATTCATGGCCGGGCATCCCCTACCTCTCCAACCTGCTTACACTTCACTCCTCTACCTGGTCCTTCACCTGCAGGTCCCTCGTCCCCTCCGCTCCACCATCAGCCATACTTTCAGTACTATGGAACACCAAAATTATGGAACTCTCTGGCACAATCCCTCTGCCTGGTCCCCAAATTGTCCATCTTCAGATAACACCTGAGGTCCTTCCTCTTTGACCATGCCTACAATCATCTCTTCCCCGCCCCCCCCCCTCCCACCCCCACCGGCTCAGCATCAAGCTCTACCACTGTTAAGTACTCCGACATGCTACCCTTCACTGCCTGTCAATTCATAGAAGGTTGACCTCAACTACTAACCATTAGACTGAGAAAATAATACCAATGAGCACAGAATTATGGGCAATATTATTCTATAGACTTGCGCTTACTGAGAACTACATCAAAATCGATCTAAACTGATTTCATTTAGGAAGCTTACAGCCACCAGAGACAACCTTCATCCCATCATCTCTGGGATAGATTCACACTCAGGTCCCAGAGGTGAAATGGTCAGTGCTATCTTGATGAGTTCCATAACACAATAGTTACGATGTAACTTCAAAAGCTTTTATTCTCCTGACAAACATATAAAACAGCTCAGTGCAAAGTGGTCCCTTATCTCATTGTGGATTCACCACCAGTCCTACTGAACATGTCAATACAATATGCTGAATTGTTTCTTAAAAGATCTACCATCTACCACTCTGCCCCCACCCTCTGGAACTCCAACCCACAGTCCCTCCGCCTCGCCCCCTCCCTTGCCTCCTTCAAGACCCATCTCAAGACCCTCCTTTTCGACCGTGCTTTCGATCACCCTGCTTCTCCCCCTGTCCTCCACCCTTCCAGATTCCGACCCCCAGCTCGGGCCCGAAACACTGTCCAGTGCCTTGGGATGTCCTCCCGATGTGAAAGGAGCTATACAAATGTAATTTTGTTGTTGTTGCTAAAAGCAAAGTTGCATTAAATTAACTGCAATCATTATTCCAACCACAGTATCGCCCAGTCTCCAATTAGTAAAATATGTTATACTGGAATGTTTATTTTGTGTTTCAATAAAAGAAAAATTATTCTAATCGGATGTAATACCAGGAGTCGTGTAGCTCATGGTTAGAACACTCGCCTCTCAAGCGAGAGGACCTGGGTTCAATTCCCGGCAGGGCAAAACTTTGGGCAAGTTTCCTTACTCCACGAGCCTCTGTTTACGTAGCAGTAAGTAGAAACCAAGTTGTTAGTCGATTGACGGATCGCTTTTCTGGGGTAGTAATAATTCCTTCAAATCATAAAAAATCATTAAAAAATGGCACTGTTTGTGGGACACTGGTGTATGCAATTGGCTGCTGCCTTTCGCCCACAAAATATACAATCAATTAAATTTACAGTATATTCAATGAAGCGCTTTGAGATGTCTGAAAGACCCAATAAGGCATTACATCAAATGCAAGGATTATTATTCTTATTCTTATTGTTACAACGGGAAATTCCACCCCAGCAAACTGCTCACCATCCTCAATATCTGTCTATAGTAAGTGGCGTTAAGATTAAGATAATGTCATGCTGTTTAACCCAATTGGTCTGTGACATGTGTGTGAATTTATTTAAATTCAACGTGTCTCTTGATTTCCTGTTCCTTATTCCCACATGATTACCTTGTGCTGCTTTGTTATTGAATTGTGCTCAAGCTGTTTTATCTCTTTGTGTAATTTCTTGCCAGTTGTCATGCTGTGTATCTTGCAGCTTTGTCCATCTCACTCTTGTGAGGAAATTCTTGATCTCTCACTTTCACAGCCTGAATGAGATTGAACCTTTGAACCTTATTGTGTAGGGAACAGTGGGTGTGAACAATTGTGGTCGATTTAGCAATTTGTTCACTACTTATTACATCAAACATACCTGGATGTGGTTGAAGCAAATCCTCCTGTCCAGAATAATATTATTCTGAACGCTGACATCAGTTATGCTGGGCTCATGGTGTTGATGTCCAGGTCATGGGATACAGTTCTCAAGGGTTAATTAATGGGCACCGCTTTCAAAAAACTGAATGTAATTTGTATCCTGCACTCACACCTTGAGTTCCAACGTAGCTGTTAAAGATAAGTTACGTTGGTTAAGAAGAATTGAGTCCTCTCAACTGAATATCAACAAAACCAAAGCCATCCTGCTTAGCACTTGTCAGTAACTCCTTGCCTCCTGCTCTGATTTTCAGTTGCTTACTCCAGGTCTCCGAGCCAGTATGCAACCTTGACATTTCGGTTCAACCCTTAACTCTTCAAACCCTATACCTTTACCAAGGTCGTGTTCCTCCATCTCCAGAACATTGGTTGCTTCTTTCCAATCTGATCTCCAATGCAACTGAAATTCATCCACTGCATAGATACTACTATATTTAATTTCTCAAATGTTTTTCTCGTTAATCACCCCCCACTAGATTCACCTTTTACAAGCTCCAGCTCATCTAGAATTAGGGAGACTTTATCCTCTTTTGCACTTGGCTTCACATATCCATCCTTGCCAGACTCCACTCTCTCACTATCTCGCAATAGAACAACTTAAAGATCCTCATCCTAATCTGCAAATCCTTGCCCTACTTTACCTCTGCAATCTCCTCCAGACCCACTCCCCTGTCTACTCCCTCCACTGCCCTCTCTCCTTATTTTTAAAACCTTTCTAAAATCTTACCTCTTCAACTCCACTTTGTTATCATACTCCTACCCCCCACCCCTTTCACACCTTGCTTGATATTGTCCCTGCAAAGTGTCCCCCCAACTGAAACATGTTATATAAGTGCAGTTCTTTAAACATCATCTTTCATTTGGCTTACAATTCATTTCTCTTCACATATCAATGGTTAAATTGAGTTTCACAGTGTAAAGCACATTCAGGCCTAACCTTCTGCATAAATTTACAAGGTATGGCAGTGACTACTCTATCAGTTTATTTTGCTCTCCTAACCTTTTGGTCTCTCTCATTCTCTTTCTGTTTCAGTCCCTCACCATCCTTTAACAACTCTTTAGTCCTTGAAACAATAACAGAATAAATTATTTGATAAAAATCTGATCTCTCTCTCAAAACATGACTCCAGTTTCCAACTAGTAACGTATTACCACCAGGATCTTCATCCTTGCTAAATGTCACTAGGGAGCAACCACTTTGCTGATGATGCAGCTTTTATAGATCTCATATTAAGACCAAGGCTGCCAGAAACCTGGGTAATGGTAGAAGGTGAAACTAGGTTTTATCTTCCTGCATTTTCCACTAAAGAAATAAATCATTAGATTTCTCAGGCATAGACAATAACAAAGCTGCGAGAAAAACTTGTAGGCACCGTATAGTTTCCATGGCGATTTTCCAAGTACAGAGTGTGTAATAGCAACAACAACAAGATTCCATTTATAGAGCGCCTTTCACGTCGGGAGGACGTCCCAAGGCGCTGTACAGTTGGGTCAGGACCCGAGCAGGGGGGAAATGGTCAGGGTGAGGGGAGGGAAGGGAGGGAGCGAGGAGGGGGTAGAGAGTCGAGAGGGGAGCTGAAGGCACGGTCAGAGAGAAAGGTCTTGAGACCGGCCTTGAAGCAGTGTTCATTATTGTGCTAACTTTCTCATCGTCTATATTTCTTAAAATCCCATCTCGTCTCATGCTTCTCTCTGCCTATTCTAATAAACAATTCTCTACTTGTCACTCTTTTGGTCTTTAGACTACCTTCCAACACTTTTCCTTCTCTTCTATCCATATCTCTGTTTCTTCCTCTGTAGGTGAAACAAATAAAAATCTGTTTGCACAAAGATAAGGTATGTTGCTGCCATTTTTCACCAATACCAGATATCATACCCAATCTTAGTATTATGTCCTTCCAGGTCACTTATTAGATGGCTAACTGCATAGGAAAGCTGCTTCAATTCTACTCTAGGTACCTTAACTTTAGAGGAATACCCCAATCATATATTTGGGAATTTTCTACTTCATACAATGACTCTTGTGCTAAATTATTTAATGCTGTGCTTTCACTCACTGGAATGGGTTTGAGATTGACCAGACTCATTTTAATTCCGAAGTAAGAAAAGCAATTCTCTTAGGTGTGAATCATTCCTATGTAAACAACCTGGAAGTTTTTTTGAAGGGCAGCATCTTTACATAACATGCGTGACTGACCAGAAGATTCTGTGGACGTATATTCAGTCAGGAATCGGAGCAATATGTGAAAAGGATTAAATTAAATTAGCCAGGATTCAGTCCAGAGGAACAGAGCTAATCAGAGTCAACCAGCAGGCAGAGGAGTCAAACAGGGCTGAAGGTGCATTCCACTTAGCAGGCGGCTAACAGGCAAACAGAACTCAGGGAAATGTTTAAGCCTTAAATACAGTTTTTGCTCAGTCCGTGTGTAACACGCAGCAACAGTGACAACGTGTAATTGTAATTGGAAAATCATGTGAGAAAGTGACTTTGTCAATATCACTGCGTTCAATACGAAAAGGAATTTTAGTAGTCAGGCTTGCTTACCTGGTTAGTTCTTGAGACCTTTGTTTCTATAGCTGGGGGCATGTTATTTTGTACATGATTCTGAACTGACTATACTGTATCTTGTTTGGTTCTATTTCTACATTTTATAAAATGTAACCGATTAATTTTGCCCCTAAAGCTTTCTTCAGCTCACATGAAATGTCCTCGATATTTTTTCATGTATTTTTGGAATGATAAAAGGCAGCAGAATTAAATTCATCTTAACACATCTAATCACGGTGCTGTGCTATTAATTGTGTTTGAAAACCCATAATAACATCATCTAAGTAGCTTCCTATTACATTGAGGAATCTTTCATTTAATGGGTTCATTGTCTGGTCTCCTGCAGTTCTGCAATGTCTAGAGCACAATTGGCCTTTCTGTAATGTTAATTAATGTTCAATTTATTTGAGAGAAAATTGAATTAGTTGCAAGATGTTTCTGAAATCTTAGTTGTAGCAATAAAGCAATGCTGGGTGATAAACTTTAAAGGTTGCTAAGCAAAAGTGGCAAACATTACATTTGTAGTCATCCAGTAGTCAAAGAACATTTATATTTGTCAGTGGCTTATTTATCTGAGTCAGATCTGCAGTATATCCACATGTTTGAAGACTTCTGCTTCCAACAGCTCATTTTCTGAAGTGCCTTGAAAGTGCTTAAGAATTTGCCAGACAAAAGAAGACCAAGGTCCATCGAGTTTGCCTTCCACCATCCTGGCTGTCACTTGGCATGTTGTGTGCCAAACTATATATTGTATCCCGCGATATTACTTTGCGTCTGCTGCTGTATTATTATTGTTAATATTATGTAACAGAAACCTATCTAATTTGTTCTTGAAATAAACCACACGTTCTGCTTCCCCTAGGGAGCCTGTTCCACGCGTTCACTGCTCGCTCACTGAAGTCGTGTTTCCGCAGATTTGTTCTGAATTTACCCCCTTTAACAAGGTTTGAGAATACGTTTTTAATATTATTATTTTATGCCATTGTAAAGTTTGGCAGGGTTGATGAATGATACAGCATTCTATACCTAGTTCTATACATTACAATACAATTTGCATTTATACAGTGCACATTTATATTCATGTCAGGAGGTTGTCTCACCATTCTAGACTTAGATGCATTTCTTACCATTTCAGAAAATGCACATTTTGCACAATTCTTAATTTCGAAGCTCGTTTTCTTGTAAGAACGTTCCGAAATTCTAACAAAAAGGTCTAAGTCGAGACCTAGAAGGAATTTCTCCCTTCTCCTTTTAATCTAATGGTTCTGTTCCCTGTCATATTCATGACTTATTTCTTATGAGTTACCCTATTCCGCAGCAAAACGGCCTCCCCAAATAGCACTTACCTTTTTAAATATTAATTAATTCTAGTGTTCATTAAGGTTTTATTGAAGGTAATATTGCAGCACTGATTTTTACATACAGACTGTCTAGCAGGATTCATCTCAAATCATCTGAAAAATCTTTAAAACCAAGTGGAATAAAAACTTCAAGCATAACCATATTCATCTTATTTGAACCTCTATAGAGTTATAAACCTTGGTAAAAGAACAAAGGGAAGATGAAGAGAAATTATCTGGAAAGCATTGCCCGAAAGGGTGATGGAAGGAGATTGAATAATAACTTTCAAAAGGGAATTGGATATTTACTTGAAAATAAAATAAAATAATTGCAAGGCTATGGGAAAAGGGAGAGGGAAGTGGGACTAATTGGATAGTTCTTTCAACGAGCCAGTACAGGCATGATGGATCGAATGACCTCCTTCTGTGCTGTAGGATTCTATGATTCCATGGTGAAATGGGGAAGTGATATTCCAACGACTATTGTGTTAAACATCGAAAGCAACACAGATTCCATAGCAATCCTCTTCTTCTCGTATCTTCAAACTTAGGTTTCCTGTGCCTTCCTGTGTTGCATCTTCCTCCCATGCATATTCCAATAGATCATCTCCCCATGACCTCAGGAAATTGAGTGTCACAAGTTCCATCTGTTCTCAACCATAATATCTCAGAGTGCCCATGTGCCCACCTTAGCCAAATCCTGTGTCGTTTGGTACTTCGGTGACATTTATTATTTAGCTGATATTCTGTATCGTCTATATATTAATAGAGTGGAACTCCTTTCCCGTTCAACTTTGCTATTGTACTGAGTGCCAGTCAGTGGTAAGAGTGGACAAAGCAGTCAATAGGCGAGCTTATAATGACATAAATGTCAGCACTGAAATAACTGTTGCACTACTGGGCACCATTCAGAGCATTACTGGACATTGCACACAATGATACCCGATGCGCTAATGTGCCAATGTAATGTAGTACTCAGGACATAACAACACCAATATACCTCATGTGCTTTTCATATTGCTAGACCCATCAACAGCACTCCAAAACGGCAGTCATAACACATAACACGCTGGAGGGTCTGAATTAGAAATGATCATGTTGATTTTGTAAGTGAAGCTTTGAGATTGCTGCTATATCCAGTTAGACTATCCTTGAAATCGAGAAGTTCAAAAATCTTAAATACTGAGGGATCACTGACAATTACAATAGTTCTTAAATTGCAAACGAGCTCTGACTTGACGACGGAATTACAGCTCCTATACTTTTCAAAATAAATAATGAAGAGACATACAAAGAAACCAGACTATTGTTACCATTACATCACTTCAGAGCTGAAAGGCAATCAGGATTCCATAACACTTTTATAAAGGCAGCTCTCAATGTTTGTTGGAAATTTTTTAGCGCTTTTTTTCCACCTTAAAGGAATTGTGAGCCATGTAGTTTAATAATCAGCAACCTCACAGTCCCTGTTCAGGCCCCAGAGAGTGCCCACAGACACTCCATAAAACACTATTACAGCTAAGTATCCTGCTTTGATTCTGATTATAGGGAGAAGGGAGGCTTCAGGTGAAGAGACAGAATAATAGATAATGAATTCTGATGGATTTTGCACGCACTTTTCCTCTGATTTTAAATCAGTTTCCTCTGCAGTTTCTGAGTGATTTGCTCGGTTACAGCCTCAAATTTTTATTTCCTAAAAAAAATTAGGTTAACCCTTCAACGTCTGATTATCAGCGGCAGACACAAATACATGCAACTCCCATTAAAAATCCTTTAGAAAACAAAGGATGTATTTGAATAAAAGAACATGTCATTTCTAACCTTATTCATTGAATGAGTTCATCACATTTGATTGTAATGAGAGAAATGAGTAGCTAACAAGCAAAGCACAGCATTTGTGGAACTCACTCGTGAATCTCATTCACATTTCGCCGTCAAAACATACTTTGAGACCTCTTAAAAACGTGATAAGGCGTGATATCAAATTGCAAGGATTATTATTATCATGATGAATGCAAAACATATGACATTCAATAACTAATCAGAATGTCTTTTTTGGATGTGCCGGGTTTCTGACACGCACGGAAAACCATCACCGTGCTTAAGAGCACCCAAACCAAACTGAGAGTTCCACGCCTGCCGACGACACTATCGGTTGTTGGAATGGAATGCGCCCTCTCTCTCCCTGAAGAGACAGGTCCTCCTTAACTCGTTCTCATCGGAAGACAACAAGGGAGGTTCAGATGAAAAATTTGATCGCGTCCTTCCAGATAAACAACCCCTTTTTCCTATTGCAGCAATAAGCGTCTTTTTGACTGAGTCCAGTGTCCTGGTTCCCAGCACCTTTCTTGCTAATCTGTTTCAGCTGTTGATTACCCTCTGTCTAATAAAATTCTTCTTACCGACGGTCCTATGATTATCGTAATCATTCAGTGTTTTGCTTATAAAACCATGTTAACAAGCTACATTAACCTTTTTTATCCAGCGAAGGAGAGGTTGAGCTGAATATCAATTTGTTTGCTGTTAATGTTAATGGCTTCAATGTTTTGTAGTGGTGCATTGCAGAAGCAACTGCTAATATGCAGGACCTGCATAATGTATAATGCCAAGCTGAAAGAGTTTTGGGTCAGTAATGTCCTGCCTCTCGCTCCCTTTCTCCACAGATAGAAGTGACCCTAGTGACCAGGAAACTGCAGCACCTGAAACGGACACACACTCACCGCTTCTTCCTCTAGAACACAAGAATTATAATGAACCAGCTGCAATACGGCCCTGATGGTGAGATTGCAGTGTGAATCATTCATAGGTCACAGTTAAGACTGGGTCTTACAAATCCCTCTGTCTCTTTCCGATCAGATCTGGATGTCACTCTCCACTGCTAGGGGCATCTGTTAAATTCAATATTTTAAGCCTTCTTTTATAAGATAATAATCCTCGCATTTGGAACAACAGCTTATCGCAGCTTCGAGATGTCTCAGAGCACCTCACAGGATTCGCTATAAAGTGTAGTGACTGTGTACTTTGCAGGCAAATGTGGCAGCTAATATGTGCACAGCAGTGTCCTAAAAACAGCCATGAAGTGAATGACCAATATTATTTCCTTATATAGTTCTGTGACACAAGGCAATTAATGGAGTGACCAGACAGTGTTACAACCTCATAATGAACCAGATCCTCCTTAAAAAATGTTCATTTGCAATTTATGGACAAAACATTGACTAAAGACTAATTAGTAAGTACATGAGTAAAGTCTTAATTCTATCCAATGACGTCGTCAAGCCTTTGAGTTTGCACTAATTAGATTTGTGCAGCAGGAATGGATCTCAGAGATTTATGCTGAAAAGATTTATGTTTGAACTGGTCTATTAATGGAGTATCAGTCCAAGAAGTGGGAATTTGTGGATAAGCAGCGTTTAGATAGAAATATACCCCTCGCTTGAGCATGGGATATCCTCAATAGCTTTCAAATTAAATTATTTGTCATAGTTCAGTAATAATGTACAGTAATATAGTTGTACACTGATGTGGGTTTGTATCTATATGTACAGTTCAGGATATATACATTGTACTTTGGTAATAATTCCTTCAGAACAAATTGGTCACTCAATCCACGACTGTTTGTGGGACACTGCTGTGCACAATTAGCTACTGCATCCACAAAATATACAGTCAATTCACTTTACAGTATATTCTGTGAAGCGTTTGAAGACATCTCGAAGACGTGATAAGGTGTTATATCAAATGCAGGATTCCTCTTATTAAACATATTATTTTATTTACAGTGGGCAGTGAAACTGTTCACAGTGTAATTCTCTACAATGAATCAATTGATCACATTGGAAATTTGTATTCGGAAATCAAAGGCTCGTGCCTTAAATTAGTTTGATGTGGAGCAAATCACCTCTTACCCTCAGCAGGGCCACTGGAGGGTGATGAGGTGTCTGCACTTATTACTGACAACTTGCAGAACTGAACCAGATATCCTCGGTAACACGTAGCAGTCCACTGGCAGAAGCAATAAAGGTCACGAGAGCAGCTCTCTCTTCGCTCGAGCTGAGCTCGGAGGCTGAGTGAACGCAGGATTTACCGGCTCAAGTAGATTATATGACTAGCTCAAATTCTTCATTCTAAATACATCAGTAAAAGAATATTTTCAAAAATATTACCATAGTGTAAGGTCCAACAAGGATTATGTTTTCAAAGTAAATACAAAATATCCACAGCTCTTGCAACCTGTTGAACATAGAATTACATGGAATGATATGGCACGAAACATGTCATTTGGCCCGACTAGCCCATCTAGGTTGTAATCCATACAAGCCTTTTCCCATTCTTTGTCCCTCGGTTATACTCCTCTGTTCCTTTTTATAATATAATAATCCTTACATTTGATATAGCGCCTTGTCACGTCTTCGAGACGTCTCAAAGCGTTTCACAGAATATACTATAAAGGGTGTATTTTGAGGGCATTTTGTGGGTTTCCCTCATATGTGAATTGATTTTTCTCTTAGATATATTGCTGCATTTTGTCTCACCCACAGCTACTGGCAGTGAATTCGTAATTGAACTTCAAGTTCTCTTGCGCTTACTGAGTTTCACACCTTTTGTATTGATCCTCTTCAAATGTTTGTCCGTTTCCCTTTAAATTACGTTAATGGTCTCAGCTTCAAGAGCCACTTGCGTCAAAGAATTCCATGTTATCCTGATCCTCTTCATTAAAAAAAACTTAATTTTTCAAGTCAGAATCCTGCGTTGATGCCTCTTGTCACTGATTGACCAGCCAGGGGAAATAATCTTTCACTTTTTATCCTCTCCAAACCTTTCAGAATATTGATATCCTAATCCGATCCTTGATAGCTTGGTGGGCATATTACAACATTTACGGTCTGCAGCTGAGAGGCTGAGGACATCATGGGACATGGATTTTCCATCATAATCCGGAGATAGAGTCAGTAAAGAGGATGCAATCTTCCTTGCAACTGTTTGAAATGTAAATTCTTGCAACTCAACTTCTTTGGAATCTTCATTACAAACGTCTTTGGTGAAAATAATTAATAGGATTTTCTTTTGGTAACGGTTCTCTTCCACTTAAATCCAAATGAGCACAGCATTCATTACAGTTTGTACAAGAGGCACCTGGTATTCAAGCAGTACCGGATATATACACAGGCGTGGCAGGTCAGAGTCAACACAGACAACGTGGAAACCGTAGTCACTGCAGGAGAATGTGTCATACACAATTAGAACAGGAATTGTATAGTATGTAGTTATTACAGGAACAGTTTGCATGCAAGATGTAAATACAAAATATATCAATGCAAGTTGTTGTTATTGTTGTACTGTACTATACAGTGGAGTAGAAGAAACGTGCAGTATGTGGTTAGTACAGGCGAGGTCCTAGCTAAGATTTTTATAAGATGTGCACAAGAATAATTCCATTCCAGTGAGGAAGAGCAGGATTGTCTGAATGGAAGCTCAAGATCTCGCTGCAATGCTGTTTCTGTTTCTGGGTCTTGCAAATACTGTGATTCACCTGACAACCACAAAAATCTTCCTTAACTTCAGAGACAAAAAGAATATTGCACAACCAAATAGTTAAATGCAACAAAAGCTCACAAGACTGTACAAACATTCACGTCAGTGTGGCACCATGCTGCAATTGTTGCCTCTTGGCTTATGTAGCAAGAAAAACAATATTGGACTCAGCATCTTATAGCTGGTTTCCATTAGGAGTGAAATCATCAATTGATTTCCGCTCCAGGAAAAAATAGCCAGATCAAAGTGCGGCATGGAGCCTAGCAGGAGAACCCTACAGCAGGGCAAATAAGCTGAGTGTCAGAAAACCCAGGGGTTTCGGGGAAGGTAAAACGAAAAGCTAGATTTCAAAACCGTGATGAATTGTTGAACTCTTTCTGCCTCCGCTGACTGAGCTTCAACAGTGCTCGCCTGGCCTGTCAGAGGCATGTGTTTGGTACATAGCAACCCAAGAGTTCATCCCCGTGGAGGGAGTCATTTGCAAAAACTGACTGAACTATTCCACCCACACCATCCTGCTGACTGAACACATCCCGTGCCATGCAGAAGTCAGCAGCCTAGACTATCCAGTCGTCTTGAATAAAGGTGAAAACACTGCAGTGAGAGCCAATAGCTAAGAGTTAAAGTAGAATAAAAATAAGTGGTAGGACTCGAGATAAACCAAATATCACTTTAACTTTCTGTTTTTACAATCCTTGTCTTCCCTCTTCCCGGAGATAGTTTTGGAAATAGGTTCAGTACTGAGGCTGAACTGTAACCAAACATTTGTCACAACTCTGCTTTTGATCAAAATTTCATTTGCTATGATACAAATGTTTATAGCTTTCAATCCTGTATATATAACCTTCATCTGCCATCAGAAAGAGAAAGATGAACCTCATCAAGGTCAAGTGTGAAACCAGTTATTTCAGATTTGATATGTCGGTGGATATTAATGTTACTGTGGAGTTTTATAGTTGAGGACAGGCACTATTCATCCCAGTCTTCCTGCAAACTGCATTACTATTATGCTGCATTATCATTCACAAAACAGGTTCCGAGGCTCATATTGGCATAAAGAGACTCCTTCACAAAGAATGGTTTAATAGTCGCTTACATTACGTATTCTGATGGGAATGAAGTGTGAGAGGGGACCGGTGTTCTGTAGACAATGAGTGAAAGGTTTGATTTATTGCATTGTTCCCACTGTTCTACTATATTTCACTTCGTTCATTAAGATTAAACTCTAAACCCATTGGTGGAGAAGCAGAACTGATTTTATAATACTGCAGCTAAAAATTCTAGATACTCCCATTACTGCAGAGGCAGCAGATCAGTCTCCAGTTTACCATCGTTTAACCTGCCACTTTCTTTCCTACTAATAATTTGGTATTTGGTTTAGCAAAGGAAAGAATGATTTGTTACCTTTAAGCTCCACCACTAATCAATATCAGCCGAGGAAATGCATTACTTTGATTCTGAAAACTGTATGTTTCATTTAAATGTGCCAATATCAGTTCTGCATTCCCTCTGTCATTAGTGTTGATGTAATTAGCTATTCCGTGTTGAACTCTACAGCCTAATGCGTCATTTAATTTAATTGAGCCGTCTCGAAGAACGTGATAAGGCGCTATATCAAATGCAAGCATTATTATTATTATTTTAGTAGCTTTTAAGTACGGTAGAATCATTTCCAGGAACGGTGGCCAGGTTGGAATAAATTACCAATGGATTTAGCTGAAACAATACATTGGAGAAATTTCAATTAAAACTTCAGGGACTGTGTAGTTGTTATTCGTTTATTATAAATATGCCATTTTGCCCAGCTGCACTGAGTATGCAGACTCCCCAGTGTGCAATGCTGAGTGCATTTGCACAGTAACAGCAAGCCACTTAACTCCATGATAAGACACTGAAACCACTGCGGTGTAAAAAAATGATTCCAAGCCCAGCATAGAAACATGGGAATTGAGAACATGAGTCAAGAGGCTCTCCCTCTCTCTCCTCCTCGCCTTTGTGGATATGGCAGAAANTTTTTTTTTTTCTGTGCTATGTTTATTTAGCTGTCCTTTGTGTGCCAGTTGTGTCAACCCTACAATCCAATTAATAGCATCAAAGAAATGGAAGTTCTTTTGAACTGAAGGCTTACACGCTTAGGTTGTGAAAAGCAACAACCTTCCTGTTTATAATTTCTGTCTGGTGGATGATCACCAGGTCATGGAGTGTGAGTTTCTGCGGAATAATAAAAGGAATAAAAGTGAGTGACGGATAAAGAGCT
Organism: Callorhinchus milii; assembly: GCF_018977255.1. NCBI lineage: Eukaryota > Metazoa > Chordata > Chondrichthyes > Chimaeriformes > Callorhinchidae > Callorhinchus > Callorhinchus milii. Next base: position 20,196,537 of record NW_024704746.1, read on the forward strand.
ATTAAATCGCAGTCAAATATCTATATTTGTAGCTGGTTGTCATGTTTTCCATTTTTTTCAGAAACATTAATTTAATTTTCTTGTCACTTCTATTTTAGAGCTTCACTCTTCATTATTCCACAAATCTTCTTTACCTACTTCTGTTCTTCACTTACCTTGTTTTTCTTTGCTCTCCTTCCCTGTTCACTGGGAAATACTTCAAGGTTCCCCAGCTTGTAAAAGAAAACCTTTCATAAGATTTGTCCTGGGAGACCATAGAAAAACACACTGATCTGCAAAAGCTTTTAACCAAACTACCAACATCGCTTCAGTGTCGAACATCTCTAAATACCAAATGTAGGAAACGTGATTTTATTTAAATTTTAAAAATTCCTCCAAAATAAATAAAAATGAATGTGGTCACTCAACCCATGACTGTTTGTGGGACACTGCCGTGCGCAATTGGCTGCCGCGTTTCGCCCATGAAATATACAGTCAATTCATTTTACAGTATATTCTGTGAAGCGCTTTGAGACGTTTCAAAGATGTGATGAGGCGCTGTATCAAACGCAAGGATTATTATTATTAATATTATTATTATTAATGGTAATGGAAACATTGCAGCCCATGTCAACACATCTCCAATATCTGAATAAATAGGAATCCACCTGAGTTAGCGTAGAATAAATAGCGCCACCTGAGATAGCGCTAGAATCTATCTTGAATACTGGAATGTGCTTCTGTGGCAAATATCAGGATCTATGTGAGTGCATCATTTGGATCTATCTCTTGGACAAAATCAGAACCCGTCATGGGAGTGTACTGGGAATCACCTCTTTTGCTGGTGCCCAGAGGCCTGTCTCTAGAGGCAGCGATGGGAGAAAGTTCCAGCTTGTATCATCTCTTGTCTGTGTAATTTCCAGTTGAACTGCAAGTCAAATCAATATAAAGCGGCATCTCTAACAGGCTGAGTTAATGGAGCACAGAACATCAGCCCTGTCAGGAATCGAGAACATTTAATAATCATATTCTCATCTATTTGCATAATAATTCCAACTAGTGCACCAAGGCAATAGGCAGCTACAAGACTACAAGATAGTCAAGCAGAAAATTAATGTAATTACGTAAAGCATATTGGAGATGGGTGTGCAGTCACTACTGTAATGCATATTGTTGGACATTCAGTCATTCAGTCCCATTTCAGGGATTGCTATCGTGTCTCCTGTTCTGATTACAAATGGTTTTAAAGTTCTGAATGTTCACCTCAGCTAAAGCTTTCAGATAGTTATAAATGCCTCTGTTTACCTAGCAGTAAGTAGGAACCTAGTTGTTAGTCGTTTGGTGGATCGCTCTCTGGGAGTGATAATCCCTCCCAAAAAATGTAGTCACTCAATCCATGACTTTGCGGGACACAACTGTGTCAATTTCCACTTTACAATATATTCTGTGAAGCGTTTTGAGACACCTTAATGACATGATAAGGCACTGTACCAAATGCAAGACCTATTGTTTATTACAATGGACCATCTCTTGTCTTCACCCCTTTTTACATCATTCTCTGTCAGAAAGAGTGGGCAGGCAAAGTATCTAGTAATTGTTATCCAATAGCCTGTGTCTGGGAGGTGTGCAAGAGCGACAAAGATTCACTCACCCTCCAAATTTCCTTCCATGTCTATGTCACCTCTTCCTGCCCTAGACAGGATCAAGGATCTTGCACACTGTGCCATTTGATTGCCCCAGACAAATTTACTGTTAGTTAAATCAAATCACTAAATTACCTAGTCGTCTTAAGTACACATTGGATTTGCTCATCGTATAATCCTGTTCAGTGGTTTCCAAGGATATTTCATTTTCTATTAAGGTGAGTTATTAACATGTCTATGTCAAGTGAGAGAGTATTTATTGCAGTTGATCGTGGTTTCAAAGAAAAAAAGATGATCTCAGAGTTAATTACAACAGCTACAATCTTCAATCCAAAAGAATAAACATTGACTGCTGCCTGCGACAGGAATCTCACCCATCACTTAATCTTGAATATCAATAACAATGAAAATATCTTGAGGATCTTGAATAGGTAGCATGGTCTGGGTCTGGATTAGTGCTTTACCTGGACCAAAATCCGACCCAGCAAAACAAGCTCCTTGAGAAGAATAGAGGATGAAATGATTCATTCCCATTAAGATCCCCCTGCTCTTGGGCAATATTCCAGGAAACCTAGCTCTGCAGTCCTCATGAGGTATCACTTGATAGGATGAATATCTGGCTCAGGATGGGACTGATGGTTGGAAAGATACATAAGTAGCCTACAGAATACTATGGTTCTTTTGCCATTAGGGACACGAAAAAGGCATGTAGAATCCAGATGAATAATATACATCGTTATGTTAGATTGATATCCTACAGTTTTAGTTGATTACCTTGGGGGAGGGGAGGTCAGGGAACAATTTCACAGAACATTATCTTGCACAAAGTTTTACTTATTATCTTTAATCTCCCTCAAGAAATCAAACAGGCTGCGTGTTGTGTCCACAACAGAACATATTGTAGTTAGGCTGCTAGAAGGAATGAAAAGAAGTCTTCTCGTTTCGTACTTTGTTAACTTTTCCTTTTATTCTTTGTTGACTTTGTTGAGACAAAGGATTGATTTTTTTTCAATTGCAGTCAGTGTAAGCCCATTGCAATTAAAGGGCATGAAATCATGGAAAGTAAAGCATGGGAGGAGACTGTTCAGCAAATTGAAATTATGCTGGTGTTAGCATCTCTACTGGAGCTACAGTAATCTAATCCCAAACCCCTGCTTTCCTTATACCCTTTTAAATTTTTCTTCCTGAAATGTTTATCAAAGTTTCAGCAGGGTAGTTTTCCACGACGTAGACATGCCTATGATAGTTGGAACTGGAGCTAGGACTAAACAGGTGCTAAACTGTTTTCCACAACGTTTGGAAAGGTAGTTAAAAACTTTTCCTCTACTTTCAAGAATTTTGTTGGGTTATTAAGTATGCAAAATTAAGCTACTAGTCCCCTGATCTCTGAAACTCTCTCCTAAATTCTTCACCTTGCTCCTTCTTTACCAGTCTTTAAAACCCTCTTTAAAAAAGATCTCTTCGACTGTGCTTTTGTTCAACAGAGGAACAGGAGTAGGCCATTTAGCACCTCAAGCCTGTTCCACCATTCATGGCTGATCTGTACCTGAACTCCAAATGCGGCGTTTGCCCCATATCCCTTGATACCCTGAACTAACAAATATCTATCCACCTCAGTCTTGAAAATTTGAATGGATCCAGTATCCACAGCCTTTTGGGGGAGAGAATTCTAGATTTCCACTACCCTTTGCGTGAAAAATGACTTCCTGATTTCACTCCTAATTTTAAGATTATGCCCCCTCCTTCAGTTACCCTTTCTTTCATTCCTGTTTGGTGCTTCTATGGGAAAGGTGCAATAAAACTGCAAGGTGTTGTAATACCTGAGAATTACATTGTTGTGTGTTGGGAGTTGAAGCCAAAGTTGCAGAACCTGATTCCATACCAACCTCGGAACAATACATAGGATTCTGTGCAATGTGAAATGAATTGAGTATATTCCTCTGGTCAAAACTTCCCTGGGGTTTCCCATGGTCTTACAATTAAGTGTTTTTGAAACAAATGACAATAGACAGGGTTCAATTTAGCCTCGTGATCAATCGCGTACATTTTTAATCCATTTCCATGTGACACTCCAAGCACACATTTTGGATGTAGTGAGGATTTATACGAGAAGAAAATGTTGTTTACCCCTAAGCTGATTCAACATGAAAGCCTTTTGATCCATTAAGACAGACGTTTAGGGAAGTGAAGATTAGATTCCTAATGCTGTATCCAGCAAGTTTGAGGATTATTACTCCTTCAGGGTCTACTTTAAAAAAAACTGGAAGAGACTGTAAAGCTGTTTCAGACGCTGATGGGGAGCAACTCCAGAGATTTTGAACATTGGATGTTACAAGGAGAATAACCTACTGCCAATGTCAGTTGCGCTGTTCAGCACAACACAAAAACAATCTACCATCTGATCAATTTTTGATGAAACTTTACAGATTTCATCAATAGTAATTAACTTGTGCAACTAACTCTTATTTCCGTTTAGCTCCAGATCGGAAGATAGGGCTGGGTGGACTACACCACATTTATAAAATTCTGCTCTCTACTGCAACTTTCAATACTCATTATTCACAGCATGGGGGAAAAGGAAGCCTCACCTCTGGACAGCAAAGGCTCCGGTCTACAACTGAGAAGCTTATCAGCAAAGAATGGTCAGCAAAGAAAAGAATAATTAAAACCCAGATTTTGACAAGTCGTAAAAAGTACATAGGCAGAGCTGAAAGTAATAAAAATAATAATAATAATCCTTGCATTGTGATATATCGCCTTATCATGTCTTCCAGACATCTCAAAGCGCTTCGCAGAATATACTGAAGGGTGATTTGACTGTGTATTTTGCAGGCAAAAGTAGCTTAAATCTTCCGTCTGAAAGAAGGACCATAAACCTTCAATAACTAGCACTGCACTCAACCATCTGCATTATAATTTTATCTAATTGTCTTTCAAATCATTAGATGTGACGTCAGTCTGGCTTCCTTGGTGATGCTTTCACTTCCAAATCAGGAGGTTGTGGGTTCAATGTCAGGACTTTGAAATCACAATCGCAGACCCTCCAAGGCACTCTCCAAGGTGGGAGTGCTGCATCGTGCCATCCTTCAGATGAGACATTAAACTGAGGTCCAGTCCCATGGCATTATTCAAAAAGAGAAGGGTGTCCTGGCCAGCAATTCCCCTCCCAAACTAAATTGGTCATTCACTTCATTGCTATTTGGGGGACATTGTCGTGCACAAACTAGCTACCAGGATTGCCTACAGATTCCCAAGTTACAAAAGATTCTGTGAAGCACTTTGTGACGTCTTTCCGACGTGAAAGGTGCGATATCAAATTCAAGGATTATTATATATTTTCGCTCATGATCAGCTGTTAATCGGAACTTTAAATCAATCTTCTTTGATGTTCAAAAGAGCTGTAATTATTGATTGTCATAGAAGGGTTCGCGTGGAGAAAAGTCTTTCGGCCCAATTGATCACAACCTTAATCTAAAATATCCATTCACTATCTTCCCAGAATAGCATCAAGCTGGTTCTTAAATGAGTTCAGTGTTCTGGCCTCAACTAACCTTCCAGGCAATCTGGCCTCCTAGTCTTTCCGCTTCAGCAAAAGTGAAAGCATTGTTCATTTTCTCTAACTAGTTACACATCCCAACACTTCCACACCATTCCCTCTGAGCCATCTCCTTTCAAGGCTGAAGAGTACAATAATATGTAATTATTCCTCATGGTTCATTTCACTACTATTGGGGATCAGCTACGTTGATCCCCTCTACATTGTTTCTAAAGCCAGACCATCAATGGAAGTGTGTGCCACTGCCTTTGGAAATGAGAAAATATGAATATAATATGTTTCTAAGAAAAATATTTTTCATTCTGCTTTTGCAGATAGTGCGTCTAATATCCCTATGCTAGAATATTACAACCAGAGTGGGTAACGTCTGTTTATTGGAATTTGTTCAAATTCCTGTCAAATGCATCGGAAATATAATTTTCTATCTGGCAGAAACCAACGAATAGTTTATTAACACTTGAACCGTGTCTTCAAGATGTTGTTTATTTTGCTGTTAAGTGTTTTGTGTGAATAATTATACGATGCAAGTTAATACTAGGCTGGAGTGTTGAGAGCTATGTATGGGTAGCTATATTACATAGATTACTGCAGTATCCCATGATTTGATTATTTTAATTTTGTTAGGACTTTTACATTAATTTGCCCGAATGTGTTTTTTTTTGCAATCTTTGCATTTATCTTTTTAAAAGGCTTCACCTAACGGAGCTTATCCTATTCAATATTATATTATGTAAAAAAAAAAGGGGAATATTGTGGGAAGTTTGTTATGTGCTCGATTTCCTTGCTTGTTGTATCACAAATCATGTACTTTTACGGCAGCTTTCGTAGCCCAAGGTGTTTTCTGGCTGCTTGGATGTCACAAGTTTTTGTTTGGGAGACTTCCCAAGGCAGATGTTCCCTGCCTGAAGATAATCTTGTCCTAAGGCATATATCTATCATAATTTGGTAATGTAGGGACCTGATTTAACAGCGTTCCCTGGGCGTCTGCCCAGGGATTATTATGTGCTGTGCTCCCCTCGTTACTTTGGGGAGCGAAAGTTTCAATGTCAGTGGTTTTTCTGTGTGGGAGAGGGATTTGACATGATTTAGAATTCTATAGGACTCCAAACTTAGGTAAATTTTCCTTTGCCATCTCTAAATACTGAGATAGTTAAGGGATTTTGAACATCGAGATTCCTATTGCTGCAAGTTAGATTGCAGTACTTGGTTATTTTATGATTGTCTCTTGAGTTCACATTGTATAGGAGGTAAATGTATAATTGAATTATAATCTAATATGTATTTTAACATTTGAGATAAATGTACAATTCTAATATATTGACTTAAGGAGGTTCCTTTGGGAAAGGGAAACAGGGCATTTTTTATCTCTTGCAGACTTGATGGATTCACTCTGACTGGAGTGTGGGCCCCTGTGGATGAAATCTCTTTAATTCTGGAAATGTATGCTATAGCTTTAATTGGTGTGACACACTCTTCCTACTGTCACCATACACATCTCATTTTGTGTTTTAAAAAAACAAGATTAAAACATTTTGAGGTAGAAATCCTGTGCTATATGGCTCTATATCATTTAAGTTGCGTAAAATAATCTGGAGGGTAAACTCGAACAATGATCATTAAATCACATCTGAAATTCCTGTGCGAAAATAGCGTGGTTTTTATTTTCCCGCAAGATACAGTCGCTGTCTCCAAACCATGGGGAAAAAATCCTTTTTCAGTGCTTTTGTTAGACATCTGAAATTACGTTATTTTGAAGGAGACATAAACTGTGCCTATTTACGGCTCTTTGAAAAACGTGAAGCGTGTATTGTGGTGGTGATGAACAGGCGAGATGAAGACCTTGAATATTTACACGTTTGCCAACCCCCCCCCCCAGCCAGCCCTCCCACCACCACCCCTGCTTTATGACTAAAACTTATTGTTTCCATAGGAGTTTTGGCAGCAGCTGTAGAGAACTCGCAAGAGCTGTACATTCTGGAGCAGAGATTGTAGGCACAGTTTGAGAATGAGGAACGACAAAGACACACGGCTCATTTGTTCTCGTTTCTCTCCTTTTGCTGTGGGAAGCTTATCACCATGCAGAAACTGGATAAACGCTCACAAACCACAATTTCCCTCTGATAATGTTTTGACGTTAAATAAACAAATATCTAGGACCACTGTCCAGATCCCTAAACAGCAGCTACGTTCACATAACGGAGTTTCAACTCTGCATGAAGGGCACTATATAAATGCAAGTTGTTGTTATCGTTGTTATTTAGTGTTTTATATAAGTATAACTTTAATTAAATTAAAATTCACATTTTAAGTAAGGTGGAGACGTGCACCAGTGTATATTACTCCTCTCTGGAGTGAAATTCGTAATTTTTCTTAACCCATTCCTAGTGTTGATTTTTGTGAACTTGAATCATCTTCAATTAAAATGGGAGAAATTAACCTTATTAGCTCAGGGCCCCCTGAGTGCATGTGACAAGTAGCTCCAGAGCCAGTGTGCAGGCTACTGGCTTGCTCTGTTGGATGGAACATAGAAATATAGAAACAGGAGTAGACCATTCATCCCCTCGAGCCTATGAGACATCTTGAAGATGTAATTAGGTGCTATATCAAATGCAAGGATTATTATTATTATTATTCTATAAGATCATGGCTGATCTGTACCTTGAGTCCAATTACCCACCCTTACCCCATATCCCTTAATACCCTTTCAATGATTTGAGTTCGAGCGAGACAGCAGAAAATTTACCACCTCCTCCTATTAATTGTATTTATTTCAAGTTAGAAACTGGAATAACAAAGCCTGTTTTTATAGCCACACTTGATATACTTTTAACATTAAATTGCAGTGTATAGTGAAGATGATTCTGAAGATCTTGTAGAAGGCTGAGTGAACAGTCCTGACTCACAAAAGCTGCCCGTTCACTGACAAAGAGCCCCAGTAATCAATGTGAATAATAATACTAAGTTTATTACGCACAAAAACATTATATTTGAACATTCCGTGAAGTTGTGAGTCGTTATGTGATTAGCATAAGTATTCACCATCGCTCTTCCTCCTCTTGTTTCCCCATGCCTTCCCTCCCCTAGCTATGCCGAGAGACCTCCACTGACGATTTACAACTGATCCTTATTAAACTCTATCGGTGCCCCCAGCCACTCTGATAGCTCCTGACAGACTGTGTCAAAAGCATTTTGTTAAAAACCTGTGTACATTACATAAATTGAATATTGCCTAATTACAGAGTAGCCTCAAAGCTTCCAGCGTCCAATGGGCCTGAAAGGAATGGTAGTTCAATCGGGAATTGAATTCTTACAGCAGCCATAGCACATGGACCTAGGGTTATCTGTACCTTATTGCAGCCTGTGCAAAAAAGTCTCTGAGCAATTATTTGCCTTTCTAACTCTGAAAATCCCTCTCAATCTGTGCACCAAGACTTTCCACACCATGTTAACACAAAACACACATCTATTCTGTAAATACTCAAGCCCTCACAGGACATTTTACAGACCAAATCCCAGACCCCAGACCCCAGACTTCTAAAATCATATGCGTTGCCATTGAGAGGACTATATGGCAAGCTTCCTTCTGCTTGTCCAACGAGGAGCACCCTACCCTCTAGGGCTTTGGCTTGCAGGAAGCTTGTCACAGAGAGAAATCACAGCTACAGAACAATATGTAAACCAGTTACAGATCATGAGCACAAACTGTGAGCTTGGTGACTGATCGAAAGGATAGCTACAGTACATTGCTTTGTTTACCGTGCTTGTTCCTGGTTTACAGACTTCAAGCATGAATACATAAACTTGTTTTACTAATTCAAAGCACAGCTACGGAGCAAGCTTCGGGTATAATGCGTGACCTTGGTTACAAACTGCAAATGTCATCACCGAAGGTAAGCTTAGTTACCGGCTGGAGCTACAGCTTTAGGACATGGCTTTTGTTATAAGGTGTGACTTTGGCAACAGATCAAAATTGCAATTACAGAACATAGCTTTGGACACACCACCTGACCTTGGTCACACAATGTGACCCTGGTTACTGAGCACGAGCACGGCTGCAGAATGTGACCTCGGCTATGGAACATGGGTACGGTCGCAGAGCACAAACGACGAGGGTACCATCTTTCTGGGAATACACTTTAACTGTTCTTTGTAGGTCGGGTTCTGAGCCAGGAGGGTCGCAGTACTGCAGGGCTGACAGCAGAACCAGTTTGGTTCATCGGCAGGACTTCAAAGGCCGGATCAGTCACTGGAAGCAGGGAATCCTCCCACTCAGCTCCTGTTAATCCTGCAAGCCAAAGCCCTAACGGGTAGAGTGGTCCTAGCTGGACGAGCAGCGGGAAAGCTAAGACAGTGCTACCAATGGCAAGCTATGCGGCTTTAACTGGTTAGACTCCAGGTGTATCCCAATGCACACTCTGGGGTCCCCAAACCTTGGCTCTTGCCAAATTGCGCTTCATATTTTCCGGAATTGGGTAAGCAGGCTGTGCCCGTCCAGGGAGAGAGTGTGTATTCCATTCCAACAATTTATCTTTGGAATTTCCATACGTAGGTGGGTGCGTGGAATGCTCAGTTTAGTTTGGAGACTCTTAAGCAATGGTGATGGGTTTCTGTATGCTGAATGTGATAAAAATTGTAATAGTGATGGGGAATCGAGCTCACTGAGAGATGCTGGCTTATTGCTGATACGGAGTTCTCAGCTGACTGTCTGTTTCACATGGTTGAACAGGCTTTGTATTATTCATGGAGTACACCAGGCAGCAGTGGCAAATAGATTCTTGAACACAGTGGGGTACTTTTCATCGTTTTATAATTTAATCAGCTCATGGTGGGGACTGTCAAGCTGGAGATAAAATTGGGAAGTTCTTCCGTTTGTCGCCACAGGAAACACTACTTACCTGGAGCTTGAAAAACAAAATTCGGTTTCCGTCTGCTTTGGAAACGAGCGGGTTCTTATTCTAAGGCAAAACCGAGTGGCGGAAAGATGTGGTGCAGACATGTAATTGAGCCGTAGCTTCACTGCTTTCAAAATGAAGGACAAGGCTTGTTAAAACTGTTATGTGGCAGACATGTCATCCGTGTACAAGGAGACACCTGATATGTGTGAGTCTGGCGCTGCCTTACAAGGTCCAATTACCAAACCTACAGTGTAGACACATAGCCTATTTGACTATGCTAACTCCCTGCTCGTCAGACTTCTCAACTCTTCCCTTCCATGAGCTGCTGATTATTTAGAACTCTGTAGCTCATGTCCTCTCCTGCACCAACCTCCATGAGCTGATCACTCCCATCCTCACCTGGACTTCACTAGCTCCCCATCCATCACCCAGAGGATCAAGTTCAAGATCCTCGTCTTCACTTTTAAAGCTCTCCACAATCTTGCTCCTCCCTACCTCTGCGACCGACTAAATCGTTACCAACCTGTCTGCTCCCCCCGCTCCACAAGAACAGACACCTTCAACCTTTCCTCCTCCACCCTCTGGAGCTCCATCCCTGAGCCCCTCTGCTTCGCTCAGGCAAGGCTGAAAATAAATATTTATTAAAGATAAAGGTTCACAGAGTGAACATAGATCATGGAGATACAATGTACAAGCTCCTCATATTACAACTATGGATCAAAAGATAAGAAGTGGGAAAGAAATTTGAAGTACACAATCCATCTACACTTAGTGAGCACCCTGTATTTTATAGCGCTGCCATTTAATCAGATTAAGTAGCTGCCCATAAAATGATCAGGAACAATAGTGTAGCTGTACCTGGAATAAATCACCATCAAACAATAGCATCAAAACCACTAAAAAAAACTGCGCCTGAATTAATTAACCCATAACATTGCAAGAAGCCTGAAACCGGATTAATACAAAACAGTTATGCTTCTGTGTAAAACTGGGTTGCAACATGCTTAGTTTCCAGCATTTATTGCAGCTTCCTCCCCGATCTCCATAGGCATCTTGTTTGGTTCTTTCTTGAAGGTGACTGCTCAATTCTAAATTTCAAAGTGCATTATTGGCAAATTATATCAGAACAAATCTCATGCAGATGAAGAGTCCATCAATCACAATGCAATTATATACGTGACAAATTTTTTGCAGACATCACCGAGCAGAAGAGAGTCACTGATGCAGAAAGCATTTTAAATCTAACATGGCTGGGAATTCCCCGGGCTTGTAGCTGGCAGAACTGCCGATGGGAGAGAACCTAATCCGTTCAGACGATTTGTGTTCCTCTTTGCTGCTTGGAGGTTGCTAGCTTCTCCAACTGTATTCCCGAGCGCCTTGATTAATGACATAAATTTTCGGTGCCTTCTTCACTGGTCACTGAAAAAGTTTGTCACTAAGTCAGCGAATCCACAAGCAGCACAATATATCAGGAGTGACAGCTTGATAAACAGCAGCTCTCGCCAGTTTAACCAGGCAGCCCTCGTCTAATTCATGATAAGCTACATCGCTTTGAAGGGCAAGTCAATTTTTTTGAGTACTCATGGGCTTCTTTGGAAATTAATCAATATAGTTTTCATCTGTTAACCCTGTTTGTGCCTGTGTGCCATTGCAAAATAATTTTGTGCACAGAGTTATCAATTTGAGGTCAAGGCAATGAAGGTAGAGGCGTGTTAAACAGTAATCGGATATCATACTAAGAAAACAACAACAACCTGCATTTATATAGCGCCCTTCATGCGGGGTAGCATCCCGGAGCCCTTCAAGAAGATTGAAGATAGCTCACCTTTGAATCGTACAAGAAACAATTTAAATGGATTGTGTACTGGATAGAGCAAGCAGACAATCAAAGGATTTCACCATTACAGATCATCGTGTGTATCATTGAAGTCAAGCTTAAGAACAGAAAAATGTGAATGCCACTGTCGTTAATTAAAATGGTACAACAAAACAACACCTAATTAAGAGGAAAGTGACCTCCAGCACTGCATTGGTCTATCAGCCTAAATTAAGTGAGTTCAAAGCCCTGGCAATCATTGTTGCACGGGTGATTTAAGAAGCTGATATCCATTTTTTCCCTGTGACTGTGCCTCTTAATCCAGTGCAGCAAGGTTAAGACTGGAACCAGCCTCCGGCTTGTCCCTCGCACCCTCCACTCCACCATTGGAGGTCGTGCTTTCAGCCACTGCACCCCAAAACTTTAGAACCCTCTCCCTCAATTCCTCCGCCTTGCCAACTCTTTCCCCTTTTTCAAGTCCCGCCTTAGAACCTTCCTTTTTGACCATGCTTACACTATGGTCTACCCCCACCCACCCCCCATCCCGGCTCGGAGTCAGGCTCCGCCATTGTTAAGCGTTCTGAGACACTGCCCTATGTGGAGGGCGCTATGTAAGTGTAAGTTGTTGTTGTTGTGCATATTCACTTCAGCCATCAACCTACGGAGAGTTTTCTTTATGTCCAGTGCCAAGAGTGAATTAAGGGAGACATTTTTTTTTCTTTCTTTGAGCTGAAAGGAATGTTGGCTAATTTGATCTCTGCCCAAATAAAAGTATCCATATTTGTGTATTAGAGGAATATTTATTGGATTTGTAGCAACTGATTGTATTTTGCATGACTGCAGTCACACAGGCACCTCTGGGAGCTCTGATCTACACAAACTCTTGCAAACTCATCCAGCCTTTTGAATCTGCTTGCCAAGAACGTGGTTTGAAAATTTGAGTTTGAAAATTCGATTATGTCGGGAGATTGGAAGTGCTGTGCATTCAGTAAATTACTTACTGCTTGTTGGGGACATTACTGGAAAATGGAAAAGAAATGCAGAGGTTACTGAAATCAAATGTCTGGCATGTGAGAAAGTAAAAGCCTACCCCTCGATGGACATCGGATGTGATTAGTACCAGAGTCCCTCACATGCTGAGTGCCTGCTGGCTCGTCTTATGCTCACCGGGGATGTATAAAACAAGAACAGCCAATATCACCAGACATAACAATATGAGTGCCTTGACATTCAAAGAAACCTGACCTCCCCTTACTCTCTTACCCAACTTAATCTTTGCTACAAACATGAACGTGGTACTTTCTTAACACTGCTGATACTAGGGTTGAGGGGTTTCAGTTTTAATCCTAAATAATCCCAATAATCCTTACATTTGATCGAGTGCCTTTCATGAGAGAGAAAGAGAGAGAGGACATCTCAAAGTGCTTCCCACAATTTACTGTAAATTACAGTGACTGCAACCAATTTACGCATAGCAATGTCCCACAAAGAGTCGTGAAATGAATGCCTAATTTTATCTGGGAGATTGCTGGGCAGAACACAAGCAAGAACTCCTTTCTCTTTTCAAATGAACGCATGGAAGTATTTTTAACATAAAGAAATTGATTGTAAATATGTGATAAACAACACTTTTTAGGGGCAAAATCATTTCCTTTGAAAATGTATTTAGATCTATTTCTGTGTTGCTCATGTAGTACATGGGAATAACTGTACAGCGCCTTGGGACGTCCTCCCGACGTGAAAGGTGCTCTATAAATGGAATCTTGTTGTTGTTGTTGTTGTTGTTGAATAGAACAAGGCTTGCTCTTTCAAACAACTTTCAAAATAGATTTTCAAATCATCTCATTTCTTGGTAAATATCAGATTTAGTCTTTATAATCCATCTTTATGGTTGGGATCATCCTGCTTGCAGTAAACGTAACACAATTAAACATTTTTAACAGAATCGTTATTTTGTCATTAAACCTACTGTTGTTTAATTACCGCAAATTTGGATTTTAGCAGTTAATTAATCAAAGACATAATGCATTCAACACACTTGTGTTAAGTCACCAATTAAACTCATTTTTAAGAGATAGACATGACCATGATAAGGCAACCATTTTCTTGGTCCTCTAAGCAAGTACATTATAAGACACATTTGAAAAGTTTAATATACCAGTTTTCCTCTTGTGGTTCATTATAATTCATCTTACGTGTCAGTTTGTGTGTGGTGTGCTGGACTCTGGACTGAATATTGTTAAGACAGAAAAGCTGAACAAGGTGACACTTGAAAAGTCCGGTGTCAGTGATTGGATGATCGGGCCAGTATTTGATTGCTAGTTTATTTATTTTGCAGCCTTGAGAACTATATATCATATGTTGAGAACTGCATATCATATGCATGAGAGGTATTTAACATTCATGGAAGAAATGGACACCATTTATAAGGGGAAACACATACCATTTATAAGAGAGAGATATAGATCATTCATAGGTGAGATATACTCTGTGCAGAAGAAGTGCTTGTCTCGGGTATTATACTGACAACATCTAGCATTTCCATCAACAACACGACCTAGCCAACTCTACAATATCAGCTCATATGATGTACTGTTATGTGGAGGAGAAAGCATAAACCAGCCTATTGCACATTCCTGTATAAATATGAACAAATGAGAGACCTAAATGAAATAGATGTAAGCAATCAATATATCTTGGACTGTGAATCCAGAACTAGAGATTATAGGCTGATTCTTGTAATACGCTTTGATGCCCTACACTATCCAATAAAGAGGGGGGGTGGGGGATATCACCAGTTATACAACATGCATTATTTCCCTGTAGCTGCAAAAGCACTATGGACTATTCAATATGGTCTTGAACAAACATTTTTCATATGTTCAGTAGTGGTGGATGGAAAGAGGTGGTGGATGAGACAGACATTCAGACCTTTCAAATAGGCTATTCCAAAGAAGTATAGTGTGACAAAGCAATATGATGTTGGATAGAAGTTTGGTTAGATAGTTGGATAAAAGCTAACAAATAGAGAGGTTATAATAATAATAATCATCATCATCATCATCATAATCATCATAATTAACAAAGCTGCGGTCAGGAGAAATGTTCCAGTCTGTGACGAAAATTGCTCGTGTTTTCCATTCATTAGTACAAGAAGTTTCCTTTTCAAGAATAAGATAAAAACAGGTGTCAGCTTGACCTTAAAACTATATTCTTGAAGAAAGAAGCTGGTTGTTAAAGGACTGCGAACATTATTGACCAATTCATAGTGGAGAAGCTCTTATTTTACGGTGTGGGTTTTGTCAATAAACAACTGCATTTGGCCAGATTTCAAAGATTTTATTAAACAATATAAAAGCCCAAAAGATTGCCCTTGAGAAAAATAAAACACCACTCTATAAGAAATATGTTTTATCAAACTCATTATCTGAGAAATTGCAGTGAGTGTATTTGAGTCTACTACTGTCTTTCCACTGATACAACTTATACATTTTCTAATGTTGCTTTCAATCTTCAGCAGACTTGGAAAAAAAAATCAATAAACTATTACAAAACAAATAAGAGAGAATTTACCTTCATGTAAACAAATAAAGTTCCTGAACTCCCATAAGGTAAAAGATATTGGAGATTAAATGTCAGGCTGCTTTGCTAACTTACCCTTCACTGCCTACCCACAGCCCCCCCAAAAAGTCCCATTAAGTTCAAAGCTCATCTTATTACAGTAATTACTTGTGAATTACAGCTGATATCAGAATAGCCAAGACTTCTTAAACCTCTATATACGGATTTGCTTTTGTAAAACATCGTTAATCGTGTTCCTTTTACCGTGACTGTTTCTTAATTTACTGCTGGTGTTAAGTTAAACCATTTAATCATTGAACATTGGCAATAATCACAGTTAAGTACCAGAAAAAGCTAAAAATGAGGTTTCTGACCCCTATGCGTCATCAGGCAGAACTGATAGGAAAATGGTGATGCACGGAAGAGCCCAGATTCACGCCCACAGCCCAGAGCAAGCCGTGGTCCTTGCATATTGTAAAGGAGATAGCCAGCAACGTGCCCATTTTTGGAAGTGCAATTAATGCATCAAAATCCGTCCACGGGAGAAAGGATTTGGGAAGAGTCTGCTCGTCACTTAACAAAATCTCCAGAGCTAGGCCAATTTTAACAGCATTAATAAGTTGACAAAGAAATAGATTGAATTTAACCACCAAAGCGGGAAGAGCAATCAGCAGCAAACATCAGGAGAAAATACAGTTGACAGAAGCTGAGAAGCTGAGAAGCGTGAAGTGTGGCAGGGAGTGGGGAGTGGGGGGGCGGGGGGGGGGGGGGGTGGTGGGGTTTGGGGGGAAGAAGTTGAAGTGCAAGCTTCTTCAAATGAGGATTTCCCTGAAGACCCTTTAATAAATACACTGTATATTACATGTTTAAATGTTGTGAATTTTTACCATAAACATTACTACGGTGCAGAATGTATGCCATTCATTATCTGATCAAGTATTTTTTCTTAATCGCGTTTTTTTTTCAAACGCTTCTGATACGATTGAAACTGGCGTCTGAGAGGCATGGTTTGCTGACTGCAATCCAGCACATTCTGGGATAAAGTATCAACCACAATAATGGATGCAAGTTTCTGAGTGGTGTCAATTAGGATCTGAAGCAGAGTTCTTTGGCCTGCAATGTGATGACTGCATGAACATGCAGGGATCCTTAAGTTTCCTCCTCTGTGCTATCCAGCTTTTTTGTGAAGCTCAGCAAATATTATGGAACAAACACAACAAACACCACAATTATCAGTTCAGTTCGGCGCTTTAAAGGAAAAGGAAGGTCTGGGAGGAATGCTTACTGTTCAAGGTACTTCCCCTAGCAATATCATAATAATTTCATTTGATATAGCATTTTATCACGTCATCAAAACATTGCAAAGTGCTTCATAGGCTTTTACTGTAAAGTGTAGTGACTATGATTTGCAGGCGTCACAAGTGAATAGGCAGATCGATATTTATTACATATAAAAGTTTCATTTGCACCATTAAGTCTGTGATGGTTCTTTTTCTCTCCACAATTCTAACTATTCTAACCATTCTCCTCACTCCTTGTATGGATTAATATTCCTTGCCAGCAGAGCACAGAGCTGTAAATACGCCTTGGAGTCAATCTGGAGCCATCTAACCCAGAAAACAAACAGTGGCGATAGCCCAAAGCTCATTTGTACTGTATGACAGTTCATTGTTTGTGTAAGTCATAGAGAAGTTTGCCGAGTAAACTACTCAACTATCTTATCTGACGGCAAAGGAATAAGATGAAAAGTAGGTACATGAAAATATTATAAATAGACCTTTCACTCCTACAGCTTCAGTGTTTACTCTTGAATTGCAATAATTAAGAGAATAATCCTCGTTAATTCAATAAATCACTTTGACATTTTGGACTCTGTTAAGGCAGTGTAGATCTGCTGTACAACAGCACAGNTTTTTTTATGTTAATAAAATGTCCAATTAAGGTGCCAGGCCAAGCCAGAGAGTTTTGAAAGAAGGCATTTTATGAAAAAGCACTCTCCTAATTAACCTTCTGCAGCCTAACATTGACACTAAATAGCCAGCACTACCCCAAACTTAACAAGATTAGCTCTTTCCATTTTCGGCTTATCGTTGCCCCCCCCCCTGAGAGATACTTAGAATGCACTTAGGTCCTTGTTAAAGATTTACTCTTCCTGTTTTAATGACCTATCCATCAAGTTCAGGCCTTTACTGTATTTGCACTACAGTATAAGATAATCAGCGGCCACAGCCATGGTGAAACATTGAAACATACGCTGCACGTGGAGAATGAGAGAGAATCTTTAACAGACAAAAAAACATAAATAAATTCATTAGTTATTCAGGCCTGAAATTCCACCTGGTTTTAGCCTGGAAGATCAGTTTGTCTTGAAATCAAAATTGCGCAGAATTGTTAACCATTCTTCAATTCTGTCTTAATTTGAAAAATAATTTTTTGGTGTGGAATTGTGGAAAAAATACAAAGGTAAATAACAAAGGTTACAAATTGAGACCGAATTTAAGAAATTTCTGCAGTTCTGTGCCATCTAAAAACCTTATCGTAATCCTGGCTCTTCAAGTCTTGGCTCTTGCCAACCTGTGCCTAATAACCTTTCTGGAGTTAAGCAAGCAAGGTGTGACTCTACAGGGAGGGAGAGAGGGAGCATTTCATTCCAAACACAGAAAAATTTCCATTTGTAGGTGGCACACGTATGTGGAACTCTCAGTCAGGTTTGGATACTCTTAAAGCATAACGATGGGTTTCCACATGTCTCAAACAGCCACCTGACCAAAAACATTATGCTTTGATTTTATTGGGACAAAGGCATATGATGCTCAGCTGTTATGTACATTACCTGAATGCAACCTTAGTTAGTGTGTGCAGAGAAAAAAACTGTCTTCCACAAATAATGTTGCAAAATGGAGGATACTTGTATTTATAGTGACAAAGGAATCATGGCAGACCTATTAATTAACAATCAATTACTGTATTTACTAATTTCAATTAAACATAATTTGATTCCTTTGTTCAAAAAGCTGTCAAAATATTTTCTGAGATTAGTTCTGATGGTGTTGGATGAGGAATTTGCAGTAACATGTGTCACTTCTTAATGCAGTTGCAGACTCACAGTCACCAGTTAATTAAGATAATCAGTCTCCAATTAGTAACTAATTATTCCCACAGCAAATAGCATCCAAATCAGTAAAACAGAAGGAGGAAGTGGAATCATTTTAGAGTGGTGGTAAAATAACTAAGTGTTCAAGGGCAAGACTTTCCATTATCATGTCACACTGTATTACATCTTACATATGTCAGTCAGAGCGGGCATTCAGATCACAGATTCTGACCACACAAAGCACATGGAATAGCAGACAGGGTACCGTGTGGACCTTAACACACACCAATGGAGTTTGTGCCCCAGAACTTCAGTGTGATGCAGTCGTTTGTACAGCAACGCAATGAAAACCATATTTTTGTCTATAGGCTAATTTGGCGTATAATAACACAAGCAAAAAAAATTGAAGAGGAGAAGGTCTCAGTCTCAACAACGTTAGAGCAAAGCTTTGGGCTATTCTTTGTTTGCAGTGAGCCTAGAGGAAGGGGAAGGTGCCAAGTTAGGGGAGGACACCATTCAAACAGTGAGTTTAATGGTCGGGTTCAAATTGCAGGGACAGCAAAAAGGATTTTGAATTGTGCTTGGACAAACTCTCGTTTCTGATTTACATGAAATTGGCGTTCGGGGAGAGTTCCAGGGGTCAGCTGCAATGCGTCCATTAATCACCATTTTATTTCTTTGTATGCAGTTGAATAATGCAATTAACTAACAAACATAAATGCATTTCTTTGGAGGTAATGAAAATGGAGCAGCTTGTTAATTCAGGTTATACTGTATATCAAGTTTATCAGCATTCACAATGCAAAGTGAGGTCAACACCACACTGTAAAAAAAAGTGACCTGCATGATTGGATTCACCTTGTCCAGTAATGTGATCGGTTGATCAGTCTTAAGGCCATTCTCACCCATTTCAACTTATGTGCTCTTGAGCAATAGCCATGGTGATGCCTCTCCTTTTATCAATGTTGTGCAAAATGCAGCATTTTGATGATGAATTTACTGCCTTTGATTGAGTAATACTTTAAAGCACCACCTGAGGCATCTAAGCCATGGAACCTATGCTTGAATAGCCCAAAGATATCCTTGAATGACAACTGTGGTATTTTACGGTTGAGGCACTGTACGGCAAAAGAATCATTAACCATCGTGCTAAAGCAAATCGCACGTCATCAATGATCCAATCCTGCAGGCTGTCTAATCCTTCCACACCAGGAGACAGATGAAGCTTACATTAGTGGAACCCAAAGAGTGGCAATTTCACATGTAAAAGATTGTCCCTCACATTGCATAAAACGGCAGCCAATTGCGCACAGCAATGTCCCACAAACAGTCGTGGATTAAAAATGACCAATTTATTATTGTTTTTGGTTTTGGAGGGATTATTATTAGGCGTGTGGAGTAAGGAAACTTGCCCAAGGTTTCGCCCTGTCTGGAATTGAACTCAGGTCTCTCACTTGCAAAGCGAGTGCTCAACCACTGAGCTACAGGACTCCACAGTACAACGGTATTTTAATGCTTGGGTACTGGAGTATGAGTCAGAGCACGAATTACGACGTGTGTGCAATCAATGACCCAAATGAGCAATTACCACAGCAATCAGTGACACTTGGCAGTTCAAGGAAATGGCCAGTGGCTCAGGCCTTGAGACATCTCCATTGTGCCCAATGGTGTGATGAAGGCCACAGTCTGCTGTGCCCGCCAGTAGCCACCAGAGGGCGATTTAGCTACACAAGCCCCAGAGCATGATTGACATTTTTGTTCCCATCGAGTATTTACCTTCTCATTCACTCGCTTATTTTTATTGGGCAAGTGTTGGCATTGTTTGGATATTAGCAAGTCAAAAAAGTTCACGCCTCTCACTTTCTGGGTCTTCAATTCCAGATGGTAGCCCATCAGTCCCATCATGATTTTACCTACAGTAAGGAGCTCAGGTCGTGCCTAACGCGGAATCCTAACATTGAATCATAGAATTATGCAGCACAAAAGGAGGCCATTCGGCCCATCGTGTCTGTGCCAGCTCCTTGAAAAGAGCTATCCAAATCAATCCCACTCACCACCTCTCTCCCCATCGCCCTGCAGACTTGTCCTCCCCAACATGGAATATATTTTGCACAGGGTTTGCTTTATTCATTGTCTTTATTGTGTTTTTTTCTGAATTAAATAATGTAATAAACACCCACTGTCTACAGGCCACATAAAATGAAACGAGTGAAAGACAGCACTCAGATGCAATTGGTGCTATAAAGAGAAAAACAATGTTTTTTTCCAGCGGAATATTGGCATCAGGAATCACAATAGCAAGCCCAGTATGGCCTAAATATTTCAGCTCTTTGAAGCTCATTTGCAGGGGATTGGGGTGTGTGAGCAGTCTGGCAAAATATTCATCCTGGTTGGAGAATGTGGAAGGTCCTACAATTCTATAGAACAAATATACAAACAAGAAGTGATGGGAAATTAAGAACTGGAGGAAGTGTTAAGAAATAAGAAGGCGACAACCATGATGACTTGCATTTATGGAGAATCCTTCCCGTGGGATAGCACTGGAGGAGAAAATAGTAGGAGAAAAATAGGAGATGTGATAAAAAACAGAAAAAGGGAGGAAACCGACTGAATCTAAAAGTGAAGGCTATTACCAATTTTGCTGTTTTCGGGTTAACACATCAAATTGTCTGTGTCAATTTTTACATCATTGTCATTTAACTGACTAAGAAAAACATTTACAAACATGGCTAAGCCTACCAAACAGCAAATCGAAAAAAAGTGTCTGCAAACAGCTAGACAGACAGATAGATATTAAGAAAGAAAATCAAGAAGCAGAAATGGATTTTATTCTTTTACTTACTGTGCTCTGGTTTCTGTAGAGAGATATTGATTGATTTTGGCGGTTCCACATATGACAATTATTACAAAGCATTTTAAAAATAAAACTTCAATTAAAGATTAAAGTGAATCAGCGGGATGAAAAAAGTGAGGCAATTTCTAGGTGTCATTTTTGAGCTGAGGATTGGAGACGAGAAAGAGACGAATAGCTGTTCGTGAGACACTGCTGTGCGAAAATCAGCTGCCAAATTCAGCTACAAAAAACACAGTCACTACACTTTATGTAATTCCTGTGAAGGGCTTGGCTTCCTCCTGATGTGAAAGGTGCCATTCCAAATATGAAGTGTTACTATTTACTTATACTTCCACCATTCGTTGAATAACATAAAGGTTTCTTTTTACTTGAAGCATTCAGGAATACAAAAGACAAGTTGATTTTGGTGCTGTGCTTAATCAGACCTACTGTGGTGCCAGATTACTACTGTTCCAAAGAGTCAACACTAACTGACACCTTTCATGCAACTACTCTTTTTTTGATGGGAAGCCCAAGTTGATTTTCTTTACAAGATTTTATTTGATAGATTTTCTGGTGAGTAGAAGTCACGTACAGAAATGTCATCAGCATTTTATTGTGACATTTGCAGCCAGAAGGATAAAGAAAATCACTTGAATGCTACACGTATTTTCATCTACCACCTTCTCGCCCCTCAAGCAGCATAATTCAGTCCAAAGAAACATCTCAAGAAATACTGTGGCGATATTAGGGCTGAGAGAATGCAGATCAAAGTTTAGATTTTTTTTCAAAACAACAGTTTTATTTTCATCCCAGTTTAGATCCCTCTTTTCCTTACAGTGATTGCTTTTCATCCCACTCCACAAACTCCTTCTCTCAGAAGGATTGAGTCACCCATGCTGTGACCGCTGGTAACGGCTTGGAATGCCATTGATGTGAGATGAACCTATTGCTAATTGTCTTTATTGAAGCTTAACAGGGGCAGTTCATTTCTGTACATTAGTATATCTGAATGTGTGTGGACATCTGCTGGTGATTGTGAATTATGTGTGTGGTTATATATTCTATATGTCTGGATTCCAGTATACTGTAACATATTTATTCAGGTGCCAGGACACTCTACTAATTAACTGATCTTCATCTTAGATGTAATCCCTGTTTAAACACATTGAGCTTTTCTGCTTGCCTGTGTACCCAGCTGAACCTGACCGAAGGTACTGAGACCCAATTGCGCACCTTGGTTAAAACATTCTTTCTTTAGGTCAGGTAATGGTGCCATCGCCAATATTGAACAGGAAACAAGATCAAAATAAATAGTGATTAGATGATACCGAACAGATTTGATCTTGTTTTCAACACAGTGAACATCGGGAAAGAGGATACATTTGTAGAAACAGAAACTTTGGAGGAGTGATGGGATATTTCAGAGAAACAATGTACATTGCGGTATTGATAAAGAAGAAAAAGACAAAGAGGTTGAGGTGAAAGTAAAGGTTTGAGAACAGAGAAGACATATCTTTTGCTCAGCTATCCAAGAGTATGAAGAGCTTCCCCAGATGTGGGAAGCGCACTCAAGCGTTGGCAGACCTGTGTGTTTTCGAGCGAGATATAGGAAATATTGAGGGGAAAAAAGTATTTGGTATGAAAGAGGGGCCATTAGCATTGGAGATGAGCCAGTTCCATCTGATATCAAAAGGAGTTTGTAAGGCCAAAAATTTGGATACATCAAGAATGATTTAGGGGAGACATCAAAGGTAAGAGGTGTTAGTCTTCGCTTAGACTTACAAGGCACATGAAGAAATGGTGCCTTCAAAGAATGGAAACAAACCGGATTTTCATTTCTCCATTAGGAGACATGTTTATGATCGAGGTTTATTGAATCTGCATTTCACTACAAGAGGAATGAAGATAATATGTACTGAGGGCATTCTGTTTGAAGGAATTTGTTCAATGTAGAGTGCAATCGTTAGCGAAAGAATGTTTACTGGTTGAATGGTGAGTGGATGAGATTGTTGTTTCAAAGAAGCAACAGAAGGGGAGAGAAAACATAGTCCTGTAAAAGACTGAGTAGATGCAAAAACTGTCAGAGAATGAACCGTCAACTTAACATATATATGACTACAACAACAACTTGCATTTATACAGTGTCCCTCATGCAGGTAGTGTCCCAGAGCACTAATTAGGAGAAAACTATGCATAAAACTTTGGTTAAAATAAACCCTCAAGATTGTAACTAGTTTAAAAACGCACAGTGACAAATCTTGTGAAAGATATTGGAGATGTCATTAGCAAAAGTGTTCAAGGGCAGACAGAACACCAATGAACTGAAACTTCGGCCTAGTCTAAGCCCGTAAAACCATTTTCCTTAAAATTTAAGATTGAGAACAATTATGAACATTTTAAAATGACTCTTAATTTGGAAACCAGTTATGTTTAAGAACTGCAGGAAATCATCTTCCAAATTAAGGCTGAATTTAAGGATATTCCACAATTCTGCTTGATCATATGTTTTAAGACAAAAAATTGCAACACAGCCTAAGACTGTGTGGGATTGCAGCCGCTGAAGCATATAATACAGCCAAAAAGATTGCCACTGTAGGGCAAATCAAAACTAGAGTCAGAGTGCAGTCATTTGTACAGAGGGAAAATATTGAAGCTGGCTCCAAGGCAAGCAAGGTTGGCTGAGTCAGAAATTCTCACCATACTGAATCCATTCCATTACAAGGGACAGAACCGTAAAATCAGAACTAAGATGGTTAGAACTGAGGTCAGGAAGCATTTCTTCACAAAGCGATTTGTGACCACGTGAAATGCTGTGCCGTGGAAAGCTGTAGAGGTGGAATCTACAGGAATGTTTCAAAGATAAGACAGGCTTGGGTAGTAGAGGTATTAGAGGCACAGCAAAAGTGTGGGGAATTATCCTGGCTCAGGTGGCTTGGCCTCTGAGTCAGAAGGATTGTGGGCTAAAGGCACATGTTGGGACTTTGAAACTCAAAGTTTAGGCTGACACTCCAGTGCAGTGCTGTGTTGTCGGAGGTACCATCAGATGACCCATTAAACTGCCTGTTCATGTGGACGTCAAAGATCCCATGGCACTATTCAGAAAGAAAAGGTATTTTCTCTCAGGTCCTGGCCAACAATTCTCCAGGAAAAAAATTGGTCATTCGCTTCATGGCTATTTGTGAGACATTCTTGTGTGAAAATTGGCTGCCATGTTTGCTTACAAATACAGTCACTACACTTCACAGTAACATGTTTACTTCTGTTTAACAGTGCTATTAGCCATCCCCACGTTGTGATGAGACAATATATCAAATGCAAGAAATTATTTTATTGCTATAATAAAAGATCTGCAAAGAGCTAATAAACTGGTGCAACAGGCTTGGTGAGCTGAATGGCCTCTACTGTTTGAGTTTTCCAATATTTCTATGTTCCTATACCAATTTATCTCCAAAGGAAGTACTTAATGAAGGGCTAAATGAATCCATGGGGTCCAAATTTACAACGTCTAGCTTGAAATGCAGTGTTCAACTGTCTGAGCTACTCAGAATATGGTACTAATAAATCGATGTAAAAGATGTAGGAAGAGAATACTGGAGGATTTTCTACATTAGTTGAACACATTTGAGTAGCTTAACCCGACTCAACTCCAATGTGGGACTTTGCAAAATGAAACACATCAACAGTACAGTGCTACCAGTGAATGACTAATTAGGGAATTCAGTGAAATAAAACTCAGTGGAAACAGGGAAAATGGTAAGGTGTAAAGTGACATAGGAGTGCAGTAATTGTGAGGTGTAAGAACAAAATAATACAACTGATATCCATTCTCACCTCATTGTGTTAAGCCTTTTACTCGGAGTTGACGTGTTAATGGGTATCTATTTAGCATATCAAACATTGCTGCTAATATCCAGAACCCAAATTCAATTCATGGCAGACTTGCTCTGAATGCGGTGTTGCTTGAAATTGTACAGCTTTCTGTGAAAGTTACCAATTAAGAGTTCTGCTTCACTGAGAATTTTCTCCCTTTAGCAAGAGTGTAAATTGCCTGCTTCTGTTTCTCTTTCTAACATTTGGGATTTTTGTCTCCAGCATTCTTTCACTGGCAACTTCGAGCCATTGTAATTACTGTCCAAGGCAGCTTGTTAGAAAAGCCTTAAGGACTACAATGCAAAGGCAGATCATATTCGCTCTGGATCAGTGAGAATAAACCAAACTCAATCTGCCAAAATAAGGTAGAATATGTCAGAGAGAGACTTAAAGAAAAAGTTCATTCTTCAGAGTTGCCACATGATTTGGAATGTATTAAAGAACAGTTACTTTATAATGACTGGTGTGTGTTGGTATTCCAGTGTTCCCACTGATTTTATTTATTATTCCACTACTAACATTTAGTAGTAAATGAGGGTTCACGTACTTGTTTCCAATCCAAAATAGAAGACAGATGGCAGGAAATTATCAGCATATTTGTGAGACCTGTTGATTTCTTTCCGAATGTACAATACACCAAATGCATTGACAGACGTGATCACGAACGCCTCTGTATCTATCTTACGATACAGAATTTGAGAAAATAGATTTATATCTTAAAAAACAGTATGTCAGTGGCTGAATTACATTTTACAAATTGCCAAACATTCCAGCTCGAAATGTGAGCAGGTGGTAAACCCAATGCATTTGTGGATAACTGTAACAAGGACAGATGTCTCATAAAATTGACCAGTTATCCATGGTGGTTGCTGAAAATTCAGAATAGCTTGGAGAAATTGTATTTGGGCACTCATGGGTATCACATTTCCATAATCTAATACGTGCCTACATAACCACAGTCCAGCTAACAATGTTTATCTCTGTTTAAAAGTCTGCATAAAATGGGTAGAGACTTGGGACTATCAACCATGCCTTCAGCTCCCCTCTCGACTCTCTACTCCCCCCTCGCTCCCTCCCTTCCCTCCCCTCACCCTGACCATTTCCCCCCTGGTCGGGTCCTGACCCAACTGTCCAGCGCCTTAGGATGTCCTCCCGACGTGAAAGGCGCTCTATAAATGCAATCATGTTGTTGTTATTGTTGTTGTTGTATCAAACACTGAATGCTTTTACTAATACCAGAACCACAGAAATTTGCAGCAGAAGAAGTCCATTTAGCCCATCATGTCTGTGCTGACTTTTTGAAAGAGCAATCCATTCATTCCCATTTACCCCTTCAATAATGCCTTTTGTTTAGATATCTATCTTGTTCCCTCTGAAAAGATAATAGGGATTATGTCTTGACCCCTACAATTGACAGGGCATTCCACAACCTAACAATCTTTTTGTTTTAAAATAGGTTCCTTCTAAACTCGTCCTTTTCTATTGACGTTAAATATTTTCATCATGCCTTTATACTAGGGTCACTAGTTTAAAGACTGTCATATGATAAACCTCTCTGACGCTGTCTTAGGAGAATTCCAAAGGTTCGCTTTTAGCATTCTGTGGAGATGCTTTTAATAGGAGATAATTGAAGTGCGGTTGCATCATCTATTGTTCTTAGTATAACCACGGTAATCTGGCTTGAGAACTAGTATCTATAAAATAAATAATAATAATCCTTGTATTTGATATATTCACAGAATATACTGTAAAGTGAATTGACTGTATATTTTGTGGGCGAAACGCAGCAGCCAATTGTACACAGCAGTGTCCCACAAACACTCGTGGATTGAGTGACCCATTTATTATTTTGCTTTTTTTTGTTTTGTTTTCTCGAGGAATTATTATCAGGCATGATAATATCAAACAAGGAAACTTGCCCAAGCTTTCGCCCTGCCGGGAATCGAACCCAGGTCCCTCGCTTGCGAGGCGAGTGCTCTAACCACTGAGCTACAGGACTTCACAATTCTATACTGGCGCTATTCTAACCATAATATTTTGGACTCTAACATGGAATTGATCAGCTTTGTCAAGTCATTGGTCCAAACTGATTTAGACTGTACCAGGAACAAGATATGTATTTTCCCTGCAGTCTGGTGAGATTGGAAGAGGGAGCAATATTGGTTGGGACACCAGGCAAACTCCCTGCTCTTTTTCAAAATAGTATCGTGGGATTTTAATGCCCACCTTAGTTTAATTTCTCACCCGAAGGATAGTATCCCCAACAATATAGCGTTCCCGCAATGCTGCATTGAGGTATCATTCCAGATCATTAACTCAAGTACTGGCATGGGATATGCAAATGCTTTGCATAAAACATACAATGTAATGAATATTCCATTCTCTCATTGCAGGTAAAACAAATAACCCTGTGCTGCAGTAATCAAAATATGCAGCAACCGTGTGCTGCCGTAGTCATATTACACAGTTTCACCCACAAAATATACAGTCAATTCACTTTACATTATGTTCCTTAAAGCGCTTTGAGACGTCTCGAAGGTGTGGTAAGGCGCTATATCAAATGCAAGGATTATTTGTATTATTATTATTACTGTTCTAGAGCCTCAGTGAAGCCATGGGGTAGAATCTGCTGTGACTCCATTTCTTTCCTAAAAATGTTGCTCCGTTTTACTGGAATCCACCCACAAATTCCAATCTCGACATGTTTGTACATCAATATATTATCTTCAGAATTTCTGCGGATTCTGTGCTGTAATGCACTCAAAATCATATTATATAGTGTTCATTCTGTCAACTTGCAAAATAACTGAAACTTCGGCCTTGCCAGGCACTGACTCGGCACAAAAGCCGATTCATTTATATAATTTATCAGTCTTACAGTTAGCAGTTTCTGTCACATTTAACAGAGCTTGCTGACAAATAGGTTAGCTCTCCTCCCTGGGTATGACACAAGGTGTGCATTTGACTGGAGGTGAGAAATTACTGAGCAGAAGCCAAATGAGCAGCTTCTCCCATTTCTAATGCACATTTACTATTGATGTATCACATAGATGTGTCGACTTACAATTCACCCTCTTTTGCAGTTAGATAGATCAGTGAATCTTATCAGACAACTGACAGAGGTCTGTTAGTCATGAGGATTGTTTAATGATGCCTGTGACAGGGGTCTGTTCGTCATGTGGATGGTTTGATGCCTGTAGCTAGCATATTTAGTGCCAATTTTTGGAGGTACTGACAGTAGATGGACCCTTTTAAACCATATACCCTTAAATCCATCTCCCACTGAGCACCTATTCGGTGTAATTTTCTACTTTTCCTAAGCAGCAGCAGCTCTAACTGTTTCAGTCTTCCACTTGCTCTGACTTTCCCAGGGTCTCTTATCGTTCAGAATAGCTGCAGGATCCACTCATCATACTGAGCGATTGCTTGGGCAGAAGACTGGTTTACTGCAGGTCCTGAACATACCTGATGTGGATTGCCAAAAATCAGCATAAAAATCAAATGTAACTCAGAGCCGCTTGGGAATTGACTGTATGTTTTGTTGCCGAAACGGGACAGCCAATTGCGCCCAGCAGTGTTCCGCAGTCGTGGATTGAATGACCAATTTTTAAAAAAAAGGGATTATTACCCCCAGAAGAGCAATCCATTAATCAACTAACAACCAGGTTCCTACTTCCTGCTAGGTAAACAGAGGAGTGTGGAGTAATGAAACTTGCCCAACTTTTTGCTCTGCCCAGGAATAGAAACCAGGGCAGAGAGGGGAGTGCTCTAACCACTAAGCTACAGGATCACTAGTCAAATGACAAGCTTTTCCGTGTGCTCTGTGCGTGAGAGAGGTCTGGCGGAGCCTCACTAAATATTAGAACAGTACTCATACTCTGGACTGATTCAAACGTTTCAGAGACATAAGAATTGGTGAGGAAGAAAAAATGTTCGGCAAAAGTGAAAACTGAGATATTTGACGACAGCTTTAACAATAGAAGGGATGTGAGAGTCGTGTTAGAAATGAGCGAGATAGTGTGCACTGGCTAAGAATGCTACTCCATGAAGGATTAACAACAACGACAACATCTTGCATTCATATAGTCCCCTTCACATGGGGTTGCATCCCTGAATCGAGAGATAGGGGTCAAAAATAGGGCAGGTGATGAGATAATCATCACCAATAATAATTATCACAGAACATTGACCTCACCCACCCCTGAATTTTTGTACAATTGGTTGCGTCCAAGATACTTTTGAGCAGTTGGGATGTGGATCCCAGCATTTCAGTGCCAGTTTGGAGAATACCGTCTTAACTCAACGATGAGAGCTGAGTTAAACTGGAATTGTCAGAACCTACTGCAGATTATATGGCTCGGATGTCCTTGGGACGTCCTCCTGACGTGAAATGCCCTACACAAATCTAATTTGTTGTCGTCGTTGATTTCGGTTCAGGAGGGTTTTGAGACACGCCTCCTTCAAAGTATGTGTCAAGACCTTCTTCTTTGACCGTGCCTTCGGCCACTCTCCTACCCTCCCTGCCCTCCACCCTCCCAGATCCCGACCCCCAGCTCAGGTCCAAACCCCTGACTGTCCAGCGCCTTGGGAAGTCCTCCTGACGTGAAAGGCGCTATACAAATGTAATTTTTTATTTTTTGTATTGTATTGAGACTTCCCACTCCTGCTCCACTGCAATACATCCACCAATTTCTATTACACCTCTGTTTTTGGGAGGCAGAAAACTTTCTACTGTTTGCTTCTTTTCTTTTGCGACTGCTGTGATGTAACTGAGCTCTACATCTATGGGTTCCAAAATTCATTGAGCGACAAACATTAAATCACATCTGATTGACACTGGAGCAAGCAATAGTAATAAAGACTGGAAAGTCTGGTGCACCACTCAGAAAACTTAATTCAACTTGTCACTGTACACATGTTTTGCATTCTATAAAGAATGCACGCCTCGGGTTGATGGATTATAACGACTTTATTTGGCAGATTGCAGAGAAAACTCCCCCAAAACACATTAAATTTGGGCATTCATCTCATTGTTCTTTGTGGAACATTGTTGGCGCAGATTAGCTGCCACATTTGACTCTATAAGCACGGTTACCGCACTTCAAAGTAACTCAATATGCACAACATTTCAAGATGTTTCAACATGATAAGGTGCTGCATCAAATGCAAGGATTATTATTATTACTTTATATTTGAGATGCCTGAATAGTTTTCGAACAGATACCTTGATAATCAGTTCATTATTGTGACAGTGGCATTGCTATTATTACCTTACACACAGTCCTGTTCTCTGGGAGGGTGAATCTGACTGCACTCCAATGTGCTGTAATGGGTCAACAGCTTGATGAATTTTATTGTTTCCTTGAGTGATAAGACAGACTGAACCGATTCCTAAGAAACGCTACACCTCATGCACAAAACACATTGAATCTCATCTCACTGCAAACTGTGAATAAAGGAAAATTTGCCATTTGCCGGTGTTATAAAGAAAATAGATTGGAAACAATTTGCTTTGAATACAGCTGCGCCCAAACAAGCTCCCAGAATGGGAAGTACTGTCACCAGAGAATTTTGCTGAAAGGAAAATGAATCTGAAAAAAGATAAGAACCCATTTTGTAAAAGCGCAGTGGCCGATAATTCAAAACCAGTCGAGTCAGAGAGATGCCTTCAATTTATAATTTAAAATATCGTACTTTTATGTGTGCTATTAAAATTCTATTGTGTGAGATCATTTTGATCAGAATTGTAAATAAGTATGAGGGAGATTTTCACAGTGCAATTCTCAACACAGTTTTTGTTCCATTTTCTGCCAAGTTTCAAGCAATTGCAAATCTATGCACAAATATTAATTGACTTCTTGACTGCCATTTATTGAGAACAATGGTCGATTCACCACTTCTTACCTCTCACGTCTGATTTCTGGTGGAGATTCACTACCGGATTCTGAAACGTTAAAATAGGATCACCTGCAGGATAAATACTGCTACGTCTTGGTTCTGAAAGAATCAGATCTTCTCCGAACCCTTAAACTGCCTCATGGTGCTAAACAGCAGAAGATGGGAAAGAAGAAATAATAGATTCACGCTCCCTATTTAACATTATATACATTATTTATAATATACCATAAATGAAGTCCTGTAGCTCAGTGGTTAGAGCACTCGTTTTGTAAGTGAGAGACCTGAGTTCAATTCCAGGCAGAGCGAAATCTTGGGCAAGTTTCCTTACTCCACACAGAGCCTAATAATAATCCCTCCAAAACCAAAAACAATAATAAATTGGTCATTTTCAATCTACGACTGTTTGTGGGACATTGCTGTGCGCAATTGGCTGTCGCGTTCGCCCACAAATATACAGTCAATTCACTTTACAGTGTGTTCTGTGAAGCGCTTTGGGACGTCCTCCCGACGTGAAAAGCGCTATATCAAATGCAAGGATTATTATTATTAAATATACAGTTAATTCACTTTACAGTATATTCTGTGAAGCGCTTTGAGATGTCTTGAAGACATGATAAGACGCTGTATCAAATGCAAGGATTATTATATATTTATAATATGGTCAGTGCATCAAAGGGGAGAAGTGCTCCATGTTGTGTAGTTAAGCCCGAATGAATGAGCTGACGCTGGTATGGTGGCATGTGCAGGGCAGCAGGTCCCACGTTGCCTGGAGCAATACCGTTTTGAGGAAGTCGGCAGGTACTCGCCAGATACCGGCTGAGACATTGACGGGCTGAATTCCAATGATATATTATCATCAAAGATAATGATCACATCAAAAATTGTATTTTTCACCCCCATTCTCCTTCTCTATTGGAAAATAGCCAATGTAATTCCCATTTTATTTTTAAACAGGGTTAAAAGCAGCAGAATTCTAAGCCTCTTAAATTGGCCAGCATCGTGGTGGAGCTTGAGAATCTATTATAAAGAAAATATTGTTAAAAGCAGTCCACTCTATTTGCAATGACACATGATCTGTCATTCGGCAAACAAGTAATGAAGATGGCTGGAGAAATTAATAAAAGATTTAAAATCTTCAAGGAAGCTTGGCCCTATTTGTACCGTTAGCAATGTTAGCATTCTACGATGTTGAAATCTATGCACTGAAGCCTTGTTTGGTCAGATACACAATTCACTTCTTATTCGTGGGCTCGGTATAATTTGTAACTGGGCTTCAAATATGCATATGTGATAAGATACAAATCCTCAGGAAACTGGATCATGAAAGGATTCTTTGTTGTAAAGCTAACTATGTTAGATGACTGGAATCAATATTAATAGGTAGTTTTACCACTCAATTTTAAAATACCGTGTGAAATTAGCATAGAATGCATGTGAAGCTTAATCAATAGAATCACTTGAAAGGCTATGGAGCATTTGAGCGTTAGAACTATTAAGAGATATGGGGAAAGAGCTGAAATTAATTAATAATAAGAATAACAATTCGGGTAGAGATAGCACCAGATACGATGGACTTAACAGCTTCCTTTATGCTGGAAATGACTATGTTTCTACATTTAGTTGTATCTTTCTTAATAGATTTCTTATGAAGAAATGTTTAATTATCAAATTTCTACAATACGGAATGTAATTAAGCACTGTTTCGTCAACAGATTGGATGTTTTAGGAATTCGATAATTACACATTTCTTCATAAGAAGTCTGTTATGAAATAGCACAAATTATGTCAATGTTGCAAAAGATATATAAAAAAGTACAAACCCTAGCAGATTATATAGAAAATTACACATACCTACCTCTCGTACAATATTGTCTAGAGCATAGATAAACGTTGCAGCTTTCTTTTCAAAATATAACTTTGCAGTTGATCCATAATGGCATTTTAAACAACCATTTTCTTTATGATGTGCAACTGCGGTGGTGGTGGGGGGGAGGTTAGACCTAACCCATGGACCATACAAAGCTATGCAGCAAATCCCTGGACTCTTATTCCAAGCTGATGTAGAAAAGAAAAGACTAAGTTTGAAATCATATCCTGAACTCTGTTTTGCCCCATAAGACATTACTGAAAACATAGGTTATCCTTCTAGTCAGTGAAGCTTTCCTTGGATTTTATTCCCCAATGACTAGCCTATTAGTTTTATCAACAGCCTTTTCACGAAAATTATATTGGAGCAAAGCTTCCCAGTGGAAACAAAACTAAGATCAATTTGTGCAGAGAAGTTAATAGGGTTCGTTGGTCTCTCTCATTACTTGTTTCCAGCTCTAATGTTTATCCACCTTTGCTATCTCATACTATGCTAACTGTCCCATCAGTTCCACTGGCAGCCCAGTCTCCTTCAAAAAGATATTACTTTCTTTCTCCTATTGAGGACATTTTTAGTCCAGTTTTTGACCCACAACAATTCTGAAATTTTGCATTTCTTGCACTCTTAAGATTTGAAAAATCTTCAAAAAAAAGGCTCGACTATGCAAACGCCCTGTTTGTCGCCATTCCCAACTCCTCCCTCCACAGGCTGCAGATAATCCAGAAGTCTGCAGCCCGTGACCTCTCCCGCACCAAACTCCATGACCCCATCTCCCCCACTCTCGCCTGACTCCACTGGCTCCCTATCCTTCAGAGGATCCAGTTCAAGATCCTGTTCCTCACATACAAAGCCCTCCATGGCCTCACCCCACCCTACCTCTGCGATCTCCTAACCCCCTACCAAGCTGCCTGTTCCCTCTGCTCAGCCGGCTCTGCCCTACTCCACGTCCCACAATCCACCCGCCCCACCATTGGTGGGAAAGCCTTCAACCACTCTGCCCCCAACCTCTGGAATTCCATCCCCCAGTCACTCCGCCTCGCCCCCTCCTTAGGCTCCTTCAAGTCCCGCCTCAAGACCCTTCTCTTCGACCATGCCATCGGCCACCCCCATTCCTCTCCCCTCTCCCCCACCCTGACCCCAGCTCGGGTCTGAAATGCTATATTCTGTCCAGCGCCTTGGGACATCCTCCTGACGTGAAAGGCGCTATACACATGTCATCTTGTTGCTGTTGTTATTGTTGAAATTAGTTTGGTCGTTTACAGTTGGCTGTTCAAAATGATGAGTGAACGTTAGAGGAATCTACCTCATGAATCTATCTTTCAACCACATCCTTAACCCTATCCTTCCTGGATAACATTGTTAAGATACACTCAAGGCGATAGTTCGTCTTTGCTGCCAGTAACAACAACAACAACAACAAGATTCCATTTATTGAGCGCCTTTCACGTCGGGAGGACGTCCCAAGGCGCTGTACAGTTGGGTCAGGACCCGAGCAGGGGGAAATGGTCAGGGTGAGGGGAGGGAAGGGAGGGGGTAGAGAGTCGAGAGTAAGTGCGCATGGAGTGATGGGTCAAGACTACGTTCCCTGCGATCCAATGCAGCCGGTAAGTGCAGGAGGAGTGGAGAATAAAAGAGCGGTGTTACGAGTTAGGAGGTGATTAATCCAACTAGTACCAAGAAATCTAAATGGTTTCGATAGGAAACTGAATGGGATTCAGGTAGATGTAAGACTGGCAATTACATATAATTTATAAACATAAGACTTATGCGAGTTTCACTACATGTCAAAAGCAAGGATTATTCTTATCTTTAATATCCACCTGAACCAGCAGACAGGACCTCAGTTTAACGTCTCATCTAAAAGGATGGCACCTCTGAAAATATACTTCTCCCCCAGTGCAGTGCTGGAGTGTCAGCCTGGATGAGTTCCAAGTGCAGATTTAGGCATTGAATCCATCAACCTTCCGACTCAAAGGTCAAAATGCTGCCACACAACCAGGCTTACACCATTAACACCAGGTAACACGTGCATCAAAAGAAAATTACTTGCGAAAGAATTAATTAGATATTGCTTCAATACTTGTCTTAAATATGCCAGGAAAATCAAATTCTGCTAATGGCAAGAGATGTCTAATCAAAGAAACATAAGCAAAACATCTTTTGCAGATTTATATTAATAAGAAGCAAAATCCCTCAAACTCCTTCTTGCTGATTAATTCCTGACATCCTTAGGCTCCATCTTGAAAGAATCCCGAGGAATTCTAACTAATTTTAGCCTGAAAAATTGGCAGGGGTTGAAATGGTCAAACAGCTTAGTAACTACCAAAGGGGTGGAGGAAGGGGCAAAATTAGGAAATTGCGAGCACTTGTTTTGAAGTCTTGGATGTTTGGTTGAATAAGACGCTTTAGCAACAGAATCTGTCAACAAGTCTTTCTGATCCTGTAGTTCGCTTGAAAAATGTGACAAGATTAATGTGCCTGCAGTACTTTGCTCTTTGGAGTGAATCTACTGCTAGAATGATGTACTTGGATTTCCAATTTAATTGCAATAATCAAGCAGCCACAACTGGGCTTTAAATGTGAATCTGAGGACACAATGTATTGCTATTGAGCTGGTAGTGTGACTAGTTGATTGTGTTGTCCTTGCAAAACACTGGTTGCTTACCTTGTGCTAGTTCTGAAGTCCTTGCCAGTATTTCTGGGTGTCCATTCAAGCACTGTGAAGTGGTTTGAGACAACTCTTCCAAAGTGAAAGGGGCTGTATAAATGTAATTTGTGATGCGTTATATTTTTGACTGAAACCTGACCTGCTTATAAATATTGAAACAAAACACTGATTAAAAGCAGGACTATGAGAAAGAGAGTGATGTGTCCATTCATAGATGTTTAACAGTTTGCAGAGATTTCAAAACTAGGATATTAATAATAATAATAATAATAATCCTTGCATTTGATATAGCGCTTTTCACATCGGGAGGACGTCCCAAAGCGCTTCACAGAACACACTGTAAAGTAAATTGACTGTATATTTGTGGGCGAACGCAGCAGCCAATTGCGCACAGCAATGTCCCACAAACAGTCGTGGATTGAAAATGACCAATTTATTATTGTTTTTGGTTTTGGAGGGATTATTATTAGGCTCTGTGTGGAGTAAGGAAACTTGCCCAAGGTTGCGCTCTGCCTGGAATTGAACTCAGGTCTCTCACTTGCAAAGCGAGTGCTCTAACCACTGAGCTACAGGACTCCACAATTGCATGATGCCATGAAGTAGAAAACCCAGGAAATGTATATCTACTGTTGAGAAATATCTGGGCACCATTGAACAAGCAGGTGTCAATTCACAAGGACCACAGTACAAATAATATTGGTTGGTTAATGAGGTACATGGATCTGAACCAACTTATGATTGTATTTCTTTCCTATTTAGTAAAATATCATTAAAATATAATGACCTTCATGCTTTTCCTGATGAATCGATATTCTAGCGTACACAGAGGAAAATATAGGGAAAATATTAACTGATCTTGCCACCTTGGCATTTTATATTACATTTTCTGTTGATCATTAAAGCATGTTTTAGCAAATTTAGAATAAAATTTAGAAATGACTTGAGCCAAAAAATATTTTGTATAAGGGAGTTCCAAGTAGAATTGTTCATTGAAGTTCATTGTCTGTTGAAGTTATAAAAGTGGGCTTCTACTTCAGAGTAGAAGCAAAACTAAATGATTTAAAAAAACACACAAATTCTGGAAATCTGACAGAGAAACTGTGCATATAAACATTTGAAAGATAGGTTAATGTCAGTCTGAACTGGTTGATCCATCAGGTGATAATAAGCCTCAAACTCATTGCAAACATAGCTCTTGTCTTGGACATTCACGTTCAGTGTTTCTATTGCCCACGGAGATTTGCCATCATTCATCTCACATCCACCCCCCCACCACCACTGCCCCACTCCTGCAGCCTCCACTCACATGTAAGTTTGTCAGCTCAACTTCCCCCATTCTTCGAACGTGTCATGTAGTCCTGCACTACACCAGTATTAATTCTGTATCTTGGCCCCTCGCTTTAAGTCATGCGTTTGTTTGCACATTCCCACTCTGAGAAATGGTGTTAAGTCAGTGATCGCTTCACGCCATGCTTGCTGTATATTGGGAAAGCTAGACTCCCTCAGCAATAATAACCTACCACCAGCACAAGCAGGAACTCATCTGAAAATTGGTTTTCCAACATTGATATGCTTCCAATAAGTTTCACATTTCGCATTCCTTAGCTAGATAAATAAACTTTCCACATGCCTCAGCCTAAATGAGGCTGTTAAAGCACTTTACTAGCGTGAAATACTCATTATTGGAAGGTGCCTTCTCATTTTCTGCAATGCTGTTGATGTTAACGACATTGCATTTCTCACGGGAAATATAAAGCTGGCTTCCTGCTCCATATCATTTTGACGACAACATTGTTAACTTTAGGTGCAAATGATCAAAAGTGAACTTTATGACCATATTTTACAATCAGAGCAGTATCTGATGCAAGAGACTACACAGAGACTGTGTTCTCTCTGTTTGTCTGTGTTATTCCAGCCTGGCACGTATCAGAGCTCTGTTGTATGAATCAGTCACAGATATACTGGTTACAGCTACAAATTGTAAGCAATATTGTTCATGATCAGGTCAACCTATACGTGATGTCCTAGAATTGTAGCTATCCATTTCTGATCTTGTGTATAATAATTTAACATTGCGTCCATTCAATGAACTCTTCATTCTTTGAATTCTATATAAATTCTGACTGGTTTTTTAATATATGATAATATTTGCATTCATGAGGGAAAAGGGAATTGGAAGGGAACGAGAATTAGGAGAGGTAGTGCTCATGTGGAGTATAAACACTGGCATGCACTAGTTGGGTTCAATGGCCTGTTTTGACGCTGTACGGTCTATGCAATTCTACGTAATTTAATAAAACAGATACAAATCATGCGTGTTAGGGGTTTTGAGCCATGCTTCACAGAGATATGAAATGAGAAATATAAATCATGCTGCTCTATATCATTGTATTTCTGTTCCCAGCAGTATAAATCCAGCATAAGATACTAAAGTCCAGAATAAGCAAGTAACAAGGAAAATCTCATGGCACAGACACTGGAAGGATAAATGGTAATTATGGATGGCTGGAAAGTAGGAGGAATAATTGAATGCCATGACTATAAAAGCCAGTTAATAAAAATATAGAATAACTTGCAACAAATGAGAAAGGCATGATAACATGGTAACAAACTCCTGGTTCCTATTAGCAGGTTTGTAAATTACTTCTATGAGTCTCAAGAGCAGGAAAATTCATCCCCCTAAACATCAGCCTAAAGGAAAAGAACAACTATTGCATGTCTATGGCTCAGGCATCATTTAACAAATCCAGAATGAAAGATCAACTTCATCTCATTATGTAAAAAAAATTTCACATCTTCATAAGAAAGCTGAATTCATTCCTATTTATTTCAGGGGCTTAACATTTCAGTGAAAAGTCATTGAAATAATAGTAAAACAATAATCATGCTATTCTAGAACTTCTCCGTAAAAGAAATAAATCCCTTTTTTTTGAAATTGGGTGATAATTAATAAAAGGAATACTATAATTTAATCAGAAATCAATTCTATTATCAGGGAATAATGTATCTACCAATCTTCCCCCATCACGGTTAGGAATCACTTTGTCTCTCATCACTGGGGTGATAGAGAAGGCTCTTTGCAGTGGTCCTGTGCTCTGAATGCTTCTGTCAGAGAGAGGATGAAGGAGGCTGGGTTACTTGTGCCCGTGCTCTGAATATCTATATTGCAAAAGCGACTGCACATCAGTAGAGGTCAGTAACAGCCCAGGTGCATGCCACCAGCCAACAGCTGAGGCTTGGAAATGCAACCTGAATAGATGCTAATGTGTAAGGATAGTTTTTATTCAGATTTAATCCATAAAGCAGGAGCAATATAGTCAGTAGGATTACTCGGCCACCACCAAGCAGCAAGCAAAAGACAGCACACTGTCTATGAGTCTCTTTCTGTCACTACTTTTCCCTCCCTATTTGTGTCTGACTGTTTTCCCTGTGTTCCTTTTCTATCAGTGCCTCTCTTTATTTTTGCTCCTGTCTGTTTATCTGTCTCGGTTTCTCCGACTCTCTCGTACATACATTTGTGCATTACTATTTTCGTTTGTTTCCTGCACTTTTGGCTGATTTTTCCAATTTGCGGTTTTAGGCATTTGTGTGATTTTGTTTGTGTACCTTTGGCTCATTGTAGTCTGCAGCATTGCAGCAAAATACACAGCCAACAACAAACCTGATAGCACAGTACCTTTGCTAAATAAAGCTGCACAGTGGTTTTTTTTCTATTGTCCTTTGCGATTCAGATACTCAGGAATATTACAGCGAGATTTTTTTCATATAAAATCATCTATGTAATATTCCATGGCTTTAGGGCATCAGCTTATCTCCATGGGGCGTTTCGTATTCTTTACGTTGACTTTCTTTTTTTAATGTTAAATTTGCCAATGATTTCCAAGTGTTCAACATGTAAATATATGATTCTATCCAGCAGGACAAATCCCACTCTTCGTTAATGGTTAAAAGCATTGCTGTGAAAGGCATACGGAACACCACAGTCACATCATTAACAACTCATTTCAATATTTATGACCTGCAATGCAATGGATCAACATAGCTATGCGCTGGCTGAAGCTACGAGAATACCACTTATGTTGTGCTGCTATTAAATCAGCAACAGGAACAGTTTACTGCAAAATGAGGAGTGACATTCAAACCACTGGGAACCAGTCTGTGTCTGTGTGTTCTGCTGCTCATTTTTTCTCCTTACTTTTCTTGCCTCTGCTTTCTATCCTCAAGTCTCAGGCTCTCTCTTTCCATCTGAGTTACACCATCTACCGGTCTAAAATTCCACCCAGTCTTAGCCTGCAATGTCACAGCATATTCTGTGAAGCGCTTTGAGACGTCTAGAAGACTCGATAAGTATCAAATGCAAGGATTATTACTATTTGAGGTTGAAGCATGCTTTATCCTGCTTCAACCAAAACTGATGCTGCACATTCGGTGGCAAATTATTTTGCTCCTGGCCTCTTTAAGGACTTTGACAGTTTTGTGAATCTCGCACTGTTCCCGCAGTCCAATATTCCAATTAATGGAACACATGTGTCTTGGAAATGTTGCCGCTTAGACCTCAAAGTGGTACCAGATAGTGATCGAGTCGCTGAGGGTCAAGATAACACAACTCCCAAAAAACCTGTTGACTGTTACAGAACAAAGTGTGGCTACACTTTCTAGTCTCTTAATAAGGAGCACAGCAGAATTCCTGAACTCTAATTTTTGTAAGGCCCATTCTTAAACATGTTGAGGTTGAACCACCGCAAGTATATTTAAATCACTAATTAGCACACGTCACATAATATATGGAGTGGAAACAAAAATTACATTTGTCTATCCCTCCAAAATTCCAAAATTCATTCCCTCTAGTTTAGTTAAAACATTCTTTGACACTTTCAAAGCTTAAGTTGATGATTTCACAGCAGTGATACAGTACCGTTGGACAGTTTTTTGAAAGTGTTATTCCCAACTTAACGTCACTGAAGGTACTTGCCACAGAGAACACTTTGTTTGCACAACATGCCCAGCCAAAATAGTCTTTGACTTCTACTCTTTGTAGACACGGAGGTCATGTTACTCGATGTGCTTCAAAGAATTTTAGGATGTAAAGAGAGACTTCAGGCTTTCCTTCAACAAGTCTGGAATAATTCAGCAGATAACCGTTACATTGCCATTCAGGTTTTGACACCCTACTCCGTTATGTGCTGAGCATGTGGAGTCTCCCTGATTGTACCTCAACATCTGCTGTCTCATCAAGACTCCACTTTTTCCCCAGGCAGCCACTTCATTTTCACTGACTCTGCTGGTATCACATCCATCGAAAGGCAGATGGTGGTTGAAGCAGCTTCTGTCCCTTCTGATAAGCCACTGGCATCCTAACTGGAGCAAATAGCTCCCTTGTGGAAACCAGCACGGATAAGGTGCTCTCATTCAATGCAGCCATTCAACCTCACACAGACCAAGAAAGAAACAGCGTTCTAATGACCCCTTAATTAACGCTGCTAGTTAGATACAACAGTCACCACAAAAAGGGCAATTGCACATTTCTTCCAGTTGCTCAGAACCTGAGATGGCCCGACATCNTTTTTTATGCTAAACCATTGGAAGACAGACTTAGATAAATACCCGGACCATAAAAACCTCTTAAGTACGTAAAATCTTTACCTTCAGCTGCAAAAGTAACGTGCATTATGATACAACTGCTTTTCCCCTCAGTCATATGCTGCTCTT
The DNA here is from genome assembly GCF_018977255.1 of Callorhinchus milii. NCBI lineage: Eukaryota > Metazoa > Chordata > Chondrichthyes > Chimaeriformes > Callorhinchidae > Callorhinchus > Callorhinchus milii. The sequence continues at coordinate 20,237,929 of NW_024704746.1, forward strand.
TTTTGATATGTTTGCACAGTAAATAATTCTTACCTTAAAAGTTTATAAATTTTGTCTTACCTTTGGTACTTTTCTCTAAACTGGATAGTACATTTTCACTGTAATAGGACGCCTTTAGAGCAATGTTGGCAATGAATTAGATTTACATCTTAATGATTGATGTTCTTCTACTTTGTTAGTGAAATGCTGTAATGTGCCTTAGAGGCCTAAACAATGTTGAGTTACATCCTTCACAACAGTATTAATCAAGTGCTGACTGTTTAATTTATTTCAATGTGCTGGTGATGACTTGAACTTGTCAAAATAGGCACTAGATTGCACTAAAGACATCCTGCTAATGGAGGTATAGTGGTACAATAAAAGTATCTCACTTTTACTAAGTTAAAAAAAAATTCATTGACATTTCGGAGTGGAGGGAGGGGGAGATTTTCATTTGTCCTTCAGTGTCTGCATGTCGTGGCATAGAATGACATGAGATGCAGAGTAATAGAGAAAATGGACAGCAATTGGCTTCCACAACAACAAAACCAATTGCAATTTTACATTTATATTCAAATGGGAAGGATGTCTCAAAGCATTTCACAGAGCCGACTGGGAGCCTGACTTCATTTCCTTAACTGAGCATCCCTCTGACACTCTAAATGACAGTGCCAAGAGGTGTTGAGCTACAAAGCTGTATGAGGTACTCTCACTGTGACGGTTGCTCTGGCTCAGTAGACAGCTTAGTTGGTTTGAGAAATTCTCACTTTGGTTGACTCTCTGTCCTACGTTCCTCATCCTACAAATGTAACCACGTGACAATTCCACTGCACAGCATTCTTGCTAAAATAGGGAATAATATAATTTTATGTAATCTTCACTGGAATTTCAATCCTCATATGCCAAACGCTGTTGAAATATCAAATACACTGGCTTAGCAATATTATGAATTATAAAACCTAAAACTGAGGATATCAGAATCAAGCTATTAATTGTCCTCTGCAATCTGTTTCAAATATAAAAAGTCCTTATGTGGCAGTATGAAAAATAACTCCCCAACAGAATCCAAAATCATTACTCTTACGTATGAGAAGGTCATTTATTTCTGTATTTTACATTTATAACACAAATGATCCCTTCACATTCCAAGACACAACTGGGTCATCTACAGTGGGTTCCAGAATCCCAATTCATTACAAGGAAAACAAGGATAAAGAAGGGGAAGACATCACAAGCATTGGATTTCCAATAAATCTAAAGGGACATGTTAAAGATGAGAAAAAAGGTAATACAGCTAAGATCACCTCGGCAAGACCGGTTTACAAGAGGAGTGGGATATTCAATGCATGAAAAAACAGCTTATTGACTCCACACATTAGGACAGCAGAGAGATGGAACTCCTTTAGGACTCCAAGCAGTGAAAATAAAGATGGAGTCCTGTAGTTCAGTAGTTAGAGCACTCGCCTCATGAGCTAGAGACTTGGGTTTGATTCCCGACAGTGCGAAAAGTTGGGCAAGTTTTCTTACTCCATGGGCCTCTGTTTATCGAGCAGTAAATAGGAACCCGGTCGTTAGACGATTGGTGGATCGCTTTTCCGGGGGGTAATAATTCCTTCAAAAAAAACAAAAATAATACATTGGTCACTCAAGCCACACTGCTGTGCTCAATTGGCTGCCGTGTTTCGCACACAAAATATACAGTCAATTCACTTGGCTTTGAGGCATCTCGAACACGTGATAAGGGTCTATATCAAATGCAAGGTTTATTACTATTATATGGTCCTGTGCAGAATGGATTCAACCATTTGGTGGATACATCACATCTTTGGATCACTGTATGGGAGTTGTACAGCTAGACATAATTAGTTGAGCAACTTGTCTCTGCTGACTGCACTCATCCACTACCAGCCATTCTCTTCCGAGCAGCTTGGGAATGTTGCCAGTGCGTGTTTCTTGAGCCCTTTGATAGCTCGCCAGGATCGCGGGAGCAGATTTGTGTGTAATAAGTGTCGACGTCTAATCTTGTGACCTTTTTAGTTTCACTACGTTACACTTCAGACTACAAAAACAACAAAACCAGGCTGACCAGTTCTAGATATTTAGAAAAATGTGAGTGATATGAATAGTATTACAACTTTAAATCTAAATTATAAAATATATCAAAAACACAATTGTACATTAATATTGTAGAAAATAAGCAGTTCTGATTGTAGATAAGAACAAAAATATAAAGGTATGACAAACCAATTGCTGTTTTAAGTGATTGAAATACGATTAACTCCTTTGTTTGCCCTATTTCGCATATATTCTCTCTAATTCCCTTTTATCTCTCTACTATTTGTATTTATTTAAAATTTTCAATGTCCAATGTGTTGCCCAGAGGACAGCATAAGAGTGTTGGTTAAGAGGATTTACTCTGATTATTTTTGTTGAGTTAAGACAATAACAAGTCTTGGATGAACTTCAACTTATTGAGGCTTAAATAAATATGTGACATAAAAGAAATCAGGCTACTTGGAGGCAGCTTCAGCAATAGAAGGGATGTAGGAGATCAGAAGAGATAGCAAAGACAAAAATGTCAATAGATGAAGAAATACTAACAGTGAATCCTTCACAAATAAGAGATAGTGGCTGTTTGTTGAATTACAATATCAGAAAACGATGTCACCATCAAACAATTGAGAGATGTTCTTTGCCCTGTGAACAGATAGACCATGATTTGCCAATTCCACTTTTATGCGGGAAGGAGACTGAAGATAGTTTGTACTGAAGATGAGTGATTTAGGGAAGTTGATGAATATGAAGTGTTCTGGCAAATAATCCCGAGGCTTCAGCAATTAAGTCATAATTTTAACACATACATTTGAAAGTTTTCCTACAAATACAGTCACTATAGTTAACAGTAAATCTTGTAAAGTGCTCTGAGGCATTTTGACAATGTAGTAAGGTGATAACAGTATATCAAATGCAAGGATTATTATAAAACAGTGAAAACAATGAAAACTGAAGCCTAATCTCATACTTTATTCCATATAATATAAGACCCTGAAACTATTTGTTAGCAATTAATAATTGTAGTTAGTTTCAAAAGGTGAAATATTATTTTAAAACTGCACTGAAACTGCACAGATAAGTGAATGTTAATTGATTGCCACGGTTCTATAAATCGCAACAATTTTATATTCAGGAGCAATTGGGGGAGATTTTCACTGAGCCATATCAATTAGAGTGTAGAAACTATTAAACCAAATTTCAAAATACTGCACGGCACATTTGCTTATTGCACCAAAAGTTGTAAATTGTTGATGATTTATTTTACACAGGTCCATCTAACACAATAATTGTTTCAACTGAAAATGAACATTTTGATGTTAAATCATATCTTGTGTGTTAAATTCATGGAGATTGATATGACATAACAGTAATTATGCATTATGCAATGGAAGTAAAAGAGGCTTAAATGAACACCAAATGATGTTACGAGATGTGTTATACTCCTTGTTGAATTACAACTTTTCTTTTCAATATCCCCGATGTGAGCATTAATGTTTTACACCAAAAGGTAAAAGATTGATAAGTTATGCCACACTACCAGTTAAGGACATCCTAAAGTCACAGAGGACCATATTCAACGTCTGTGCAACAAAGGTATCCAATGAGTAAACTTCAAATGTACAGCTCACAAGAAATGTTGGGATCATGAACATATTTCAGTGTCTCATTGAATCTAGAGAACTTATATTGTGAAGCACATTTCAATGCATCCCGGTCCTGTTCTACCAAATAGTAAATGCAGGCGTTAGCTCTACAAAATACACAGTCACTTCACTTTACAGTATATCCTGTGAGGCACTAAGATACATTCTCCCAAGGTAGTATATCATATGCAATGAGTAGTGATATTATGTTATAGTCTATCTTAATACGTTCTTGCATTTCTACGTTCCTGCTGGAATGACAATTGATGGAGTGGACACTGATCAAACAATATCACAATCTCTGCACCTTCCAGATGAGGATTTATAACCTTACTGTTTGTCTTTCTCTGGCCGGACACTGATGAGCTTATATTACAATCTCTATGCCATCAATATTGAGAAGACAAATTGCTATGGTCCTGCTCAATCAGAATAAGCACAGGTATTTTATGTTATCTTCTAATGCTTTGTTTGATTATTCTACGCTCCTAGATCCAATTCTACCATGCAGACATCAAAGATTCTTTTACGTTATAGATTATGCTACAAACTACCTAATGAAGTGCAGGATTCTCTCCCCTGTGACCCATTACATTGGAGTTGACTTTAAAGTTTAGAGATCATGTTCCAGAAAGCACAAAAGGGGTAAAGGACCTCCCATTGTTCTGCTATATTGGAGCATTGCACTAAAGATTGCATTTGATAAGTAATGGTACAACTTCACAACTTAAAAAACATGATTTTTATTTTCAAAACCCTTTCGATTTGTAAAAAACATTGGCATTTTGAAGGAAATATTACAGCCAATAGAAGTTTATATACTTCTTATACTGTTCTACTCCCTTATATTGCTGTACCTAAATTACTAACCCACAGCTGTATATCAAGACAATGGAAGCCAATGCATACTGCTACTCACTTAAAAAGGGATAGTTTCATGGGTTAAGTATATTTATATATCTTTTGTACCTTCTTTATTGTTGAGGTTGTGGCTATTTCAGGATATTTTAGCTTTTAACAGCGTAGGTTAATCACATGCAGTCAGATTTGTTAAAGCCAACTTTGTTTATTTGTTTGCTGTGCTTTAACTGTTTGCCTGTTATATCTCCAAGGGGTGCAAATTATTTCCCTGACTGACAGGCGGGGGAGGTTAATCTGTCTGTCGAGGGATTGTTTTCATCATAGGGACATTTGATTCGACTTCGCAGTCTCGGCTGTGTATTTTTCATGGTCAGTTTCTCTTTGTAATTGGTTCATTCTGCCGTATCGCCACGGTTTGTTTTTTCATTTTATTTTTCTGCGCCTGTGTGTGTTCCTGCCTGAGTTCTCAGTGTTTTTTTCTGATGTCACAACGTACATAACAAGTGCGGCTCAACATTTTCTGGTAGTGGTGGAACAGGCTCGATGGGCTCATTAGTCTCCTCCTGTGTTCATCATATGTATATTCCTTTAGGTTTTTTTTTACAGCTATCGCAGTCTATTTATTTGTTAGTAAACTGGTTCTTTGTGAGACAGGCTTTCGTGACTCGCTCATTCATTCTCTCTTATTTTCCTACTTTCTGATTATTGATTTCTTATGCAATACTTATTTCTCATTAGATACTTAAATCTTAGATTGCTAGCACTTCCAGGGAAATTACCCCTTACCTGGGCCAGCCAGTTTTGAATGAATTCCATTGATGCATTTTGACATTGAAACAAATAGTAATATAGTTACGACTGCAAATAGAATAGAAATAAAATTAAATAATGTCAGAAGTAATTTTATTACTGTAATATCACTTGAAAACTATAAAAATATGCACTTAAAATCATTTTTATTTAAAAAGAACTGAAATACTTTCATCCAATTCTCTCTTCTTTTTTCATTCTCTCAGCATCATATTTTATTCCAATTTTATCAGGTGTAATTAAGTTATCTTTTCTGTAACATACTACCGATGAAAGAAGAGTATCATTTGATATAGAAGAATCATGGATTCTTTTGCCCACTCTTCACTATCTTTACACATGGTGGTGGAGCAATTATTTTGAGAAAAAAGTGGTGATAGTATTGTGACGGACGTCTCCACTTTTTTCCCTTCTGCACATTTGTGATCTATTCTGCTCGTGTGCACATTTCCCTGTTTCCCCATACCAGCCATTCTGCTGGCCCCTCTAAGTGAATAAAATTGGATCTAGTATAGGGGCTTTTGTCCTATAAAAGTTCACCTGATATTATACAGTGTGCAACTGAACCGCACATCAGGCAGGCTCCAGGTTTAATACCTGGCCTGGACTGACTTACTTCATTCCAGCTGGGGTTGCAGTGAAGTTGCTAAAAATGGCTTTCGTGTCTCTGGCGCTGGGGAAGTGATCATTCTGAAATCTCTTGGCTGTAGCTAACCAGGGAGCTCTGCTGGATAGGAATGCCTGGGGGAGACCATGTCAAACTTGGATGGACTCCCCCGCGGGCTGATAATCCATTGACAAGCATTGTTTGATTTTCAGACGCACAAGCAAAGAATAACCACGTTGACTGAGGAAACTATGGAACCTTATCGACTCGTCGTATCTGGTTCCAAATAAATATAAATGAGAATTCTACCAAATTCTACACAAAAGCTGATCCCGTTATCTGACTAAACTTCAGTTCATAATCATTCTGTGAGTTCACAGGGGGAAATCTCCGACCAGCCCTGAATGGTGTATTCTGACCAACAATAACAACAACAACTTGCACTTATATTGTGCCCTCCACACAGGGTAATGTCTCACAGTGGCGGAGCCTGACTCTGAGCTGGGGGTTGGGGTGGGGTGGAGGTGACCGTAAGCACGGTCGAAAAGGAAGGTTTTCAAGCGGGACTTGTAAAAGGGCGGCGGTGGGGCAAGGCAGAGGGATCCAGGGAGAGTGCTCTAGAGTTGATCATTAGTTACCCTTAGTGTGCAAGACTTTTTTTTCTTAGAATTTAAGTTTGGGCAGAAATATGGAAACATTCTTTCAATCAGTTTTAGGATTCAGGAGTTAAAAAGGACCAGCTTCCACATTCAAACTGAATTTAAGAATTGTCCTAAATTCTGCCGGACTTAAAGTTTAAATCAAATACTCTTTTTTTTAAGATTAGGTTGAATTTCAGGCCTCAGGACTTTTAAAAATCAATTGTGACGAATAAATATTCACATGAATATCCTCATGTTTGTAGATGACATCAGCAGGAAATGGCTTGAAGAAACTTCTGAGCTTTAAAGCATGAGTCAGCTGAATTAACATCAGTGGAGGCCAGAGAATGGATTCACTCTCATTAAGGTTATTTTATTAGGAACTTTACTGGGTAATTACCGCTGTTCACACCTCAAATGCTAGAGTGTCACTTTACACTTTATCACATGGCAATTTCCCACTGATGGGAAATGAACCTATCAAGTGATTTCAGCAACTGGTTCAAGAGTTTAACAAGCCAGAAATGATATATTTGACCTAACTGGGTTATCATGCAGTGATGCCAGTCACACAAACTTGCACACAAAAGCATTTTTACCCAGGAAATCCAGCAAGCCAGGACACATGGAGCAGAAGGTCACACTGATTGTTCAGCAGATATTTGGGAAACAAAGCTTAATATTTGGTACCTCTATGAATAGATAAAAGCCCAAAGCTATAAAGCTGCGTGGAAAGAAGTTACTGAGTGATTGATAGTGCAATAAATGAACTAGGCCAGTTGCCAGAAAATGGTTTAATAACGCTGAGCAAGGAGACAATTAGCATTCAACTGACACGTTCACAGGATAACCAGAAGAGAACCTTTCTCCCAGACATTTTTAAAATCTACAGAGGAAAGAGAGAGAGAAGATTTCCTACTTAAACACTGAAGAACGCTAATAGCTAAAATGGTGATAACATAATAATAATAATAGTCCTTGCGTTTGATATAGCGCCTTATCACATCATTGAGATATCTCAAAGTGCTTCACAGGATATACTGTAAAGTGCATTGACTGTATCACTCATTATTGTAAATATCTCTAAGTACAGTATATACAAATGTCAGCACAAGTAAGTATTTTCTTCAGGAAAAACATAGAAAATATAATATCCATCACAAGTTGAGATCTTTTCAGGATCTAATCTGGAGGGCTCGTACTTTAATAATCTTTGGAAATATATGTATCACATTTTCCATAGCCACAACATACAATTTCATTGTGTTATTCTCTGCGCTGTTGTTTTCTTTACAAGGAACAAAGTAGTGGAATTCAGGGTTGCAGCGCAGAAAGGTAAGTCATCCAGATAGGAAAGATGGGAGCAGTACTTAATTTTGATTGAGGCCACAGCTGAGAATCCTGACTTACATGGATAGGTTGATGAAAAAGGAATCAGGGCTTTTAGAGGCCAGTAGGTTAACTCATATCCCATTTATAACCAAAAATCTGCATTTTTGAAAATGAGTGCTGCAGTTTCCTTGCCGTTTGACAAGTCGGTAAGGCTTTCCCCTCTTCTTTTGGAAACAAATTATCTGCAGGGTTTGTCTTGGAAGCGAATTGGTTTCCTGATTCCCGATTATCTTTGTATCTGACCACTTCAGGAAAGTACTCACAAAACTACTCCTGCAGAACACTGATGTGTTGAACAAGTACATCCTGGATACTGTCAACTGACAGATTACCATGCTGCTGCACAACAGCTTCCAGTGTTGAAAACAAGCAAACAGAACCCCACTGCACGCGTGAAGACCTCAGTTTCAAGTCTGTTGATAATAGTCTATCCGATCGTTAACAATGAAAACATTTGCATTTTGTCCCTTTTGTCATTCAGAGAATTCTTTGCCTAGAATATGTCTGCAGGGATGCCAACAAGGCAAGCCGAGTGTCCCTAAAATGCTGTACAATTGGAGAGTTACAAATTGGCAAGGAAAGTACAGCCTTCCTCGTACAGGTCACAGGGTCTTGTTATTACCTTACCCCTGGACAGCCATTGTTGGCTTCAGTCAATCTTTCTCTACAGTGACACTGTCTTATCTACATGGCACAGTGTCTCACATGGGAAATGAATGGGAGAGATGCTAGACTAGAACATGCAGTTTTTTTTTGTCGATTGGAGGCCATTCAACTGGTGGGAAAAGATATTGATCTCAGGCAGTGCGTTCTTGTAATGATTTCCCGTTCTAATCGCGTAATGCAGAGGTCAGTGACTTTACCTATCAACCGATTCCCCTAACCTTTCTCTTCTGCCTACATCAACTACAACCCTCACCAAAATCAGAGCAACTTACCAAAAGCAACAGAACTAATGCCCAGGGAAAACTGCATTCCATGTTAAAAGGGACTGAGAAACATTTGTTGTAAGGCAACACTCTTCAGAGTGTTGGTCATCTTGGTCTTGTTCAACTGGCTCCAATTGTTAATTATTGTGAAGTCTTTAACCATTCCCATCAACACCATACCAAACAACACCAGCTTTCCAATGGGTTAATATACTTGTGCACTTAAAAAGGAAATGCCCTTTACTTTTGCACTAAAGGTCTTTCTCTCTCAACTGTTTTCTGTAAGTGAATAATTTTGAATAGGCTTCACAATCTCTCTTGATATTCTGTACTTTGAGGATAAAAAATTCCCTTCCGTGTCAGCAGTGAGTCAGTTGTAATGGAGTTGGGACAGCTATTGAAATAGTAATGCTTCAGTAATTGAATCCTTAAATCTTCTGAGAGCTGATTTCATTGGGTTTCCTGTGCAGGGATGCAGGGATTTACAAAAAAGATCTATCTTAGTAAGCAGATGCATAAGTGCTCATATCAAACCATCGCACAACACAATGGCTGCATCTTTTTCTTTGCCCGCCTTCCATTCAAGAAAAACTCAAAGATGCCTTCAGCCTCTTGCTATTGTCAGATGTATTTATACAGCCATTGTATCAATGTCAAAGTCACTGAAAACTTGAAGTGTGTGGTTTCTGATTTCCAGCAGTGCCAGACCTGTCTGTGTAGAATTTTATAAAGAACACAACTTCCTAGATGTAACAAAATCAGAAACTGACGCAACGCCCACCCAGCAAGCACTTTTTTTAATGAGCGCAGTGAGAAATTCAATTCTATAGTATCTGTGTTTGTCTGACTGAATGTGTGTATTTGTTATTGAGATGGACAGTTGCCACAATTCCTTATCTCAGCCAAATAGATGGCATTTAGTGAAAGGTTAATTCACTCGATCAAATTATTATGAGAATAATAATCTTTGCATTTGATGTAGCGTCTTGTCACTTCGAACTGCCGCAAAGTGTTTCATGGAACGTGTAATAACTGTGCAATTGTAGGCAAAAGCCAAATTGCATGCAGCAATGTCCCACAAGCAACCAAGAAGTGAATCACCATGTTTTAGGGCATTCTAGGCCATGACAACAAAAATACTCAAATTTCTGAATTTATGAACATTCCAGTTATAATTTGTCTTGGCTTGATTTTAAAATGATATGTGTGTATAAATCCTTATAAAAAAGATGGCTCTATCAGATCAAAAACCTTGAGCTTTACAAAAATTACATTGATATTTAAGTTAAAATGCTTTAAGAATAATCCAACAGTTAATTCACAAACACTAGGGGAACAAAACTCCACTTGTCATTAATTTTAACAGTGTTTTTATTAGAGTTATCATCAAGGACACCTTTGCTGTCCTAAAGCAACCATTCAATTGCTTGGATCACTCCAGAGGAACATTGCAATAACACCCTGGTAAATTTATCATCATATGCTGCACGCTGCACAATATAGCCAAAAGCAGGGACATAAATACAGCTATTGAGCTGGAACATCATGCTTTAGTTGCATGAAGTGAGGTGGGGAATGTCACCATGAGCAACAACATAATCAAGAGCAGACAGCTAGGTGAGCACACGTCTATTCATAAACTGAGAAGTCGTATTGATTTTTTACCTAATCATCACTGTAGATGCGTGGCTAGCTGCACAATGGTCACTCTGCTGTTATAACGGTGCCATTTTCAAATTATGCAGGTTGAGCATGATTTTCGCAATTTACTAGGTGAGATGAGGTTAGGTTTGAAGACCTTCCTATTCGACCGTGCCCCCCACCAGCCACCACCCCCACCCCCCGGCTTGGCGTCATGCTCTGCCACAGTCAAGCGCTCTGGGACGCTACCCTGCGTGAGGGGCTCTATATAAATCAAAGTGTGTACCCATGAGTAAATACACAATGGTCCGAATAGCCTTCTTCTGTGCCTAATTTCAATGGATGGTTAGGTTCAAGGCAGGGTGATTTTATTGAAATATTTAAAGTCCTAAAGGGTATATATAAACTGAAACAGGGGGCAAAAAAACTCTCAAGTAAGGGGTTACGGATTCAAGTTCAGAAAAGGGTGGATGATCAAACTGTTCCAATTTAATTATTTACAGAGTGGTAAATAAGGTGGAATTGACTATCACCGGAGATATTGGAGGCCGAATCAAATTCAAGAACAAAATAGATAAGCCATTTGACAAAGAAATCAACTGAAGGTTGTGAAAGTTAGAATAATGCAGCATTTTTTTATTTTTGTTGTATTACTTTGGAACTGGTCAGATGGACTGCAATGGCCTTTTCTCATTGTGTACAATCCTATGTTCCTATTTTATCAATGACTTATTACACAGAAATTCATAGAAATCTGTCTTGTTTTTCTCTGGAGAGAACACCTCTCTCTGACTAGGTTTGCATCCCATCAAATGAAATGTACCTGATACATAGAAACTGGAACAGGTACATCTCACTAACATAATAATAGCATCTCCTATTATGTTCAAGGCTTCACAAATAAAATGGCAAAATGTGTTCCCTGGTGAGGTTCTTTTTCACTTGACTAACTCCTTTCAGTTCTTATTTATTGTTCTTCAGAGCAGCATAAGTACCATATATTGGACTCATCCATCCCTGTGCCTTGTCCCTCTTTATTTCACATCCTCTCTCCATCAGATATTCCCTCTTCCATTTATTTTTCAGCCCTTGAAATATCCAGCAGTCAACAGAGCCCTGAAATCTCTGTTGCGCACATCACTTGTGCCACCTCCTGTCTGAATTACAGTTGTTTATACAGTAAAAGGTGCCCCCGGCTAACCTGTCAGACTCACCAGTCCCGAGATATGCTCTCTTCTCTTCAGTGTTTCAGCTTTGGGCAGTATTTGAGACAGCACATCACATCTACTATTTTCTTTGATGTCGTAGCACCCTTTTGGCCTCTTTGGCTTTCAATTAGTGGCTCTCCATTAATTAAGATTATGACATCAGTCAGTATTTATTACTCTCAATCGTTCTATAGCTGTGATGTCGGCATGGCCAGTCTTCTTGAAGCGTGGCTTGAGACACTCATGTAAATTACAAATGTGGTGTAAACCTTAGTTTCTCTTGAATAGTTTAAATAACTTTTATCTTAATTGAAGGCCTTTTCGGGCAATTTGTTGATCACAAGAGTGGTGGAGGTGTACACATTTTAATTCCTCATTTTAGCTACGCTATCAGGGCAGACATTGAGTGGAGGCAGAATATTATTTGGCTGAGAGAGGAGGAAACTCAGAAGGTGAGCTCCCTTTAAAGTTTTTCCCCAACCCACAAACACCCTACAATTTCTCAGCAATCTCCATCTAACTCATCGGCAAACTAAAACTGAATAATTTTCTCCCAATCAACTACAGTAGTTATCTCCCTTCTCCCAAGCTTATTGACAATCTGCCCTTTAAGTCATCGACAATCTCTGCTAAAACTATCTCCCCTCAACCCACCAACCATCCCTTGAATAAGCTTCCCCTTTATAAATCATTTTATGCCTGACTGCTTGCGTAGCAATCTGAGTTTGCTGTGATTATTTATTTAGCTACCAGGGAATGTCTTAGCTGTTTTCTTATTTTGTTCACAGTGAAAAGAGGGTCTGATAACTTGATATCTGCTGACCTCTCTGTTCCGCAAACAGGAACAGTTGTTGTTGCAATGTGCAGTACTCCCAGATGTAGTCAGTCTGATTTACCACATTTCATGGTGTCTGCACCATTCTCAACAACTGATATGGGATTTGAATTGCTTGTACAGCGTTAGCCGCTGAAAACCCAATCCTGGCGTTGCTTGGGCTGAAGGGAAGTCTGCACAGAGCACGATGGAAGTATGAATGACATTCGATGCAGCAACCTGAGACAAAAGAACCACATGGGCCTTCAAAACGTGCACTGCTTTTGAACTTGATACTTTACGTGCAAGGGATAACTACAGCCAATCTGCAAATCCTTTCATCTCCTCCACTCACGGGCACTTTGAAACGCTGACACCTTCATGTGGGCTTAACCCTTTGAGAATTGAATGATTTTCCTTTGTGAGAATGCAACATTTTTGTGACACACAATTGGCCTTTTGAATTTTTTCTAAATTGTTCTCAATAACGAAGAAACACACATGACCAGAGAGTGACGTGATACCAGTGGCTCATAACCAGGACAGCTCAAACCTATTAATGTAGAGTGTAGGGACCGGCAGGAGATGTTTAGAGAACAGTGGCAAGAAAAGTTAACCTAGAATACAATACAATTTACACTTATATAGTGCCTTTTGAAATAGGGAGGATGTCTCAAAGCACTTAACAGGATGGGCAACTGAGCGGGGTGGGGCGTGGTTTGGAAGGCGGGAGGTGAAAGATGACTGAAGGTGTAATCAAAAAGGCTTGAGATGAACTTTGAATGAGGAGAGGGAGGGAATAAGTCAGGATGGAGTTCCAGAGATTGGGGGTCAAATAACTGATAGGACAATGGAGGTGGGTAGAGCTGGGGATGTAAAGAAGGCCAGTATTTGTTTGTTATTGGAGCGGCTGAGTCCGTAACTAAAGTTGATGTGTGTAGATCTCATTGGAATTTATGTCCATCTACCTGACTTTTACCTACTTTTTTCTCCAAATTTTCTCTCCTCCTCCTCCTCCTCCCCCAAAGGTGTTTGATCCCATTTTCAATCTACTAGCGAACAGTTTCACAGACAACGCGACACCCTCCGATTCCAAACCTAGATGTTAATTTTTAAAGTGTGAACCTTGGCAGTGAGTGCTGCCCGTTAGTTCCAGCCATGAGAGCAATGTTTCGATGCTGCATCACCACATACAACAACAACAACAACTTGCATTCATATAGCGCCCTTCACATGGGGGTAGCTTCCCGGGTAGCTTCGCTTGGAACCTGTTGAAAATTAAGAAGAGGACACTTAGGATGCGCAGTAATCTGTTATAATACATGTACCAACACATTTTTGGGTATAATTTTCTTATGTTTATCATTTTTTTCTTCCAGTCCTCAGAGTGATGCAGTGCGTTCATGGGACACACCACTGACAACTGATGATAATCCCCAGACTCAGACAAGGAAGTCTAAGTGAAAGCTAGCTCCAGTTTCCCCCACTGTTTTGTTTTTAACTCAATTACAGTCAGAGTCTGTGGCTGAACAACTTTGACCTTGTGCAAGTGTGGGCAAAACCATATTCAGTAGATGTAAGCAGGTTAAAGGGAGAGCAATTAAACTTATCAGCATTTTTAGACAAATGTGAATTGTTTTGGCTTTCTGAATCTTTAATGAGGTGATTTCAAAGATGAAGGACAAACTCAGTCAGCAGGATCAGCAGTTGCAGTCGTTCTACAGTCCAGGCAGGAGAACCAATGAGGGACGCACTTAACCCTTTGTGAACCAAGGTATCGTTCCACTTAATTACCAAACAGTTAATTACCAAACTCGCATCATTCGATCTTCTAAAGTAAAAATTGAGAAATGTCAAGAACCACAGAATATGTTGTGTTTTTAGAACAATATGTAAAAGAAGGTCATATTCTAAAGTGTCTTTATATTTTGGGGGGGTGGAATGAGGGGATTCGGGTGGGGCAGCAGTGTCTTCTGTGTGCTTGCTTGCATGTGCTTGCATTATTGTGTCATTCCTAACATGTTTAAAGGCATTTTGAGTGTACCTGGATCTCCAGGACTGTCAAGTCTAGATTTGTGTTCGTTTATATATGCATAACTAAGCAATAGTAACTTTCTCAAAACGGCCTCAGCACTGTGACACTAATTCTGGCTGCATTACAAAGAGATTCCCTAAAATGCTATCACTAAAACAAGATGTGGATGTCACAGCGCTCTGAAAGGTAAATACATGAAAAACAAAACCATATGAATAAAATAAAGGAGTTTTGCAAAATCTGGGGCACAAGTCACATCTTCAAGTAATGTTTTCTGTGCACTGAAAATGAGGAAAATTTACAACAGTGTCGCCCAACCGTTTTTAAACTGAGATGGCAAACATAAAATGCAATAGGAGTGGGGTAAAAGAAATTTGCATACAGTGCAATGTATCTCATCGTCAGTAACATTACAGTCAATTAAGCCCCCAACCCCTCCCCGCCCTCTATACCCTCTACCCCTCCTGACCCCAACTCCCAGCTCGGGTCCAAATCCCTGATTGTCCAGCACCCTGGGACGTCTTTCCGATGTGAAGGGTGATACACAAGTGTAATTTGTTGATGTTGTTGTAATCAGAAAATACTCCTGGTACTTGTCCCTTATTTAAAAGCAAATACAACTTTAGAGCTTTAAGATCAACTCTAACTTTGAGCTCAGTTCCTTCACCACAACATAATCAATTGTTGGCATGAACACTCTCAGGAAAGTTTGTTAATGTTATTGATCGCCGGCAGGCTGCTGTAGATGTGCCAAACAGAATGACATTCAAATACAATGGTGACCAATAAATATTGTATTTCCATCACATTACAATGAAACTAACACATGTCCTACAGGCACCATGTGAAGGCTTGCCACCTTCTATTCAGGAAACATTTTGCATTTATATAGGAGGTATCCAATGTTCTTACATTCAGCAAAACCAATCCCACCATCTAAATAAGTGAATACCAGCTCCTTCAGTAGCAGTAACATACCTCCTGTGTTCGAATATTGGCTGTTTTCTTAATGTGGGTAGAACTTGCATGTTTACAGTGCACGTCAGGTTGTCATCGACTTAACAAAACATGCTGAGAAATGACCACAAAATAAAAATATTATCTTAGTTCATGCTTTCTTTGACTGATGTGTATAGTTATTCATACTCGCATAGACATACTGCTGTGGTGTACATCAACTATTAAACCTTCTATTGCTCCTGATATGTAATACGCAAGTGCCTTAATGATTTGCAGGCACTGTACTTTCTTTTAAAGTTTTAAATTCTTCACAATATGCTGGACTCTTCAGATTTCTCGCTATTCAGGAAGAAATTTACCTTGACATCACTAAAGATCTGTGCACTCCCTATATATGATGTGCCAGGGGTAATACTTCAGTGCAGAATTTGCAAGGAAAGGTCCACAGCAATATTATTAATGAATTGATAAAATACCTGTTGCAACGTGAACTGAATTACTTTGGTTTTCTCTTCCATTCTACATACATAACTTCACATTCACTATTGCACTAAGACTGCCAAATAACTTTGGATATAAAATATGAATAACTGTTCTAACCTGCAACATTCACATAGAATTAAATCAAACCTCCTTGAATGCCATACAAGATTAAACAAAACAACCGGGGATCAGTATACAATTCAACATTCCTTTTCATTCCTTATGGCATGGGCAATTTTTTTCATTCAATCAGAGTATTATTTTTCCATCGTGAATTGCATTGCAGCCAATATACTATCTAGAGCCTAACACATCTCAAAGGTAGAAGCTTCAATACTTTCCAAAATCAAACTTACAGATACATTAAATGCATGTTTTTATATATATATATATATTTATATGCCTTGAAGACATGTTCATTGATCTTTGGTGAATTGCTCTTCTGGTGACCCGAAGACATGAAGGTCTGTGATCTTTGAAAACTAAAGTGAGCACTTACTGATTTATTCTCCACTGATAGGCCTTTGTGATAATCTAGTGCTCATTTAATACAGTATAGGTCTAATTACAACAACAACAACTTGCATTTAATAGCGCCCTTCACACGGGGTAGTGTCCCGGAACGTTTCACAATCAGCGGTATTTTCTAAAGGGATTCCTTAATAAGAAATGCAGTTCAATTTGCTTTGATGTGTGGCGACTTAGCTCCAGAATCAGATCGTATCAGAGTGGAGTTTCTGTGGGTCGGCCTGCTGTATCGTTGTTGTTGTTGTTGTTCTTGTTGATGCTTCCAGTTACAGGAAGGGCTCGCATTCACTCTGCTCAGCTTCTTCATTAAGGAATCTCATTAAGAAATACTGTAATTTGACTAGGTTCATCTACGGAGAGAAAGTACAACAGTAAATGAGTACAGCAGAACTGTACATCACCCGCCTTCAAAACATGTCATTGGATATCAAGAATTTATCTTTAGTGACAGACCCTCAAATAATAAATTATTCTGTAATGTCTTGTTAATCATTTCCAGACACGATAATTTTGATCTATGTTCTACAAAAGTACACATATTTTGGGATGGAATTTATTCGACTCAATCGGGACAACTGCCCCACTTCAATGTTAAAGTGAAACAGGTGAAGCACTCTCTCCTCAGCTTCTGGTAGGGATGGGGAATTAGTTCCCTCTATTAGATGTTGCACACTTAATAGTCACTGAATATTGTATTTATGCCAATAAGGAAAAGTAATAATCTTTCAAGTGGCCTCTTACACTTCCTGTATTACTTATTTCATTATGCATTAGGAGCCATTCAGCCTGACAGTCACAAGTGCACGTCATGTGGAGGAAGCCTTTTAATTAATTTCTCTCTTTTTCACACTGTCCCTTTCAGGGTCCTCGTCAGCTTCGTCAGGCACATTCACACATATTCCACCAGTAAAGATCAACACAACAATCATGTGCACCATATCCGGGTGGCAACCTGGAATACCTGTCATTACTGGGAACACAGACTAGTTTAATTGAAATGGACCCAGTTTTTCCTCCAGAGAGTACCCCAGACAATTTGTCTACAAAATATCTATTCTACTGAGTTGGTAAAAGCTCTAACTTCTCTTAGAAAGGCATTCTCTCTTTGATCGAGAACTTCTGGCACAGGAAAGCAAACCACAGTATATTGTCAAAAGAATACATGTTTCCAAACTTTGAACTTAAGATTCAATATTCCTTTTTGCTGCTTCGCAAGAATGTCTGTTTGGTGTCTTTCTTTAAATAGCGTATATCACAGAAAATACATTCGGAACAAATTGATAGTACAGAAAGTAAGTGTTTTCACATGCAAACCTACATTTCTCTTTCTGGTTTCCCTGTTTTGCTGTTGTTGTTGTTGTTGTTGTTGTTATTGTTGTTGTCATACCTCAAAAATTGATACAAAATCAAAATGTGATTTTTTTTTAGCGTTATACTAACAATATGATTTTTGACACCAAGGTCCATCTTAATGTTGATTGCTAAACGTTAGCCATTCTTTAACTATGTCTTTATTCATTATTCGCTATTTATAGAGATCAACACAAGGTAATCCCCACTGTGGATTCAGTTCCAGAGCTTGCATTCTAATCCAATTTAGAGAAAGAAATAAACGATTCCTCTTTCTTTTAGTGGTGCAATGAGTAAGACAGTACCGTTTGTGCAATGGGACCTGCATTCTAATCCAATTTAGACACTAGGAGTGAAGGCTTCCTCTCTTTGTGACGGTAGAACAGTAAGTTAGAGAGTACGTGTTTTCCTCTGGGGCTTTGCATTCAAATACAATTTCAAACAGAATAGATGAAGATTTCTGGTCTCCTTATTTTAAGGGCTTTCCTGTTTCCATCGGATGCCATTGAGGGAGATTTCTCAGTATAAAGGTGCTTTCATGCACAAAGTGAACTGTCTAAAGTATATAATTAAGTAGATTTTGCACTCCAATAGGAGTGAGGAAGCTGATTAAAATATGAGGAAGAAACTGTGTCTTTGAGGAAATGAAGGAAACAAGATTTTTATCAGTTTAAGGTTCTTTATACTGGAAAGGTACTTATTCGTTTATGCACTCTAGCTATTTTTAGATGGTTCACGTGAACAATTCTTCCATTGATTTGCAGTAATCATTTTGTCCCACTTCCTCTCTGTTGACAGTTAGAAGTGCTGAGTTTGTTCTACAGCTGTCATTATCTCTCTTGCCCTGAATAGCGAATCTGAATTTGCCTCTTGATCTTGAGTAAAACCAACACCATCTCTGTAACACGTCTCGAGACATTACACTATGCAAAGGGTATTATATAAACGCCAGTTGTTGTAACGTATGAGAAAAGATTGACTGGACAAATAGCTGGAGAAGCAGGCCCTTGTTCCAGGCAATGCATTACAGAAAACCTTGCTTTAATTCAAGGGGTTGGTTGCAGACTCAACGGATTTCAATTCACTAGTTATAACAGAATTGTTTTACATTAACCTGTGCACGTAATACAGTAAGCTTGTCAAAATGTAAAATTATTTTACAAATTGAAATACTTGAATGCTTCCAAAACATGTCACAATTCGTAATTACCTATATTATATGGCGTATTTCAATGGAAGCAGCCTTGAGCAAAAGTGCACTCGTTGGAACCAATTGTGTTAATAACCAACATGTGAGACATCAGTGGGAAAGGTCACTTCATTGTTGCACAATACTGGCCAAAGTAGGTTGTCCAAGCATGGCAAAACATTAAGGACATAAATATGTCATCAGACATTGTAATTTCGAAGTCATTTTCCCTCTAAACCAGGGTTTCAAGTTGAGCAGCGCAATTACTCTCCAGGTTTCTTCAATATATGCGATTATGAGTGTTACTGACATTTTTGATGAGCAAGCACAAAAATCATTTATTTATAAACTGCTTTACCATAAATGGCTGTCATGTGCACTTAGCCCTTCTATTTGTGACTTCCTTAGCATGATAGAATGTACAAAACAGCTGTAGTGTAACAGTACATGGAACCGTATGTTTTTAAACATTTCATACACTAATAACTGCATAAAATTATGTAGTTCTGCTAATATTTCGAGGACATCGTGTTGGCAATGTAATCCGTGAATATTACCAATTCATTTACATCAATGACATAACATCATTTGGTACCGTGCTCCTAATACGTGATAATAAGCCATTTTATTAAATGCATTTTTTTTATTATTTATTCCAGATCATCAAGGCTTCGTCAAATGAATCGTTAAACTGATGGCCTGTCTGCCTTGTATTTCAGGTGGATGCTAAGAGGTCCTTTAACTACTTCAGGAGCCCTAAATCCTACTGTTATTTCAAAGAGTAGGGACGTGTTTCCCCAGATGTCTGGTTCCCTCATTCGGCTGCTGGGTTTGCCCGCATAACACTATTCACTTCATTTCTAATTCATTGCAGTTTTTGAAGCACATCGAGTCATTCTCTTTATGCGAGAGACGCTATATAAATACAACTCCTTGCTGAGAATGGTAGTCGTTGATCAGACTTGCGAAAGGTATGAAGAAACTGGAGCTTTCAGGAAAAATTGAACAATTATTTCTATTTAATTTCTTTTCACAAGGAGTCTGACAGTTATCCCAGTGACTCCCTTTGGGTTCATATTTGAATAGGGCCATGACAGCCCCAGAAGCTAAGATCCTCCACTCTGCCATTTTTTCAATTCCTTTTGATGTGTCTTATTTTACTTCACTTTGTCTTTTCGTGATGACCCTACAGCATATCCTGTGTTTGCCTGTCAGAGGTTGAGCAAATGATTTGTTACCTGACCCCTGCTAATTCCATTTTGTTACTGACTGTTCGAGTGTGCATGGGAATAATCCCCATTGTAATATTGCCCTCGGTACTGTGAGGGCATGCCTGGCCTTGACTAGAGTTATGTGAACTGTACTAACCTCAAGCTGTATGAATTCCTTGTGTGATCTTACTGGGCTGTGCATGTGGTTTAGGATTATCTATATTTATGGGTTTCAGGCTATCTTTAACAAGCAGGAAGCACCTCTCGTCTGGTAATCAGAGCTTCAATGTCTGCTGTTCTTTCCTGCTAATGGGTCCAGGTTGCCTCACACTTGTATTCCAGTTAGTGTGAGGAGAGTGCTTTGGATCCTCGGGGATCCTGAGGTGTGATGCTCAGGAACTGTTGAACTCAAAAGCGATGAATGGCTAATGCAATGCTGAGCACTATTGTTAAAATCAGCCCTGATGAATGTTCAGCCTTTGCGTTTGTACTTTCCTGTTTAGTTTGAACTCGAAACTTCTTTTTTTTAAACAAAAATGCATTTTTCAATTCCTTAATTTCATCTCACCATTATGTCTTGGCAGGTCATCGTCACATTACATCCTTCAGTGGTCAACAGTAGCTTTAGGTTACTGACAACTTCATGTTCAAAAACTTCATGACAACTTCCTTCAAACAATTTGACAGCCAGGGTCACTCATTGCCTCAAATGCCTGAAGTCGTCTGAGCACAGCTCTAGTGCTCAACCTGAGTTCCAGTGACAGCCAGCCCAGTTGTTCAGTCCCACCAAATTGAGATGAGCAAGTTTAAGTAAAATGTTTTTATCCAACTTGAAGCCAGGAAAACTGAGGGGAGGCTGGTCTGCTACTCAACCTCACTGAACTGTGTTGAGCGAGTTCCAGGTCATTCCATTATGCCATATAACCCAATATAACCCATTACAAGGAGTTTTACAATTCCAAGCAAATAGTTTTCTAGCTTAAATGTGAAATTAAGTAGATCCTACGCAAACAGCACCATCAAGATATAATAACTATAAAGTAAAGGTGGTAACTATCCAATAGATGTTCTGCTTCACTCACTGTTTCCCCTCAACTTCATCTCTTTGTATCTCTCCCAGTTTTTGGCACCATGAATGTGCATCGAGTACAAAATAAGGCTTTGAAGCCGTTTCCTCATATCTGTGTGTACTCGCTTAATGTCTCGCTCTGTCTCTCTCTTTTTTCTTGCCTTCTTCCTACTGTTCCTTTGTTTTTAATGGAAGGAAATATCAGCTCCAGATAATACTGTATCAGTTCAGTGTAGAGGAAAATGGGGCTGGTGTGTGTGACTTACCTGTTCACTCCGTCATTAATGGGAAGGGGATATGAATACGATGTATATATTTGACCTCTTGTGGTGGAGGCATTTTGTCTCATTGATGCAATAAATCTGTCTGATCTCTTATAAGGAGAATGTTTGTGACTTCATGGACACAAGGCATTTCATCTCTTGCAAGAGGAATACGTGTGCATTCTTTGATGTGATGAATCTGTCAAATTGCCGAGAGCCTGGAGCAGAATGTGTCAGGCTGCCTCTAAGAAGCTACAAGCCTGTTCAATCCAAGGTTCGTATCTCAAAAGGCATTTGTGTCTCTTGGTTCTTAGAGTAGGTCAATAAACTCTGCAACCTTTCAGAGCAGTTTTGTCTATATATTGAAGCAATGAGAATTACTTCCATTTTGCTATAGCGTCTAGATTTCATTCACACTCTGAAAAGCAATGAAAATCTAAATGGACTTCAATGCAGAATGAAGCCTGCCGTGGGAATGAATGACCAGCCTTTCATTCAGTTTATTGTAGTTCTTTTTTTCTGAAGGGAATTCTGAGAAAGGTAGGATTGAGCAAATGGTGAGCAAGTCACGGTTGTAAAAATACATGTCAGATTTTTTGGGGTGTTGCAAATTTATAGAAAAGCAGTTCCCCAAATGTACTAGTAATTAGATCATTCATTATTTTAGTCTTACAGGAAAACAGTAGTCTAAATTAATAGTCTATTGCATCATTGTAACACCATAGTCTCGGCTTAATACTTTACAGAGTGTGCTATGTGCATATATGGCATTCTTATATAAAAACACACAGAAGTAACATATTAATCCAAACTCCTTTAACTTAACTATTGTTTTAATCCAGAACAAATGAATAGCAGCAAATGGTTATTTGAAGATAGAAATGGCTGAAAAGTGATCCTTACTGAAGTTTCGGATTCCCAACAGTGTTGGTCAACTTGGCAGAGAAGAAGAGGGACATTTATCCCTCCTCGCGAATGTTTGCCTTGTCTTGAATTTGCTGATCAGCGATGGAGCTGTCTCATGGGACAGGATAATTGTGTGTCATTTATCTCCGAGCTAGCACTGACAGACTTTTCAGCTGGTATTAAATTACTAGCTAATAAACCATGAATAAATGATAAGACAGCAGACTGTGTTTAACTACTACTACCACAGCGAGGTACTAATTTGCTTTCCCTAAATACTCAGCGCTATAATTTCATCCTAAACATATCATCAGAAATAATCCCTATATCTGGCTGGCAAAATAGAAATTACACAAGGTTTAGGATATTTACTTGATTGTTTTAAAGTTTGTCCCCTTCGCCCTCCCTTTCTTCTTTGCTCAGCAACTTGGGGCATCCTACTGACGTGAAATGAGCTATGTAAATGCAATTTGTGGTTGTTGTTGGTTTTGCTCTTAAAGAATTATTGTCTCAGCCATATGCCAAAGCCCATTAATCAGGAGCTGTCATAGTCATAGCTTTATTTTTCCGCTATTAAATAATAATGGTGCAAATATAGGAAGTATTTGATTTTAAAAGATAACCTGACTGTAGGAATGGAGGATGGGATAGATTTTCAGTGTAAAGTACTTACCACAAGACATTTTGAGGGGTGGGGGAAACATTTGTTCACTCTCCTGGCCATGAGGATAAATTGCTCATTAAATTATTCAGTGCAGCCTTGCTGGAGAGCCTGATGTAGTTGCAAATGGCTGCTGAAGATGTCATGAGCAAGTTCCCAAACAAACATTGAACAAAGACAACCAATTTAGGCCTCACAGGTAAAATTAGCAGCGGCCATTCTTCTGATTTACGTAAGACTGCCTCACACCAGCATTACTTTGACTACGTTCAGATAAATTGATAATCTGTCCGACTGAACTCGCCTGACAATTTACAAGGGAAAAGACAATTAAATTTCAGAATTTATACTCCTTGGATTATCCTGGAGTCCCTCTACCTCGTTCCCTCCTTTCCATGTTTAAGCAGGTCTTTCTCACCTTTCTCTTCCACACACGACTTCCACAGATACCCCCACTCCCAGTTCAGGCTCCCAGTCGGCTCTGTGAAGTGAAATGTAGAATTGTTGTTGATTGTGTCTTTTTTTCTTATCTACTCTGAAGTATTTTATCTCATAACCATGATGTCTGTCATTGACAATCCTGGAACTCAGCACATTACCACAGAAACATAATGGTAATTGTTCACAAAAGTATCATGTTCATCTTTCAATGATGGTGTATTATTCTATACAGTCCCACTCCTCTACTTACATGAACTCTGATTTATTTTACAGAGAGAGAGAGAGGTTGTTAGGCTGTAGGATTTTTTTCTCATGACTGTGTCGGTCAATGGCAGCAAAATGTATATAAAAAAAATTGTGAACCTTTTGTATATTCAAAATCCAAGTGATGCAGTTAAATACCTGAATTCACATTCTTTTGCACACAACCATGTTCAGTACGCCAGCCATATATCCCAGCAATTTTCTAACCTCAGACCAAGCAACTGTGAATGGCCCTCAGGCAGTCAGTCTGCCTACTGCTCACTGCTTGAACTGCAACTCAGCTGGTTCCTTGAAATAATGGAGTTAGTGAATGAAATAACTTCTTACTGATGGGATGGGGAAGATTCCGATCTATCACACAGTTCCAATACTGAACTCGGCCTTTGAGAACATAATGGGGTCCACTAGCATGACTTGACTTCAAGGGTAGACGCCTAATGTGTTCACAATTCTAAAGGCAAGTAATAATAATCCTTGCATTTGATATAGAGCTTTTCACATCGGGAGGACGTCCCAAAGCGCTTCACAGAACACACTGTAAAGTGAATCGACTGTATATTTGTGGGCGATCGCGGCAGCCAATTGCGCACAGCAATGTCCCACAAAGAGTCGTAGATTGAAAATGACCAATTTATTATTGGTTTTGGTTTTGGAGGGATTATTATTATGGAGTAAGGAAACTTGCCCAAGGTTTCGCCCTCTGCCTGGAATTGAACTCAGGTCTCTCGCTTGCAAAGCGAGTGCTCTAACCACTGAGCTACAGCTATTCTGTAGCTTAGTGGTTGTGGGGTCTTGTAGCTCAGTGGTTGGAGCACTTACCTTGCAAGCGGGAGGACTTGGTTCGATTCCGGGGCAGGGCGAAATGTTGGGAAAGTTTTCTTACTCCACACTCCTGTTTACCTAGCAGTAAGTAGGAACCCGGTTGTTAGTCGATTGGCGGATTGTTTATCCGGGACTAATAATCCCTTCAAAAATTTATAAATAAATAAAAAAAATAATAATTTGATCACTCAATCCCCGACTGTTTGTGGGACACTGCTGTGCATAATTGGTTGCCGCGACAGAGAAATGGCAGAAATATTAAATAATTACTTTACCTCAAATTCACCAGGGAGACGGATCAGGTGGACATGACAGTAGAAGAGATCAAAAATAATATGAATACATTTAAGATACAAAGGGCAGATATAATCAAAAAACTAACAAAACCAGGATAAAACCCCTGGTCCAGATGGATTGCATCCACGTATATTAAAAGAATCGAGAGAAGAGATAGTAGAGGCACTATTACACATATATACTAACTCATTAGAAAAATGAGTAGTGCCAGAGGACTGGAGTTAATGTTATACCTATATTTATAAAGGGAGATAAAACAAGCCCAGGGAACTATAGACCTGTCAGCTTAACATCGGTGGTGGGAAAGATAATGGAATCCTTACTGAAGGAGGTAATAGAAAAACATCTAGAAACGGAAAACATAATAAAGAATCGTCAGCAGAGATTTTAAAAAGGAAGGTCATGCGTGACCAACCTCATTGAATTCTTTGAAGAGGTAACAGAAAGAGTAGGCAAGGGTAATGCGGTAGATGTAATATATTTAGATTTTCAAAAAGCATTCGATAAGGTACCGCATAATAAACTAATGAATAAGGTCAGAGCATGTGGAGTCAGGGGAAAAATAGCAGAATGTATAGTCAGCTGGCCAGCAAAACAGAAAACAGAGAGTAGGGGTAAAGGATAGCTACTCAGACTGGCAGGGGGTGGGCAGTAGTGTTCCACAAGGATCAGTATTGGGACCACTGTTGTCCACAATATACATTAATGATTTGGCCTTGGAAATCAGCAGTACAATTTCAAAATTTGCAGACAACACCAAATTGGGGGGAGTAGTTAATACAGAGGAGGAGTTCAACAAATTACAGCAAGACATCAATAAACTCGTTGAATGGGCATTTAAATGGCAAATGTATTTCAATGTAGAAAAGTGTGAGGGTACATTTTGGTAGAATGAATAAGGAAATCACATACATCCTGGAAAATGAAAACCTAAATGGGGTACAGGAACAAAGGGACCTCGGGGTACACATACACAATTCACCAGAAGTAGTAATGCAAGTTAATAAGGCCATACAAAAAGCAAACCAGGCATTGGGGTTCATTTCTAGAGGGATAGAAATGAAAAGCAGGAAAGTTATGGTAAACTTCAAAAAGAACCTTGATTAGACCACAGTTAGAATACTGTGTGCAGTTCTGGTCCCCACATTATAGAAGTGATGTAGAGGCACTGGAGAGGGTGCAAAGGAGATTCACAAGAATGATCCCAGAACTGAGAAAAGAGGAGGGTAATGGGTGACCTGATAGAGGGCTTATTATGAAAGGTTTTGCTAGGGTAGACACAGGGAAGATGTTTCCACTTGTGGAGGAGACCAAAACCAGAGGCCATCAATATAAAATAGTCACAAATAGATCAAATAGAGGTTTGAAGAAATTTCTTCACACAGTGGGAATGTGGAACATGCTACCACAAGGAGTTGTTGAGGCAAATAGTATAGATGTATTTAAGGGGAAGCTAGAGAGGTACATGAGGGAGAAAGGAATAGAAGGTTATGCTAGAAGGCTTAGTTGAGGAAGGGCAGGAGGAGGCTCATATGGAGCATAAACACCAGCATAGACCAGTTGGGCCGAATGACCTGTTTCTGTGTTGTATATTCTAATGTATTCTAATGTGTTTCGCCCACAAAATATACTGTCACTTCACTTTATTCTGTGAAGCGCTTTGAGAAGTCTTGAAGACGTGATAAGACACTTATTATTATAATATAATTATATTATTATAATTATATAGTTAGTACCACAACCCTGCTTGTGGTACCAACATTCACATTTTACATCTGTAAAACATATCAGTCTTGGAGGGCAGAAAACAGAAAGGCCGGAATTATTATTATTTATTATAATAATAATAATAATCCTTGCATTTGATATAGCGCTTTTCACGTCGGGAGGACGTCCCAAAGCGCTGCACAGAACACACTGTAAAATGAATTGACTGTATATTTGTGGGTGAACGCGGCAGCCAATTGCGCACAGCAATGTCCCACAAACAGTCGTAGATTGAAAATGACCAATTTATTATTGTTTTTGGTTTTGGAGGGATTATTATTAGGCTCTGTGTGGAGTAAGGAAACTTGCCCAAGGTTTCACCCTGACCTGCCTGGAATTGAACTCAGGTCTCTCGCTTGCAAAGCGAGTGCTCTAACCACTGAGCTACAGGACTCCATGCATAACTGATCAATCATCAGTTTCCGAAAACAAAAGGATAACGTTTTGAAGCTCTTGAGTAACGCAGATATCTGCTAACTTTAGTGACATATGTATATTTGCTTATAAATGGGACCAAATTGGAGGAGTGAGCCACAAGATGAATTATTCATATTTAGTACTAATCTCTGCATGTCTTTAACCTCAGAAACTAGAATTAAAATCCTCTTAACTTTACACCATGGCCTGAATACTTTTAGTTTAGTTGGCATTTGTGAAACTGACAATCGATCACACTCCAAGAAGATGATTGAATTGAACATCACAGTATTATGTAGCACTGGTGGCTAAATGTTTAATGTGCTTTGCAATATTATTGTTCTCAGCATATGATTCCACACATGTGGCACTCTAATACATTTAAGGTAGAGGGAATCGCCACCATTAATTAGTATCATGGCATCACTCCTGTTACCATGTCAACTGCATGCCTTGTTAGATTTGTCATTTAATTTGTCATTTTAATTTGTCATTAAAGCATTGCCACCTTGATTTCCAGACAACATAATTGTGGTAGTGGACATTTTGACTTTTAAATCATGCACTTTGCTGTTTTTCTGCTCCAGAAGCGATTAATACTCTTTTCCAGCTGCACTATGAGCTTTTACTTTAATGCTAACAAGACCATATTTCTTAGTGGTTAAACGTAAAGCCAATAATGGGATTTTATTTTCGTGGAAATTAGCATGTTAGTTGCACCTTTCCTTTCTTGGTTTATCACGGGATTTTTCACTTTAAGAAACAAAAAATACTCAATTTGTTTAACAATCAATGCACGAGAGACACCAGTGTTTTGCTTAAAAACATTGTTAAACAGGCTATGTTGCTTCTTGATGCCCAAGTGAGTCAAGGCACTACCTGGCGCACACTTAGCAATGCAGATAAGGAAGCCATAGGCTTGATTCCTGAACTGTGCTGAGTTAGTTGATTTCAACTGGGGCTGTGGTTTTAGCATCATAATTGTCTCTAGATCCCCTGGGCTATGTAAAGGGAGGGTGGTGGGGGGAGAGGGGGTATAAAGTCACAGTTCCTAATCTGTAAGCAATGACCCCTGGTGTAAAGTGCTTATGGATGAACAGCAAGTGAGAATAGCATTGGGCTCAGCTGTGATGTCCTCTGGGGTTCAAAGGCCTGACAGCAAACACTCACGTACATGAAGAATGGTGAATTAAGTGAGTTAAAGTGGTGGCTGATGGTATCCTATACCCAGTTACACTAAGCACTTTCAGAAGAGAAATTGATGGGGGAAAATTCCCATTTACTCATACATTTTACTACAAAGAGGTATCAGGCAATCCCCTATTTTGCTAGCTTTATACCATAATATTAAGAATAAAATATATTGAATTATAAACTGTTATTACTGAAATACCAGTTTGCTACGGTCAGGTTATTTCAACAGTGTATATTACAAAAAAACTCATCCATTTGATCTCGAAACAGCTCTTCCCTGCATTCAATCTCCTCTACACAGCCTGCTCACGCAAATCAGAGTGAAGGAGAGCTATGCGGATGTGAGAATTTTTTCCTTGTAGTAAAGTATTCTTGGTGAATACTGATGGCTGTGATTGTATCAGTTAATTCTGTTCTCTGCCGAGCGGCTAAATGTGATCTTTCTGGGAGATGCATCTTAAGCTCATCTCTGGGTTTTGTTCTGGAGAAATTCAATAAAAATTTAAATTTAAATTAAAAAAGAGACAGCTCGCCACAGAACGATATGAAAAATGAGCCTAAAATAACAACATTGGAACATATTGAGCGACGACTGGTTTGTGATGTCATTCCTTTGATTCATTACCCGGAAGATTCAGATCCAACTTCCTGATGTTCTTTCTGCTCGTCAAAATACAAAGGCGGTGCTTGTGCTCACAAAAAGCACAACTCGTTCAATCACAGCCTCCAGTGACTAAGCCTCAAAAAAGGCACAGCTCGTTCAGTCATTGAGGATGTGCAATAACAAGAGGTGCATTCGGTAATTGAGGCTACTCTGATCACCTTTTCCTATTCTAAATTCACAACGGCAAAGTCCGTAAATTTAGCAACTGGTAGAGAATAAGTGTGAGAGAAAATAAATGGTAAAGGAAGCCGTGAGGAAATGTTTTCTTTTTGTCAACGAGAACTAACTTTCCTAGCTCCAAGGAGAACACGGGTTTCATTTAGAACCTGTCACCAGATCTGAACCAAGAAATATTTCTTAATTAAAATAAACGTCTTTTGGAAGTCTTCTCAATGAATTACAAATTTTCCTCTACCAACAGTGCCTGGGATGTATCTTCTCAACCTGTCAAAGACTGACATAGACGGAAAATCAACCTATCGGCTAAACAATCATTTAATCAATGTAATTGTTCTGTACTTTCAATGTATTAAAATTCAATTGGGAAATTTACTCCTCAGCAGGCAAGCAATGAGTAAAGAAATATTTCCAATTAGGCCAGACACAATCCCCATTCAGCCTCTTTAAATTAATGTCTTATTTAAGCACATTCTTAAGTATCTAATCAATGGGTTTCTTAGTAGTATAATGAAAGCAGATTTTCAGTTCAGGATTTCTTCCATAAATTATCATTAAGACACTGCAAATTATTTACAAAATACAAGATCTCATCTTTTTCCATTTGTTAACTGTTAATGTCCTCCCACACTCCTGTTCTCCCTGTTTAGTGCTTACTTCCTGGCAGCTCCATTCAACTCATCCAAGAGTGGACAGACTTAACTAGCTGTAGATCAAAGATTTGGTTAAGTTCATTGCTGTGGCCTGAGTCCATTGAATCAGATCAGAAAGTGACATCCTCAGCTACCCCACTATAAATTCCCTAATTGACCTCTTAAACATTTACTAATCTGAACAGAACACAGTTCAATGAACCAGCAGATTAACATCACTTTACAACTGTGCTCTTTAGTATGAACTATACACTGCTGTGCGGAATTGGCTGCCGCACTTCGCTAACAAAAATATACAGTCAATTCCCTTTACAGTATATTCTGTGAGATGCTTTGAGACGTCGCAGCGACATGCAAGGTTTATTTTATTATAATATCTTTATTTTGCTCAAACAAGGTTTATATGCCAGTGAGTGATCAACCATGGACTTCCCTAATCATGAGGTCTCACTGCCTTTCCTAACTGTACTGGTTGTATATATGAAGGACTGATTCTGATGAAGAATGCCGCTGAACCTGAGAATATAGCTGCCAGGTATTGCAGGTGCTCCAGAGCCCTAGGCCTTTGCTGAGGATGCTTAAAACCTAAGAATGCTTCAGTCTTTGACAAATGATACTCTAGATCCTTACACGAGTTATCCAAATCATTACCTTTGAAAACTTCAAGAAGAAAGCATTTGCTTTTGACCCAGTTTGACTGATGCTATCCTTTTCAGTATCCAGCTATAATAACTAGAATCCATGTGTATGAACACAGATAAGTGTGGCATATATCCATGCACTGATACGGCAGTGTTAGATCGGTGCAGAAATGATTTCACTGTCAGAGTCTGATATGGCAAGTATTGCAGTGAGTTTAATGTGTCAGAGGGACTGGTATGGCAGTGCGGTCACTGTGTCAGATGGACTGGAACTGTCAGCTCATTGTATCAGAATGATGGGTGTGAAACTGAAGTCTATTACCCTTCACCTGAACCAACTGTGCAGAACCAACAGTATTTCAGCAGCAAATCAAGAATTGCAGTTTGCTTTGTGTAGACTGGGAGGTGGAAGAACCTGGAAATATTTAGAAGTCTGGATGGTGTGACACTTGCCAGGCACAGATGGCAAGCAGCTTCGACTGATTCAGAAGAACAATTATAGCATCACTGAACCAAAGATGAAGTATGGCAATCTATTGAAGGGCACCTCATTTACGCCATGGGTAATAGCCTGCTCTGTCCTTTTCAACACAGACTGAAAATCATGGCATTGCATAAAGAAGTCGCAACATTAACATGCAGCAGAATCCAGGAAAATCAACTCCCAAATCAAAAGCCTGTGAAAGCCAATGATTGTTGTGCTCCATCCAGTCTGTCTATGCAGTTTCGTTTTGATAAGATCAAATCCCTCTTCTTTACTTGACAAAACTGGGTTGTTCTTTGCAAGGCCTCTCAGGGTATACCACTTGAGAGAATATGCTGCAATTTATTCAGTATCATATTGTCACTCAGCACAATTTACACTTTGATAGCGTTTCTCCATTCCATGTGATTCCATCACCACAGTAACCGTTCATTTAACTCAACTGTTCCCACGATCAATGTCAGTCGCTATGCACCTATTCGCTCACACACCCAGGGGCTTGTAATATACTACACATTACAACACAGCTTCTTGTAGGGAGTCAGAGAGAAATTTTCAGAATGGCTGCAAATGTGCAGTGCCTGTGTGTCAAAAGGGGTTGGATGTGTGATTGGAACCCTATGAATATACGTTATTACACTGTCTCTTTTGCTATAAACGCAACATTTCAGCTTGTATTCCCTCCACATGAGAGGGGGAAGGGAATCAGTCACCAGAAACGATATTAAACCCTATACCATTTGGGTAGTTGTGAGAATCTCTGAACTATTCCCTAAGGCAGATTAATTTTCCGAGTGAATATGCAGTGGGTGATTCTAGCAGGCAGGAGTGGAGTAGAATTTCAATAGCTAGCTGTAGATGAGAGCAGCAGCACTTTGCATTGCAGCAAATCACACGGGGATGGGAAGAGGAAAAAAAATTAACACACCAGTATTTTCACCTTTTTTGGCCATTTTGCTGCTGGGATCAATCAATCACACATTCTTCAATACAGTCTCATTAGAAAAAAGGCTTGGCACATAGGCACGTTAAAAGAAACGGCGCAATTGCTGGATCGTCAGTAAAAATTTACCGTCCCCGGTGGAGTGAGCACAACTTATTCACTGCTGGTTGGTAAATTTACCGACCTTGGAAGTGTGATCTCATAATGTGTCCTTAGAGCCAGACTGAATAAACTGTCACTTCAGTTAAAACAGCAAAGTTCAGTCTGGCCTCAAACACAGCAGTATGAACCAGCAAATATACACAAATGTTTGTGTACAAGCGTGCCTTAGTGCAAACGTACGTTCATAATAATAATAATAATCCTTGCATTTCATATAGCGCCTTATCACGTCTTCGAGGCAATTCAAAGCGCTTCACAGAATATACTGTAAAGTGTAATGACTGTGTCTTGTGGGAAAAACGAGGAAGCCAATTGTGCACAGCAGTGTCCCACAAACAGTCATGGATTGAGTGACCAGTTTATTATTATTTATTTTGAAAGGATTATTACCCCGGAAAAGCAATCCGCTAATCGACTAACAAGCGGGTTCCTACTTACTGCTAGGTAAATAGAGGCATGTGGACTAAGAAAATTTGCCCAACATTTCGCCCTACCGGGAATCAACAACAACAATAACAACAACTTGGATTTATATAGCGCCCTCCACGCCGGATGGCGTCTCAGACCTGGATCAAATCCAGGTCTGTGCTCTAACCACTGAGCTATAGGATTCAATGTGTGTTTGTGCATTTGTGTGATCCATAGACCAAACCTACATCAAGCACCAAAAATAAGCACCTGTTTGTTAGGTTTTTATCATCAAATTTTCTCTTAGACAGGGACTGAGTCCATAGATTTTGCTGAGCCTCTCCTGAGGTTGGCAAGCACGAAAAGCAGCCTATTTGATCTTATTCATGGAATAATAAACTAACTCAGATTGAAATTTGAAAATAACCCTCACTGAGCAGGAATCCAAGGTGGATCCTGTAAATAAAACACAAAATACTGCAGATGATGGAAATCCGAAAACAAAAACAGAAGTCGCTGGGAACACTCAGCAGGTCAGCCAGTATCTATGGAGAAAGGAAAGTGAGTCAACATTTTAGGTCCACGATCCTTCGCCAGTTCTGACCCGAAACGATGACTCACTTTCCTTTCTCCATAGATGCTGGCTGACCTGCTGAGTGTTCCCAGCGATTTCTGTTTTTGTCTTGTGGATCCTGTAAAGGTCAGGGTTTTTCAGACAGGTTTGGGTACTACAATAATCCATCATTTAAGAGTCCCTGGGAGTGTGGGGTGGTGGTGGGGGGGGGGTGGGGGTGAGGTATTTCAAAACACATTTTAATGTCATTCCTTAAGTAAAGAATGCAACATGTTTAGGCATATTGCAGTTTTGAGTCCCATTGTAACTGAAAATTATAAATAAAAATTAAAAACTAAGTGATTATAGATCTCGCTCTTTTGTCCCTGCGATTCTGGTCTGTGTGACCCAGTTGCCAGCTGGGACTGAGAGGAAGGCCACAAGCTCCACTTCCTGAATTCCACCAATGCTGGTCTGAGTTGCCTGTCAGCCAGTCCTCAAACAGTAGCTCAAGCACAATACTCTGTGTAACCTGCCAAACCAGGAGCTTGGCATCGAGTCCACTTCACCCACAAAAACTCACCAGAATGGGGGAAATTGTACCCGACTCTACCAGTGCCATGATGCTGTCTGCTGGGATTCAACATGTTGACCCAGTCCCATATCCAGCACAAACAACATTTAATTGTAATCAATCATGAAATAGTGAAATAGTGTTACAAAATGTCCTACAAAGTACAATTCCAGCAGTACAATTGCATTTAAAATACTTGAAAATGCATTTGGCACTATTTGCCGGTAGTTTGTGTTCTACATTGGACCTTTAAGATAATCTGATTAATTACTGTTTAACAATTTTGCTTGGCTGTCGTCCTGTGTGGAAGATTGCCAGTTCTCATCCATCTCCACAGTGGAAATCTGACAGTGGAATAGTCACAGACAGCACTGCATGTTTTGATATTGACATGTGGTGTCCACTAAAAATGTAATCAGTCCAAACTCTCCACCAGATTTGTACCTAAACATTAGAAAAGTGTTGCATTTTGAAGCCAGCAGCAAGACTTATCCATCGCTTCAATCTGGTCTGCACACTTCAGAGGTTTAGAGTTTAAAATGTTCTTTGTATTTGCTACATACGTTAGCCAGGCAGTTTATAAAAGATTAAGGCTCATTGGATTACTGGCAAATTGGTTAATTGGATTGAAAACTGTTTTATTATTAGAAAGGAGAAAGCGATGATACAGGTGAAAAGCTTTGGCTGGAGACCAATAGTTAAAGGAGAATTTATAGTGAGCTGCCCTGAATCCCTCACCTCTCAGACCATTTCAAAACGATATCGAGAAGGCTGTTTCTTGTTATATTATAATATTTACTGATACACAGCCAAGTGACAAGTGACAAGTGTAAGAGAGTTTGATAGCGCTCAATGGGATTTAAACCAATTGAGTGGATGTGCCAAGGAATGGAAAATGAATTTTAATGAAGATAAATGTAAAGTTATGCATATTGAAACATGAAACTTATTCACAATGAAATTATGTCTATTAGCACTAGTGGAAAGGAAGAGGATTTGAGTGTGATTATTGATCATTTCTCTGAAAGTATCCAATCAATTTCAAGTTGTCATCAACAAGGCAAATCGTTTGCTGGGATGCCCATCAATGGATAAATGTGGATAGAGGTAATCAAATTACAAGAGCACAATTTTTTTGCGGTCAGCTGAGTGTCTTAATACACACAAAAACCCATCACTGTGCTTAAGAGCATTCAGGCTGAGAGTTCCACACATGTATGCCGCTTGCACATGGAGATTTCTGACTGGAATGGAATATGTACTCTAACGCAGGAGGATTGCACCTTGCTTACCTAAATCCAGAGATTGTTGGAGGTAGGTTGGTAAGAGCCAAGCCTTTCCAGAGTGTCTGTTGGCGGTACTGCAACCAACATACCACAGACGGCCGTGAAGTGAATGACCGGTTTTATCTTGTTGGAATTGTTGCAGGACAACGGAAGATATTCCTATTTCATTTGAGGTAATACCAAAGAATCTTTAACATCCACCTAAACAGGTCTTTGGTTTAATGTCTCATCTGAAGGATGGCCAGTTCTGGTGACAATGCAGAGTTCCCCCAGCAATCCATGTCAGCCTAGACGGTGAGTTCAAAGATCCCACATGAGGGTTGAAACCACAATCTTCGGGGGAGCGGGATTGAATTGGATAGCTCTTTTCATAACGCCGGCACAGACACGATGGGCTGAATGGCCTCCCTCTGTGCTGTACAATTCTGTGATTCTGTGATTCTGACTCAGAAGCGAGAGTACGACTCATTGTGCCTGGTTGACACTTACAGCCTGCATATTATACTCTCAAGCACAATGCCAGGTGGCTGTTATTCAAAGTACTGTTGTAGCGTTTTTTTTATTTCTATTAGTGCAATTTTGCATTTGTCATTCAAGCTAATATGTTGCATTATTCATGCTAATTGTCTCTTAGTGTTACTGTTATGCAATAGCTCAAATGCCAGAGTTCTTTATTCAATTTCCTTGCTCTTTTATAATAATGATGATTCTTCAATGTAATATTATTATAGTTAGATTATATTCCAGATTCAAGGCTATGTATTCACATTTCAACTTCATGTTAACGCAGCTTAACAAAACATGCTGAGCCAAATTATTAAAACAACTGACGTTTAAAGTACATTAAGAAGGATAATAATCCTTGCATTTGTTGTAGCACCTTATTACATTGTTGAAACGTCTCAAAGCGCTTCGCAGAATATTCTGTAGAGTGAACTGACTGTATATTTTGTGGACGAAATGCAACAGCAAATTGCACACAGCAATGTCCTACAAACAATCGTGGATTGAGCGACCACTTTTTTTTGTGAAGGGATTATTGCTCCCAGAACGCGATCTGCCAATCAACTAACAACCGAGTTCCGACTTAATAATAATCCTTGCATTTGATATAGCGCTTTTTCACATCTTCTAGACGTCTCAAAGCGCTTCACAGAATACATTATAGAGTGAATTGACCATATATTTTGTGGGCAAAACTGCTAGGTAAACAGAGGTATGTGGAGTAAGGAAACTTGCCCAAGGTTTCACCCTGCCCAGGATTCGAACCCAAGTCCTCTCGCTTGCGAGGCGAGTGCGCTAACTAATATGCTACAGGACTCCACCTTTGAGTTTTTTTTAACTTTTTTTGTCAAACTCAGTGATATGAGAGCTAGAATGACAAATTTCTAAAAGTAATAAGATCACAAGGTGGGTGTTGTGAGTCACATATAATCTGTAAGGTAATGTTTGAGAAATCAAAAGCTTTCCATCACAAAGCACTAAAATGACTTAGTTTCATAAAACCTCATTACGTCAAGATGTCTCAGAGTGTTTCACATGTAATTACTGCAGTGACGTTTTGCAGGCAAATGTGGAGGCCATTTACATCAGTTGGAGATCCCACAAACACCTACGATGTGATTGATCAACTTTGCTTAATATCAGTTAGAGATCCCTTCTGTTGCAGGATTTTAAAAAAACTACTGATAAACAAAATCCAGATTGTAATCTATTGCAACTCGAGATGTGACCTCTTGAATGGTATGTCTGCTCTGGTGGATAGATGCAGAATAGCAGAATATTGTATTCACAGGCAAGGCTCACCATTTATTGCCAGTGACATTTAACATTAAGTGGATTGTGTGGCTGGATTAGTTGTCATGATGTGTGTTTGAAAACAGAAGAGAACAAAATGAAAATGTCTGGTAAAGAGATATTTTCAGTACTTCTCCAGGCACTGCTTTTGTTCTAACTGCTTGCGATGTAATGGTTATACTGTCAATTCTGGATAAATGCAGAGCTGATCCAATTATAAATCTAATCATAGAATTCCACTGGACAAAAAAAAACAGTTCATTCTTCCATTGTATAGAATTCCAATAGAGCAAAAAACATCCCAGTGATTCACATGGTAAGGAACTCTATTCATTATCTGACTCCATTCATTATCTAACTTGGTAAATTGGCCCGTCTCAGGATGGACAGGATGGACAATAAAGAGGAGCACCGCGAATCAAGGATCTGAGCTGTTGGCAGTGAGTGCAAGTAGTGTGTATCTTATATTTATGAATATGTCTCAGGCTCCCGTTTGTCTCTGTGTCTCTTTTTTTCTCCCTCACTTCCTGTTTCTGTTTCCCTCTCCCCTCTTCCTTCTCCGTCATTCGTGGCTTCTCTCCCCCTCTCCCCCTTCACTCTCATTTGCATCTGTAACCCTTTTCAGAACCAGCCTGAAAATGGCCATTGCACATTACACTGGCCACTGTTCCCAGCAATGTAAAGTGGATAGAGTAGCAAAATAAAAATGAAACTAAAATATGACATAAGTGCTGCGTTAGTAAACTCCAGCACCTTATCCTTTCTTGTGTAATTAATGAGGTGAGTAAAACAACAACAACAACAACAACAAGATTCCATTTACTGAGTGCCTTTCACGTCGGGAGGACGTCCCAAGGCGCTGTACAGTTGGGTCAGGACCCGAGCAGGGGTGAAATGGTCAGGGTGAGGGAAGGGAGGGAGCGAGGAGGGGGTAGAGAGTCGAGAGAGGAGCTGAAGGCACGGTCAAAGAGAAAGGTCTTGAGACCGGCCTTGAAGGAGGAAAGGGAGGAGGTGGCGAAGGCACTGGGGGATGGAGTTCCAGAGCCTCGGGGCTGAGAGGCTGAAGGCCCGGCCACCGATGGTAGGGCGGTTGGGGCGGGGGATGTGGAGCAGACCGGAGCCAGAGGAACGGAGGGTACGGGCAGGTAGGTAGGGGGATAGTAGGTCAGAGAGGTAGGAGGGAGCAAGGCCGTGAATGGCCTTGTAGGTGAGGATGAGGATCTTGAATTCGATCCTCTGTGGGATGGGGAGCCAGTGGAGGCGAGCGAGGGTGGGAGTGATGTGGTCCCGAAGCCTGGTGCGGGACAGTACACGAGCTGTAGAGTTCTGAATGAC
The DNA here is from genome assembly GCF_018977255.1 of Callorhinchus milii. Classification (NCBI taxonomy): domain Eukaryota; kingdom Metazoa; phylum Chordata; class Chondrichthyes; order Chimaeriformes; family Callorhinchidae; genus Callorhinchus; species Callorhinchus milii. The sequence goes on from NW_024704746.1 coordinate 20,276,043, forward strand.
CTGCAGTGTGGAGGGAGGGCCGGGAAGGCCGGCGAGGAGAGAGTTCCCATAGTCCAGCCTTGAGGTGATAAAGGCGTGGACCAGAGTTTCAGCAGCGTGAGGGGTGAGGTAGTGCCGTAGTCTGGCGACATTCCGGAGGTGATGGAAGGCGGTGCCAGTTGTGGTGCGGATATGAGGGAGAAAGGACAGCTCAGGGTCGAACAGAACACCGAGGTTCCTGACCGGCTTTGAGAGGTGGAGAGTGCAGCCTTGGATGCTGATGCTGTCAGCGCCTGAGGTGCGGAGGCGCTGACGCGAGCCAATCAGGAGGGCCTCAGTTTTGCGCACGTTGAGCTGGAGAAAGTTATCTCTCGTCCAGGACTCGATGTCGGACAGGCAGCTGTCAGGACATCGGTGGTCGTGGAGTTGAGGGTAGAGGAGGAAAGGTAGAGTTGGGTGTCATCCGCATACATGTGGAAGTTAACCCCATGTCTGCGGATGATGTCACCAGGGGGAGCATATAGAGGGTGAAGAGGAGGGGACCGAGGACAGAGCCCTGAGGGACACCGCACGAGACAGTGCGGGGGCCGGAGGAAAAACCATTTGTGGAGACAAAGTGAAGACGGTGGGAGAGGTACGACCTAAACCACTCAAGGACAGGGCCTTGAAGGTTGAGGTGGGAGGACAAGCGGTGGAGGAGGATAGCATGGTCGACCGTATCGAATGCTGCCGATAGGTCGAGGAGGACGAGGAGGCAGAGGGAGCCCTGGTCACAGATGGTCAGGATGTCATTGGTGACCTTGACCAGGGCAGTTTCTGTGCTATGGGCAGCACGGAAACCCGACTGAAGGGGTTCGAATAGTGAATGATTGGAGAGGAAAGAGCGCAGCTGGGAGGCGACAACTCGTTCCAGGACCTTGGACAGGAAGGGGAGGTTGGAGATGGGCCGGTAGCTTGATAGCTGCGACGCATCAAGGGAGGGTTTTTTTAAGGTGGGAGTGATGGTGGCAGTTTTTAAGGGAATGGGAATAGAGCCAGAGGAGAGGGACAGGTTGACGATGTCTGTGATATGTGGGGCAAGGAGGTGGAGCTGGGAGATAAGGAGTGGAGTGGGGATGGGGTCAAGGGAGCAGGTGGTGGGTTTCAGGGATAGGATGAGTTTGGTGACAGAGGGTGGGGAAACGGGTACGAAGGTGTGTAGGGGAGGATGGGTAGGAGTCGGAGTGTGGGAGGGAAGGGGTGGGTGGTGGGTGGATGTTGGAGGGGAAGTGACCGCGGAGCGAATTCCCTTGATCTTGGATTCAAGGAAATCCAGCATCTCCTCGCAGTGAAGGTTGGAGGAGATGACCTGCGCGGGGTGGCGGGGGGGACGGAGGAGTTGGGATGTGGTAGAGAACAGTAGCCTGGGGTTGTCCTTCGCCTCCAGGATTATCCTGGAGTAGAAGGACGATTTGGCCGAGGCTAGAGTGGAGCGGTAGATTTTGAGGAGGTCCAGCCAGATTTGTCGGTGGACCGTTAGGCCAGATTTGACCCAGGTGCGTTCAGCAGCTCGCACCTGGCTCTTCAGTGAGCGGAGGTGGGTGGTGAACCAAGGGGAGGGGCGAGAGTAGGAGACAGTACGGGAGATGATAGGGGCAAGAGTGTCAAGTGTGGAGGAGAGGGTGTTGTGGAGGAGGGTGAGAGCAGAAGAGGGGTCGGTGAGGGTTGAAGGCCAGAGGGAGAGGAGTTCAGAGGACTCCAAGGCAGCGGTTAGGGATTGAAGGGGTAACTTCTTCCAGGGGCGGTAGAAGATGGTGGTGGGTCTGGTGGAGGTGGGGAGGGGGGTGGAGGTGGTGAAGGAGATGGTGGTGGTCGGAGACGGCCTTGTCGGTGATGGTGACATCCGAGACACTGAGGCCCCGGGTGATCACCAAGTCGAGTGGGTGGCCGTGACTGTGACTGGGAGAGTTGATGTGGAGGGAGAGGTTGAGCGAGGAGAGCAGGGAAGAGAAATCTGAGGAGATTGAGCAGGAGGGATGAAGTGCAGGTTAAAGTCGCCCAGGATGATGAGGCGATCAGAGCAGAGGCAGAGAGATGTGAGAAGTGTTGAGATATCAGAGATAAAGGTGGGAGAGGTTTTAGGGGGCCGGTAGAGGAGGAGGATTTTAAGTGAGAGGAAGGAGGGGTGGGAGAGGGTGAGGTGCTCAAAAGAGGGGAAAGAGCCAGAGGAGTAGAGCAAGTGGTGTCCTTGTGGAAAGTATAAAATCATAATAATAATCCTTGTATTTGATATAGCGTTTTTCAAATCTTCTAGATGTCTCAAGGAAGTCCTAACAAACTAAAAACACAGGCCAAATGTTACCATCCCATCTGCAAAACAAATCCTGCCGAGAGGAATTTGAGTGCAAAAAACTTCGAGAATCTGCCGCTTTGGATAAAGTAACGTACATTAAAAAGTGGCTGGTTCCATCTTCTGTGTAGAAAATCAAATCTAAAGAATAAGCAGTCTAGTGGTGGAGACAAGAAGGGGGTGATCTAATTGAGAAGACTGGAGAGAGGTTTTGCAGAGAAAAATAAGGGAAGACTGATTTATGACCTTGACAATATATGAGTGACCCTGGAAATCACAGTTGACATAAAAATGTTAGAACAGTTGGCCTAGTTGAAGGTAGGAAAGGAAAAACATAATACATTTCCTCCAAGAATGTCTGCCAACTTTATTGTGGCTGGGAAATGAGCTTTTTGTGTGGGGGCGGGGGGGGTGGATTTTCTTGCAAGCCTCTACTAGTGGCAATGACTTATGATGGAGTATATCTCTACGGCCACCAGTTTTATGTTTTGCTGCTGCAGTTACTGTTGAATGAGTGGAGCTACAGAGACAATCAAACACCCAGTATGATTATCCCAGACAGGATTAAAGTTGAAGAAACCCAATTCAAAAAGAAATCTTCTGAATTTAATATTATTGCATTAGACAGATTCAGTTAAATAGCTGCTTATATGTGTTCACTGAGTATTTACTGGCATCCATCCCAAACTACTGGCATTACCGAGGCTCCCTGGGCATTTGATATAGAATTCTACTCATTCATGACATTAAATGGAGCAATGTTTGATAGCCTCTACCAAAGCATTGACCATTGGGTTCAATAGAAATTTTGTTGTGGAAATTAAATTATGGTTCGTACCCCTGCTTCCATTCACTCTGAGAGCAGGTAATAATAGTATTTGAAAATATAACAGTGAAAAAAGGAATCGGCACATAGGATATCTGCAGGTGAAGAATGTGAACATTAAAGAATATCTGCTCAATATACTGTTCAATTTATATATATATATTACTCACCATTTGCTCTTTCATATCCTTAGACTGGTTAATTACAGACACTTTCACACACAAATATCACAAAGTTAGAAAGTAACCTGTGCATATCATACTCATATACATATTAATTAATGAATAATACATATTAAATAGGGTCTTTATGCATTTTAATCAGTTGACTAATACAGAGTTTCAATGTAATCTAGGTCAATCACATTCAAGTATGTCTGATTAATTTATTTCAAAATAGCACCAATTGCATTTCGTTCATTCACAATTCAAGGTTGAGAAGAGAGAATTAGCAAATGCACATTATACGTTTCTTTATTTCCTGTGACCCTCTTCTGCTTTCTGATACGTGTGTTATTGTCTTGTTACAGAAAGTATCCTTTATAAATAAGTACATGAAAATCAATAATCATCAATGCAGTGGCTACCCGTGTGGGATGTCATTGAGTGTACTTACATACACTCTTAAACCTTCCCGACCTAATCGTCTGTCTTCTTCTAAATCATTGAAAACAACTAAATGGAATATAATTTTAAGTAGCATCTTAGTCACTTACATTAATAATCTGCTTCTTGTGCAATTTTAAACACTTTCCAGGAATTGCATAAAAATCAGTGTTTGGTGTTTGTAACATTTTCTTCAAAGACAAATTTTTGCAACAACAAGTTGCATTTATATAATGCCCTTCATGCCAGACGGCGTCTTGGAGTGCTTAACTCCTTCAAAGCTAATGGGAACTTTTGATAGTTTAATGCTCAAGGGAGCGAAAGATTGACTGCAAGGATGATTCTAGACTCAAAATACTAAACTGTGAGAATAGGCTACCTTAGCTGGAGAACAGATCATTGAAAAAGCTCAGGGAACAGATCAACCAGATCATTAAAATGCCGAATAGCATGGATGATGTAGATGTAGCCATCTTATTTAACTTACATTACCTAAGCTCCAAGGAGCATATGTATAAAACTGGCAAGCCTTAAAAATTTGATTTATTTCCCTCACAGAGTACATGTAGAATAAACTCCCATTGAGGTAGTTTATGCCAAATCAATTAAATAAAAAACTAACTGGATAAATATCTGGCAATGAAAGCCACTGAAGGTCATTGAATTAAGCACCAATATGGATGATCAAATATTTTACAGAGATCACCACGATTCCAGTCATTTGGAGGATTGTGAAATCCTCTTTGCAGCTTGCAACTAGTTTTAATGGAAAGTATAGAACATCCTAACATTTTCGTTTGCTGATTTTTGGTGCTAAGTGAGGGAATACAGAGTTGGGTCTTTTTAGACAATTTAGCTTTGCTTTTTAGGAACATAGGAATGTACAGATTCAGGAAGTACTACTGAGGTTTATTTGATTTAGCACTGAATGGTACACATGGGATGGTATAAATTTAGTGCATGATTAAAAGCCAATGAGGAGGCTCCTATAGTAGTGTATTTCTGTCAAGAGTATATCACTCTTGACAAAAATACACTACTGCATTTGCCTCCTCATTGGTTCTTAATCATATGTTAAATTTATACCATTTATACCAAATTTGTATATCATGTTACGTGATTACATTTTGAAATTGGTCCAGGACGTTAATTTAGTTGGAAAAAATAGAAAAGTGTCAGTGACACAAAGCAAGAGAAGCAAGAGAGGAAAAACAGGCTAAAAGTCCATCTGAGACTATAGTAAACCTGCATGTAAACAGGAGCTTGTACTACCTGAGAAACATTTGAAAAAGCGATTTCACCCCATTCACACACGTTTGGAAGGTGATCTGATTATCCATCATTGAGATATGCAATGCTAAGTCCCAAATGAGTAATGATATGAGGACTAGTTGCCTACAATGTTACACAAGCTGTGGACAAAGGAGCATTTCTCATGACTGCATTTATTTTCATGGGCAAAGAACGCGGCTGGAAGCTCATTTTCAGTTGTGTTCCTTGGATTATGTTACCATTTCCTCCTCTAATTAATATTCTCAAAGATTTGTGGAGTCCTGGTTAGAGCACTTGCCTCGCAAGCGAGAGGACCTGGGTTCGATTCCGGGCAGGGCAAAATGTTGGGCAAGTTACCTTACATCACATGCCTCTGTTTACCTAGCAGTAAGTAGGAAGCCGGTTGTCAGTCGATTGTCAGATCACTTTTCCAGGGGTAATAATTCCTTCAAAAAAAAATTAATAAATAATAAATTGGTCACTCAATCCACGACTGTTTGTGGGACGCTGCTGTGCGTAATTGGCTGCTGCGTTTCGCCCACAAAATATAGTCAATTCACTTTACAGTATATTCTGTGAAGCACTTTGAGACGTCTGAAAGACATGATAAGGCACTATGTCAAATGCAAGGATTATTATTATTATTGTTTATAAGTGTCATCCATAGTTCATGAATGACTTTTCTTGCCTCCAAACTCTCTTGGGATCATATGGAAGTTGGAACCATTGTTATTATCATGACATCTACTCTTTTTCTAATATGCTTTTGAGATTCCTGTAGAATAGGTAATTCTCTTTTATTTCAGTGGCACGTGCATGAAGCGCCAAATGGCTACCTTCAGTGCTCAAAAGTTCTCATTCTTTCTTAGATAACAAGCATTTTATTCCAGGATTCCATTTTACTGTGAAAAAAAGGATTGAAGCCTTTAACTATAGATTGAGCTTTAAAAAGCTGATTTGGCTATACCATTAGGTGCAATACCATTCCAAATAATTTAAGATGAAGCTGGATATACACCTAAGGAAGAAGAGAATGCAAGGGTATGGGATGGAGTAAGGAGTCATGTGGAGTATAAACACCAGCACAGACTCCTTGGGCCGAACGTTTTTTTTCCGTGCTGTAAATCCTATGTAAATCCATGTATCACATTTCATTTCTATGTAATGCCATTGTATTTTTTTCTTCCTTCATTATTTCCTACAGAGCAGCAATTGAAAATGGATGACACTTAGGAGAGCAATAATTAAAAGCAAATATGTACACACATCGCACAGGTAAATGACTGCATGATCCGTAATGTTATTTTGCAGCAACTGAGAAAAGAGCATGCACTTTGTTTAAACCTATTTGAGATGCATGGTAAATGCAGGTGTTGGCTAAACAAGAATACTTTCAGGCTTTACACCACTGGTTACGTTCTATTTGGAAGCCAGTGAAGATCACACACTACAATCATTTCTTTGTGTAGACCGATAATCGTAATAAATTTCCCCTACTGACTCCTAGATTTTGAAGAACTCGGGTCAATTGTTACTCTTAGAGAAACAGCAATTGCAATACAAGGGCACCCATTAATACATGTACTTGCCACAACAAAAATAGTGTGTGGATTTCATGCAGTGCCAGACTGCAGCAGGACAATGCATAGCATAACGATTTTTAATGATTGAATAAAAGTCATTGGCCAAAAAGCTCACCATGAAGAACATTAGGCAACAGAAATGCTAATTTGCTTGAACATTTGATCCTAACAGCTGCAGCTGTGTTTAAACTTGCATTGTTCTTCTGCAGAGGTCATCATGTTGAATTACCGGGGCTGCGAATTACAAGGTGACTCTTTGTCCACATTCCGGATCGATGCAAACAGCCTAACTTTTACTTTGCCTCAAAAAAAACATATGTTGTGGTAGGGATTTATCAAAGCCAACTTCAACAAGCTCAACAAGCTTTTCCTTAAAAACACAGATCTGCAAAGCTCTTTCACACACCTTATAAGCCCTGGGTGTTATAGTTCTCAATAATTAACTGGTTGTATTTTTTTGTGGTTCGGGCCTTTATTAACAACAAACATTCATGGCTGCTCATTCATTTCAGATTTTATATTCATACTTTAATATTTGTTCACCTACAAATACAAAGTCACCCCATTTTACAGTAAAATCCCGTGAAGCGCTTTGAGACGTTACGACGATGTGATAATGCCTTATACCAAATGCAAAGATTATTGTTTGTATTGATTATTATTCTTATTATTGATGTATTCTTAACACTGAGTTTCAATCAGTTCCACTCTGATGTAAGGAATATGATTTGTGTTTTTTTGAATTATTGACTGAGGTGGTGGTGTGCTGGACTGCCTGTCGTGACTTGTATTGTTTTATCTAAGTTACGATGTCCACTGGAGGTGCAAATAGTTGCAGCAGCTCAAATCGATCTTCAGAAAGTAGCCTAGAAGTAGAGAAGGGGCTCAGACATTGAGCCAATGGCAGCAATCTTCCTGTTGTCTGTGGGATAACAAAGGGAGCTGATCAGGCATATTAAAGGCTTGATCAGCCAACTTGAAGACTCCATTCACATAACACTTACATTACCAACTCACTGCAGTCCGGAAAGGAGGCTAGGGAATTGAAACTTGAATAATCAGGGACTGTAATTGGAGTCCTTAAATTTTAATGTTCAAAAAGATTTAATCCATAGAGTTTTTAACTCCTTCATCAGACGACAATTTCGATTATCTTTTGAATGCTGCTGATGGTATCATCAAGGGAGCAGACCGAGAGATGTTCCTGAGCCCGACAGTGGAAGGAAGATGAAATAAAAAACAAAGTTGAAATTACATGATTATTTGAATCGCTTTGAGTTAGTGACTTTAGTGCAGATTTCCATGTGGCAGTAGCATTTCTAAGGGTCTAACCACATTCAGTAGAATCATAGAATCATAGAATTATACAGCACAGAAGGAGGCCATTCGGCCCCATCGTGTGGGTAGAGTTGCATTCACACGAGAGGTAAGGAACGATTTGGTTGTCACGTATTCAATTTAACCTATTTCCTGAGCTATGATGAGAAGAGAAACTTTGTGTGGTGCTGGATTATCTCAGCGGGTAGACAGCAGTTTAAATCTATTGCCATTGCAGGCAGGGTAAATGCTTGCAAGTGTCGAGGCAGTGGTAGGAAGGAGAGGTGCTAGTAATAATTGTGCCCTGCTACCGTGATGGAGATGGGCTGAAGGGTGAACGTGTGAATGTGACAATATATCACAGTTCCCAAGAAGAATGAGGAATTGAACAAATTGCTGGACCATGACTGGGTGTCTGCAGAAGTGTACATTATTTTGCGTCAGCAACTTTAGGAGAATAGACTGGAAAATTGGAGGGTGAAAAATAGCTGAAAGTGGCTCAGCACAAATGGGACAGAATTTGAATTTTTTAAGAGTGAAGTGAGTGAGCAGGCAATCAACATTTTTCTACCTTTGAGTTGGATAATGATGCCTAATTTATATCTGGCAAGACGATATGTTTCCATCACCTCCGTCACCTGAACTGTGTTTCTTGAGTGTTTGAGCTAATTGGCAGCTCATCATCATCCCGACCCATTTTTGTTCAGCAAGAAGTGCTCATTCTATCCAGCGATGTTCCTGGAGTAAAAGCTAATTTATGACCGGCACTGCCCACCACCACCTCTGCAACTTTGCCAGACTCCGCCACTGCCTCACCCCTCAGGCTGCCGAAACCCTCACCCACGCATTCGTCACATCAAGGCTCAATTATGGAAACTCCTTCCTCATCGGCCTTCCCAACTCTTCCCTTCACAATCTGCAGATCATCCAAAACTGCAGCTCGTGTACTCTCGTGCACCAGGCTCCGTGACTCCATCACTCCCACCCTCGCCCGACTCCATTGGCTCTCCATCCCTCCGAGGAACGAGTTCAAGATTCTCGTCCTCACTTTCAAGGCCATCCATGGCCTTGCCCCCTCCTACTTCTCTGACCTGCGGACTCCCTACCAACCTGCCCGCTCCCTCTGTTCAGTGGGCTCCGGCCTGCTCCATGTCTCCCGCCCGACCCACCCTATCATCGGTGGCCGAGCTTTCAACCTCTCTGTCCCCACACTTCGGAACTCCATCCCACAGTCCCTTCGCCTCACTTCCTCCCTTGCCTCCTTCAAGGCCGGTCTCAAGACCCTCCTCTTCGATCGTGCCTTCAGTCGCCCTCCCACCTCTCTGCCTTCTCTCACCCCTACCCCACCCCTCCCCCATGCTCAGGTCCTGCCCCCTGACTGACACCTTTGTTGTTGTTGTTGTTCATTTAGAATTGAGGAATGGTGTTTACATTGAGCAATAATCATTGAGGTGCAAAATGCAATACTGGGTTATCTTGTAGTTTTTACCCCATGGTGGGGTAGCTGAGATAGAGATTTTCCTGTCTACAGATGTTGTTCCAATAAGCAATCGGCTTCCTGGTGGGATTTCACATTGACGTAAACAGTAAATACATTAGAATATACAGCACAAAAATAGGCCAATCGGCCCAACTGTTCTATGCCAATAAACCATTAAACTCAGGGGTGGGTGAGGGTACGGGTGATCTCTCCATATAGTCACCCCATGTTCAAATGATCTGTTGAAATGATGTTTGTTGCCACATAGTAGCTAAATGATATGCCAGAGTATGGTCTTGTCACAATATCTGTCACAGCTGTCTGGTCTATTTTTCTCCTTTGTTTGTTCCCATAAATAGCTCCATCACATTCTTGCTGCTATATTTTATTGAGCGAGAAAAGGCTATGAACATATTTACTTTTCTTTCATCCTCGTTGGCTGAAAGCTTGCGACCGCTAATTAATTAAGTTCATCCTCAAGATTTTTTTTTACACACACTGTCCTTAAATACCTGCATATAATTCTGCGTGGGAGCAAATGCACACATTTCAGCCTCAGGACAAATTTCCTCAGATGAAACACTGACATGTTGTATATGAGAGCGCACTGCAAAAACCAGGCTGATTAGAAGCGACATGTGAGACGCAGGCAAGACAGGAAATCCTCAATGTCTTTTTCTATTAAAGCACTGCATTACTGAAGTCAATGACTGCCTGAAGGGAGGAGGAATGTATTGATATTAATGAGGCAAACAAAAAGACAGCTGATAATTTGTTTTTGTCGTGAAGTGTTGTTTGTTGGCTCTAACTGACCCGCTTTGTCCAAAATCTGTCCAAGACCACTGCACTGGTGGGGTGATTGATGACAAAAAAATCAATCTTTCTTAAAGATGACTCAGATTAGATATACAGAGACATTGTGAAATTTGCCTTGGTATTTAAACAGATTATATAAATGTGGCACATCTTTTTTCCTGTCTGTTTTCTTGGCTTGTGGATGAGTAAATGTATTTGCTTACGGAGATTCATGTTATTGTGCTTAATTGAGGAAACATTCAGCCACTGGTCTTTTTGTACATCATCAAATGGAGATGTTATATGTGAGGGAAGGGCAAGGGGGACTGAAAACGACATAGCAATACTTAAACAATACCTCATATTGCAAGTAAGCTTTTATGCAGCTGGTTACACTGGGATCTTTTATGTGAAATGTGTAAGACATATTTAAATGAGCAATTATTATGTGAGTTGATTAAACCGTATGTAAAAGTCTATTATGTAATTAGTGGAAACCATATAAAAATAATAATAATCCTTGCATTTCATTTAGCGTCTTGTTACATCAGAAGGACGTCTCAAAGGAGTTCACAGGAATTACTGTGAAATGGAGTGGCTGTGCATTTGTAGGCAAAAGCGGCAGCACAATTGCAAACAGCAATGTCCCACAAACAGCCATGAATGAATGATCTATTTTATTTGGGGGATTGTTGGTCAGGAGACCGAGAGAAACTCCTTTCTCTTATCGAATCATGCTGTGGGATGTTTAAGGTCCACCGGAATAGGCAGACAGGACCTTGGTTTAACTCCTCAACCAAAGATCAGCACCTCCGACAATGCAACACCCCCCCAGCACTACATCGGAATGTCACCCATTTAGATTATGTGAGTTCAAATCCCAATGTGGAATTTAATAATGTAGTCAATGTAAAAAAATGGTTCTTCCTCAGTTTTCCTTTCCTGCAAGCAAACGACACAGAAGTAATACTGAAAAGAATTCTTCCTCATTACATTTCAAAATGTCTCAGTGTCATTTGATCCCATTATTAATTGTAAAGAGCCTGTAAAGACCTAGATAAAATGTTCATGTGCTGCACAAGAGAGACCACTTACTTACTAGAAATGCCAAAACTATGAAAAGTCATTAAAACAGGTTACATTTCTTCTCAAGTCCAGAATAATACTAAATGGTATTACAATTCTGCTGGATACCCATGGTAGATACTCTGGGAATCAGAAACTTAAATGATAGCAGATTAGAAGCGCTAAGAAGGAAGGGAATAATGAGATTCACGTACAGAGGCCTGAACATACGGGCATCACGGTTAATAACCCTGGCAGGCATAACGTAAAGTTATTTTTTAAAAAATAATTTATATAATTTAAAATATATAATTTAATTAAAATTAGAATGTTAATGATTTAAAAATATAAATGTTTTTCTCAGATCTTTTTCTCATATTCATATATCACTATATATGTATATTCATCAAAAACTGTCAAGTGCAGATTATATTGTTATTCTTCCTTTCACCTTAGACTCTTGCACAGTCTTCAGTTAAGACGAGGAAAACACTTCCTCTCTAGTCACCTACACCATTTCCATCACAAACTGGGATGAAAAGTGCATATAATGAGCTATCTGCTTTTGAAATGGTCCCAGTCAATAACTGCTGGATTGAGATCTCCCGTAATAAGAGTGTTAGCAAGGTCGGTAACTCTACTGCAGAATTTCAATATCTTTTTCTCTCCCCTTCAACGAGATTATCTTTTCTTATAAGGCAGTGTCATCCCTAACTTTGATAAGCAGCACACAAATTATTTTTCAAGATCACTGAAATCCAAATACTCCTCCTTGAGCTCTGCTGACACGCGATTAATTATTTTACCGTTGTTCAGTCAATTTAGTCATGTGCACTGCATTCATAAAAGGCAATAAAAAGAAACAGACACTGTTAAAACAATATTATTGCATGCTAAGCCCTTATAACCTATTATACAGCTATCTTCTCGCATCAATCGCACAGTCTCTTGACTTTTAGGAGCAATTTATTCAATCCATCAAAATATCAGTGCAGCCTATGTTAGGTGGAAATGACTCAAATTGTGCTAATATAACAGAGGGTTCACTTTTTAACACATCTTTTGGTACACAGGCCAAACAGTGAGCTGGATGTGAGCGGCTACAAATAGTAGTTTGTCAAAAACACGATGAAAGCAGGTCAAACAGGACTGTGGAGTCCAGTAGCTTAGTAGTTAGAGCACTTGCCTCGCAAGCAACAGGACCTGAGTTTGATTCCTGGGCAGGGCAAAACGTTGGGTATATTTCCTTACTCCACACGCCTCTGTTTACCCAGCAGCAAGTAGGAACGCAGTTGTTAGTCGAGATTGGCTAATCGCTTTTCCGGGGGTAATAATACCTTCAAAAATAAATAAATAATAACTTGGTCATTTAATCCACGACTGTTTGTGGGACACAGCTGTGCGCAATTGGCTGCCGCACTTTGCCCACAAAATATGCAAAACAGTATATTCTGTGAAGCGCTTTGAGATGTCTAGAAGACATGATAAGGCGCTATATCAAATGCAAGGATTACTATTATTATTAAAACATACTCAACACAATACAGTCTAGTATGCACTACAGTGCAGACCAGTCCTACCAACAAGAAACAATCACACATAATATTGTAGGTTGGTATATAATAAGGCAGAGAAATTCAATTCAAATGAATAGTTTTGTTTTGTTTTATATACGTTAATGCCCATCACTCCTCATTGTAATGAAAGCTACACATCAGCGAACCTGGTAATAAAAGAAAATATACAGCCTGAAGCCAAATCTCAGATATTAAACATTACATAAAATGCTGAGAGAGAGAGAGAGAGAGAGAGCAAGAGAGAGGACTGCTCTGAATCTTTAGCACTTTATTTCCAGAAAGCTGCCCTGAAGGTTGATAACTAAACTTCCCCTACAAAGGTTTCTAAAATAAATCACACTGATGATAGTGCATTTATGATGGGTTAGGGGTCAGGGGCAGAGAAAAACATAAAAAAGCCCATTAGTTCTTCAGTTATACCAGTGCTCAAAACTGTAGGTCATTGGGGATCTTAATCTCCACCTCTGTTGGCTGCTAAGCTTTTCTCCTTTGTCTTCACCACCTCATAATGGGCTATTGAGCATTCTCTTTGGAAAGCAATTAGTACTTTTGAACTGTTCCATTTCGAAATATTCCACGGGGTATTTCTATGGCTGCAGACGGAGAGGCTCTGAGTGGATATTTGATTGGTTTTGAGAGAAACATCCACCTGCTATTCTCTCCTGAATTATCTGATACATCAACACTAAATAATCCACACCAGATCATTGGAACTTCTAGTAAAATTCAAAATGCGCCTGTGGCAATAAGTGGATTCCATAGAATTAAGTACGCAAAATAAGTACTTTATCTCTGAAAAGCAGTTTTTCTCCATTCTATGTAGGCAACAGACAGCTGGGAATGGACAAAAACAGTATCTAGAATAGGGATACAGTGGAAACCAATGTATGCCAATGTCTAATACACATATATATATATAAAAACAGTTTGGCAATCATGCGAGCTTCAACAGTATCAGAAAATATCTAGATCTTGTGAACCAGTTCCTCAAACTTCGAGAGATGCATTAAAAAGAAATGATCAATTCTCATGAGCGTCAAAGTTTACTTCATCATCCTTGTACCATGTCACTCTGAAACTAAAAGACTGGCAGGATGGATGGTCAAGATTCTCAGACACAAGCTATTACCTACGCAGAGAAGGAAGATGGACCGATGCAGAAGACAGGAACATTTTTCTTATTGGATTATCAAAACATTCCATTCCAGGTCCTCGGACAAATTTGAATTCTGGAAGGTGTCTGCAGCAACTGATGGCTCTGTGACCTTTTTATGATCGGTGAGGCAATCTGAGCTTGGCTAACCAAGCTATTTTAACACCATGGCAACAGGCCCTTTGCACATGTGCAATGTCATGGCCTCTCACCAGCTCGCCTTGCTCCCGCACCGGCTCCAGTTCTCACTCACCCACTGGCCTCGCTCACAATGCTCGCTGCGAGGTTATGACAGATCATGTCATGCTGTTTCAACTTGCCCAGAATAGTAAAACCAGAGAACCCGGCCTGCGACTGAAGGGGATAAATTCAGAACAAATCTACACAAACTCTATTTCAGCGAGCGAATAGTGAACCTGTGAAACAGGCTTCCGAGAGAGATGGTCGAAGCAGGAAGAGTTGATTCCTTCAAACACAGAATAGATAGATTTCTTTTAGGAAATAACATTATGGGATATAGTACATAGGGAGTTTGTGCATGTGACCGCCAGGAAGGTGGAAGATGAACTGGACGGATCTTGGACTTTTTTCGTCTAGCATTTCTTATGTTCTTATGAGACATGGAAATTCTAGATGAAGCAGTACCACTGATCCTCAGGGAGGTGAACAACAAGCAATTTTGTGACCCAGTTATTCCAAATTACTTGACAACAGTAGTTATACATCTTTTCTACAGGTGTGATCTGAAATCCACGGCAATGGAAATGCAAAGTCTTGATCTTAGTTCTATCAAGTGCAGCTGAGCCCAGATTAATCTGCGCTGATTTAGTTATGGGATAGAGGACGCACATTCAAAGAAAACCAATGCATATTCTGGTCACATCTGATGAAAATGCAACCATTTCACAGAATGGAAGATATAGCAATGACCTGGATCCTCCAATAGTGAACAATAGTCAGAAGAGGGTGACCTTTGTGCCATCAATGACAACCAAACAATCTCATTATGAGTGCATATTGTCAAAGTTGCTACTTGTAGCAACAAGACTGAATCTTCACCCATTAGAAAGTATTGTATAGAACAAGGGGTGTAGTGGGGTGATGGGTAAATATTCTAAGCCAGTGTTCATGGATGTAAATGACGAGGATTATAATGTTTTCTGCTAACACCAAAATGTAATGTAACGACTAGTTACGTTGAATAGCCTTTTCTTGTTTCCAACTTACAATGTTCTTATCAACCAGCACTCGAGTAAATTATCAATTGCCACATCACAACAAAGTTTATAGGCAATATAAATCATAAAATGGAATAATTTTCAGGAGTGAAATTATTAAGATAGATGAAAAATAGATTTAAGCAGTGAAGATTTCCGGCTAGGCAGCTTTCAAGGCTGTATGTGAACCAATGAAAAACTGATAGCTTTGATCTTCAGAGATGTTAAAAAGTCATAACCAATCAATATGAGCAGTCAGAAAGTTCAGTATTTCTTTAACTTGAGATACATACAACACATTGTTTTCCCAATACACATGTTTGAATGATGCCTGCAAGTAAATTAACTCACGCAAATGGAGTTTGAGCCTGTTGTTTTCTTTAACACTTTGAGGCTTTCAAGGTTTTGAATTAAATTCTGACACATTTGGTAATGCAGTGAAATCAACTCCAGCTCCAATACACTGTGCCATTCAGCAGCCAAATGCTGGGTTCAATCGCTTGATTCTCACTCGGCCATGAGCTGCAAGATCGTGAGCAGAGGCCAGAGATTTTCTCCAGAAGGTTGAAGAGTCACTCGAATGCAGTCATACATTTCCAATAAGAGAACATTCAGTGCCTATCTTCTTGGCCAGGGGATAACTTGTTGCATGAAGGGATCATGACAAAAATAATGAGTAAGGAAAATATAGTGAACAGTAAATAAGCTCCTTGCAATATCTGTCCCACTACAGTAAGTACTCAACATCAGTCCTTATTTCTTTGTCACTCCTCGCTGGCTCAGCCTTTGCAATTTCTGTCCTCACTGCATTAATCCTTGCTATTGGCAGTCCTCTGTATGTCTGATTTCACTAAGCCAGTCTCAATCAATACATATTAGATAAAAGTGAGGTGCAAGGGGAATAATTGAATCAACAATTTCTTCTCTTGTGGTTTACAAAGCCTATGATTGATTGATGCTACAGATTCACAAGTCAATCTTTATTGTTTATTCTCTATGTCACTTGGCATTTGTTGCTAACTCTCTAAAATGGTGGCATGGACAGAGGTTATAATAAATAATAGTAATCCTTGCATTTGATATAGCAGCTTTCACATCAGGAGAATGTCTCAAAAGCACTTTGCCGGATTTAATGTACTGTAGTGACTTTGTGTGTTGAAGATTCCCATCAATAATACTCTACCTTTAATTCAGGTGGTAATAGTGTTAAGTAGTTTAGACATTGGTATCATTTGGTGTGTAGTTGTGTCCTATAGCTGAAACATCCAAAAGCTCAGTCAGCCCAGTTGGTAAGAGGGAACCATT
The DNA here is from genome assembly GCF_018977255.1 of Callorhinchus milii. NCBI lineage: Eukaryota > Metazoa > Chordata > Chondrichthyes > Chimaeriformes > Callorhinchidae > Callorhinchus > Callorhinchus milii. Next base: position 20,292,546 of record NW_024704746.1, read on the forward strand.
ATCTCAGGTCATCGTACTGATCTTTTGCTCAGTAGTATTTTGGGCAGGTGGTGCACCTCATAGTGTCCACCGACTCATTTTGTAATTGGTTTAATAGATCAGGCATTCATCATAATTAGTGGCTGTGTTTGTTGTCTCTTTGACTTGGGTAGTAGTAGCGTGCCGTGGTTCTGTTAATAGGACTGGTCTAGGTCTTAAACAGAACTGAGCAGCAGATCATTTAGATGTAGTGGCCTTGTATCTAACAGTAAGATCAATAGTAAGTGATTTTCGTAGTATCCAGTGACTAAAGGACTGCCAAACTCTGATAGCACTGACCAGAATTTATCATTCCTAAGAAACTGGACATGACTACCAACCGGGGGTGCCAATGATGGATTTGGCAGGAGTATCCAGCGACTTAGTTAATTCCTGTGACCTGCAGATCAGATGTCAATTAACTGTTGGTTGACCAGTCGACTTTACAGCAGCAGTGGCAAGTGGCTCAATCAGTCATACTGGATATTGACTCAGTTAAGAGTGACCTTTGGATCAGTCGATGCAAGTGTGCGATATGTTACTTAATATTAATGAGTGTCCGTGTCGGCCGTTTGGGTGTTTACTTCATAATTGTAACTGGTGCCTCTAACAACAGTAATGACCTGTAGCTCAGACAAGAATAGTGACAAACGATTGAGGTATCAACTTTAGTGATAAACTAACTTTGCAACCTCCAGACTGGGAGATTGGAAGTTGTGAGTTTCTGAGGCACATTAGTACCTAACACAAGCATCTCTAGGGTAGTGTTATCGGGATGCTGTATTGTCAGATGTACCATTCATCAAAAGAGATACTAAATCAAAGTCACTAATAAAGACACCATAGGCTCCTGGGCTCTCAACACCAAGGGAAGATTGCTATCTGGATAATAATTCCCATGAACAACTCTGCCCTCTGTTCTCCTCTCATTTCTAAATGTACGATCTCACACAATTGATTACCTTGACAAAATATTTTACAATAAAGGTCATTTTCATTTAAACTCACTTCAGTTGAGGAATTTCATTAGTTTTTAGAAGTAAAAAGGAAGTCAACATCAAACATTAGCAAGGGTGTGTGCACATGAGTGTGAATGTACACAAGAAGATATCATGGAGTGCCCCGCAAAAAAAAGGTTAGTTTCAGATAGAAGATCAGGTCTGACATTCAGATAAAGATTGAACTGATAGGAACTAACAAGAAAATAAATAGAAAGGAAAAATATCTAAAATATTAATACAAAAGTCAAAAATAATGTGTAGGAGAAGAAAAATAAAGCATAGAAAATGGAATGAATAGACATAATGGGGGAAAGCATGTCTGCACAATGAGGGTTTCAAAGAACATTGAGTATTCAGATCCCTAAGGCAAAGAAGCATTGCAGCAGTTAAATGTTCCATCTGGTAAGGCTGTCATTTCTACATCACGCAGAATTTTAAATTAACCCCAGGGCAATTGTGTTCATACTACTGCACTCGTCCCAGGCGTTTAGAATGGGCCGGGGGTGAATAGCTTCAGTCCCTGACTCATCATGATGGTAAGTCTTTGAAAATGCGTAATTACAAGCAGGAAAGGACAAGCCATAGGAATGCCCTTAAAAACATAAGCTAGCATTCAATGAGAAAAGGCCATTAATCCAATCAACCATCCCCAGACCACATAAATCCCACCCTGATCTCCTGGAACAGGTTCTGCATGGATATATACCCCAATTCCTCAAAGGTAAGGAAATCCTCCAGATTCTTCATCTTTTCCTCAAACTCTTCAAGGGAATACAGCCAAGACGTGAAAAGGGCTATATCAAATGCAAGGATTATTATTATATTATTAAGATAGAGGGAATGAAGACATTCAACAACAACAATAACAACATGCATTTATATAGTGCCCTTCACGTCGGACTGTGTCTCAGAGCGCTTCAATCGTTTATGTAGAGTAGGTGTCAACACCTGGCAAAACAGCACCATTTCACTTGTGAAAATTGGGCTGAAATTCCAGTCAAGGCAAAGAAATTCAACATCACTGCTCTCTGTTAATCAATGAGGATGCTGTGTTAAAATATCCTCCCTTTCCTCTGAGATCTTGTCCAGAATTCATCCCTAAAAGAATTAAGTTCTTCCACTCTGATGTGAAATTGTGTGAAACAGACGAGAAAGGTGCTATAAAAATGTAAACTGTTGCTACTGTTGGTCCTTTAGTTTCCAGGATCTAGGTTCAAAATCAGCAAGACAAAATTGTATGTAATGATGGAGTATACAATCCCGCAATGGGTTTGAGCGTTATTCTTTTCCACTATGGCATTGATTTAATTCCATCCCAGACAGACTGACTGAAGGTTTTATCTCTTGACATGAATGAGTATTTTGCTTTCAACTCCAGATTGAAATCTAACCAAACATAATGGGATCCAGATCTCTTCTCTTTGATGAGGCACTGGGGCATTGTTTCAGAATGTGTTGGTTCTCCCATTTCTGGATCTTTGGATTCAAATCCAGTTTGGACAGAACAAGAATGATTTATTTCTACTTGGAGACGGCGTGCCACGTGGGCAAACAAAACATAGTTTTACCTCTGGGATCTGGTTCATAATCTGGGCCATTTAGAGTGGGATGACGTCTGTTATTTAATTGATTAGATGTTTTCAGTAAGAATAGCTTTCATTCTAGTGGAACTGGTGTTATAATCCAGTGATTATCACAGCCTTTGTACTTCACAATGCATTTATGATACAATACTCCTTGCATTTGATATAGCGCTTTTCACGTCGGGAGGACGTCCCAAAGCGCTTCACAGAATACACTGTAAAGTGAATTGACTGTATATTTGTGGGCGAACGCGGCAGCCAATTGCGCACAGCAATGTCCCACAAACAGTCATGGATTGAAAATTACCAATTTATTATTGTTTTTGGTTTTGGAGGGATTATTATTATTAGGCTCTGTGTGGAGTAAGGAAACTTGCTCAAGGTTTCACCTTCTGCCTGGAATTGAACTCAGGTCTCTCACTTGCAAAGTGAGTGCTCTAACCATTGAGCTACAGGACTCCACGATATCATTAAATTATTCCTGTATTATGTGCCAGTTATTGTAACAATCAATAGCAAGACGTAACAAAAATGTAACATGGATATGCATTTTGCTGCACACTTAGTGAACTTCTCTGTAACAACACTGATAATGCACTAATTCCTATTCCATAATTTATATGATTGTGTATTACAACCAAGTACTACATTGTAAATAAGTAGATTTAAAGATCTTATGTCACATGGAGATGTGCTACTGTAAGGAAACTACTTAATTGCACTCAGAAGTGGAGTCTTTACCTTCCTGTGAATTTAAGCATCAGTTTAATCAATGAATCTAATCATAAACATAACCCATTCAAGATACCATCTCATGGTTTATGGAGACGTGAACTCCTCAATGGATTATTGCCCTGTAAATCTCTGGTATGCATTCATTCTAGGATTAAAATCTTTTCTTTATAGATTTCAAAATAAATTTTAAAAAGTATAATAGAATTATAATCTAATTCCAGACTTTTTTTCTAATACTGATTCGGATCACTGGGGTTTCTGGAATTCACTTAATCTTTATTATGTGGATTTTCAGAGACAGAAAACAGCAAGTAGTTGCTTGAAAACAGAGAATGCTGGAAATGTACATCAGCGTCTCAAAGAGATAGATATAACATTTTACTTAGAACCCTTCCGTGTCTTATGATGTGCCAATCGCTAAAGTAGCCCTCTTTTCCCTTTTTAAACACATCGTAAAGAGATTGCTCTTTTTAATGACTGGCTCATGATAGAGCCAATGAACTGAGAAACTAGAATGGAAGCATCTCGATGAGATAAAGGAAGGCGACCAGAACAAGGCCAAAAATTAAATTATACTACTAGGAACAAGTGAAAAATTAATCAGATGTTTAACGAGTTAGGAACACGAGGTGTTATTATGCCAGCCTCAGTCTACATGGGATTTGAATCCACAACCTTCTGACTCAGAGGCGAGAGTCTATCATCGAACTAAAATGACACACTGATACACAGCAAGTATCCTAGACTCAACTTTATGAAAGGTGACACCACAAACTGTTCTAAATAGAGAGAGCTCTACGCTCGGGTGGTAAGTGAAAGCATTCAGCACAGATAGGTCCAGATCAAAACAAACTACAGAATGATACGATCCATAATATTATTCTCTCCTAAAAATCTATGCAATATCCTCTGCATATATTATTGGATATTCCATATGCAATATCTCTAACCTATTCAATTTACTCAGGGACCATAGATTAAAACCTCCATAAAAATAAAGTTGGTGAAATTTCTCCTCACCCAACAGAAATGATCAAGTCAAACTCCAGGCTATTAATTCAACCTAATCCATAATATTCAACTGTAAAACAGTTCCATTCCACATATGACATGGTCTTGTAGCACACAAATTGGCATATTTCATAGAAAATTTGATCATCTATGCCTGTCCTCAGTACCCTTGAATCCCGTTTACCAAGAGATTTTTTTCTTCTTGTTTAAAGAGATTGAAATAGCATAGCACAAACTGTTTTCATTAGGATTATTAAAAATTCACACATCCAATCTGCAGGGGAAAAAAAATCTAGTTTACACTTCAAATAAAGTACTTGTTTTCTGCAATAGTACATGACAGGGGCTGTTATTTTAAATGAATAAACAATTTTCATCAGTGGGATAAATAGCTTCTTTTTTGGTCAGCCAGATGTCTAGCACACAGGGAAACTCATCACCATGTTTAAGAGCATCCAAACCAAGCTGAGAATTTCATGCATCCCACCTATACAAGGAAATTCAAGAGGTAACCTGATGGAATGGAATGTGCACTCTCTCCCTCGGGGAACGCGTTCTGCTTACCTAATTCGGGGTTTGAGCCCGCACTCGGTGAATGATAGGTTCCAGGAACTCCTTGTGAGCTTCCCGGTGGGCATCATAGCTCAGCATGAAATACGTGAGAATGTTGCCACACAGTAAGATATCTTGAATATATGTGAAGAATTCGAAAACTCTAAGCATCGTGGGCGTTATTTCAATATAGGGCTTTACATAGTCACCCAATATAGGCTCAGACACAATATGGTTTTGTGCAATCAGTTCCATCTCCTATTCCAGAGTGGAATTTACTTGATCATTTAGCATAGCTTCGTAATGGGCTGAATCTGCTGCTCGCTCTGTCTTTTTCTATCTCTGACTTTATTCCATTTAAAACTCACTCGTTCAGACACGCAAAATCCTCTTATCATTGTGTGCTCCAGCTCCCTATTGCCAGCCCAGGGCTGAGGCAGCTTAATCATAGCTTTTTTAACTCTGTTAATAGTTCTCTTGCCAATTAGGCACCACAGTGGGATCAAAGGGTTGAAATGTGGACAATCCATCAATAAGACAAAAATAAAGTTCGTTTCTCGATTGACATTCTGCACTTCAATGTGTGTGACACATTTAGTAAATATTTTATCATATGATATTTACAAACCTAGGAGCAGAAGACTATTACTGGAACAACCTCTTATCCATTTTTGCTCTTTACATTCAAGATTGCAATAATGGAAACTAAGTGGCAGGTTTCTGGATGTTGAGAATTTGCTGACAGTTTAAAGCCATCCAGAAATAGCATCCCAACATTGTTTGACATATCTGTTCATTGGGGACAAAGGATACCAGTTTCCAACAGCTGTTTCTGGCATTCAAGACAGGTGGCCCAAGCTGGTGGTAAAACACCAATTAAGCTTATTAACTAGGGAGGAGAGGCTGATCCAATTAATACAGCCCACATCGATATTTCTAAATACTTGAAAAGTTAGCAGACCTGTCACATAGAAGTCCAGCTGGAGAGGACAACATCTTCGACCAAATACATAATGAGGACAGCAGTCTCATCGTCTTGGGTACCATTTTTTTGAATGAGAAGTAGATGGACGAACTTTGCGGTCACACCAGGCACAAGACTCTCGGTAAATAATTTTCCAGAATGGTCCTCGCTGGAAACCAGGCAGGTCTGCTCAGCTCTGCCAGCCCAATATTGCTCGCAAATGAAGCAATACAGAGTCTCTTTGGCTATACCGTTTCCTATGAATGTGATTTGCAGCCGATCTGATCTTTTTGTCACTGGGCCATTCTAATCACCTGCAAGGGATCTCTCAGATATTAGCCGGGAAATCATATTTATATAAGCCAAGGCTAACGCACTGTTCCCAAGGCATCTTATTCACTTCAGAGCAGCAGTTCCAGAGACACTATCAAAATTCTATGCCATTGTCGTTTTCTCCAAAGGTACTGGCAATCATTGACTGCACACACGGGAAGATTAAAGTGCCACAGTCAATTCTATGGTCCACATCAATGTACAGAATGCAGGATCCTGCATGCCAATGCACATATTTCTTGGAATCGAAACATGACCCCTTCAAGCTCAACTAAATTATATCCGACTGCAGTACTGGAACATAACAGCAGTCTGTAGTAATAGCTGTTGGGGGATTTTGCCTAATGCTGAAATTATGGTTCATAATAATAATAATCCTTGCATTTGATATAGCGCTTTTCATGTCAGGAGGACATCCCAAAGCACTTCACAGAACACACTGTAAAGTGAATTGACCCTGTTCCTCAACCCACAGATCCAGCCAAAATGAGGTATAGCCAAAGAGACATAATAACATCAAGTAAATAATAGGCAGTACAAAGCAACAATTCACCACAGCTACTTCATCTAGTGTGAACAGCTTGATGCCCAGCCTTTTCCTACTCGGTCTTGAACTGCTGACAATTTAACACTAGATTCTTGTTTCCTTTGTACCATGGACTTTGTTCCTCTTTTCCTAGCAGATTCTGCTGGTGGTGGAGATAGTGTTGAGTTCTGGCCAGTGGTTTCCATCCAGTTTTGTTTCTTATACGTGGTTTAAATGGGAGTGTACTATGTTCATTATAATGCATGGAAATCTCAGCTTGGTTTGGATCCTCTGAAGCATGGTGATGGGTTGCCACATCTGTCAGACATCTAGCTGACCTCCCAATTTATTTTATATATTATGATTGAAATAGGTTTATGTCACATAGTTAGAGAATGTTGACAGTCATAAGGAAAGGGATGCAAAGAGTACTCAACCTGGGTTCTTGTGACTCCTTGTACTAATTCACCTGTCCCATGCCAAACTCAGCTGTACTGAATTTGCTTCTGCATTATGGGAACTGAGAAAGCCTAGTGTGACTATCTGCCATACTGTACCCAATAAAAAATAATCACATTGCAGTGTGATCTCACAAAGTGCCCCCACTTATTTTTTAAACTACTATAACAAAGAATCATTACTTTGATCAGAATGATTGACCTCTGATCCAGCACCAATGCCAAACCTTCGTTGTCACACAGGTAAATGTTATCCTTGATGAAGGAGGCAATATGTAATAGTATTGCTTAAGATTTGTATTCAGTTGCTTTATTTTAAAATAAAGATATTTATATTCAATTCAGATTAGCAGGTACCACACAAGGATGTTTGTATTGATGAGAAAAATAATTAAGTTTGAAGGTTATGCAGATTTCCCCAGGGACCTTCCACAGATTTCTTTTGACTTGGATTAAAAGAGAATTTTCTGAACACACAAGCAAGGTAACATGAAGATTATGTCCAAAGGATTATGCGGCAATGCGGTGGGCAAACAAGACACCTGGCAGGTGCCAGCTCTGTCTCCATCGTGGAGCCACTTCAGAGACAATGATATTTGCCGTGTCTGGAACTCAAACAATCTGATGAATGTCTCCAAGTTAAGAGTACTGTTTGCACCATCAATCAGTATACTCCCATTGCTATTTGTTTAACTTGACAGAAAAGGAGGGCAGGGTGTTGGAACATTCAGTACAAGCCTGTCTTAACATTAAGCCTAAAAGCTACAAAACTCCAGGAATACAATTTACTGACCAGTGTTCAACTCAGCAAGCCAATGTTTGACTTCTGGAGCCAACATGATTATCAGATGGAGACAAAATTGACTTGCTGGCTCCATTTTGTTCTCCTTTATATTTACAGAGGTTGAACTCTTCATTGACAAGGACACAGGATAGACCGATACTTAACATGTTCTGTTTGTGTTTCCAGGTTTGTTTCTTTATCACTGAAGAACTCATGGACACAACCTCAATCAAACACACCATGGACTGTACAGCGTTCCATTTCTCCCAAGCTGGGAGGTATAATTCAGCGTAAAAAAAAGAAAAAAGAGAGAATGCCAACCAATCTATCACTCTGCAGCAGAGTCAACGTCATGGGAGAAGGGGTTGATATCTTGCCCAAAGTACCTTAATAGATTAAATAATAATACTTGCATTTAATATAGCACCCATATTGTTCAACTTATATTGCTGAGATGCCTCAAATTTAATTGTCCTGTGCTGATAAGTTGTCTGTTTTCAGCTGATTCAATTTCATGAAATTGAAATTGAAGTTGAGTCGAGCGGAGCGGAGGTGCTGGGTGGTGGATTGGGGAGTGAGGAGGTCGAACAGGTAGGGAGGTGCCAGAGAGTGAAGGGATTTGTCAGTCCTTAACTGCACAACCAGCATACACTCCACTGCTATTGCTGGCACTCCGAGAGTGCACAGTCAAGGTTGAAACATTTAGGTTGTTTTTGCAGTTAAATTGACAATTTTAAAATTAATCCTTATTTTGATCTTCCAAATTGAATAATCATAGGGGAATAAAACACAAGAAAAAGAGATTTAGAGGGAAAATTTCAGCAAATTGAGTTTTTTTAATCAAATATTTATGGCATATAAATGAATATTGTATTCTCTCTCATTGTTACAGCAATTTAATGTCAAGAAAAAAAATTGTAATCTATTATTAATGAATTTTATTCTATCCATAGTAGTTTTTAATATGGTTAATTTTGCCAGCAAACTCTTAAATAAAACATTAAGGAAATAGACTGTTACAGGACAATTATTGATGTTGACTCAACACAGCACAACAATGCAAGTTGTTAAGTCCTAGAACAGCGAATTACTCATTTAAGAATCCTTGAAATATCTTTTCTCTGAGTTAAAGGGGAATGTTGTTGCAGGTGCTTTCCTTCAGATGAGACACCCACTGAGGCCCTGACCACCTATTAAGGTGGTCGTTAAAGGCACTATTCAAAAGAAGAGTTTCTCACAGTGTCTTGGCCAATAATAATAACATAACACTATTTGCATTTGATAGAGCACATCAACAAGGTAACATTCCTGGTTTTCAGCCTTCACAAGTATATAATCAAGCCTAATATATTCTTCACTCCATTAGAAGTGCTTTGAGAAGACAAGAGAAGGCACTCCGTCAAATGCAAGGATTACTTTTAGTAGCAGTTTAACAATTTTCTTGTTCAATTCAATTAGCTGCTGACTTAACACAGTCAAATCAAAGGAAGTTTCCTCTACTTTCATTTAAATGTTTCTATGCTTGAAATATTTCTATGTTTGAAAAGTTATGGTTCATTATTAGAATCGTTAATAAGGTAGGTTTTGAATGGGAATGCGGAGGGAAAAAAATTCAAAAGCATAGGCTGAAGCTGCCTGGTAAAATCCTCACTCAAATTTGGGTGGACACAAGAATTTCTCAGTTATTGCAGAATAACGCACCATAAGAAAAACCAAGACCTTGTAGATAACAGCCAATGGATATAAATCTCTGCTATCGATTCAAAGTAACGTGCCACGATTTAGTTTTGCCTTATCATAAATATTATGGATTACAAATAGTTTCATTACATTTCAGACCAAACAATGGAAGAAATTCATCTCGACAGCAGAGTTGTCCAACTCAGGGGAGACGGGGGAAGAGAGAATAACTGTGCGTTGCATTGCTGGGAGCAAAATATCCATCACTGACTCCCACAAGGACTGAGGGAATTGTTGACATTTTCTCTTGTAGGCTGTTACAAATGAGTGAAAAAACAGCTGATTTTATACATCGTGGACCAAAGAAGAGGATTTCATATCATTTATCTTGCCTTGCAAGTAAGGCAATATTGCTTATTGTTTAAAAACATACTTATGATTTTACAAAAACATGTAAAGGTTATGCAGTAAATTTAGAGCAGTTTATTGACATACTTAATGCATTTTATTTAGGTTACACTTTGTTGCATTGTGTGTATCAAACCCTGCTTTAATATCTAGGTAGCTGAACAATTGTTAGAAAGCTGGCAACCATAAAATGTTAAATTCTGCCAAGCAAATATATTCCATTAGACTGAGTAAGTCAGCAGTAAATGTAATTAGTACATAATTAAAAGCGTGCTGAACCAGCATTGTGTCTTCACAATATGTCTCTAATGTGTATAAGTGCACTAGAGTCAACAGGAATGAAGTGCAACACATAACATGGCTCTATAAAACACAGCAGAATTTGGAATAGGACCATATAACTCAGGACTGTACAATAAATAAATAACAATAATAAAACAACATCTTGTGGCTCAATATAATAAAATACTGCACAGTTCAGCACCATACAATACTACGTTGGCTAGCACAGCTCAGCATAAGGTAATCTAACGCTACAGAATATAGCTCAACACAATGCTGAACAGCACAATACAACACTGATCAGGTCAACTCAGCACAATGCAATACAGGCGATCTTGGCAGAATATGACATAATACAACACAGGACAATACAACTGAACACTGCAGCTCTTAGTACCGCACAGCAGAAAGCAACACTGCACAATACATCACAGCTCAGTATAATTTAACATGTCAGTTTAACAAAATCGTATAACACATCTTAGATCAATGCAATACAGTACAATGCAGAGTAGCACAATGTAATATTGCAACCCAGTGCAATACAATTAGTGCGCAGATTACTGCTGTGAAAAATGTGTGTGTGCCTTATCACGTCAAAACGACATCTCAAAATGCTTCACACGGTTTACTGTGAAATGGAGTGACCGTGTATTTGGATGCAAACCAAAAAGACAATAGAAATTTAATTTATTATCATGTGGTAATCGGCTAAATCAATAGTTATTGACAACAGATACTGATCAGAGAACTCAGTAAAACTTAAATCAGTTATTGATCATGATGGGATCTAGTAATCTACAAAAGACACAAAATCAAACAGTAGGAACTGCATCAACAAATGCTCAAAGGTGATAAAGAAAATCTACATCAAACATTTATCATGACTTAACAGGAAGTCCTATCCAGGATAAAAAAACATACATCAGAAGAAATCTAACCTGCGTACTAATAATAAGAGTTAATTCAAATCTACGTATCAATCTCTTATCAATAGTAATTTACCAGAACCGATGAATCAAATCATAAGAAATCTACACAAGGCAATAATCAGTCTGATGCATTTAAATCCAGATTTGACATTAATCGTTCAGATCAATAAAAATCTACATGAAGTGACAATCAACTGGATCATTAGATTACAATGTAGGCATATTAGACATCGATTACAGGAATAAATAGAAATTTACCAGTTCAATAGAAACCTAAATCACATAATAATCAGCAAGGTAAACACACATCGATATGGGAGAAGATCAGAGGGATTAGAAGGAATCAACAATAGACACTGATCAGATGAGTAAATAAGAACATGAGAAAATAACACAAAAAGGACTTCATTCCAATGATGCCCACTGCACCCAAAGACCATTGAAAACCTACTTTATTAACTTCATCCCATCCATTTGAAATTTTGCCCACAAAATATACAGTCAATTCACTTTACAGTATATTCTGTGAAGTGCTTTGAGATGATTCGAAGATGTGATGAGGCGCTATATCAAATGCAAGGATTATTACTATTATTATTTTGCACGTCAACCAACTTTTGAGGTTGATAAAAATGAATCCATCTCTTAAAAATATCCTAATGGCAAGATCCTAATGGGACTGAACTGTTTCTGAGGAGTGCAGCCTGACAAAAGTCCAGGTAGGTTCTCAGTAATCCAACTACCCAAGGTACTGTTGATGGATGACGGGCCAGGCTGTTCTTATAAGTGAGAACTGGAAGTATAGACATCTCCTCATCCCCGCAAAACCAAGTCTTAACAAATTGGTTGGCTGACACAAGCTGAACAAGTAGTTCAGTCAAGACCAACTATGGATTGATTCATCATGAGCTCCAAAGGCAATCAACTTAAAGCCCCCACTACTTTCATAATTGGTTGAACAGCAATTTAGTGCTCTCATTTTTCTGTAAGTACATGGCCTTTTCGCATACTATTACATATTCCTTTTCACTATTACTTGTTACAAAAGTTAATGTTTCCTCATATTTCTATATGTGAAAGCTTACTAAGATGGATCCTGTTAGCATTTGTAGGAATTGATCAGAAAAACATGCTTTCCAATGTTGATATTCTGCTATTAATTCTGAATTAACCTCTTAGTTGGCCTTATATGAATAGGTTTCCTTATAAAGGTAGTTAAAAACTATTATATTCTTGTTGTTATAGAGTCATTTCAATTGGTTGCTCTACTGTCTTTACTAATATTATCACATTATGTTCAAGTAGCTTAGCAGAATTTAAAACTAACACAATAATTAACAACTAACACTAACACAGTAATTTCTGTCCGTATGAACCAAACTGTTTTTTTCTTATAATTTCTGCAACATAAAGAATTTCTCACTCTCCGATCAATTGGTTTGTTAATCATCTAGGTTAGTCATTGATCAGTTAGTACAGCATTAGTCCCAAACAGATAGTGATCAAGAGTTCAATGGGATTATACATCATAGATATTGATTACAGACATTAGTAATATTCATATCACACCGTGTTCAATTCGATCAATATATTACGGACACTAATCAAAGTGATCCATTAGGTATCAACATTAGGCACTGCTTACCTGGGTGAACAGAATTATTCATCCCATAATAATTGTCTAAATAAATCATTTATCCGAAGGGTCAATTGAAATGTTCATTAGCCACTGGTGCGTTTAACATGCATCTCGATCACTCTGCTTAACTATGTCAAAGAAAAATTACATTACACAATGAACAGCAAGGTTCATAGAAATCTACATTGCAGAGATTGATCAATGCAAGATAAATGTGCATTGCACACTGATCAACTGCATCAATCCAAATCTACATCAGGCTTTAATGAGCTGGATCATTTGAAATCTAAATGCGATCCTGATCAGACAGACTGATAAATCAGGCACAAGTACAAACACATACTATATTAACAATTAGTGTGTAAATAAAACAGAATTTTATCACATACAAAGCACACACTGCAGACACACTGTAATAATTAGATGGTTTAATAATTGGATGGTTTGACCCCAAATATCAAAGGATTAGACATTCAGGGGTGCTTCCCAGTGGTCAGAAAAATTTATTGACCTTTGCAGGAGAATACAGCTCATTCTTGGCCAGACAATAATATTGCCACCTATGATACAAATTTATTATGGATTTTTCCCATTATCAACTCATAGCGATGATGTTAGAAAGTCCCCACGACTGGCAGAGAATATGATGCTCTTGCCAACCACCCTTAGTAAATAAACTATAAGATGATTTGGCTTAAACTAAACCGGGTTATCAAAGCATGCCATTTAAATAGAGCGCAAATAGAAATAATGGTTTGGCAATTCCATAAATACAGGATGTAAACATCTAGAAAACAGAAAAGATATACCAGTTTTAAATACCTTTGCTGTGATTTCTTATTTTATGAGAATACTGCAATTCCCAAAACAAGTGGCGGAAGGTACTTAATGTGTAATGTCAAGTTTGCTTCCAATCCAAATGGTGCACTCTTACTCCACAAAATCAAAACAACATTACCTCTATTAAACGCTCCTTTGGTTATTTCTTTCTGATGATTTGTGTCGCACATTTAATCGTGGTGAGTAATCTCACTCATTAAATCAAACTCATCGACGTGTCATAGAAATACTGCACAAAACGCCACCATAAGTGAGAACCTTAATCTCTTAACAGTTCAACCATGAATAACTGGTCGGAAATCAAATGTCTCATAACTCTCATTGCCTTTTTCCCAAACCTGCATAATCAGTTTTTTTTTACTACTGTATCGTGCTTGCAATGAGGCCACAGTATAATCCGTAATAATTTGTAAACAGTATTATAATCTGCAACTGTGTTTACCCATTTGCAAATATCAAATTGTGAGATTTGTAAAACCGTGAATGGTGAATTCCAAACCCACAAAGTCCAAAAAAGGTCAGGGAGCAAAATGCTAATGGTCAAAAATTCCACAGCTATATTGCTGACAATGCAGATTATTTATCTACTTAAACAGATGTAGTAATTCATCTCCTTCAGTCATTTTATAGCACAAATAATTATCGACCATTCTCAATGACTCCATTTACAGCAGTAAAAACTAATGCCATTTTCTCACATATGTCATGAATACTAAATACCAGCCTGCGTAGCAAATGGATCAATTTGCACCCAGTCTTACCCTTTAAGATCGCATTGTCTGAAAATGTAAGGTCCCACTGAAATGAGGAACAGTCTTCTATTCTGTTTTAATTTGGAAGCCAGTTTTCTGCAGTTCTTAAAAAGAACTAACTTCCAAATTAAGACCGAATTATAGCCACAATATCAACCACTGAGCACAGCCGGAGAAAACCTTTGATTTTCTCTCTGAATAAAACTTTCGAATCGAAACAGAGACAGACAAAGTGCATAGAGGAATCCAAATGGTTACCAGCAATAGACTGTATGTACTTCCCAATTGTTTCGATTATAATTTTGCGTGTATCGGAGAATGTTGGCTTGGCCTGTCTGAATCCATTGTAAATCACTGTGTAGTCCCACAGGCTGGAACGCCTGGTCTTGTAAATCTCTGCAGCATATCAGAAAGGCACCATGAACAGAGGTGGGAATAGTAAGCTTTGCCTTTTTTTATATCTTGATTGCACTCACTATACAAATGTTCAATGTGATCTTGTGTCTTTGCATTTCTTCACTGAGTTATTATATCGAACCAAATCTCATTCAGTCCCTTTCCCTAGTGCAAAATAAAACCTCTCCATTTCCCTCCTCTTTAATGCACTGGGACCACTCGGAGACCAAGAGAGCAAGAAACTGCTGGAGAGCCGTGAATGCAGTTTGAAGCAAAAATGTTTCTGCAACATTTATGACGCTCTTCTGTGCTACATTAGTTCCAAAAACAGCGCAGCTAATACATCTACTTATACAAGCTAACAGCCTCTGAGACCTGATAGACGCACAGCTTTTCTTTTATTATAAATTTACTTCATAAAAACAAAAGCAGCCCTTTATACAGTTTCTAGCTGAGTTTTTCTGACGTCTATCAAATGCATTAAATGGCTTTGAAATCTGTCCATTCCAAGGCCAATCAGCGGCCTGGAAATTTCAAATGTAAAATCACATTTTCAAGCGACTTACTTTATTTCAAAACAGTGTATACCCCTTCACTACCAATATCACGATATTTACCAGTTAACTTAAAAAAAACCTGCACATTCAATGATGCATCCTTTTACTTTTTTGTCTTGTTGCAGTTTCTTTCCCCATCCAGTTTGTCACCACCTGTGCTTCTCCTATAGTCCAAAAGTAGGAGTTGAGAGATTTAGAGGTCAGGGAGCAGCCTGGCTCATCGATTTCCCTATGATGTAGAATCATTTACGCTCAAACAATGCGATGCTAATGAACAGAAGTAGTTTTCTTGTCTTCTCTGTCCTTTTAACATCTAACATTTTGCAGCAAGGAATTCCATTTGCATTATAATATCTAATCATGCACATTACTCCAAAGGGAATTCTCAAAGTGAAAGGGAGGTTGATTTTGTTCAATAAACAGAGAGGGTTGTAACAGCGTGGAATATCTTACCACAAATGAGTGAAGAAGCTGAATCCATTACAGTATTTAAAATGGAATTGGATAAATGCTTGAGGAATATTAATATTAAGATATACAGGGTTGAGCAGATTTCTCCAAAGAAAGAGCGAGGACCAGTGTGGTCTGAATATCGTCCATCTATGCTGCCAACATTGCACCAACCTATGTGTACAAAAGCACATGGGCTGAAATGTTACAAGGCAGTGGAACTTCAAGAAGCTCCGCTGACACCATCCCTGTGTTGATGGAAGGATCAATAATAATCCCTCCAAAAACACAATAATAAATTGGTCATTTTCAATCCACGACTGTTTGTGGGACATTGCTGTGCACAATTGGCTGCCGTGTTTCGCCCACAAACATACGGTCAATTCACTTTACAGTCTATTCTGTGAAGCGCTTTGAGACATCGAGAAGACATGAAAAGCACTATATCAAATGCAAGGAT
Organism: Callorhinchus milii; assembly: GCF_018977255.1. Taxonomy (NCBI): domain Eukaryota; kingdom Metazoa; phylum Chordata; class Chondrichthyes; order Chimaeriformes; family Callorhinchidae; genus Callorhinchus; species Callorhinchus milii. Next base: position 20,308,907 of record NW_024704746.1, read on the forward strand.
TATTATTATTATTATTATCACGCCAGAAATATGAACCTTTCAAATGCAAACTGACCTGTACTACATATCGAAGAGCTTCCCTTTTTATTTCGGATTTCCAACTGTCCTTGTGATTTTATAGTATTGGGTTGATGTCGTTTTCAATGCACACTGTTTCTTTCCCTTTTGGTTTTGATCAGTTATGCAGTCAGCAGTTCATTACCCTCCATTGTAACTGGTATCACATTTTATTATACGAATGGCAAGCTGCTTGAGTAAAATAAAATGTTGCTTATTAACTACCAAGCAAGTAGTGTTTCATCTCAACATTTTATTTTAGAGTTAAAGTAGACATTATAAAGCCTACTTATTGCAGCACCTTTTGAGAATCAAGACCTGTAAGGAGAGTAATGAAACATTTCCTTGTGTTTCAAAAAGACAAAGCTGTTTAAAACCAGTGAAAATTAATTGCTAAGGGCATTTTCTTTAAATCTGCAATAAATTATAGTATTGCTTATTTTATTCATGATTTTTCTATATTAAAGCAGAGCAAGTAAAGCTAGCATCTTTCTTTAGTCCTTAAACTTCTGCTCCATGTCGGTCATAGCCATAATTTAAAGAGAGTTCCTTGGTGTGGTGCAAGATGTAATATATGGTCTACAGAAAAATTGGTGAGAGCTGATTGCTAACTGGGTGGACACATGTTCCGTGAAGCTGAAAAGTTGCGAGAACTACTGTCAGGCCATGGTGAAAAGTATTGAGATTGTCAAAACGTGTTGGTGGCATACCATTAATCACAGTCAACAGCAACAACAACAACTTCCACTTATATAACGCCCTCCACGCTGGGTAACGTCTTAGAGCGCTTAACATAGAATCATAGAATGTTACGGCACAAAGGAGGCCATTCGGCCCATCGAGTCTGTGCCGGCTCTTTGACAGAGCAACTGACTTTTATTAACCCCACTCACCAGCTTTCTCCCCATAACCCTGCAAACCTGTCTTCTCCAGATACCTATCCAGTTCTCTCTTAACAGCGGTGAAGCCTGACTCACTGGAGGAGTCGGTGAGAAAAACGTAAAAACAATGCCGGAAAACTTCAACAAATGTAACAAGAACTGGGGAAACAGACAGTGACTTTTTACGCCATTGAGCATCTTCCATCAGTTTATTAGATCTTGGCAGATCTTTTAATCTCTTTCAAGAGCTGGTGAAATAGACATCACTTTGCAGTCCTACAGGAAAGAGGTATACAGCCAGGCACAGCTGGGTATCACCTTCACCTTTAAGAGGGAAGGCATTTATCCAATTCCCTTTTAAATGCTGTAATGGATTCAGCTTCAACACTCGCTTGTGGTAAGGTCTTCCACGCTGTTACAACCCTCTCGGTTTAACTGAACAAGATCAACCTCCCTTTCACTTTGAGTCACTGTGTAGTCCCAAATTATCCCATTCGGTTTGTTTAAAAATATTAGCAATACGAAGAATTAAAGAGTGAGATTTGTATCAATGGGAGAAAAGAAACTTGAACCAGCAAACATGATTCCAATGTTCCCAAGTGGTAAGCACGCTTGAGGAAATCGTGGAAATGTGGTTATTAGAGACTGATAAAAGGGAGGAGGAAGCAGCAGAAAGATACTAACAATACAATATATTTATTTATATAGTGCCTTTCATGTCGGGTGAACATCTCAAAGTGTGACGATGCCACTTGAGCTGGGGGTTGGAGCGTGACCAAATGCACAGTCGAAGAGGTACATTTTGAGCCAAATGCCTTGAAGGAGGGGAGGAAGCAAAGCAAGAACTTTAGAACTGAGATCAGAAAGCATTTCTTCACAGAGTGTGATGAAGATGAGGAATGCTCTGCCCCAGAAAGCTGCTGAGGCAGAATTAATCAGGATGTTTAAAACAGAGATAGATACTTGGGTCGCAGAGGGATGAAGGTGTACAGTGAAATGGCTGGACAGTGAGATTAAAAGATCTGCCAAGATCTAATAAACCGATGGAAGATGCTCAATGGCCTGAATGGCTTCCTCGTGTTTCTGTTTTCCTATGTTCCAAGCATTTTTCGCACAAGGTAGCAATGTGGAAACTGGAGACTGAAGGAAAGTAAAAGAAACAGGAAGTCGCAATGGCAGAACAAGCAGCATCGAGCACAAGGCAATTAGAAGATCCAGCCCACATTCAGTTAAATAGTTAATTTATATTAATTGATTAATCCAATGTATTCCAAATTGTAAAGAAAGAAATAACATAATTGGTTTCTCAAATTGTTTATCAGAAAAGCTGTTTTACTTACAGAATGTTAGGGAACAGAGATGCTGAGCATCATACTCCATTTGCTTTCAATCTCTCCGCCTGGCCTCCTGTTTACCTCTCTTCAGATCACACCTGAAGACCTTCCTCCTCGACCACGCCTACGGTCAACTTTCCCCTCTCCCAGTCTCAGCATTAAGCTCCGCCACGTTTAAGCGCTCCGAGATGCCACCCCACGTGAAGGGCAATATACAAATGCAAGTTGTTTTTGTTACATCATTGTTGCATTCATGATTTGCTTCAGTATTGCTGAAGTTCTATTCGCCCCACTATCATACCAAGTGAATGGCGGGTTCAAGACTATTTAGCAACTGTGACAAATTGCTAATATTAGCACTAGAAGCGCCATCATTTTGCTCGACCGTATATTTTGACAAATCTCAAAAGCCATGTCCACGGCCTGTTCTAATGACCGAGTCTGATCTGCAATTTTCTTTATTTTCCAAGAGTGATTTATGACCCATTCTAACCACTGAACCGGAGTAATCTTCATCTCACTCCCTTTGTGCTCTGTTAATTATTGCACCCAACTGCTGCTTATCCATCCAACCAAGTCTGCTTTGCAGTTTCTCCCACCCACTAAGCTTGATTAGAGATCTCGTTTAATTCCTAAGACAAATCTATGGCCTTTTCTAATTCAATTTTTCTCAACACCAAGCTTTACTCATAAGTTACCAAAAAATCTAAACTCCATCCACAGCCTGTCAGAATCCCTGTGGCCTACCCAAAGCCTGTCCCAATTATTAAACTCCATCCACTGCCTGTTTGAGTTCCTGAGGCCTGTCTACAGTCATCGGACTGTTAAATAATCAAAGTGAAGTCAGTTAGAATAATTCATAATGACAGAAAAATCAATTGACTGATTTTGATGACTGCTTTCATTTAACTTTTACAAAAAAGGAAACCTCCTTGTTCTTAGATAATTTTTGATGTGATATTTTCTAAAACTTTCACACCAATAAATGGATAATTTTGCTACTCACTCCTTTATGTTAATTGGCTTTGCATGAAAAACTGGATAGCTCAGCTGAATAACCTTCAGTTGATGCACACAACATGCACCTTTACATCTCAGTAAATGGATAAGATATTTCTAATGTACCAAGATAATGAATAACACATAATTTCTTCCAGGTTTACATATACAATTGAAAAATATTGCAGAGAAGAAATGAATGCTCTTCTGTATTCATTTTTTTAGTTGTTCATGCCAATGTAATCCATGCTCACAGACATATTGACAGGATTGGTGTAGCTCACCCTGAACATCAGATCATGTTGAGGGGAGACAATATCCTGCTGTTTATGAAGGAAGATGACTATATATGTGTATTGATCCATAGTTTCTCCTTGTAATCCAATATTATGTTGCCTCTTTATTTCTCTATATTAAAGGGTTCTGTATAACACTGTAACAAACACTGGGAACAGTTGCAGGGAGGGCTCGGACCTATCTCTAAGCACCTTGGAGGTGGGTTCACAGCGGGCACAACAGTTTGCCAAGGCCCCTCGCATGAGGACCTGGATTCCGGTTTGCAGCATTGAATTTAGACCTAGAGAACATCAAGCTGGTTGCCACGTCACAAGTCATCATGTAAAGGTCCTCCCACCACGCTGAAGGCAGATGCCCACTAGATAGCTGATGAGGAAACTCCGAGGCTTGAGGGCAACAGGTGCTGGAAGGCATTACCTGGAGTCCAAGTTCGTGACTTGTTCGTACATCCAGCAGCTGGATACCACTTTGATTGACCTGCAGAGAGGTAAGCAGCTGCTGCTTAAACTCCGAACCTCCAACTGGTGGATCCATTGCTCAATAGGAAGGGACGTGTTCCCGAGATGTGGACGGAAAGATGGTGGCAATACTCGCACGCATTCCATTCCAGAAAGTTATCTCTGGAATTTCCATGTGTAGGTGGGATGCATGGAATTCTCAGTTTAGTTTGGATACTCTTAAACACAGTGATGGGTTTCCGTATTGTGTCAGACACTTGACTGACCAAAAAAACATACTGTAAAAATGTATTTCAGGGAAACCGTATAGAGCAGATGTGTTTGGCAGCCCCTACAAAAGCACATGCACCTACCTACCTTGGTACGTAATGTCCTATCCACATGAGTCAAGCCTCAGGAAGTGCAGCCATATACCAAGTTCATCACAGCCAATTCACAATGAATTTCCCTGCTCTCATCAAATATGTCATCCTTTGGTGCTGGGAAGAATTCACACTCCTATCATCATAGTGAGATCCCAGCATGTTATACTGTAGCTGTCTATTAAATGCTTCTGCTTCGGCTGATCTCTTTTATATTAATTTTCCTCCACTAGTTAACCTTATTCGAGAGAGGGAAAAAAATTACATTTAACATTCAAAGCTCTAATTGAATTTGTTAGAGTCAGTTTGCACATTGCTTAGGATCTTGTTTAAATCTGTGAATAATACATGGATAGATGGTTACTTTACATGTACATAGAGGACCTGTGTTTTATGGAAAATAAACCAACAAGTGGGACCAGCTGTGTGGAAGCTCACAAGGCTGCAGTGTTTATGTTTTGTAACATCTGTTTCTGACATATATCTGATTCATAAAATGTTTGGAGCATTTTTTCACCGTAATGGCCAAATGTTTCCACTCCTCCTTTCCTCCTCCCTTGTTGTGTTGGGGAATGGTTCCGCTACAATGGTCTTCCTCACCCAAGTAACCATTCCTCACGTGTGAGCCCAGGCATTGAGTGTTGGCTGGAGAGTTCACCATGGTTGGATGGGAGGAAATCAGAGTTGAATCTGATCCTGATCTGATGTCCACTTACATACATTTTCCATCAGTAGGAACTTAATAGAAAAAAAGAGTATGAACTCTTGTGTTTTTTCCATCTCCCTAGACCAGAGTACTCATGTCGATTGCAGCATCCGAACTGTGAATTGGCTCAGACCAACTAGTTCAAAACAGATTGAGAATCAAAGCTATGTCTTTCAGCTCTGTATGCCTTATCATTAACTAAGCAGTGCATTTCCTCATCATGGATGCCCCTTGAAATATTGTAAACCTCACTGAAGAAGTTTGAAATTAATTTGAATTAATTAATTCCTGCTTTAGCTTGTTACGTTGGCATTTGTTGGTGTTGCGATGCGATCCAGCATATTTATTACTATCAGTTTGAGACTGGAACTTGTCAATCGCTCTAACCTCCCTATCGGGTTTGAAGATCTATCACTTTACCTTCTTTCACAACCTCCTCAAAATCATTGAATACTCTCTAAAAATTGTAACATTTCTCATCTCAGCATCAGCTTTCTTAACAATTCAATACATTCTTAAAATGTTAGACATTCATCTCACTGTTTTAAAATAATTTGACATTGGTAGTCATGATAGCACGGTACGAAAACATTAGAACAATCGTTCTACTGTCCTCATTAGAAGCATAGCCATCAAACTTAAACCACCATTTTTTGGGGCTCAACTGCCATTAAAATATTGATGGGTGATATAAAGCAGCCATCCAATGATGATATTGAGTACTCTACAATCAAAGTCTATTTTATTCACCCCTCTTGGTTCTGGGAAGTAATTGTTCAGATATTTTCATCCAGCAGTACTTAACACTAGCAAATCTGAACAAGAAAATGACTTTCGCTTTGAGAACAGGCAATATATAATTTGCCCTATCATAGATTCTATTCATTATTTAATCTCCTGAGTGTGATGACTGACCAAAGGTGAAATTTGGAAGATGGCAAAACTCTGTGAAATTTCTCCCCAAATCCTCATGAGATTCCAAGCCATCAATCTAACCTTACAAACTCACCAACTAACAGCATTCTACGGATGACATGTCTATTTCCATAGCAGTGCCACAACCATTGTGCTTCACAAGGTATTTAATCATTTCACTTTGCACTTGTACTATAAAGCTCAATCTTGCACTTAACTACAAATTGATCCAACTTTTCTGAAAAAAAACCTTCAATAGCATGGCAGTAACTACTTTTAATTGCTGATTTTCTCCAACCTAATTCTCTGAATAGAAGTTTACAATCCACTAAACTGCATAATATCTAAATGCAGGGCTATCTTTGTGATATAATGCACGGCTGACTTCATGAGAAAGTGCAGAAATGCATAGCCTGTGTAGTCACAAAGCACACCTATGCTGTGTTTATACTGCATATTGGTTAGTGAACCTTGACCAAATGTGCAGTATAAATGGAGTTGAGCAAGTAAAAATACAAAGATCCTATTTTGCCATTGGATATATGGATATATCCAGGATAAGCAGGTGGGAAGGGAAAAGTTATAATTCCAATAAGAAATGATGTGGAGCAGAAAGCATATGTCGGTCAACCAGCAGTAAATACACAGTAAAAATGTAATGCGTGAGATTCATACTCCATTTAATAACATGTAAACAAAACTAAGTGCACAAGGCTTAATCTTATAGTCTGAGAATTGTTGCTTGTGGTTCATCCAAGTGGACCGTAAAACATACCTAGCACCAAATGCCAATCACATATTATTTAATGGAGCTTAAATGTACTTGTATCATAATGACATTTTCACCTCGAGTCAATTAGTCACATTTGATGAGATTTTAATGCACCAATTTACATATGCTATTGCATTTACATAAAGCTAGTTTCAATGAATGAGCAAAATTAACCCCTATTTTGAGCTGTGTTTATCTTTTTTTCTAGTTTTATGCACCACTTGACATTTCTTGAGATTGTTACAAACTTCTTTAGATGATGGAACATATTTCGTTTGAAAACTTCAATACGAATTCCCTTTGTGATTCGATCATTCTTATGGTCTGAACACTTTAAGCTCTTTTACCCTCACCTTTTTCTAAATGAATGCATTATTTAATTTAAGTGAATGTACTGATTTGAATAAATGGTTGGTTGAAAGATTGTTAAGACTTTTTAGTGTGCGTTGTACCTGCTTAAAATTCTGATCCATTGGTTACATGAATGCAAAAGTTATGCTTGTGGTTCTCATCCCAGCTGGCCAACCTACAAAAGATCATTCATTTGTGAGGTTTCCACATCATAAAAACATGCCTGATGGAGCAACTTATACACTATATTTTACCATACAAATTTCATCACGTTTAAGTCTCCCGATCTAACTCACATCAATCAAAATCTCCACTGATTTGACAGATAGAATAACGGGAGCTCACACTTAATGATATTTAAAAGATCAGCAAAATGTTGCATCCCAGTCAACTGATAATTAAAGAATAGTACTTCATTGCCTCCAAAGCTTTGTACCATTTCATGCATTCCTTACAGACAGACCAGATATCAAAATGGAAATCTCTGTTCTCAGCGTTTGCAAAGAGAAACCGAGCCACTGATTTCAATAGAAATTGATTAATCGTGTAATCCATGTAATTGTGTAAATATCTCCAGTCCAAAAGTTCCGTAGTTTGTAATTAAAAAGGAAGAATCGTGCAGCACACATTTGAAGGGAAGAGATTGTGTATCGTATAATTAAAGATGGATTGTACTTTTTGAATTAAAGGATGGGTTGATACATTCGAAGGCTAAAGGAACACAAGGTATCATGCAATCAGATGGGAAGGGCTGCACCTTATGCAATTAAAGGTCAGAAATTGACCTGCAGTGAGTAGAACTAACAGGCTTCTCTCCTGTGAGGACTGTAATGCTTCATAAATCAAATCACAATAGAAACAATTATTTTTATGCATAAACACTTTGATCCATGGTTTGCAACACTAATCGGGTGTGAAGGAGGTAAATGACTTGACAGAAACGTATGGAGTCCTGAAGATCACTGCGACTTTTCCTTTGCTAGAGGTAAAATGCAGTGTTTTGTTACCAGTAAAGGGTATGGTCCAATGTTTTCCTGCCTCTTGTCATAAGTCAGAAAATGATTTTATTGGCCACAAAATGGTGCCCACATGGTCTTCTTTTTCTATCCTGCCTAATTTAGGTTATTATGATAAAAATAATAATTCTTGCATTTGATTTATCACCCATAACTCTGAGAACATTTCACAAAGTGAATGCAACATGTTTTTTTCCCCTCCGCATTTTTGAGGGCTACTTATTTTACTGCCACTGATCCTAAAGTTTAGGATGTTCAATCGGGATGTTAAAAGTCATGTTCAAACAGCACTGAGACTCCTCTTTTATCAGTGGGGATTGGAACTCCGAATCTCTGTGAATTTAAATCTTCACCAGGGTTCCCCAGTGTGGCGGAAAATCAGGATTGTGTTGTAGTAGAATGCGACAGAAGGAGGAGTTAATTGCACGATTTGGATACTCAGTGAGATGGGTACTTGTGTGTCAGCCTGGCACCATAGTACCACTCACACCGCTGAGTAAGAAGGTTGTGGATTCAAGCCCCACTTGAATTTGGGATTTGGAATCACATAGTCTAAGCTGACGCTCCAATGTCAGTGCAGAGGTTGTTGCATTGTTGTCCTTCAGATGAGACGTTAAACCGAGATCCCTGTAAGGGTAGACGTTAAAGATCCCACGGCACTATTTTTGCAAAGAGAAGGGGGTTTCTCCCGGTGTCCTGGCCAACATTCCCCCAAATAAAATTGGTCGCTCGCTCCATTGCTGTTTGTGGGACACTGCTGTGTGCAATTGGCTGCTGCGTTTCGCCCACAAAATACACAGTCACTCCACTTTACAGTATGTCTGTGAAGATGTCTCGAAGGTAACTCATTGGGATCATTGCATGATTCCACCATAATAATGTTATTAGGTTTTACACACATTTTAATTATTATATACTGAAAGATATTACAAAAAGCAATTAAATTATATTGACTTTAGTCTGCTAGCATAGATTAAGGCTCAAGTCTGCAATGAGAAGGAGTTATTAAGAAAGGAACTAGGATACATCTTAGTGCAAGTCTGAGTTCATTATTTTGCAGATGTGCTTAAATTATAAAAAGATGTGTCAAGGCTCGGACCAGAGAGAAATTGGAACAATGGAATATATCCAGAAATCGAACAGTAGAAATTAATGAGGAAAGAAATAACTACAGTCATTGTCGAACAGCATTAACCACAAAGAAAAAAATTGTGAGCAACTGACCCATAGGAGAATACACACCATAAATATTTAAACTAAGAGTCTCAAGATGTGTTGAATACTGATCCAGAGAATGTAAATACAGTCATCTAGCAAAATTAGAAGAACGTCTAAATTGAAATAGCAAATCGAACGATGAGCAGTATCAGAAGAGATACAGTCAACCTCGCATAAATCTTATTTTTATAAATCGTATAATTGCCCAAGTCTTACATGGACTTGAGTCCCATTCAGTTTTCTATCAAAACCACTTGGATTTTTTGGCACTTGTCGCATTTATCATTTGCTAACTCATAAAGCCGCTCCCCTATCCTCCGTTCTCTCCCACACATAACGACCGGGGTGCATTGAATCGAAGGAAATGACCCATTGATCCATGCGCATAAGAATTTCATTTCCTGTGATTCAATGCGATTCCAATGCTCGCCAGTAAGTGTGCATGCGGTAACAGGACAAGACGCATTGAATCACAGGAAACATAGTTTCAGACTTCAAGATCCTCACCCTTGTATTCAAGTTCCTGCACTCCTCTGCACCCCCCAACGTCTCTGACCTCCTCTCTCCTCAAAACAGTACCCGTTGCCTTCGTTCCCCCCGGTCTGGCCTCTTCCTTGTCCTCAGAGTCCTCCACTCCACCCTCGGCAGCCATACCTTCAGCCACTATGCCCCGAGGCTCTGGAACTCCCTTCCTCACTCCCTGCGTCTCGCCCCCTCTCTTCCTATTTTCAGGTCTCTGCTGAAGACCTTTCTTTTTGACCGCACCTTTGGTCACCTTCCCCCCCCTCACCACCTGGCTCGGCCCCGGGATCCATTACTGTAAAGCACTCTGAGACGCCGTCTGGCGTGGAAGACGCTATATAAATCCAAGTTGTCGTCGTTGTTGTTGTTGTAGTTAAAACCCACTTACCGGCTGCATTGAATTACTCATATTGACTAAATCTGTTTTTATATGAATTATACAGTTTGCCTGTAACTCTGACTTTACGTGAGTCATATTAAATGTGATGATTCCGCCTCATACAACTTATGTGAATTTTACTATATGAGGATTTACAAGCAGAAATGAATCACTTGGAAGAAACCTAATTTGGTAGAGCAATGCCACATTAAATCATTGCAAGTGCGGTTAAAATAGATAAATGAATTCAAAATTATGTAAAAGATATTGGGAAATACATACAAAAAAGGCAAATCAAAAGCTCTAATCACTGCAGTGCAAAAGCTAATACAATATTAGAAAAAGGAAACCAAAGAGATACTGCTAGATTATGTAAAAATTATTTGTTTTGATAATGTTTATTTATAGACTGATTGCATCCTGATGTTAATCCTAATAGAACTAAAACCAAGTTTTCAAAAGGAGTTTGCATTACTGTGCATGTTATATAAATTTCATGTTTGAAACTGACAGGATTATGATCCTTAAAACAAGGGAAAATGTAGCAAATATAAAGGAGATGTAATGATAGGTGATTTGGGCTATAAGTCATTGTAAGGAACAGAATAAAAGATTAAAAAATTTCATCTTGACTGTTAGTTTTTTTAATAGCCTCACCATTATAGTCTGAGTTTGACTTATAACTCTAATAGAGAAAGCCAGATACCATCGAAACATTACTAAAGTTAATTTGATTTATCAACTAATAATTAAATAATGTAAAGAATTTTCTACTGTGTTAAACCTATTCCTAACTTTCAAAATTGACTTTATTACTGCTCAAATGAAACTTAAACACTTAGCAAGTCATTAACTACATTACATATAGTCATTACTTACAAAAATTCCAAGTTGGGAAATCCACCTACAGTATAATTTTAATGAGACAATGAAAGAGACTTTAATAGCTCTAGTTTGTATCTTTATCATTTCATAAGGTTGACTAGACATACATTTGTACTGGCACTCTAATTTGATTATGCATATGCTTTGAATGCTAGCACTATTGTAAAGTTAATGAGATGCATTTTCATATCTTTCTTGACTTAGTGGATTGAATATTATCTGTAACCTGGTGAGTTCATCAATGTTCAACAAGATCAAATCATTTTAATAACATTTTTCAACTCCATTTCTGTTGACATTCATCGATGCTTAGCTTTTCCAACCACATTCCCCATTTCCGTAAATCACTTTGAGTATAACTGTTCCAACCCCTCAAAATCAACAGCCAGTAGAATGCAATCAGACTGTGAGCAATGTGAGTGAACGCAGTACAAAGTCCAAAATAAGACTTTTGTTTCAGTCTATTTGCCCGTTCTGCAAATTGTTTTCTTCTCTCTTTACAACCCTTGTCCTTGTTGCGTGCACGACTCCAACAGTAATGGACCGATGACCTGTTCCCAGACCTCTGCTAGTCCTCCTCAATAAATCCTTTCTTTTAAAAGAAACCGCTCGCATGTTGGTTGGCATTCTGATCAGACACAAATTAGATTGGTTATTTGATAGGAAATAACCTTATCAGATGAAATTCCTTCAATCACCCCAAGTTGAGGACGAAAGGTCACACCCAGAGTTATAAGGAGAAACATTGTGCTGTTATCAGCTGCCAAATGGAACAGGGTCCTGCTCGATTCCTGTTGCCAATCCCACGCTTTGCTGGCATGCAAAACCTGCTTTGATTTTCTAAAAACTGAGCCTGTTCCTCAATGTTGTGTCTGTCGAAATCCTTTGAGAACCAAAAGACAAGTGATAGATTGGGTGGTAATCTTTTATATTAGGCAGCACAACATTGGAGTCTAACAAAAATACATTTTTAAAAAATGACCCTGGCTTCAACTGATCTCATCAAAAAGACCTCATGGATTCAAACAAAGGAAATATTACATATTGTATTAGCCTTGGTCCACAGTCCAGAGTCATTATAGTATTTCACCCAATCTGGTGATATACTTTTCTTCCTTTATTCTCTTTAGTCATTTCCCTCTTAAATTAATCTCACATCCATCACTCTCTCTAACACTAGTCACCACATTACTCACACCTGTTACATTTCCAGTAAGAAACAAGTTGCACCACACTGTGTATATATTCCAAGTTGTTTCATTGCGTCTCACTCCAAATAGACTTCTTGAATCCAACACCTTCACCAACCTAAGTCCTTGGTCATTAAAACTGTCTTTGAATCCATCAAGTGATTCACTACTCACCTCAATAAACCTAACAATTAACATCTGACCTTGATTATTCTCCTTGTACACATTCTGGCCAACTCTTCACCATTCATGGCCTTATTCAGTTGTTACTCCAATATCATTTTTCTCTCAACTACTCTTCTTCTGCTACTTATGCACACCCACACTCAGGTTTCTCTGTCCTTTTGGCCCCATTTTCTCCCTTCCTCCAAAGGATTTCTGCTTCCTTCCTCTGGGGAGTGCAACTGTTCTCTACCTCATACTTATTGTTATTTAATTTGGACACTTCTTCCCTAAAGACATTCTCTCATTCAGCCTAGTCTGTCTCGTATGCCACTAAATGCATTGGTATTGATTCACTTTCTTCTTTTCTGAGGCTCAATGGCAATCCACCTGAGCTAAACCATGCACACTTGAACACCTAAATCAAGCTCTCACTGATATCTATACCCATGGCACTAATGTGGGGATGCTGGATAGCTGCAGAGGTCTCACTGAAACTTGTGCTGTCAGCATACCAGTGTATGCAATGCCTGAAGCAGTACTGGTCCAAGTTGTGAATGAATTCATCTCCAGTAAATATTCAAACGTGACCTTAAAGTATCCGTTGGTTAATACTGCTCTGAAGATGTCTTCTTCCAATAGATAATTGATGCTGTCGGGAACTGGAAGTGGAAATAATTTTTTTTTATATTTCTCAGCACAGTAATCACTTGATTTTGAAAAAATACAGAAAGGAATTAAAGAATGCTGCCTATTGTCTGGCAGAGATTTCAACCAAACATGAATTTGAGCTATTCCTCATATGAATATTGCAAAGATGGTAATGGTGATTTGTATCTGGGTTCCATTTGAACAATATTAAAATGCAGCCCAAGGCTAAGAATGTGCCATCCATTTCATTAATTTGTTTCAACCTCATTTGCTTTGTTTCATATTTAAATGGAGATGAACTAATATGTAGTGACAACCTGAATCTTAATTACATACAATCTACTATCTACCCAATCTCCAATCTACTGTTCAGATCACCTTAAAGCGATTGGAATTTTAAACAGAACCATGAAGATCTTATCAACAAAATTGCATTGCTATTTCAGCACCTTAAATCAAAACCCAACTGGATCGCATGATTATCTTGCATGAAAATTGCATCAGTGTGTGCAAAGTTTTTTCTTATCCTTTAATACTATCACCAGTCAATTCTTTTTGACTCAACTTAGTTGGAAGGTGAACTCAGTTTTAAATTAAGTCAATTGCTGGCAAAATGGAAATAAGGATCACTTGCTCTCAACTCCATTTGTCAAAGAATAAAAATAAAAGAGGGAGACAGCTAAGTGTATCCGAAAAAAAATTAGCCTGGTCAAAAAAATTATGGTGCATTCGTGATGAATGTCAAGAACGCTTTGGTACCAATGATGGTAAAACATGCATCGTAACAGAAACAAATATCTGCTTGGATGAGCCTTGCAGAATTAGGACAAAAATCTCCCTGGAAATGTAGAGCAAAATGCATCTTCTAGAGAGCAAACTTTGTCAGTTGCGCAAGACAGGGTATGATCCTCTCAAGCAGGAAGCTCTGCTTATTCAGACTTTGTTGAGTATATGTTTTGGAAAGAATTCAGGCTTACGGGAGTCATATTCAGAGTCACGATCTGCCCTCCACTCTCCCCAGTCCTGGACCCCCAGCTCGGGTCCGAATCTCTGAGTGTCCAGCGCCTTGGGACGTCCTCCCGACATGAAGGGCGCTATATACAAATGTAATTTTGTTGTTGTTGCTGTCTTTGGAAAATAATGAAAGGGCTGAGTAAAATGACAAAAATAAAATGTAAAGAATGTGCGCATTCCAAATGTCCAGCCTCTTGTTTGCTTAGTTTATCTTGTGGGATTGGGATCATATCAGACTAACCAAAAGATTAGGGCTTAATCATTGATCATAACCTGGAGGTAAATGAAGTAGTTATCAACAGTATAGATCAAGTAAAGGGAAACAATTTGGAGAGCAATAAATTCAATTAATGCAAGTTATGTCACCATTATATAATAACCTTTTGAGGCCGATACTAGAATAGATTGTGCAGCGTTCACCAACTTCACCAACTGCAAAGGGACATCAAAGAGGTTGAAAAGCTTTCAAGGTAACACAGATGATTTCAGGTACTAAAGGAATAAGTGATGAAGAAAGACTGAGATAGATAGAGACAATTGTTCTCACTGGAGACCAAATACAAATATTAAAACATATAGTAGTAATAATAGTAAAACATATTGTTTATAGATTGATATACGGAAACTATTTTGTTAACTGTGAACATAGGAATGGAGGCACAAATACAAAATTCACCAGCATAGATTTAGATTTTTCCCCCCCCCACAAGATAGTAGATATGTGAAGCAGATAAAAAAAAACTGTAGTTAATTCTAGATGATGTAATGCCTTTAAAAGGGGCTAGATAAATATCTAATAATTAATGCAATTGAAGCTAATAGGGGTGATACTATGGAGAAAATAAACTATCTTATGTTGCCATGAATTAATTGAGTTGACCAAAAGCACAATCAAGATGAAGGCTACAGCTGTATCATAGGATGTAATAACATTACACTGCTCACTTTTGCGTGCAGAAAGTGAAAATTCACCAAAAATAATAATTTAGTAAGGAGGGGGAGGAAGGTCGGGGTGGAATTAGACCTTTTTTTTTAAAAGGAAAATCCTACCAATGTTTTTTGTGAATTGGTTGTAAGATAAAGTTGTAAGATAAAATTCCAGTTCTATTGTGTGCAGCAACTTTAGTGATGCAAAGCTATAATGGGGAAATTCCATTCAAGGTCAACGTGGTCAATATCACTATTCGTAACACTGGTCGGAATTTCAGACCTGTGGTGTTCATATTGTATTTGGATTAGAGAGAGAATATCTCTTGTTTGGCACTGTTGAGCTACGATAAGTGAGTGCCTTTCGACTCCAGACCAGAAAAATAACCCGGACATTAATTTGCTGAAACATCAAAAGATTCACGAAAGAAACTCCTACCCCACGTTAATGAACGGCGAATGAATCCAATGCAGTTGTACATGTGTTTGCAGAAGACACAAGTCAGTTCTTTCTGAATATTAGAAGATTAACAATTTGAATGACAAATCTTCCGTCACAGAAAGTCTATAAGTTTTATTTCAAGATTAGTTCATTCCAATTTATGTAAAATTAAGAATGAATAATGACTTTTTGATAAGTTTTCGAATGTTTCTTTTGCCTCTTCAGTTTGAAACATTCATGAAAAAATATTAGATTTGTAACAATATATTCAAAGCGCTTTCCAATTTTAGAGATAATTGTTAATTAATCCCAATGTATAATAAATGTGTTATCTTCTCACAGTCATCTTATTGATTATTTATCAATAGTCTTGAATTAATGGCATCACAACCCTTAATCCTTCAGTGTGATTGTCATCATATATTGATATGAATTTCAGAGATGTTGCCACCCACCATTTCAAAAAAAGGTCTCATTAATATAATTTTTAAAAAAGAAACATAAACTGTCCACTATAAAAATAAGAGATAAACTAAAGACTAATTTAATTTCAGGAGCTAGTTATAATTAGTTATAAACTAATTTGGTTATAAAGAATATCACCTTTGATGTTTATGACATTTAGTTGAACCTCTTAAAGAGATTGTGACTTGTATTGACGCATAGATATCCATTAATCTCTTTGGAATAGGCTTCCTACAGCTTTTTCATTTCTTCTGAAGAATGGAATTAAACTACATTGGAATATTAACTAACTAGAATTAACTAACTCAAATCAGATTGTTCTTTATTTGAATTCAATACAAATTATTATGAAGTGACTAATTTACTGAATAAAAGTTAATGCCAGAATAATTCAGTTAATTATTTAAAATATTAACAATTACATTTAATTACTAATTACATTTAATATACATTTGGTTGACGACATTAATTTCATACGTAACCCAGAATTGAAGATCATTTTCAGAAATATGTTTTAATCAATCAGTTGTAATATGTGATATTATTAGTAAATGTTTGTTTTTCCATCTATTGCACTAAGAAAATACAGAGAGATTGAACTGAATCCAACTGACAACACCGTTATGACTTGTTTATATATTTCTATGTGTAGGAATTACAAGTCAAAGACAAAAGCCTATATTGGAGAACAACACCCAATTTTAAAATAATAATAATAGTTGTTGCATTTGATATAGCCACTTATCATGTCTTCGAGACTTCTCAAAGCGCTTCACAGAATATACTGTAAAGTGAATTGACTTCATATTTTGTGGGCGAAACGCAGCAGCAAATGGAATACATCTACTGGAATCTACCATCCAACAAGGTCTGCAAGTATTGAGGAAAGAACCATTAGGATTTGACTAGAGGATAGATATTAATGTCTAGATTGGAACAGGGATTATTCAGTTTGATCTAGAGAATCTTGAAATCATAGTCCAGATTGGCTACTGGCCTCCAGACTGGAAAAGTGTGCCTGAAAGATGTTCAGGATGTTTTTTGAGCTGCCAATATGTCCTTTAATGCTTTCTGGATTCTGTTCATACAGCATTCACTGAAACGTGTAACACTGTGGCATAGATTTAGTCTGAATATCGCAGCTGTTATCAGTATTCTAACTCAGATCCACGCTCTCAACCCTGGTAATTGTACTGATGCAATCTTGTCAGATATTTCCTGAAGACATTTCAGTGACTTTATTTCAGGGGCTTCTTTCATTCAGTGTAAGGCTGTCACCTCCACATTAATCTGTGAAAGCACCAACAACTTCAAAAACCTCAGCACTGCCATTCATCACCAGTTGGCATTATCCTGGAGCTTTAGTACATACAAATCAGCCAAATAAAGAGCTTTAGAAAGAAGACTTTTGAAAAAAAAAGGTTAAAATGTGTGTAATTGTGGCCTTATTTATAATAATTATCCATGTGCACACCTTCATCCAGTCTGTGGTTCGGGATACAGCACTTAGAAAAGAAACATCAATAAATCTCAGCTAATTCTGCATAATTCTACATAACTCAGTGGTGTTTTCAGTAATCATTAATTTGCCATAACTGGGCCTTATCTCACTCTGTGCAACTCGGAAACCTTTTCCTGCCAGTTTTCTGAGGAATCTTATTAATAATTTGGCACCTAGGTTCAAATATTGCAAACTCAAATAAAGTGGCAACAGGAATAATAATAACAATAATAAGAAAAAGGATAATTGGGCTTATTCTTTATAAATCATGTTTTAAAAGTGGTTCCAACAGCAAAATTCTCACTTACATAATACAACCTTGTGACATAATGACCATATTGTTTCCTAGCAATGAATGAACCTACAGTGAGTACATCACATTCATTATTCTTTTAGCCTGGACTTCACTTGGCTTCAATGTAACAGAGGTTACTTGACTTTGGTTTACACAACGACAACCACTGCACGTAAAAGAGACCGAAACTATAATAAAACTGCAAAGTAATAAACACCCTGGAGTGATTTCCAGAAGGTGATCTCATCTCAGAATTCATGACGTGATATGAACCTCTTGAGATTATTGCCCAGACTCACTGCAAGCAGGTCGTTGTTGCTTGTGTATTATTAAATATTGATATGCTTCCATTAATTTCAAAAATTGATAAATCATTTCCTGGCTGTGTTCTATGACAATTGATGTGTGCAAATTGGCTGCTGAGTTTGACTGCAAATACACAATCATTACACTTCATTAAAAAAAGACCTCTGTGAAGCGCTTTGACTTGATAAGGTGCTAAATCAAATGCAAGGATTATTTATTTGACTGATAGACCAGTGTTATCAGTTGCTACTTGAATGGGATAAAGATGCACGTTAGACACCCACAACATCTATGAGACTTACTTATGTTTAACAGTTGGATATTTTTCAAAACAGTACCTATTACCTTGGTTTATAAGAAAATTTACTGAAGCACTCTTAACTCAATATTAATTGATTCGGAACATTTAAAAAAAATATAACATTCTCCTCACCACGCTGTCAAATAGCATCAACCCTTTGTATTTAAATGCTTCATGTTACAAAGTTTCTCAATGATCTTTTCAAACTGCTGTGAATCAGCAGAAATCTTAACTAATGAGCTTATCCTGTTGAGATTGAAATATCCTCTGAAATCCCAAATTTGTAGCCTGAGGCTAATGGTGTTTTATTTATGACATTCTCTCTGCGCACTACCAAATCTAATTCGATCAATCTTAGGACAGAGAAAGGCTTTGAAATAAACACAACATATTTATAGCAGACGTTAGAAGGAAAATAATGGAAAGTTAAACCACTCTTGGCGTCTCCACCGTGGCAGAATTGCAACTTGCTGGTTTTCTCTGCTCTGCGCTTTCTGTGCTGTGCAGTGACATGTGAACGCTGTCTGTCTGTCTGTCTGGTTAGCTGTTGCAGGTTGGAGATGGTTTTGGTGGCTGGCTCCAACGCTACACGACGCTGAGATATATTCGTCAAAAACACAACAGATATCTGTTGCATAAATAAAACAATGAAGTGAAAAGTGCAATGTTAATTACAACGTGGAATCTGTTAAAAAAGTCACAAATTTCACCCCAGTGATTTTGTGAGACAGATTTCTCGGTCTTGTGCTTCATGCATTATGTTCAAATTACACTGGATATAATCCAGCAAAGTCCCTAAGTCAAGCCAGGCATTATTACTTTGGACCCCACTGTGATTGTCTACTTGAGCAAAGCTATTCAGCCTCATTCCACGGGCTTTGCTGCTCATGGCCTTGTGTGATGAACGGTACTGTTCAGAAGCAGAGCCCTGGCACCAGTGACTTACAGTCTCTTCTGTATGCAAGGAGAGAAGTCTGCTTTTCGGTGATACATTGTCAGTTTAATTGCCATGCAGCCTTTTGTGCCTTCAGATAGTCTCCATTTTACAGCCAGCTTTTCTGTTTCACTTCATCTTGGCACACCAAAGGCAGAGTTCCTGTGTCATTTAACACCATACGTAGCATGCCAGCACGTACAATGATTCTTGTGCAAGCTGTGCTTCATTTTAATAAGTGGACTCCACTCAGCTCAAGATCCTTCAGTGGACAATAATGGAGTGTGCTGATGTTAAGATGGATCTGTAAGCCACTTGCTTAATCGACCAGACAATAAATCTCAAGAAGTGCAGCTTGATGTCTACCCACATTGACATTATCATTATTTAATCGTACATTTCTCTCTATCGTTTTAATGAAGAGCTGTTTGTACATACGTTTGTGTATATCTATATGCATATATCCTCTACCCAGCTGAATTACTGCTGAAAGTCTATAGATGCTCAGTTTGGCTCAGGTGCACTCCATTTAACATTGAATTTTCCTATTCATCGAACATGGTTCTACTTATGCTCCAGGAAATAAGAGAAACAGACTCTTTATAAAAACTAATCAGCACCCACTGTATAAAAAACAGGGGACAGAAGCTGGTTTACCTGGCTATGTTTTGTAACACAGTCCTTTGTTACCAATTATTCAAAGAAAGTTAACTTTCTTATGGTAACTCACATAGTAGCACATGTAACGTTCAGAGATTGACTGTATGAAATGGAACTCCACTCAATGCTTTCCAAACCAGACCCAATAGCAACCATAGAAAGAAATATTTGACCTCTGCACCATCCCATGCATGAGACCTTTCAGCATTTGTGCAGGAAATGTGGGCTGATCTACATCACCTGTACTGTTTGGAATGCTTGACTGTATTTCTCTATCAAGCACAGCTTGTTCTGTTCGCAAGAACCAGCTCCTCACAGGCAAACAACTAAACAAGCTCACAATACATAAGCACAAGAGTTGATCCTCGGTGAAAACAACAGAACCCAATGTGTTTGCTTTAACACGGTGTGAATTACACAGGTCTGGACGTTGACACTGAGGTACACTGTAGCTGGGCAACGCCAAACATGAGTGAATTACTACCGAGATAATGCAACAAAGGAACATTGGGGAATTGAACTCCGGTCCCTCTAGTGACAGGTGGGAATCGCCAGCACTATATTAA
Source organism: Callorhinchus milii (assembly GCF_018977255.1). Classification (NCBI taxonomy): domain Eukaryota; kingdom Metazoa; phylum Chordata; class Chondrichthyes; order Chimaeriformes; family Callorhinchidae; genus Callorhinchus; species Callorhinchus milii. The sequence goes on from NW_024704746.1 coordinate 20,329,473, forward strand.
TGAAATTGTCAGCTTTTGCAGATTATGCGTTTCAGAATAAATCATCGCTATATTAATTTTTTGGTCAAATTCCCTCAATAGAAAAAAAACAGCACATCTCCAGTCACGAAGTTCATATTGTCAACAGAAGAACTGAGAAAGTGACAAGACAAGATGATCCCCTGATGAGGAGAGCTGCTCTACTAAAGTTTCGAACAATCAGATCTGAGTGCATAAAGAATTGATCCAGTCCATATCAGTCACCAGGTCCAACTACACAGTAAACACATCTGTGGCTAATAAGGCCAGTTACTGTTGCATATCGTGGAGTCCTGTAGCTCAGTGGTTAGAGCACTCGCTTTGCAAGCGAGACACCTGGGTTCAACTCCAGACAGGGCGAAACCTTGGGCAAGTTTCCTTACTCCACACTCCTAATAATAATCCCTCCAAAAACAAAACAATAATAAATTGGTCATTTTCAATCCACGACTGTTTGTGGGACACTGCTGTGCGCAATTGGCTGCAGCGTTTCGCCCACAATTATACAGTCAATTCACTTTACAATCTATTCTGTGAAACACTTTGAGACGTCGAGAAGACCTGAAAAGCACTATATCAAATGCAACGATTATTATTATATTAAATGAGTAACTGTTTGATGCTGCAGCTGAATAATATCATGTAAATAAGATCAAATTAGAAATGTGATTGTGTGTGTGTTTTCATGGTTGATATCTTGATGCATATTAATCAACAAATGGATTGAATAATTAACAACCTGATTGATATCAAAGGTTATATTGTGTATCTGCCCTAATTCGCGTTCTCATTCTCACCTTTAAATCCCTCTACGGCTAAGGGTTGAACCTGTGTATTATTATTTTATTTCCTATTACTTCTGAGGGATAATGTTTAATTTCCTAAAATTGAGTCAAGCTACATTCCAATGAGCATGAAAATTAAAAAAAAACATTATGGGTTTAATAGGATTTGTAAGATCCTTTTGAAATTGGAAAATAGCATCACAAGCTGTTTCATTTCATGTTTCTTCTAACTGTGATTTCTGTCATTTTCAAGGGCATTGTTATAAATAGGTTTCAAATTTTCACAATTCTGTAATATTCATAGTTAGGAAATGATGCTGAAGGCTTTCGGTCCATAGAATTAAAACAGGAGGGGGAAAAGAAAAACAATTTCATGCAGGGTTGATCTAAGCTGCTCAAAATCTGCTGTTTCCGCCTTTCTGCCTGAGTTTATTAGTGGATGAGGTTTTAGTGATACATTTTGACAAGGAAACAACAGGCAGGGTTAGAGCAAGCACCGTACAGGGCTTTTGATAGAGGATGCATCGCACACTGGTTTGGTCATTAGAACAAGTGTCATCATTTTCTGTTGGCCTGTTCTGCGCTGGAGCTTTCCAGGTAGAAGAGAACTGATACTTGTATCTTGATCCAAGGTATCAAGTCTCAGTTCACATAAATACAACAACAACAAAGTTACACGTGTATAGCGTCTTTCAAGTCGAGTGGACATCCCGAGGCGCTGGACAATCAGTGTTTCAGACCCGCGCTGGGTGTCGAGATCGGGGAGGATGGAGGGCAGGGGGTGGGGGAAGGAGGGTGATGGAAGGTCGAAGAGGAGGGTCTTAAGGCTGGTCTTGAAGGAGGTAAGGGAGGGGGCGAGGCGGAGGGACTGCGGGATGGAGTTCCAGAGGGTCATCATTGCAAAGTGATTCAGAGTGAAAGTTTTGCCTGCTCTTCAGACAAGAGGGTAACAATCTGTGGATAATAGAAACTGAAAAAGTAAAGAGAAAACAATGGAAAGGAAGAAGAGGGACAAATCAGACTTTAGCTACGCATTGTTCTGCTGCTAAGAGCAAAATTATTTTGCTTCCAGCAGAATAAATGCAGTATTAATTTTACTGAGGTTGGAACATACACATATTCCAAGGTAACAGGTGGCAATTATCCACAACAACAACAACAACAAGATTCCATTTATAGAGCGCCTTTCACGTCGGGAGGACGTCCCAAGGCGCTGTACAGTTGGGTCAGGACCCGAGCAGGGGGGAAATGGTCAGAGTGAGGGGAGGGAAGGGAGGGAGCGAGGAGGGGGAAGAGAGTCGAGAGGGGAGCTGAAGGCACGGTCAAAGAGAAAGGTTTTGAGACCGGCCTTGAAGGAGGAAAGGGAGGAGGCGGCGAAGGCACTGGGGGATAGAGTTCCAGAGCCTAAGGGCTGAGAGGCTGAAGGCCCGACCACCGATGGTAGGGCGGTTGGGGTGGGGGATGTGCAGCAGACCGGAGCCAGAGGAACGGAGGGTACGGGCAGGTAGGTAGGGGGATAGTAGGTCAGAGAGGTAGGAGGGAGCAAGGCCGTGAATTACCTTGTAGGTGAGGATGAGGATCTTGAATCCAGTGGTTGGAATAGAGACACAAATTCAAAGCAATAGTATCAAGTGATTGTGTCATATGAACACTAGCAGTTAAGCATACTCCTCCTTCTGTGTGTTACAGGGACACTAGAGGGATATATTGGATTCATAATTCAATGAATGGACGAGAAATACATTCTCAGAGGATATTAAGAATGCTGGAGCAGCCTCAATGGTATCATGACCAGAGCCGAAGTTCACGGACAAGGAGCTTTCTGGTTCAAATCCCAGTTCGCACTCAGATTGACGGTCTCAGCTGGAGCTAAATGTGGAGGCTAAATTGGTCCCAGCCTTCCCGGGGTGAAAGCGGTTATAATCAGCCAGGTTAACTGGTCCTGATCACTCTTCAACACCCTCGAGTGGTAGTGTGGTAACTGAGTGGAGAAAGACTTGGCTGTGACCCCTTCTGCTGTCGAGTGGCCTGCCAAGGCTCACACATGAAGATTGGCAACGTGACAAGGTTACCCATGCCCATCAATCTGGTCCCAGAATGAGGAACCTCGGGGACTAGCAGCAGAGGCATACACCAATCAGGAGAAAATTAGAAAATTAATTGGACAGACTAAATATTTGTTTTTAAAAGTAGAATGGTATTTAATAGCTAGAGCAGAGGCACATTATCAAAACAACAACAATAAGTTGCATTTATATGACACCCTTCACGTGGAACAGACTCAGAGTGCTTAAAGGGATTATCGGGATAACAAGTCTGATAAACATGATACCACTTTGTTATCACATTATTGGGATAACAATGGAGTATGCTGTGGTTGCAATAACACGCCTCTGTTTACCGAGCAGTAAGTAGGAACCCGGTTGTTAGTCGATTGGCAGATCACTTTTCAGGGGGTGATAATCCCTTCTAAAAAAAATTGTTCACTCAATCCACGACTGTTTGTGGGACGCTGCTGTGGACAATTGGCTTCCGCGTTTCGCTCACAAAATATACAGTCAATTCACTTCACAATATATTCTGTGAAGCACTTTGAGACGTCTCGAAGACGTGATAAGGGGCTATATCAAATGCAAGGATTATTATCATTTATAATAAATAATAATCCTTGCATTTAATATAGCACCTTACCACTTCATCAAGATGTCTCAAAGCACTTAACAAGATTTACTGTAAAGTGTAGCAATTTTGTATTTTAGGTGAATACAGCAGCCAATTCATACACAGTAAAGTCCCCAAAACAACAATGAAGTGAGTGTCCAATTTTATCCGGGGAATTGTTGGCCAGGACACTGTGAGAAACTACTTTTCAATTGGTGCCACGTGATCTTTAAGGTCCACCTTAACTGGCAGACGGAACCTTGGTTTAACATCTCATCCGAAGGACGGCTAATCGAACATCACCAGGGTAATTTAGGAGTTTATTAAAATAGAAGCTTATTTTCAGAATAGCATAGAAACCGTATATTATGTCAATGTCAAATAATGCTGTCAGAAATAATGTAGAAAGAACTTCTGCGAGAGGAAAGCATCCATACTATCAGGTAATATCAGCCCCGAAACGTGGAAAGACAGGGATAAATAATTGGGGTGACGTGGAAGAAACTATGCGTTACATTTAACCTTGCTATTCCTGATGGGTCGACGGGTAGAAAGTTTGAAATATTCTGTTTTGTAGTACTATCATCCCTCACCTTGATAGGCACATGACCCGGCATACATAAACAACACAGTTCCAGCTGTCTAGAGCTGTGAACCATTGCACTTGAAGTACAAAAAGGGTTTGCTGTAAATCTTAATTTTCGTTTAATCAAGATACCCAAACCAATCCATTCTACCAGAGCAAAGAGGAGATCAAATGTCTTCCTAATAGCTAAATGTGAAGTGTATCAGTGCATAGCTGCGCAGCCAGGATCAATACAGCCTTCATTCATCACGGTCTGGCATTGCTGTGAATTCAGCAGGTAACAGTATCTTCCCAACAGGGGAGAATGCTTATTAGAAATGTGCAACTTAATTCATTGATCCATCTTGAATCAAGATAAAAAGCGCAAGCTGTAGAGTTTGCAATATTCATAAAACAGGCTGAGATTTTAACCCACGACAGATCATACATCTGCGTCAGAATGCTGTTCAATTTTATACCATGCAATGGAAAAAAGGAGTCAAGTACTTTATTACCAATAAAGTGATGCTACATGAATGGCAGATCCAATATTACATCTAATGCAGTACCCTCTGCCTTCCAATCACTTCTTCAGGCAGTTATGGAGGAGCCAAATTCTATAAAGAGGAAGATTTTTCCCTCAAAGTGAGGTAGAAATCTGGAATTCTCTTCTCCAAAAGGCCGTGGATGCTGGATCCATCCACACCTTCAATAGTGAGGTTGATAGAATTTTGGTAGATCAGGGTATTAAGGGATATGGGGAGAAAGTGGGAAATTGGAATTGGAAGGATTAGTTGAGGTACCAATTAACCATGATCTAATTAAATGGTGGAACACTCGAAGGGCTGAATGGCCTCCTTCTGTTCCTATGTTCCTATTTCTTATGCTTCATGTCTTCTTCACAATTCTCTTTGTAAAGTGCTAGCAAACAAAATGAAAACTACTCCGAAATTTGACAATGTTACAAACTCAAATAATGTGACTTAAGGAGTCAATAGGGTCTAACACGTCTATAACAGGTCAAGTTATTTACGTAAATAGGAATTGACTAAATTAAGTGACCTGGATAATTTGTTAAATCTAACAAACATTTAGGGGCAAATGGAAGATGAGCAATAATACTACTTCAAATGGTATTTGACAGGCCAAAAGATGCAAAAGATTACATGAAACTAATATCAATTAAGAAAATAAGATACAGTGTATCCTGTGAAGCGCTTTGAGATGTCTCAATAATGTAATAAGGAGCTACATCAAATGTAAGAATTTTTATTATATTATTACAATTCAAATCACTCCATAGAGGTAGTTTCTAAGTTGGTTTCATTGATTATTATTACTGTTATTATTATTAGCTGTATTTTTATTGAATAGTATGTGTATATCTGTCTGGAGTTTGAATTGCTACGCGTGTGAAGTCAATAACTCCCTCGTCTCTTGGAAACCCAGGAACTTGAGAGAACCTTTTCTGGCGAGATGTTTGTTACTGATGTGAATCATCAAACAAAATGAATTGTGAAGCAACTCGACACGAAGCATTAGTAAATTAAATCAATGTGTTGGAAATAGATACCTATGATACACTTGCGAATTCTCCATTAGGTGCCTGGAAGCTGCACTCATGTAAAGTTGAGTAATCATTGCAGTAACTGGAATAACAGTTGCAGGTTGTAGTCTTGTCTGTTACTGTGCCCACATATCTATAGCCATCTGTCAGGCCAGCCTCAGTATGTTGAGCCATTAGCTTTTCATCACTCATTGGCATGACTATGAATTGCATTACAACTGTGAGTAAATTACTGTTGAATCTTAACAATGTTTCTATGGTGGTACTGATGGTCTCGCTCCTCAATAGATCTCTCTCCAGAATAGGATTCTCTTCACAGACAAACAATCTCCAAAACAAAAACAAAACTTTACAGTGGATAGCACAAATTAAAATAAAGCACAGCGAAACACAAAGGTTAACTTGTCTTGTCCACAACAGGAACTCAAACGCTCTGGAGCAATACTCATTACTCACAGTGGAATGTGGGTTCACCTACAAATGTGTAAAAATAATTGGGTGCCTGCGTTTGATCGTATTAGTTCCAGTTCACACCATTCCATCCTGACTTGGGAATTATTGCAAAAATATTAATGGTGTTCTTTGTGGAGCACAAAGAACATTACTTAGTAGTGGAACAAGTAATTGGGTGAAGCAATGCCAGACTCATGCCAGGTGTGAACAATAATGTTTTCTATTTACAGATGGTAACATGATGAATTATTCTGGCTGCACTCTCATGGGGAAACATAAAACATTGAAACAAGGGGAAAACAGCCCAGCTCTCGTTGGGAGAGCAAAGCGACCATATTCTGTTCCACATTGCCAGTTACCATTTTCTTAGCAAGCTGTTTTTACATATATTTGAAAACCTTTCCTAACCCCAATTTCAAATTTATATACTTTAATCTTTTCTTATTCCGTGCTATTTAAATATACCTTTTGCACATCAAGAGTAAAAGAGAAGCAACATTTCCTTTGCTTCCTGTGGTAAAATATGTTTTCATTGCAAGACAATGCATACGGCAATATTTAATTCAATATGGAAAATTTAAATAATAATAATTGCATTTGATATAACACGTCTCAAAGCGCTTGACGAAATATACTGTAAAGTGAATTAACTGTATATTTTGTGGTGAAACTTGTAGACATAGGGTTAAAAGAGTATTACTCAAATAATCATGCTAATGTAATCTACAATCAGGCACTACCATTAATATGCTGGATGACTATAGCCTTGATTTAAAAAAAAATATTTGTTGTCGGGCTCAGCCAGTTTTCTTCGTGCTGGCATGGTACTTCATGCATTAATAGCTTCCTGATGTGTGCTGAGTGTGTTGGCTTGGCTGTTGTTGTTGGTAGCTTTCCGTGTGGGCATGTTGAAGTGATTCGCAGATGTGGCTCTCAGGGGTGCTGAGGCCACACTGGACTGAGTCGTGCCCTACTTCTTCCACTCATGCTGTGCTGATTAGTTCTTATTAGGCTCTTGCCAAAGGTGATCTCATCCTGTAGGAAATCAGGAAAAGGTGTGTATGTGTGAGTATGTGTGGTGGTGGGACAGGGAGTTTCTCGAGTTCCAGTCAGAACCTGTAGATCACCCACAACAAAAGGTAGATATTGCAGAAGCGCTTTACTTGCACGTTCATTGTGGGAACAATTGCCAAAAGTGAAAGCTGCATTAATCGTTGGTGCTGGGTTTTGTCTCCAGCACGTTTGCACCTTGCTCTGGAGACGATCTGGATCTTAAAAGAAGTATTCTGTCAGCCACGTCGACTCTATCATACCTTGGAACTCGCGATGGGTTAATTGATGTGTGATATATCTCATAGATGTTTTGGAACAGTCAATCCCACATTCTGCTAGATATAGATTCCATAAACCATGCCCTCCCCCAATTTGTCCTCAATTATACATTGTTCTGTTCTGCACTATTTATCATCATTGGTGTTCAAAGTGGTGTATAGGGTAGAGATGGGTGTGCAGGTGTTTCATAGATCCTGTTTCCTCATTTAATGGAGCTGCATCTCAAGAAATTTTATAATAATAACAATCCTTGCATTTGATATAGCACTTAATAATAATAATCCTTGCATTTGATATAGCGCTTTTCACGTCGGGAGGACGTCCCAAAGCGCCTCACAGAACACACTGTAAAGTGAATTGACTGTACATTTGTGGGTGAAATGCAGCAGCCAATTGTGCACACCAGTGTCCCACAAACAGTCGTGGATTGAAGTGACCAATTTATTATTTTTTTCTTGAGGGATTATTATCCATTTTGGCCCATTATCTTTCAGGTTGTCTACCTGTGGGAAAGCGCAAATGCTGGTAGCTTTAATCTCAGCTATATCATTAGCTCATGTGGTATCTTGATTGATAGGTCATTTTGAAAGTACATGATGGGATCTTTTTAAGGCTACCATGATTCCTGAACTCAACAAGTTTGATGTCATTCAGCTTAGCAGGGTCATGTTTCACTTTTAGTGTATGTGGTTCAAGTGATTTTTTACATACACTGAGGATTTTGTGTAATTTTACTCTTCATTTCTCTCTGTCTCTCTAGCGTGCTGTATTGTAGAAGTGCAATTAATTCATGTCCTTTCAATACCCTACCTCAGAGCTTCATCTTAAGTCTAGACTACTTGTTTATACAATGTAGATGTGATTGTAAATGGATATTGTTAGCTTCAATTATCATTTGCATTTAGCCAATGCCCCAAGATCTCTTGTTTAATTAAACAATGCTAGGACCATAGATGTTTGTGTGATTAAGCGGGGTCTGCAATTAAGCACACTTTCACCAAATTGATCAAGGCGTTTCTCACTAGAATCAGTTCAATTTCTAGTCTGTAATTTCTGAATAATGTCCATAAACAGTACAAACCTCTGAAACAGTGATTTAATTCCATTTTCACTTTACTTTATAACTTTGCGTTCATCTTGCAAAACAAAGCATTCTGCTCTCCTGCCTGTCAAATCAATAGCAATTCCGGCTGTTGATCTCTTAGACCAAGAACTGAAACTGTGATGTGCAAAAAAAAATTCAATCTGATGGTCAGTATATTCCACAAATGAATGAATACTTTATGTAGATAAATAGGATCAGCAAAGCAGATAGTATCTACACAGAAATAATGGGATACAATTGGGATGTAATGCTGATGCAAACAGCAAGATGTTCATTTAAATCGAAAGCCAGTCTGTACAATAGGCTCAATGGCTGCATCAACAACAACAAAATGACATTTATAGCGCACCTTTCATGTCAGGAGGACGTCCCAAGGTGCTGGACGGTCAGGAGTCAGGACCTGAGCATGAGGGAGGGGTGGGGTAGGGTGAGGGAAGGCAGAGAGGTGGGAGGGCAACCGAAGGCACGATCGAAGAGGAGGGAAGGGAGGAAGCGAGGCAAAAGGACTGTGGGATGGAGTTCCAGAGTGTGGGGGCAGAGAGGCTGAAAGCTCGGCCACCGATGGTTGGGCGGGTTGGGAGGGAGACACGGAGCCTGCTGAATGGAGGGAGTGGGCAAGTTGGTAGGGAGTCAGCAGGTCAGAGAGGGAGCAAGGCCATGGATTGCTTTGAAAGTAAGGACGAGGATCTTGAATTCGATCCTCTGGGGGATGGGGAACCAGTGGAGTCGGGCGAGGGTGGGAGCGAGGAATTGCAGGAATATCGCTTTATAGTCACTTCGCATTCACACCACAGTCCCACTTCAAGCACAACAATTGATAAAGGTTATTTCTGATATGTATCAAGAGAAAAAAAACTAACACACTCAGAAGCTCTATGCCAGATCATTGCAACAGTTGCTCTAATTCACACATTAAAAATGTGAAAAAAAATTAATAGTTCGGTTTAATTAATTACACTACTTGTGAAAAATGTAGAAATAAACATTCTGCATTGAACAGAAAGTATTGTTGCCAAAGGCAAATTGCTGCAACACAGGCATCTCAGTCCCAACCTTCTGCTTTGCCTCAGCTGTTGCTTTCATTGGATTTCTGCAGAAACTATTCTCCATTGCTGCCAAGTCAGGAGAACCTCTGAGCAGTGAACAGAATGTTTTATAACAATCATCAACATGCTTGTTGGCATTGAGATATTGTGCCTGATGGATAGGAGCAGCAAATCAGCCCGTTTGGCAGGACTGTAAGCACAGCACAGAGAATAATACAGTACTATCCTCACTGCTAGTGACAGCAACCAACGCAAAACCCAACAGCTTTGCTCCTGATGTTATTTCAAATTGCTACTCTACTTGTTTTCATAAAAACATTCAACAGTCACTCGCATAAATGCATTGATCTACTCATTAACTTGCACGACTCACCCATTGGTAACAAGGATCATTCTACGTTTCAGGGCAAAGGCCAATAATCCAATCTCTTTCTCCCCCACCTCATTGCTCATCATTATGTTTTTTTTCTTTTAATCGTTACCATGTTTAAATAAGTGTCATACAAACACAAGCAGTTTATTCTTGGCAAACAGAAAGCAGGTTATTAAATTGGTGGTGTGCAGCAACTAGACATTCAGACGACTGTAGAGTCCCGAGGCTCAGTGGTTAGAGCACTCGCATCACAAGTGAGAGGACCTGGGTTTGATTCCCAGGCATGGCAAAATGTTGGGCAAGTTTCCTCATTGCACACTCCTCTGTTTACCTTGCAGTAAGTAGGAACATGGTTGTTAGTCGACTGGCGGATCGCTTTTCCGGGGGTAATAATCCCTTAAAAAACCAATAATAATTTGGTCACTAAATCCATAAATGTTTGTGACACTGTGCGTGCAGCTGGCTGCTGCGTTTCACCCACAAAATATACAGTCAGTTCACTTTATAGTATATTCTGTGAAGCACTTCTAAAAGGTATGATAAGGCACTATATGAAATGCAAGATTTATTATTATCTTACTGGACATAACATTTCAATTCACTCCCGCCATTTAGCAATGTGATGCAAGAAGCCAGATTTATTTATCATGATAATAATCGTTGCATTCGATTTAGTACCCTTCATGTTAGGAGGACATCTCAAAGCACTTCATAGGATTCACTTTTAAAGTAGTGACTGGAATACGTTTGAAATCCCAGTGTTTCAGACCCATTGACTGCTGCTTTTCTATGCAGATGAGGCACCTGGTTATAGAGGCACTTGAAATAAATGAGCCAGCTGAGAATAGATCATTTGATCCTTAAAACTCCTATACATCTTGGAGTGAATTGCGTAGAGAAGAAACAAATACCTTACACGGCCATCACCATGAGTTATCAGACTGCCTGGAAATCTTCAAGCTATCTTGCCTAAGATATCCCAGGAGATAACAGGCAAACTCATGTCAGTTCACAAGCTCAGAGCAAAGGTGATTAAGGCAGACGGCTCATCCTCTTTTACCACTAGCTCTCCAAACAGCTGCTTTTCAAGACAATGGCTGGAATTAAGCAGCGTGATGGTTTGGAAAAGCAGTAGGGCAGAAGGGCACCTGCAGTTGAACTAATAATCACTCTGGAGGCAGTTGCTGAAAGGTGCTCATGGATATCTGGTAAATGTCACTCTTCAGAAGTAATGCAAGGTGGAGGAGAATCATTCTTCATGGCATGGAGAGTGAAAGGTGACCTTGATATAGCAATCAAGACCAGCAAGAGGCATTCCTCATACCAATTGTAGCACCAGGCAGAACACATTTCTGTTCCATAAGCCATGATTTAGGAACATAAGAGTCTTTTGATTATCTGCCTGGTTGTAGAAAGTAGCTGGCTGTCCAATAGTTGACAACGTAATGAACATGAAGTTACATATGGGTGTGTCTGAATTGAACAGTATGTAAGTGACTGAGGATTTTATACGGTTTATTCAAATGAATTTTCATTTTTTCAACTTCTTCAGGGTGAGGTACGAGAGATCTTGAGGAACAAAGACTTAAGTAGAATGCTTCCTCGGTCTGTAAATTATTTCTAATATCATGAATTGGGAGTAGCAAAGAGGAAAGAAGCTTCAGAGCAGACCTTGGTGAACGCGGGAAAGTCGATGAGTCATAATCGCTCTTGGCACCAAGCACCGTATATATTGGGTCCCGCTCTAGTAACCAAGGTAACAAAACGTTTGAAAATGGTAGTACTATCATGAGACATGACAGATAGATCGATAGCATCCTGGGAAACAGCGCACGTGTTTCATGCATTTTCTAAAACTCTCTTTTTAAAAAAAATTCTATGTACAGTCTTCCTCCAACTTTGTGAGGTCTATTGCCTGATTCATACACATACGAATGTGACACTCCTTAATCCTATTAAAGATTCTGTACGTTTTGGGGTGAGTTATACAAAGAGAAATGTAACATTTTATCCTATAATGTTTGCCTATAGTTTTTTTGCTTTCAGGCACTGGTGTGGATTTTTATCATGTAATCATTTTCCATTTTCATTGCACGGGATCTCTCTGCACCTTAGTCTGAAAGTCCAGTCGCCATGTAACTTTTGGTTTTCTTGGATTTGTTACGATTGCTGATGTTCTTGCACAAGTGTGCAGCAAAATAAAGGTAGTTTGAACAATGTCTCTTGAATTTAACCTCTTTCCATTATATTTGAAGTTTTGAAACATGATTAATCCAAGTTTACATATATTACAGCAAAATCATGTTAGGCTTTTTAGGAACATAAGTACACAGACTATTTAAGCTGTCTTGATGATGTGATAAGCCATTATACCAAATGCAAGGATTATCATTATGTTATTTCTAAATATTTACCTGGACAACATTGCAGCTCTATAAATGTGTATATTTTCCATAATTTATATTGTTTATTGAGTATATAACATGTCTTAACTGAGGTCTGCTAACTCTTAACCTGAGAATTTCTTACTCTTCATGTTCCTGTAGACAGTCGTTTTATCAACTGTGACATTAGGACTTCCTCTGTACTATAATCACTAGGTATTGTGTTATGTGCATAAGAGAATTATTCTTGGCTGGTTGCCAGAGGCACAATAAGTTACAGTTTGCAAATATTTAATACCTTCAAGTGTTCATTCCCACAGCCAAACTGTTCAACATAGAGTTTTCTTTTTTTTTTGCACAAAATCCCTCCAGTTCTAAAATATTCACTGCCATTGTTTTTATTCCACGTCTGAGATGTGCATCTGCATTTACTGTGTGTCTAAACTTAGGTGGACCTTCAGTTCAGAGGTATTTCCATTGCTGCTCTCTCAGGAGGTGGACAGACTTTCATCTCCGAAGGATAGCCTTGGCTGCTCCTCCTAAGATGTAATTACATGTGGGCATTCTTCCAGTTTGAAGATGTGCTAAATACTCTTACTATGTGTTTATACATTGGCAGTGCTTCAGTTTCAAAATATGTCTGATTATCTTACTTTTTGTATTCATGTGACTGTGTCCCTCCAATTCAGTGATGTATTTGTATTTCTACATGCGGCCATGAGATTTAAGCCTCAACCACAACCATTGAATATTGCCTACATCCAACGCAGAGTCAAATACACAGTCACACCACTTTACAGTATATCCTGGGAAGCACTTTGAGACGTCTCGACAACATGATAAGGCTCCATATCAAATGCAAGGATTATTATTATTGCTACAATAATATTATTATTGTGGATAATATTATTGTGGATAATATTATTATATATTATTGTGGAGTCCTGTAGCTCAGTGGTTAGAGCACTCGATTTACAAGTGAGAGACCTGAGTTCAATTCCAGGCAGAGGGCGAAACCTTGGGCAAGTTTCCTTACTCCACACAGAGCCTAATAATAATCCCTCCAAAAAACCAAAAACAATAATTAAATTGGTCATTTTCAATCTACGACTGTTTGTGGGACATTGCTGTGCGCAATTGGCTGCCGCGTTCGCCCACAAATATACAGTCAATTCACTTTACAGTGTGTTCTGTGAAGCGCTTTGGGACGTCCTCCTGACGTGAAAAGCGCTATATCAAATGCAAGGATTATTATTATTATTATTATTACAACAATACAGAGCAATACTGCTCAGCACCCCCAGCACAACTTAACTCAACATTACAATGAATGCCTACATACACACAATAATTTTCTCAGTTGATTCACATCAGAAAAAATGTGCAGAATTGCTATGTAAAAAGGTAAATTATGTTTCAAACTCATGATTACAAAACAATTCCCACTGAAGCCCAACAATCAAGGTAGGGGGGATGTGGAGAGAGAAAGAGAGAGAGAAAGGAAGAGAGAGTGGAGTTATCAGAGCATTAGTTTCCAGGGCACTGAATACACTCAGATGGTGTAAATCGATTCAACTCCTGTTCAAAAATTGACTTTAAAAATTCCTGGGAGCACCATTGGACCGGACTTAGGATTTTTATTGTTATAAATGAACTAGTCACCTGACAGTTTTATTCATTACATTAAAAACCACGATGCTTCACATACCTCCTTATTCTCAGCCAAAGCAATAGGGGAGACGCAATATAAATCTAGCTTCCCATCACAAATCATTCTACTGCTGTTTCTTGTTAAGTTATTGCTTATAAATGCTTCCTTCAGCACCCTAGAATATCACCCATCTGGCTCAAGGGGTTATTTAGTATTAAGTTCCCTACCTTTTCAAGGGCCTCTGCAATATTGACTTCAGCATCCATTAAGATAATGGGTGTGCTACAAAATTTGAATGATTAAGTTAAAATTCTCTCTGGAGAATAGTTCGAGGAAATATTCAGCTGTTTTCTCTTTAGCTTTATTGCCAGTTTTATCTTTTAAAATTCTAAATTTGTCTCTCGTTGCTCTTTTGCTGTGCTTGATTTTGGATACTTGTTAATATTATGCTCTGCATTTTGTAAGCTGTATTCATCTCTGGGAACCTACAGCAGAACATTTACTGCTCTGTGTTCTTCCAAATCAGGCACCTATTCCAAACACTTTTTACCTTTTTTTCTTAGCATCTTTAGCAGTTTTACGTATGCTTGTGCAGGAGGTACTTTTTTTTCCTTCATGGCATTCCCGATCCGCAGTCATACTCCAAGCTTACTTTATACTGAAACTCATAATTCATCCCTCTCAGCAACTTTTTTTTTTGAACTACAATCAATCCATGTATCTCTATTAACAGCTGGTCCCTTCCCAGTTCAGACTGCATCTCATCTCTCTTCTAGATGGTTTGCTCTAGAAACAATTCCAATTACAGTATCCATACAACACAATTTTACAGCTACCGACCATTGCAATTCAGGCATGACTGTATCATTCTATGCTAGCATGTCTGCATCACTACTGAAAAAAGGCAATTGCCAGAAAATTTGACATTCTTTTCTTTAATTTCCCTGGTAACATGCTTTTCATAGTCATAGACACCTTTACTGGCATGGAGGCAAGAGGGAATACTAGAGACAAAGTGAGAAAAATACTTTAAACGTACTCAACAAATATTAAAAGTCAAATCAATTTCTGCTTGTACTTTTAAAACCAATTATGTTTCAGTGTGGCTGCCTTCACTACAATCTTATTAAACAGTTAAATAAATATAAAAACGTTTCTGAACAAAGTGTTATGCTATTCCTCCTGGAACAATATGTGCTACAGCAAATCAGCAATTAAGAAAAAAAACAAGACAAATGTTTCATCAGCGTTGCCTGATCTAAAATGTGTTCCATCGCAGGTATATAAAGCACTGACCGTCAATCTGTGAATGGACCATACAATCCTCTGCTGACTGGTGCTCTGGATCAGGTCAACTTCAGCAACATAAGAACTGGACATAACCCCAAGAATCCACACCGAAAGACCATGAGAGAACTTGAGGGAGGTCTGATTGACAACACCTGAGAGCTGTCTGCAGGAAGGTTTCACATCAGTGTGAACAAGACTCATAATCTGTTCCATCCACCGCAACCTCATCAATCAGGTTGAATTGGCTTCCAATCATCCACCCAAGTGAATTACATATTTTTCAGACTTTGTAGTTGTTCGTCATCTGTGACACGCTTTCCAACTTCTCGAACCATTAATGGGATGCCTGTGCATGGAATGTTTGACACTTTGTTGACTTTATATGACTTCGAGAAGCCTTCTTGTGGCTTTCTGTGGTTAGAAAAGCTCGGCTCTGCTGTAACCCATGGTTTAATAGTCTGACAGAGCTGTTTAGGCTCACTCATGAAAATGGTCACTTGAGTGAGGCAATGGAGGGTTACTGGTGCCTGTAAAACTACTGAAGTATGAATAATAATATTAATTATAATCCTGGCATTTGATATCAGGAATGCAGAGGAGAAAAAAAAGAGGCTAATTGAAGGGAAAATAAACTAAGCACATCATAGTCAGTATCAAATTTGCAGTCAAGCAATTAATTTCAGTAATTTTAGCTAATACCTGATAGTTTCCTACTAGTGCTTCATATCGGAAGCTGCAGTTTTCAAATGCCTTCCAGTAAGTGTATGTACTTGCTTGTGTTTTAACATCTAACAATCTAAGAATGGGCCCATTTCAATTTAGCTGTCATTATCCATCCTTTACTTCTACCAGGATATAATGCAGCATTCATTAACATAGGTCAAGTACCTTGTTTCTACTTGTTGAGACAGTTAAATTTGAATAATTTCAACTCACGACTAATTGGGCAGCTGAGCTGTAAAGTTAGACACTATGTACAACAATATGCATTTTCCAAGTGTGTATACTTACCCCTGGGTGACTGTCCAAAATGCCTCAACACCAACCAATCTCAAAATAGGCCCCAATGTGTTCATAGAACCCCTGTGTATGTAGCTATTTATATGAGTCTAAGGGGTTTCTCATGTCAATCACAAACACTTATCATCTTTTTGTTATGTATTTATAAAGGGAAATCTCTAAATTGCCAAGCTGAATAGAGTGTTGGGCGCATAAGCGGATCCATACAGCGTAATCCATCAAAGTAATAATGATTCTCTATAAATCATTGGGGAGACTCTGTTGGAACTTTTTTTTTTGCCAGTCTTAGTTGTCGTACAAAAAAACTAGAGGCATTAGAAAGGGTTCAGAGAAGAGCCACAGAAATATTATTACTAGGTTTCAAATCAATCCTGAATGACAGGTGAAAAGCTAACTAAGTCGATTTTCACTGGCAAAAAGCAGACTGCAGGGGAGGGGGAGGCTTGATCAGGTTTATTAAAATTATGATGTAAATCAGTGAGGAGGATATGGGGAAGATGTTAGTGCCGAACCAATGAGAAGGAAGTATAGAACCTACCTAAGGAAAGATGATATTCAATGTAGTTTTAGAATTAACCACTACAGCATTAATTTGCTAAATTGTAGAACGGTAGAACACATACTTAAGTGAATGTGGACTCAATTGAACAACAACTTACATTTATATAGCATCTCGTGTCGCGAAGACGTCTCAAAGTGCCTTCATAGAAATATTTGTAAAAGCATTATGAAGCATCCATTTAAAAATAAAGGCAACAGGCTCAAGGAACTTGGTTCAAAGCAAGAGAAATTGTGTTTGAAACTAAGCAACATCCGTTTTATATGATAAAAAAGGAGAAGAGACTGATAATTCATTGTTTTACAAAAGGCTAATTCAATTGCCTGACATTCCAACATTCTATTTGTGAGAAATGTAATTTTGTTGGTGTTAATGAAAAAGAATCAGTCAACAATGACAAACATACATCCTGAATATTTCATGTTTCTAACACACCTAATGAGACACCTGTACTCTATAAAATTGAAAAATATGCATATATAGAATGTGGAGTATAGGGTACAATGTGAAAATGGCTTACGTCCTTGAAAAAAAAGTGTTGTTATTGGATACAACAGAATAAATGTTGATTTAGGAAGAGCAAGCAGGATGCTATATTTGGAGCCTTCTCTTTTGGAATATTGGAATGGGATATTTAACGTCCACCTGAATAGCAGATGGGACTTTGTTTAACATCTGATCCAATTACAGCACCTCTGAAAATGCAGTGCACCCCCAGCACTGCACTTGAGTGTCAGCCTTGACCGCAAGTTCAAAGACCCAACGATAATGAAATAAAATAGGGCTGAAAACACTATCTGGGATCTCATCCATTACAGTCAGGTTCTTGATGGCAGGATGATATCTCTACTTACCCTGCCAATACTGGCTCTTGTTGAACCAAGCTGCATTGCAACAGCAATGAATGAGTTACAGAAAATTCCAAACAGTTATGTGTAAACCTTTCAGTTGAATAATGAAAGGCCGTTATCTCCTTAAGCATATTGTGCTGTCTGAGTTGGTGAATAACTCTGTACTTGTGAGGGACCTCTGTTCACTTTATGCATCAATCTTTATCTACTGTTGCTAGTGGAAATATTAATGACTGACAGCCTGAACCATAGGTTCATGTAATTAATAATATTTTATCAAGTGCCTCTGTTCACATGTAATTGTCTGCGCTCACATCTGATGGATCCTATCCCCACAAACTTGAGGGTCAGCCTGCGGTCAATCCCTCCAGATGAATCGTGGGAGAAAGACATTGCTCAGGAATGAATCCCAAACTATTGCACTGGTTTCCTTGTGTGTGTTTGTAATAATCGCTGCATTTGGTCTAGCGGCTTATCATGTCAGAATGACGTCTCAAAGTGCTTCACAGGAATTACTGTGAATTGGAATGACTGTGAATTTGTAAGTAAACGCAGCAGCACAATTGCACACAATGTCCTACAATTCAATCACCTAGTGCATAAAACAGCAACATGTACATTAACACATTGCAGACAGAGTAAGAGTTGCAATGAAGGTAAATGGGCAAACAACTGTGTTTGTTCAATGAAATGGGATTGAAAAACTAACATTGAGCATGCAAGAAAATCACTGGAGACAGACGTGAGTAAAAAAAAAGTTTAGTCCACCTACCATACAAAATAACAAAGCTAAATGAAAATCTTTCTTGTGCTTCAACGCCTACAAACACAAAATATAATTAACTTCACTGTGTTATTCAAATCCTTGACTGTCCAGGGCATTTGGATGTAAGTTATTGTTGTTCTGTAAAGTAAAAATATATTTTTGAAAAAGAATAAAAAATGACCTCAAAATCTACAATTTTTTTTGAAAAGTAGTTAATGAAGGCCTTCCATATGTAAACATTTACAAAAGTAGAACAGAGGAAAAGTAATGAACCTTTGAAGAAAGTCAGATCTTTGTTGAAGAGTGTAATAGAACGTAATGTAATCGTACAATACACTCTTGACATGTAGAGTGTGTTATGAAGGGACATTGAAGTTGATTGTCCGACCTCAACCACTGTCCCATCTAAGACTAGATAACTCAGCAAACACGAGGATTGGAAGTTGAACCCTTCCTGGACTCTCTGGTTCTGTGCCACACTATACACTGTCTATACCGATTGAGCAACTGAGAAGTGAGGATCTCATTTCTGACTTAAAAACTTTGGTGGAATTTTGATATGAGTTCGGCCTTCAAAGAAACACATTGCAATTTGGTGAGCGGTACATTGTCTTTCTGCAACAGGGCGAAATAATTAATGCCCGTTGATTTGCAAAAACTTCTAAGCTCTACATCACATCATGCATTTGCAATGTACATCAATATACATTGGTAAAATTGTCGGGGTTGTAGTTTCCTTCTATTTATATTTTGAATGTGTTCAGTACCATAGGGGTTTGGAATAAAATTTGTTCCACTGTTCACAGAGTCACTGGGGTTCATTTCCCCAATGAATCAACAATGCATGTGTTGGAGCTGTCTTCACTTGGTGAGATTGAATAGCCTTGCTAAATCATGAAAGGAAATTCTTTCTGTGGCTTGCAAGAGCAGCACAGCTTCATATCTGAAAACAGATCCTCCCACAGAGTTCTGCGAGCTATGCCTCCTTTGGGACATAATTACAATAAAGTGATCACATACTGCTTTCACATGAGATCTAGATCTTTCGCACAAAAAAACGGAAGTTTTTTTTTAACAATACAGTATGGAATTATTTGAACAAATGAAAAGTGTGCCAGTGAAAGGGAAGACGAAACGATCTACCTGTCTAGTCAAAGCTAAAAGAGGAACTGAATGGAATGGCAGGGCTCAGATAATAATCGTATTCAAATTACCAAGATAAAAACAGCATCCAGTTTGCTGAGCTACAACAACAAAAGCAACAACAACAAAATTACATTTGTATAGAGCCTTTCACGTCCCAAGGCGCTGGATAGACAGAGTTACGGACCCGAGCTGAGGGTCGGGGTGGGGGACAGGGAGCAGGGAGATCGAAAGCACGGTCGAAAAGGAGGGTCTTAAGTTGGGTCTTGAAGGTGGTGAGGGACGGGGCGAGACGGAGGGACTGCGGGATGGAGTTCCAGAGGGTGGCTGCAGAGTGGCGGAAGGCCCGCCTACCGATAGTGGGGCGAGCAAGGTGCGGGATGTGAAGCAGGCCGGAGCTCGCTGAGCGGAGGGAGCGAACAGGGTGGTAGGGGATTAGGAGGTCGGAGAGGTAAGGGGCGCCAGACTGTGAAGGGCTTTGAAGGTGAGGACCAGGATCTTGAACTGTATCCTCTGTGTGATGGGATGAATTGTAGCTGAGGATTGATATGAATTTCCTTTCAAAATTTACAATTTAAGTACTAATAAACTGAGTTGCTAATTCCAAGGATATATAACTAAAAAACATTTTGTGTTCAGGATGCAAATCCCTCCAAAATTCTCAAGCGGTAGATAATGTACAGAGTGAATCATGTTGGAAAATCTAATAACTAACTTCCTTTTAGAGGTAAGACACCAATAATTTCCAATGCTCAGCTATGCAGAAATAAAATTCAGTGTTGTAGCAGTTACACAAATAACTAAACTTTGCAGTATCATCCTAGACTGATGTTGCTTGAAATCTGAGAAGAACTGCTAATGAGGGATTTATAAGAATTCTCAAAGTTTCTTCATATCACACATGATTAGACTTGATTGCATTGAAGAGAGTTGAATTTTTTTGTGTCATTCCTACATAAATCATTCAGAGCAATAATCCCCCTGAAAGGAATAATCCCGTAAAGGCTCATTCTCCAATCCGTAATACTGCATATCTCATGTGAGAAACATTTTGCTTGTTTGATCACATGAATTACATCGCAAATTAAATGTATGAAGAAGAATTGAAACACAAGATACTATTACAAATGAGCACTTCATAAGAAGGATGTTTTGTGTTAAAATATTAATAATGTATAATATTGTGGATGGCAAGTGAGAGACCTGGGTTTGATTCCCGGCAGGGCGAAACCATGGGCAAGTTTCCTTACTCCACACACCCGATAATAATCCCACAAGAAGAAAAAAACAATAATAAATTGGTCACTTCAATCCACGACTGTTTGGGGGACACTGCTGTGCGAAATTGGCTGCTGCATTTCACCCACAAATAAAGTCAATTTACAGTATATTCTGTGAAGCGCTTTGAGACATCTAAAAGATGTGAAAAGTGCAATATCAAATGCAAGGAATATTATTTATTATAATTATTATAATTTCCCCAATGCTTGACTTGGCTAATATGCAATATGTATATATAAACCCACACAGTAAGATATATATATATTTGTACATCAATTAACTATTGAATGCTAATATTTTTAAGTTAATTATTCATCAATACTTTAAAATAATGACATTAGGCTGATGCCTTTAATGAATACAGCAGCAATATTTTAACTGCAAAGAGAACGGAGATTTCAATCTTTATGCGGCAGATTTTCTTTCCAATTTCTGCACCACTTCTCAACAGACTACTCAGCATTGCACCAGCCTCTGTTAACGGGCCAACATCAGTCCTTTCAATTCAAGAAATTAATATTTTCCCAGAAATTGAATACAAAAATTCAATCTAAAATAAAAATCTAGTCAAGCATACTTAATACTGCCCTTTGTGCCCTATGAGCTGCCACTTATCTTTCTCTTAGCTCCACTGACCTGGCTCCACTTCTAACTTCAATATCCAACAGCAAGTAGCTCCCAAGGCTGGGTCCTTTTTGATATTAATAAGTTCCTACCTCCAAAGCAAGTGCCTTTGACCATTTTTAATTGACCATTTTTTAATTCTTAATCCAGCAAGGGAGATCATGACAGAGTGTGGAATCTTGCATGGGATATGACAGGCTTTGGCATGGTGCATGGAATAATGACAGGGTTTGAAATCCTGCTGAAGGTAATTGCAGCATCCACAATTCAATAAAAACACTAATCATGAGGTCTTCAACAACCCGTATTTTGTACTGCTAGATATCGCCTTCAAAACGAATCAGTAATATATTAATCATGAAAATGGGCACCCCAAAACATGCTCAGCAAAATAAAATATCCCCAACGAACTCATGAGCATACAAGTCACTTATTATCAGCCTTGTTCCCTGAGGATTGCTTAATTTATCATTTAATTCTGCTCTTACTCAGTCCAAGTGCTGATTTTAAATGGAGAAACTTTATGCGAAGCTGCTGGCTAGTTTACTGGGAATAGACTCCAGCTGCGTTACATAGAATCCATTGCATTTTTAGAGGAACTGCAATGATACATTTTTAATATCTTTATAACGCCGTAATACTTTGTTGCCCTGACAGAGCTCCAGCATCCCTGAGCTGCCATACATCCGACAATGCGATCAGAAGAAGACTTGGGTTTTAATTCATCGCGGCAGCATTATGTCAACAAAATCACAAAACATTTTATCATTCACCCCTGAAAATTATTCCTTATGAAGTTTTAAATCATGTTAAATGAAGACCTAATTCATCGCATCATTATGCAAAATGTAAAAACAAAAGATGATTAATGAACAAGGTCCATTGATAACAATTATGCAAATCCTGCAAATATGATTTGCTATGAATATGCAGATATTATAATCATGATATAATTAACACCATTCTATTTGGAAGGCATTGCATTATAAATCTGTTGACAACATAAACAAGCCACCAAAATATATACTCATCCAAAAGGATTGCTGTTGAAGTTAAATATGCTCTTTTCTAAATTACCAGTCATTAAACTGATTTGTAAATACAGTAATGCAACATTAGATAATTTTTCCCATCTTTAGTGATCCCTGTGCCTTATTGATCTCTGTGGCTCTGTCTTCCAGCCACCTGTTTAGTCAAATTTAGTCAATCTGTATAGATCTCTCTGTCCCTTTTTCAAATGCGAGCCCAATTCCACATATTCTTTACCCTCTGCTAACTGGCATCACTAAAGCAGAACTCAGGCACCACAAACAGGCTTCTTGCTCTATAACGCTTGCCTGCTTCATTACCGAGAATGTAGACACAGCATTAGTTTGCTCCATATGCTTGCGTTCCTCTTTCATTCCCGTTTGTGTCCATTCCCCTGGCAGTTGTTTCCAGACGAAGAATTTCCCACAACCATGCAAAATGAAACCCAGTGCATTCAGGCGATCTTTCTTGCTCTCAAGAATGATCGGAACAGGTTGCAGCTTTTCTGTGTAGAGTCAAGACCATTACTTGGTAAAGGTGATTAAAATTATGAAAGGAGTTAACAAGGTGGATGTGGGCTGTTTCCACATGTTGATAAATAAATCCACAACCAGGGGATATGAGGAACTTCATCAGTGGTGAGAATGGTGACAAGCTGTGGTTGAAGCAAATAGCATCAACGTATTTAAGAGAAATATATTTGGGAGAAGGGAATAGAAGGGTTTTAGTTGAGGGAAATAGGAGGGTTTGGGGTTCATGTGGATTTTAAACACCAGCATGAACCAGTTGAGCCAAACATCCTGTTTCCATTCCCCATCACTCTGTATAACGGTTTGTATCGGTCAGAGCATATTTTCCTAAAAGTGTAGCGGCAAGTACTCCCCAAATTCGTAATGCAGATAAGATCAGGTGGTTTGTTCCAAAATAATGCACAAAGCATATGGACATTTTCACAATGCAGGCTATCTGTACAATTATTCTCATTATTCATGACATTTTGTTAGGATCTAAAAACAGGGAGAAATTACATAACACAATCTTTCTTTTGTGTTGGCTGATTGTTGCAACTAATTTTGTTCACTGCATCCTAGATTTTCAAAGGTTTCATACCTATTCCTACTTTGTAGGAAGCTTGGCAATTGAAATACAAAGAGATGGATTAATACATGTATTTCTCGTGACAAAATAGTGCTTACAATTCGGTGCCTAGCTCTACTCTGATTATTGCGTGGTTCTCAGTGGAGGAATGATAAATTGATACTGAGAAGAATCTTTGAGTAATTCAAAGCTGGTATTGAAAAGGGTTTTATGCGTGACAAAATATATTTTTTAGAAAATACTATATATTGAGGGGATCTGTCATCAAAAAAACATTTGGACGATACCTAATAGAACAATTATATGGCTTTAAAGTGACCAGTGTTTTACCACTCTGACACCTTGGTACTGAAGGAATTTGTTTTGGAAGATTACCAAGTTGATACTGAGAAAACTAGAGTCCTGCAGCTCAGTGGTTCGAGGACTCGCCTTGCAAGCGAGACACCTGGGTTCAATTCCAGACAGGGCAAAACCTTGGGAAAGTTTCCTTACTCCACACACCTAATAATGATCCCTCCATAAAACAAAACAATAATAAATTGGTCATTTTCAATCCACGAATGTTTGTGGGGACACTGCTGTGCGCAATTGGCTGCCGCGTTCGCCCACAAATATACAGTCAATTCACTTTACAGCATATTCTGTGAAGCGTTTGAGACGTTTAGAAGACGTGAAAAGCGCTATATCAAATGCAAGGATTATTATTATTATTATTAATAAAACATATTGAGGAAAAGTTACAGCTGGGAAGGTGAAGTCCATGAGTGAGTATCAAATTGATACTTAGCTTTCCTTCAGCCCTTTTGACATCATCCTTCCATTCATCCTGATTTTCCCATTGTAGTATCAAGCTATTTCTTAAATGATTCTGGTATCCTAGCTTCATCTATCCTTGCTGGTTACATATTACCAGTTGTTGATTACCCTTGTGCAGAAAAAAAAACATCCATTAGAGTTGTTGGCCAACATCGCCAAAGCCAACACGTGTAAGCCCAACTAAATTTTTCCTCAGTAGTTTGTTTCCATCCCAGTATCACTTACAATTGCTAAAAATGTTCATCCTTCATGACATTAATGAATAGCAAAAGACCGAGAACAGACTTAAAGAATGTTGCTAGCTGATGTCCTTGTCCTTTTCACCACCTTCTGCTTCTTGATGCTTAGTCAATTTTCAATTTTGCTATCTATTTTCCTCTTAATTCCGTGCACTTTTATCTTTTTCAAAGCTACAGATGTGAAACCTTATTAAATAGCTTCAGAAAAGCCCAGTGTATTACTTCCACAGATATTCTTCATCTCCTGATTTAGTTACCTCCTCAAAGAACTCCAGTAAGTTTCTGATGCATGAAATATTGCTTTGAAAACTATGCCTCCTGCTTTTTATGGTCTCCATGCTCTTTAGATTAATATCAATGGCATCCCATAACGTTCTCTCAGTATAATGATAAAGGGTTTATAATTCCTTGATTCATGTTCCACTCCTTTTTGATTATTGAAAGTATATGAACTGCTCTCCAGTATTCTGGTTAATGTTTTTAGAAGCACCTAAATTTCACTCACTGTAATACAGAATACAGTAAACAAAAACATCTTACTCCGGATTCAGAGAAAGTATCTCAATCATTAAGCGAGAATGGAGCAGTGTCACAATTAATAATTGAAAATATGAGCAGAAATGAATTCTAAACCATCTACGAAAGGCCGAATAAAAATAAGATGGTGAGATAGTCGATAAGCAGTTTCTCACATTTGACCCAATAAATTCAGCAACATGCAGAAATGTCTCCATTTAATTTAACAGAAATGTTGATGGAAAGACAAAATAGTCGAACATACAGGATGTAGATGTGAATAATCAATCATGTAACACTGGAATCATTTCGCTTTTTTTTATATAGATCTTCAATGTGTGTTACCGCTCAGTCACACAGCTTTCTCTTAGACATCAAATCCCACCCCGCTGTAACTTTACCCACACATCAAATTATTTATTTTGTCCGAACAAAGGAGAAAGGTGCAAAGTAGTTCCCTGTCACTGGAGATTTTATTTAAAGAGGAGAATTTATCTGTAAAATGAAACTGTTTTATGTGAGTGTTAGGAGAGTAGGGCAACCCAGTTAGAGACCTGTTATAATGCAGTAAAAAATTATTTTGAAGTCACGAATGCACCTCAGTAGCTTTTACACTTCTAATGGCTCAAAATTATTGCCCATATAATTTCAGTCTTAAGGAATAATGGATCCAACTAGCATCTGAGGCTTGGCGCAATAATGACAGCAAAGATAGTTGGGGCTAAACACACTACCATCTCACCCAGAAATACTTGTAATAAATCAAGGTTCAACATTACACGTTGAACATTCCATACTCTTCTTTTAAGGTCAATGCCCTTTCTTATCGGTTAATTGGACGTTGTTTAGTTTGGGAATGACATCCACTCTACCACTCTGTTATTGACAGAAATGGACATCATTACTGACAAGTCAATTTTATTTAACTGATACCAAATAAATGACAGCAGACATCTGGTAAGATCAGCCAGTGCAGTCTTTTAAAGTGGAAGATTATGGCAGACTGTCTCTCCTATTTGTTTTTGTGCAATTACTTGAGCAAAATTCATGCAATTGTTTTTAGTCTGACGAATTTAAAAGTGATCATTACTCTGGTTGCATTTTTAACAAAATACCATTTTTTTAAACAAAAGTCACCTCCTTTCGTTCAAAATATTTGTAAACCCTGTTTAACATTCCCTGAGCAACCCACACCCACTGTTCTCTGATTGAGAACTTGACTGAGAATCTGGGGGGGGGGTTGAGCTGGACTCAGCAGCTTGCCCTGTCTGTCTGGGTAAAATCATGCAAAGCAGGACCCTTCTTCTCGTACAAAGCTACATGAATAAAGCCACATACTTTGGCTTCAGCACCATAAACCCTGCATTCCTGTTTTAAATTTACAGGGAAAAGAACAAATCTAGCATGTTAGACATGGTATAATAGAAGTCAGCACATAAGCAATTCAAGCCACTGTTGCTTATATAGAGTTGTCTCTTGTCAGAGCTTTGAATAAATGATATTTCCCAAACAACTTACAAGTCAATGAGTCTTACTGACGTCTGCCAGCAGTATAGTGTATGGGTCAAGTGGACCCGGCTAGTTTCATAGCATTTTAAGACCATCACTTGGAAGTGCTGCCCATGTTGGCACTAATGATAGCTGCAGGCAAGCAAGCAGAGTCCAAGCTTCAGAAGGCAAACTTGATGTTTATTTGCAAATAAGCATCACTTCCTCTGAGGGGTTCCTTTTAATGGACAATTCACTTTGTTTTTGAATAACTGTGTTTATGCGGGGCAAACTCACACTAACTTTGGGAACAAATGCAAAACAAGTTTACTTTCTGTGGCAGAAAGAAATATGACATCATTCTTAGATCACCGAAAGGTCCAGGAAAAGCCCAATTTTCTTGTGCAACAACCTTTTTAGTTTTCAAGTTGCATGAGTGGATGCTGAAAGAAATTTTAAACCCAGCATTGCAATTATTGTAATGGAAAGGGAACCATTCATTTTTAGATGGAATATTCCTTTGAAAGTAGCTGCAGCACAAACCCAATTTATACCAAATCCATTTTGGAACTGCTTCCTGGATAGCAATACTTTTCAATTGTTACTGTTACCAATATTGGTCATTTCATTCCAATTGTCTCTGCCATCTTGTGATTTACTATTTTTCCACTTTTTCGGTATCAATTTTGCTTGCCTTCAATTGAACTCTCCGACCTTTTTAAGTGCCCTATCCTTCCACAGAATTCTTTATCCTCTTTGCTCCATCTCTCACGTTTCTCAAGCTGTTTCTGTAATGTGAATAACAAATCATTGTATTAGCTGCATATACTTTAAGACTTATCCCAATATATTCCAAGCTTGCTTCATAAATGTACAAAAGCAATTTAATTCACCCTTCAACCTATGTTATCCCTCTGACTTATTTGTCACCATTTTCTTCTTGATCATAAACTTACTTTATAAGTTTATTACTTTATATATTATATATATATTATATATTATATATTACTTTATATATATACATATATATTATATATATTATATATTACTTTATATTACTTTATTATATTATATTATATTACTTTATAAGCTGGCTCTCATGGCTGTCTTAGCAGTCGGGAATTTTATACTTCAGCATCTTTGCTGGTCGTATTCTCACCACTGACCATTGTGAACAATTTAAACCAATTTGAAAGCCGTCCATCCATTTTGGGTTCACTTCAATCAAAATGTGAAAGTTACAAATCTCGTAACAAAATGAGAATCTCTGGAGGTGGGAGATTGTGTTCATCATATAAGACATTCTGTGACTCAAGGAGAGAAAGCATGAGATTAAATTTCTACAGTTTTGCTGCCTTGTTTGATTAGAAACATCCACATTAATGCCACAATTCAATTCCCACCACCCCAATGCAGCTCTGATCTTGCGGTTTCAAGTCTCAAAGCACTATCACAGGTACAGGTGATATGATGTAGCCCTGATGTAGGTTTCTGCGTTATTTCCTAAGTTTTGGCTTTCATTTTTAGCCAAACTAGAGTCATATTAAATTGGTGGATAAATCCTAAGCATTGAGTTACCTTAATGTAGTGGTGATTACTCATGACCTTTGATACCATTATACTACTGCAATCAACCAGAAGATGTTATTCCCACTGTCTGATCCCATAGATTTCAGCATACACGATGATAATGTTCATGGATGTAAAGGAATTAGTTTCCATGGAAACCAAATCTCTTTAATATAAAAATTATCTTTAATGTTATGCTTTCAGCCCCAGAGGAAATTGAATATGGCTAAAAATTAGTGAATATAGAAGGATGAATCTATCGCCAAATGCAGCCGGAATGTGATTTGAAGTCAGAGAGAGACAAGTTTCCAGAACCTTCTTCGAGCTCAAATGGAATATGTTCATCGTACAAGTCGTACAAAATGTTAGTTCTGCAAAAAAAATGGAAAAGTAAATACCAGGCAATAAAGTATTAAATGTGATGCTTTTACCTGATCGTTAACTGTTTACTTATACTATGAGATGCTGAGAGTATCTACAATTGGTGATGATAGAAAGTCGAGAGTTAAAGCGCTTTTACTGTAAAGATTTTCCTTTGTGGCTGTGGAATGCTGTAATCCAGCACAAAACACAAGCCCACGCTTTTACAGTCTCCAGATCTCTGGAGACCCCCTACAACAAACTGACATTCTGCAAATGCAATGAATGGCTGCTCTAGCAAGTGGAGGGAGAGCATCTGCCTCCTAACAACACGGTTTGGAAAACAAAAATAGGCACAATTATTTTCCCTCAGTGACGGAATAGGAAATCCATTACTGTCTCGTGTCGTACTGGTTTACTCAAAATAAATAGTAGTCCAGTACGCAAGTGTTAACATTAGTACTTAACACTTTTAAAAAAAAACAGGCTTTCGTTTTTAATGAATTCTAGCGGTGTCCACAAATAGAAGCAATGGATGATTCACTTTTTATTTAATAAAATAGCAGGTGGCAGGGAATTGCACTTGTGCCCTTACACCCCTTGAGATATATTTGTACTAATCACGAGTCTGAAATTTGTGAGATCGGATTCTTTTACACATACAAAAGAACATAAGCAATTCACTATGACTTGGCCTTAATCAGACATGAATGGACTTATGACTGAGCTCCTTTGTCCATCTTTCTGACGGTCACTGTATTCTGACCAACCTCCGAACAAGAGGTGTTGGTCAGAATACTGCTCTTGACTCTCTGTCTCCAATACCAAGGCCTGAGAGGATAACTTCTGTTCTTGTGTTGTGTGTTGTGTCTACACGAGTGAAACCTTGAAATTGTACAGTAGTTAGTAAACTTTCTCTCTTCCTCCCCACCTCACCGCACCCCCAGCCTTTCGGTTGTGTCTCTAATAGTGAGTCTGAAAAGGCTTGTTAGTAAACTGTCTCTGTCTGTCTGTGTCTGAGTCTATTACAGTGATACATGAAAAAACTCAGCGCTAAGCTTTCCTGTCCATCGGTCTTTGAATCATTGTGTCTCTAACAGCGAGGCCAGAAAGGACTGCTTATTAAGAAGACCCCGTCCATCTGTCAGTGAATAACTGTGCCTGCAATAGCGAGGTCTGAAAGAAGTCATTACTGGACTGTCTTTGCCCATCTGTCTGTGTGTCACTGGCCAGGATTTTGCAAATGAGCAGACAGGAAAAGAATTATAGTAGACAAAAAAGAGTTACATTGTCTGCAACAACCATCTTGATGCTGCCAGTGATAAACATTTACATTTCCTTCTAGCAATATGATGGTATTTTAATCCCTGACATAAGAAGTACCACGAGAAGAAAGGGAAATGAGCAATTCACAGATGGAGGGTAATGTACTGTGGTTAGATTTACGTACAACATCAAGTGAAGGGAAGACTGCAGAATGAGAGGAAATAGCAAAAATGTGAGATGGAGAGCTCAACAGGAAACTAATCTACCCTAATGCCTGGCAAATTACATTCAATACAGATACACATAAGGTAATGTATATTAATAGTAAAAAATGGAAGTACCTGTACACTATTCATGGGGAAGAACTTCCCAAAGGGCAACCTGAAAGAAACCTGGAGAGTTAGTTAACTTGCCACTCACCATGTCCAAATAGTGTGCAGCAGCAATAAACCGAAAGAGAAAATAGATTTGTACTTTCCTTCCATTGCTATTGGATAATTTTCCACTTGGGTTGGGTTTACGTTAATGAAATTGCACTGAGACACTACCCTGCACGAAGAACGCAATGCAAATGCAAGCTGTTGTTGATATTTTACTAGATTATTTTACCAAAATCTGTTAACTTTCAGAAACCCAGAAGTCATGCTCAAGTTGCACGATGTTTTGATCAGGTTGTTGCTCACGTCGAAAACTTTGCCAAATCCCCAATAAGGAGCAAATCTACCTTTGGAGGACTGAGGCACAGATTCACTTTGAAAAAAAAACATGAACATAGATGCTGAGTACAGAATTCCTGGAAAAGGTCTTCATGACAGCAAAGACACGGTTGATTTACTGACGTGGCCTTGTATAATCCTTGTATAAACTGTAACAGCATAAAACAAATACGTTTTGGGGTGGGTGAGAACAACTCTGCGGCATTAAAAGGGAGCAGGAAATGTGGCATTTCATGATAGACATCATCAACACTGACTTGGCAAATTGGAGATGCTGGCAGAAAGCCCAGAAGAAAATACATGATTTGAAGTAAAGTGCCAAGTTATAGCATAAATATTGCTGTGCGGTAACACTCCAGGACAAATATATAATGGTATTTGCATAATGCACAAATTAGAGCAGCGAAACACCTGGGATTATGATGCTCTTTGTAGTTGCTGGAGTACGAGAGGTGACACCATCCATTAGTTCAAATTCAAGTTACACAGCTGGATCGAAGCAGTTCTCGACTGCTGCTAAGTTGTGGAAAGCAGAAGTAAAGAACCACACTGGGTAATAAAAAAATTACTGGGTTTATTGTGAAAACAGAGCCATAATTACATGGTTTCAAAAGTGTTGAAAGTTGCTGACTGAAATTGAATAGAAGAAATGGCTTCGAACAGACCTGCTGCTGCTGCTGGCGATGCTGGTGATGTTCCTGGTGCTGCTGATGTTGGGTGGGAGACCGGCCTAACCATCAGAGATTGGAGCTGAGTTAGCGCCCTTCTGAGTGAAGTCACTTCCGCCTGACAGGTTTGAATCCCTGGTAGCAGGTACAGTATAGTTTGTACCAGTGTGTCTCCCTCCTCCCATCCTCCGTCTGTCTCCCTCCCCTGTCCTTCCCCTGCAGGCTGCTCATTGCTAACCACAATGAGCGCCCTCCCGTCCTCTGCGCCACCTCTAGCCCCCACAGCCTCCTGCTGCAGGCTGACAATGTCCCACTAATCCACCGCCTCTCTTCTCAGCGTGCACATCTTGGCTGCGCCCCCGACCCGAGCTGGCCCTCCCTCAAAATGCCCCCCCTCCCTGCAACTCTCCGGTTCTGTCCTGCTCTCTCACTGCCCTACCCGCCTCCTATCCCTGCTTGACGCTCCCCCTGCCCCCACTGCCTCCCTCTGCTCCAGCCTGGGAATCCTCCACCGGGCTCATCGCGATACTTCCGCCGCAAGCCACCCCGGACCTCTCCTCCCTCATCCGCATCCCCGCCCTCCCTGCCAACCAACCCACTACCCCCTCCCCTCCCACACACCCCCCTGCCAACTGTCCACTCCGCATTGGCCTTCAAAACCTTCGCTCCATCTGCAATAAGATCCTGACTGTCAATGATCTCATCCTCGATGAGAACGTTGATATTATGGCCTTCACGGAATCCTGGATGACCCCAGGTGACACCTTCCACCACCCGGCTACACCTACCACCATTCCCCACACCCCGATCATCATGGCAGTGGTGAGGCTCTCATCTCCAGGGTGTCACTCGCCCTATCCCTACTCATTCCCCTCTTTTGAACACCTTACCCTCTGCCATCCCTCCCATCTCTCACTAAAAAATCTGCTAACTTACTTCCCCCACCTTCATCTCTGAATCTCCACCTTCTAGCTTCCCTCTGCCTCTGCTCCGACCACCTCATCATCCTAAGCGACTTCAACCTCCACTTCACCCCCTTTTGCTCCACCTCCTCAGACTTCTCCTCTCTCCTCTCCTCTCTCAACCTCTCCCTCCACATCTACGTTCATGGCCACCCGCTCAACCTGGTGATTACCCAGGGCCTCAGCATCTCGGATGTCACCATCACCAACAAGGCCACCTCTGACCACCATTTCATCTCCCTCAACTCCCATATCCCTCTCCCCAATGCCTACAAACCTATCACCATCTTCTACCGCCCGTGGAAGAAGATCTCCCCGCAATCCCTATCCGCTGCCCTGGAGTCCTCTGAACTCCTCCCACTCTGGCCCACCTCCCGCACCAACCCATCCTCTGGGTTTACTCTCCTCCACATCACCCTCTCCACTATACTCAACGCCCTTATCCCCCCTCACCTCCCGAACTGCCTCCTATTCCCGATCCCCACCCTGGTTCACAAGCCACCTCCGCTCGCTCAAGGGCAAGGTGCGGGCTGCCGAACACACTTGGCTCAAATCCGCCCTAATGGTCCACCGGCATATCTGGCTGGACCAATCAAAATCTACTGCTCCACTCTCACCTCAGCCAAATTGTCCTTCTACTCCCGGTTAATCCTGGAGGTGAAGGGCAACCCCAGGCTCCTGTTCTCCAGCACCAACCAGGAAATGCTGGACTTCCTCGAGTCCAAAATTGAGGGAATCCACTCAGCTGCCACTGCCCTCCCAACTTCCATCCCCTCCCTACCCCCACCCCACACTCTGACCACTACCCATCCCTCCTTCCACATCTTTGAACCTGTCATCCTCTCCTCTGTCATCACCACCATATCCTGCATGAAGCCCACTACCTGCTCCCTGGACCCCATCCCCACCCCTCTCCTTAAATCCCAGCTCTACCTCCTTGCCTCACTACTCATTAACATCATCAACCTCTCCTTGTCATCTGGCACTGTTCCTACCCCCTCAAAACAGCCACTATCACCCTCACCTTAAAGAAATCTTCCTTTGACCCATCACAGCTATCCAGCTACCGGCCCATTTTCCACCTTCCTTTTCTGTCGAAGGTCCTTGAGAGAATCACTGAACTGTCGCTGATTAAGCCTGGTAAACCGCATCGGACCTCGAGAACATTAATATAGGAACAGAAATAGGCCATTCAGCTCCTCAAGCCTGTTCCGCCAATCTATAAGATCATGGCTGTTCTACATCTCAAGTCTGTACCGTGACCTAACAAATATCTATTCATCTCAGTCTTGAAGATGTGAATGGATCCACCATTAAGGTGGCTGGCACATCACAAGCTGTCCTGTGAAGGTCCTCCCACCATTGCTGAAGGCAAATGTCCATTATATAGCTGATGAGGAAAATCTGAAGCCTGTGACAAAAGTGCTGAAAATAGTTACCTGGCGTTCGTACATCCAGCACCTGGGACTACTTTGCAGCTTGGCTAGGAGAGAGGTAAACAGCTGCTGCTTAAGCTCTGAACCTCCAGCCTGTGGAACCACGGCTTCATGGTAAGGGATGTGTGTCCGAGCTGCCAATAGGAGTGGGTTTCCTTGTGTGTCAGACATCTGGCTGACAAAAAAAAAGACCTTTTCGTGAAAAAAAACCTCTCCATTTTGCACGTGAACAATTACAAAGAAATATAAGTTTACTAAAGAACAAACTGAAAGTGATATACAAGCAAGGAGTAGAGATGACTTGCAAGGCAGATAAAGCGAAAGAAAATCACTGATTAGGAAGTACTCCTGACCACTGGTGTCAATTAATTAATTGAAGAGAACCTCAACATGGTGCAATATCTTCCAGTTTCTGAACAGTAAGCTAAAATCCAACTCAAAATATAGAGGGATCAAGCCAAGTAAAAGCTGAAGCCAGCTGTTCTGACTGTACGACTAAAATGCAAAAATGATGCTCTTCCTGAGATTAAAGAGTCCTGGTGCTTTGGAGAAGAACTGTCTGTTGAATATCAGATTGTGTTCAAAGGAAACAGAGGGCAGAGCTGATGCACAAAATTCACTCCAGCTAGGTTGGGATTGAATAATATCTGCACAAAGCTAAAAATGTTGTTCCAGCATGATTGTTAAAATTAAAGACAATGTCTTCGTGGAATATTTGGAACATATATTGTAAATTACAGACTAAGAACCCTTTGGAAATCACACGATGGCACAGATTACAAAATGATGTCCTGGACAGGTCGTGATGAAAAGTAGGTGTAGATTTCATTGTGGATGGTACAATCTCATCATTGCAGCAGTTGGCTATTTTGAGTTTAACCAATCAGAGAATATGGCGTTCTAATATAGTCTCAAGGAAGTGTCAGCTTGGATCAATTGGGAACACTCTTTTCTCTGGATTAAAGGAGATTCAAACCCCACCAGAGAACATTATCTTGGAGTCTAAGATGACAATCCAGGGTAGTGCTGTGGGTGTCCTATACTATTATGAGGCCACTGTTCTTCAAATGAGACCTTAAACCCACATCCCATCAAGCTGTTATAAAATTCTGTAATTTTATTTGAATCAAAAGGAGAAGAGAGTTTCTCCCAGTGTCCTGGTCAATAATCCTCCAGATAAATTGGTCATTCACTTTATACCTTATTGTACGGCATCGCTGTGCGTAAATTGGCTACTAGTTTGCCCACAAATACTACACTTTACAGTAATTACTTATGAGGTGCTTTGAGCCATTTTGACATAAAGGCTCTCTATAAAATGCAAATATTGTTATTATACAGTATATATGCGTCAGCCTCACCTAGGTTCAGAACAAATTTGAACAACAAGCTCCACTTCATTCTGCATCATTATTAACTTTCTTTCCCCAAATCATTGAGGTTGATGTAAAAAGATCTACTTATTACTCTTTGTCCCGCATATTTCATTACATGTTGAGAAATTACAAAATGAAATTACAAACTGATTGTAGACATTTTTACTCTAAGTAGAAGGACACACAACAGCTCCAGTGAAATTAGTTTTCCTGAGATTTGATTAAATTCAAAAAAGGTTTAAGATGTTCCAATTTTAAAACTTCCTTCTATGACTACACGCAGGATAATTCACAATTTGAACCCTTGTTGGAGTTGTATTTAGAAAACTCAATGAAAATAACCTCAAAAAATATAATTAATAGTTGTAATTGCAGACTCTTGACAAAGCACATGCCTAAAAATCAGTCATTTATTTATTGCCGTTGCTACATTTGCTTTCATTGCAGGTTTGCAATCTGTTCTATAAACTGGAACAAGCATAGTTAATGCTTCAACAAGAAACTCCAGTTTGCAGGGCACACTCAAAAATAGCAGTGCTGTAGCTATAAAGCTTGCAACCTGGTCGCTAGGATTTGCACATGAGGCTTTGCCAACACATTCTGCAACCTGTAGACAGGCTGCATGTGATGGAAATAATATTCATTGGGTTAAACACAAGGAGGCTAAACTGTCTTTTTAATTAGACTTGAATTATTTTCTAATAAACGGCCTAATTGTACGCTGAAAAGAGACTCTAAATGGCTTTGCGTGGCATTTTAAAACAAGATTAATTCATTCAACAATCAGCTGTTTTTACAAGCGTTCTATGCCAGCTAAAACTGTTACATATAGGCCACCCTTTCTTAATATGACAAAAGGATTAAATTACATTGGTTTACTAGTCTTCAGAGATTTCTTTCTGCAATTATATGATCCAATCAAACATTTAATTTCTGGTTTATTTTAAGTATTGTTTCTGGTGCCTGTCGCTTGCCCAGTCTTCAAACATTAATTGAGATAAGACATTCAATAAAACTACAGTAAAAGTGTTTCCACATCAACAGATGGAACATTTAGTTACAGAGCGAAATAAAGCTTTAAAGATCCCTACTGAGTGAACATTGACTTGGTTTAATTATTGCTTGCCGTATGTTCAGCATAGATAGCATAAAAGTTGGACCTTTTGACAGATCAACCTCAAGACCTCAAAGGTCTTTCCTTGAGGCGATTAAGTGCTTCATCACCCGAAAGGAGAGACTTCCCGAGGTTCCAAATTAATTAATTTAGATTGTGTTTCAATTCTTATCCTTGGAAGAGACGAGGAAGTTAAAGGTTGCATATGCTTATTTTGTGAAGTACGTTCCTCTGATGGAAAGTGCTTTTTTATACAGTGACTCCAGCTAATATGGAATTGGAAAAATAATGGCCAGTCGTTAATGATATTCCAGGACAATTGTTATTATGTCCATATTGCACTTATGGGTCATGAACTCTGTGTCATGGCTTGTGACTTTGATTCACTTTTAGCTGTGCCTGCGATGTTAATGAGCTTTTTCTGCATGTTTTATACAGGATCAAAGAGACTGACAGTAGAGTGAAGCACAAGGGATGGAATTGCAGGGTCAAAAGGCGTAGATCAAGTCCACGAGTATACAAATATTAATTACTGAATTGATCTCCATTGCAAAGGAATTCCAAATAATGGTGTAAGGGCAATTCTCAACGGTAACTCTATTCGTTTGTGCCTGTGTTGGGGGATGCTTAATTATTGGATAACTGCAATACAGCAGTTTTACGTTCTATCTTATTCAAAGGAATCTTCTGTTTTTAGCTTTCTCAGCCCTACTGAAAAGCACCCAGTCAACTGCCTAATTAACTTTATGATTATTGAAGCTGTAACAATACACAGATTATCCATTGTTGAATGAGTCTTTTAGTGATTTTTCTTTCAATTGCGGGTCAGGCATTTTCGCTTTCTTTTTAAGAAATTAATTTGTTTTTTAATCAAAGCTCCATCGCTGAGGTTCTCATCCTCAAAACAAGACAAATCCACTTAATTTAGGTTTTTGACCTGCAATGACTTACAAGGGCCATTATTATCTGCTTGCAAGCTGGAAAAACATTGGTTCAACAAACATTAAGCAATTGGCGGCAAAGAGAGATGGCAAAGTGATGTGTGAATCCGCATTCTCTTTTAATAATTGAGTTCTGTTGAAATGTTTCAAATATGTGCCTTTTATAGAAATATTAGAATTATTATCTACGACGCTGGAGGAAAAAAACAAATTTCTAGCCTTGCTTGAGGCCCTCGAGCTTTACTCTCATCATTGATAGCCCGCTTACATTCACATTGTCTATGGCTCTTGCTATTTTAAAGACCTGGATAATGGCCACCCTCATTATCAGCAAGAACAAGTTCAGCTTTGCCAACCTCTCCTCATAAAATGGAGCCTGCAATACTCATAGAATTGGGTGAGCATTTGTCCCCAGATGAGGTATTGTATCCCTGGGGCCAAATTTGCCCTCTCTTGAGTTCAGTAATGAACTGAGCTAAAACAATAATATTTTAAAACAGATACGCTCATCAGAGGAAAAGTCATTGATCCAACATGTACTGCCAGCATCAGGAATTGTGGCGAGTTAATTTTTTTTAATATATGTGTCCTCGGGTTTACAAAATATGGTCACTCTATCGAGGAACCCACTCTAACACTGTAATATCCTGCCCAAAGCAATTTCTGGTTTGCATAAGTTACATTTTCAACCCCAATAATCATTTGTGGCTTGCTTCATCTGTGATTAATGCCAGGTTAGAATAATTTCTTTGGACCTGTAATCAAATGCCTTGGAGCTGCAACCTACCATCGTTGCACTATGTGTCGCTTTTTAGTTTTGTTGACAGCAGCTTTGCATTAGAATCATAGAATTATACAGCATAGAAGGGAGGGAGGCCATTTGGCCCCTCGTGTCTGTGCCAGTGCTTTGAAAAGAGCTACCCAAATCAATCCCATTCCCCCGCTCTCTCCCCATAGCCCTGC
This sequence comes from Callorhinchus milii, assembly GCF_018977255.1. NCBI lineage: Eukaryota > Metazoa > Chordata > Chondrichthyes > Chimaeriformes > Callorhinchidae > Callorhinchus > Callorhinchus milii. Next base: position 20,367,504 of record NW_024704746.1, read on the forward strand.
AAACTTGTCCTCCCTAAATAATTATCTACTTCTCTCTTACAAGTTGTTATCGAATTCAGGCAATGCATTCCAGATCCGAACAACTCGCTGTTTGAAAACATTTCTCCTCACCTCCTCTCTGTTTCTTTTAACAACTATTTTAAATCGGTGCCCTCGGGTTACTGACCCAATCACCAGTGCAAATAGTTGCTCCTCGTTCACCCTATCAAATTCCCTCATAATTTTGAAAACTTCTATTGAGTCTCCTCTTAAACTTCTCTGCTCCAGGGAGAATAATCCTAGCTTCTCTAGCCTCTCCTGATAACTGAAGTTTCCTAGGGATCCTCTCCAATGCCTTGACATCCTTCTTAAAGTGCGGTGCCCAGAACTGAACACAGTCTCTAGCTGAGACCTAACCAGTGTTTTACAAAGGTTCATCATAACTTCCTGACTTTTGGATCTGTGCCCTTATTTATAAAGCCTAGTATCCCGTTATGCTTTTCTTTAAAACAGCTTTATCTACCTATCCTGCCACCTTCAAAAATTTACGTATATGCACCCCCAGGTCTCTCTGTTCCTTCACCCCCTTTAATATACTACCATCAGCGTATATTGCCTCTCTTCATTCTTCCTTCCAAAATGCATCACTTCGCATTTCTCCACATTAAACTTCATCTGCCACGTGTCTGCCCATGTTACCAGTCTGTCTATGTCCACTTGCAGTCTGCTACTATCCTCCTCACTATTCACGACATTTCCTAGCTTAGTATCATCTGCAAACTCGGAAATTGTACTCCCTATACCCAAGTCCAGGTCATCTATATAGATCAAAAACAGGAGTGGTCCCAATACTGACCCCTGGGGGACACCACTGCACACTTCCCTCCAGTCAGAAAAAGAACCGTTCACCACCACTCTCTGCTTTCTGTCTTCCAGCCAGTTCTGTATTTATGTTGCTAATGTCCCTTTAATACCACGGGCTTCTATTTTCCTTGCAAGTCTCTTATGTGTCACTTTATCAAACGCAATTTTAAAAATCCATATAAACGACATCAACTGCACAACCGTCAACCACCCTCTCCATTGTCTGGAAATATTTTGTGAATGGTCACTAACCTCTCTAAATCATTTCCCCATAACTCTTTGAGAAGAGCTAAAGTATGAAAATGCAGTCTAAGTTGTTTCCCAACATGAATAAACTGAAGTTCTTGTATTGTGAGTTATATTTACAGATCAATGACATCACCGCAGGGAATTATACAAATCATATAATTGACGTTTGGAGAGACTGTCATCCTAACACACTTAATCATCCCGACTTTCAGGGGTGGAACCATTTGAATTCATCCATGGCAGTTGTTGTGACTTCCATATTAATGCTCGTGAACCAATAAGATCTGGGGAAAATGTTTTGAGAGGCAAATTGATGAAGTCTTCAGCTCACAATCTTGGCTCATATTCCAATACAATGCTGCAATTTGAAGGTGCAGTCCTTTGGATGAGACATTAAATCAAGGCCTGTCTGCCTGTTCATGAAAGATCCCATGGAAACTATTCGAAAAGAGGAGGGTTTTTCCCCCCAGTGTCCTAACCATTAATCCCCCAATTTAAAACTGTTTCCTGACTTCATGGCTGTTTATTGGCGATTATTGTGGGTAAAGTCGCTGCCACATTCACCTAAAAAAATACTGTCACTACACTTGACAGGAATTTTTTACATATGCATTTATACATACAGTGCTATATACTTGTTACTTAAATAAGTTTCTTAAGTCCAATTTAGTCTGCAAAGGTTAGCTGGTTGCAAAATGCAAAATTCAGCTCATATTTTTGAAAGTGAATTGGAGTAGAAAATCACAGTAATATCATTAAAACATTTCATTCAAACTCTTATGTATGAAAACGAATTGACTTTTTGCAATTCTTCCTCTATTCCCTTAGTTATTTTAATTCATTTTTCTTTGCCATGGATGGTCAAGAATTTATGAATAATCTCCATCATCTTTCGTCTAATCATTCCTCCAGATATCGCTAGTGTCATCCAGAGAAACAAGGTCATAGTGCAATGCTGGTCTATTCTCTACCTGCATTTAAACCAATGAAAGATTGAATGGAGCAAGTGAATCAACCCGAACATGCTGCTTAGATTTAGACTGATGCTGATAGCCAGTCGGAAGGTAGTGGAGCATGATGGACAATGCTTCATTTGCTTGCTACAAACTAGCCCCCACATTTTAACAGCTGTGGGAGCTCAACTCTAACCAGCCTGTGTAATAACATAACACAGCTATCAATAATTAAACAGCATTTACTTAAAAAGGTGATTATAAAAATGATAGTTAATTATCTACCTTTCAGGAAACTACGGAAATGTAACCAGTTCATAAATGTCTGATAGGACTGCGTGATCAGCTAACAAATTATTTACCAATGTATTTGATGCTGTTGGATTATTTTACAAAATAATGTGACTTATTCCTAGTACAGCAAAAGATGCATTATTAAAAAACACTTTATAAATTAGGAGGTGCTTTCATACTTGCTCAAGATTTATTTTTACATTGTATAAGACATTGATGCCTTTACAAATTGATTTCTCCTTACTAATGTTTCCCATTTTAGCAACATATGAAAGAACTGACATGCAAGGCGCTACTCCCTATTTGTCTGTCATTATAATCAGTAATAGTGAGGTCAGAAATAGTGAGTCTGACAACTCCTCCAGCCCGGCTCATTGTCAGACTCCGCCACTGTGAAACGCTCCTGGAAGCTACTCCAGATGAACAACGCTATATAAATGCAAGTTGCTGGTCAGTTGCTGTCAGAAAGGAATAATTATTTAGCTGGTTCTCTCAAACTGCCTGTGTTTTACACTGTCTGCTACAGTTTGGGCTGAAAACTTCCCTATTTTGTGTTACACTTTGGATTCTTTTTGTTTTCCCAAACCTCCAATATACATCTATTTCAATCACCTCATCTGTAATAGTGAGATCAGCAGGCAGTAAGAACTACTAAGATACAACTGGCCTATCCTATTTACTTGAATGGCCATTTTATTTACCTGCAAAAGATATTCTGTTCTGATGTGTTTTTACCAGGAAGGCACAGTCATTGAAGTGTTTCATTTATTTACAGTAAAGCTAGTTATAGTGCACGTAATATGAATCTCTGCACAGGTAAGAAAATAATTTCAAGGAAACATTGGCAAAGATCAAAGTGCGTTAATTTTGTTTTGGGGCAACAGCTTTGTCCTTCTCCTTGGTGTGGGCTCCTTGCAATGACTTGGTTGATCTGACATGCATACTCTCTCGGAACAATTAAAAAAAGTCATAAAATAAAGAATTTGAGATAAATTGATAAATTTGGAACTTAGAAAAGAGAGCAATACAAGTTACACACAAGTTACAAAATCCGCAGAAAGAAAATACATGAAACGGAACGGTAGACTTACCAAAGAGAAACAGAAGATTATGATATAATTAAGAGAAAGTGAGGAAAATATTGTTGACTGAGGTCTGATATGTTCACACTACTACCAAAATGCTTCACATTAGCCTGGAAATTTGAAAGGATTCAGCACCAAGTTACCTCTTTCCATATGTGTGTCACTTTTCATATTATATTGAGACTTAAAATTACTGTTTACTGAGTTGTCCCTCTCCATCTGTCTATAATCTGTTTGTTGGATCCTGGGAGAATGAGCCAAATCTATGCTATTATTGTGTCTTTTCACAATGAGACCAGACATTTTTGGCACAACAATTGAAAATTGTGCTACACATATGAAAACAATATGAAAATAACATTATACTTGTTTATTTGTATGCACGAAAAGGTTATTCCCAACACATATTTATCATTGGCACCCAAGCATTTTTTGCACGCCATATTATTTATAGTAATGAGTTTGTTCATCACTTGAATGGGCCAATTCCATAACATAGAAAATATTAGTCCTTGTTGGTGTAGCTGATCAGACATGTATAACCACGGAAAATGTTTTCTTTACAGAACAGTTAGGTAGAGAGAATTTCAGCACAAGATAAGATTGTTCAAGGAAACACTGGTACACTGTCATTTTTGATGTAGCCCATTTGCACTCCAGCAAAATATGAATGACTAATAACTCACAGGTTTACGCCTGAAGTTCCTAACGCAGTGAGGATCCTGCCTGCAGCTGTGTTGCTGAAGCAGGCAATAAGCAGAGACCAAAAACTTCCCTAGAGGAAAGGAGTTGCTACAGCATGTTCTCACACTCTTGCTCGTGACCAGCTGGATATCGGCATCAAAAAGGCCAAGAAACAAATCACTCACCTATTCTCTCAGCCTGTGCAGTATTAGTAAATATTTACAATTGATTCAATTCCACTAAGCCAGAGTGAACAGCCTGTGTGATGAGCTCAGGACTCTCAAATATCAGATTGTATAAGTACAATCAGAATTCTTTTAGCCTTTGCACAAACAGTCCAGATTTGTGGTCTATCTCATGTTGACTTCTTAAAATAGCACTCTTTTTGTGTTCTCTTTAAAGTGGGAAATCCCAGTTCGAATCCGCAGGGTTTCAGACCGCAAAGTTCTTCTCATAACTGGTGCATGAAACACTTTCTTTTTCTAAAAAAAATCAAGGTTTGCTTAAGGACTCAAGGGACAGAAAGAAGCACAAATGTTAAAAATGAGCCATGTACATCACCAGAACTTAAAGATTAAAGAGCCTTTTGTCAACTTTGATGTGGGAAACACCTTCAACAGAGTGGAATGGGAATAATGGTTCCTTATACCGAATTTGTATTTTCAAATATAGACCAAAAAAACTGTGTAGTGTCTATATACAGAATACAGATACCAAAATGTCATTATTACTAGCAAATGCAAAGATTCTTATTATTTACCAATAATAATATACAATGTAATGTGTAGTCACTGCGAGTACCTGCAATACCATACATCTGACTCTTGTTATCAGTTGCTCTTTTTATGGGGCAAGGGAATAAACAAAGATACGCCGCAAATTGAATACAGTTCATTCAATCAGATCTGCTCCCCTTTATACATTAAAAACACATTCAGCATTGCATCTGCAAAGGTCAGTTGGACAAAATCAAACAAGCTCTGTTTGCTTCATTTTATTTCCCAACGGTCCAAATTCCCTAATGGGTAATGGATCCTCACTGACACAGAAAGAGGTTAAAATGAAGCATATGGATATTAATCTGTTCCATAGATCTGACAAAATGTCCACATAGAAATATGAACTGATTCCCAGTAAGATTTAACAGGTCTTGAGAACACTCCTTTTTTATATAGAGAAGTGTGGAATCGGTGAAGAATTGTATCACACTTATAAATTATGTACTCCTGCTCTTAGAGAGTGACATACCAAAAGTGTAACTCAAGTATTCAAACCTTCTGCATTCACTCATTCACAGTGAATGTGGAAGAAAATAGCTGGTAACAGGTAAGTGGTTCCCAATCTAAAGGTAGTAGACCTGCATTTCATGTGTGAGCTTGTATATGTGTATGTAAATGAGTTCACGAGAACACTGTCCCCACTAGGGATCAGGATTGACCAAATCCTGGGATTGTCCCTGGGAACCAGCTGCCTCAGCTCAAGCTATGCCCAGGACAAAACAGATTATCTCTCCAATATGGTCAGTGTCCCAAGGCCTCTGGGCAATATTGCCCAAACTAGCCATTGATGCAAAGTCCCTTAACTCCACAAGTAAATTTATGGAGGTGAACAAAGTACACGGATGATCTGGATCTCCAGTGCAACATTCAACAGCAGAAACATGTTCCTCTCATTCTAGGAGAATCGGGTTTCCAATGTGCGGGTTTCAAAGATCCAGGAGACAAAGGCAGTCTCTTTGCTCACCTGTGCTTAAATGTAATCAATTTCTAACAGGTACACAGTTCTAAAGAACCTGAGCAGCCTAAGCCAACTGCAGGCAAAACGTGAAAGAGCCAGGAAAGAGCATCAACAACAATAGGACTTTTCTGCAGTAGACAAGCAAATCATTTTTGCTCTTGGTGGAGTCAATGTTTGGTTCCCTGGGTCGGAGAATTGCTGTGCAGGAAAGTTGAGATGTTTGGTCCTGTAGAAGCACAGTTTAATATCAGTGTACAATGATAGGCAGCAACATGATAAGACAAGTCTATATTTAAAGTGTATGAATTATCCGTTATTTATTTTCTCAATAAGCAGTTGTGTGTTTCTACTATTTTTCGTCTCCATCTGTCATTTTAGACAATAGTCCATGAACTCTGTCACCCACTACCCTGAAAGAGTTGCTGTCTTTGTTTCGCTCTCTCCAGAAGATATTTAACCTTGTTCAAGTGGTTAAAATGCAGAGTAAAATATTGTTGACATTCTGACTGTCTTTCAAGTTATGAAACAGCTCCGAGTTTTGCTCCTTTGCATAAGCCAAGGTAAAAAAATAATTTGTTCTTCTATTAAACCTGAAGTTTCAAGAGGTTTATATTTTTATTTAAAACATTTTTTTACAATGGTGAGTGCATATTTTCAACTGTTTATGCTGCTGCACACTCAGCTGAAATGATCTCATCTTTCTTTTAGAGTTGTAGATTTTGAAGTGTTCGCGCTTATATTATTGGTTTGTGTTTGTCTAGTTATCCAGAAATTCACCCTTGGATTCACTCTCCAGATTTTCGTATGTCCCTTTCATATTTTATTGTAACTTCTCTGTCTGACTTGCCAACAATTATTCTTATCACATACTCATTCAAGTCATATACCATTACCGTTGTTGGAGAGTTTCACTTCATTCTAACTGGTAAACTGTCTATTTTCCTAACAGCAGCAGCGCACTAAACTCTCATTTTCTCGCTCAGGAGAGGTCGACTGAACACTAGAGGGACGATATTCCATTGGTCACTTAAAACATATAGCAGTGGAATATCAGGAATACTCTGTGGACCCTGGGCAGAAAACTGGATTACTTGGATGTCAAATTTTTCTGATTGCGCGGTAATCCACACAGGGAAGGTGCTACAGCCATTGACATTCCCTGGTAAGCAGGCCAGCAATTGGAGTCAAAGGTGCCACTCTCTGAATCCCACTGGTAGAGGGCATATTGTTTGAGATATGTCTTAACGTGACAGCAGAGCCCAGTTACTGTCCCAAAGCTGATAAAGCCCTCAGCCATAATTGTTTGGCACATTTTTGCAAGGGCGTCAAATCCAACCAGAAATTATTTAGAGGTTCACTGACCCAAAGCTTCCACAGCAGTGGAGATGAGCATTCCAAGTGACGTTCCCATGTCCTGTTTAGTTTTAAGTCATTGTGGTAGCATGGTGATGCCAAATGCGATTTAATTTTGTTCCCTAACTTGTTCCCTAAGGTGTATGTCTGCAACCTCCTCAGAATAACTTCATCGTGTCAGGGACTCCTTGACATGGAAGGACTGTGTTCTTTAATGCTGATACATTTTGGGCGTGAGAATGTTCCCTACGCAAATTCTGCCAACTTGATAAAGTACCTCCTTGATCCTCCCCCATCATCAACAGTGCTCTGTGTGACTCACCCAATCACTGACTCACTGTCTGAACATCCTCCACTGTTTCTTTTGGTGCAGTGCTGTTTGGAGCAGTGGGTGTTAAAGGGTGCTTGTTGCTGGAGTGTGATTAACTGTGAAGCTGGCTGTTCGGCTGCATCAGCTTTTTCCACTGGACCATCATTTCTTTCGTGCTCCTGTGCTTATGTGAAGGAAATAGGTCAGGCAGGGTCAGGAATTGTGCAAATTCACCTAGTAGTTCACTGCATCAGTAAGAAACATCATCTAAAAGGTGAAGAACAAAGAACTTACTGTGAGTTACAATTCAGAAATAGAGTCAACCATGATTTAAGGTTCTGCTCATTCCCCATTTATCATCCAGATATTCCTCACTCGATTTTAAAATGGTCAACAGCATGAGTACTGTATGCCATAACTCACTTGTTATCCTCATTATGATTTCTGCCAGCAGAATTAATTGCCTTCCATCAACATTGGCTACACTTACGCGCAAAACCTTTGCATGGTTCTGTTCCGTCCATAACGAGAGTGGAATTGCAAAAGACACACACTCTTATTTGCATTTACTGTCAGGCAGATTGCTCCTCTTAGTTTCCCCGACTGTACCAGTGAACACTGCTTGTCCCTGGGAGTAATATTGTGGCCAGGGAATACAAGGTTGAGGTTATATTTTCCTTCTCCAATTATATTGTTGAGATTAATAACACAGTCAAATGGCAGCGCCTGGAGACATCACAAACAAATGTTTTCCTTTTGAAGTTCCAATGAGTTAAAATTTCAGCGTTTATAATCAATGGCACTCAACGAGTTGTGATGACTTTGTACCTCCAGCTGTATGTGGATAGAGTATTGTTCTCAACACCATCTGTGTTTGATGCATTTTAGGAACTAGACTTAAATCATCAAAAAATTACGGCTGTTTGCATTGGGCAAAGAAGGTTAACAGCGAGATCCAATTGAAGTTTTCTAAACTGAAAAGTTTTAACAGGGTAAGCAGTGAAAGATTATCCCTCCACATTGGTAAATTGTAACTGGTGATAGGTTAGAAGATTTTTTTTTGCATGCGGTGAGTTATTTGAATATTGCCTTCATTTGCTTACAAATACACACAAATGCCATGTCTCTGGGACGCTACCTCGCGTGAAGGGCGCTATGTAAATGCAATTTGTTGTTGTATTTGTAGATAGCACTTCACAATACTTCCTCCTTTACCCACACCATATTAATAATAATTATGAATAACCAGGCAAGCCTTGAGTTTCAGTGCCAGGCTTGCTCTTTGCATACACTCTGACATCTCAGTGGGGTAACCTTCAGTTATTCTCAGCCAGACAAAGCATTGCATAGACAGAAAGACATTCTGCTTTTGGTGAGGATGAAACACACAAAATTTCACTTGCTCTCTGGGTTCGTAACTCCCGTCAATCATGAAGGGCAATGGGCGATGAAACGACTGTCGTCATCAGAGTCCTCTCAGTTGAGGGGGCGGAATGATAAAAATTGATGAGGGAAGACAAAGAGAAGAGTATACATATATGTACACACACACACACACCTACCTATATACACATACACAGTGTTATACTTTGTTAAACCTTTAAACGTATCATTGCTGTACACGATTACAATGTACGTCAGACCAAAGAGAAGCGTTGCATTCATCTGAAACACATTAAAATAGGAAAGCAGTCAGCCAATCTGTTCAGAAGCCACAGCACAAACATCTTCCCTGCTGAGATCACAAGGCTCACCAGTGCCGCCCCTACATTAACAGCAATCAGAGCTGTCTGTCACATGGTGAGAAATCGAACCAGTGCAGCTCAAATACTTCTAACCAGGAGCCACCAAAGATCTCACACCGTTAAAATAGTAATAATAATAATAATCCCTGCATTTGATATAGCGCCTTATCACACCTTCTTGACGTCTCAAAGCGCTTCGCAGAATATACTGTAAAGTGAATTGACTGTATGTTTTGTTAAAATAGTAATAATAATAATAATCCTTGCATTTGATATAGCGCCTTATCACACCTTCTTGACGTCTCAAAGCGCTTCACAGAATATACTGTAAAGTGAATTGACTGTATGTTTTGTGGGTGAAAGGCGGGAGACAATTGTACACAGCAGCATTCCACAAACAGTCGTGGATTGAGTAACCAAATTATTANTTTTTTTGAAGGGATTATTACCCTCTGGAAAAGCGATCCACCAATCGACTAACAACCGTGTTCCTACTTACTGCTGGGTAAACAGAGGCGTGTGGAGTAAGGAAATATGCCTAAGGTTTCGCCCTGCCCTACATTTAAATAGGGTTAAATGTAAAGCTAGTAGCCTAATAACATTTTTGGTGTGAAGATTGTAGGAAGGACAATTTGAAGAGCAATTTGTAAAAAAAATTTTAAATAACCACTCTACTGTACCCAGTTTGGCACAAACAAAGCAGGGAGACTGATAGAAAAACTTGAAAGAAAAGCACTTGTCACCCACTGTGTAGTTAAAAATGGCCACCCTCAGAGTAATTTGTATAGATTGCTGAAACATCTGGTCTTGTGCATTGAGCTGTTGTTATAGTAGATGAGAGATTGGTGACTTCCACAGAGGAGAGGCGAATGATCAGTGAGAGGTATTGACCACTGTATTGTGTAGCTGTCAGTGCGGCAGTGGCAGTTGTCAGTAGAATAGAGTTTCCAGCCTGGAATTCATTTTGTGAGGTGCTTTCAGCACAGGCCTGAACAAATACCCAGAATAAAAGCAATCTCATTGCTTCCAGCAGACAGGCCACCTGGTTAAAAGTCTGGAGTTCGCTTCCTATCAGCTATCTGGGAGGTTTCCCACAGGGGTTTGAATGACGTAATATCCAACCAACCACACACACGCACAGTAATTCTTTTCTTTGGTGCACGCACAATGGGGTTTCCCAGGAAATGAAAGACTTAACATCAAACATTGCGTGTATGCATTTATAAGTGCATTCACACACACAGCCACAGCAGAATGAACTAGTAAAGTTTTGAACTCTTACAAATGTAAATTTGCCTATAGCTCAAGTAACATCCCATGATAACTGTGCAACATCAAATGAGCTGCACTGAATGTCAACCGGGAATTCAATTCAGCAGTACTGTAATAATTCATCTTCAGTAACAGCTCTTAATAAGGAAACAAAGTTTAATTGGGCTGAAGTGGCCTAAAACAGATGTTACCACGTATGTCTGCTGGGATAAGATGGAGATGTCACCCAGCAAAGATTTAATTTCTGCGTAGACCAATGGGAGAGGAAACAATGGGAGGGTTTTCTGGAATTGTCATATCACACACTGCAGTGGGATTGAATCCGAGGCTGTCTTCAGATCCCTATCAATTACAGGGAATAGTGTGTCACCTGGGTACGAGGTCAGCCATATTTTACTCCAGTGTGACCATATCAACACCCCAACCCCACCTTAATGATCAACAACAACAACTTGTGCCCTTCATGTGGGGTAGCGTCCCAGAGCAATCATTCCTGTAGTGGAGTCCTGTAGCTCAGTGGTTAGAGCACTCACCTCACAAGCGAGAGACCTGGGTTCAATTCCCGGCAGGACAAAATCTTGGACAAGTTTCCTTACTCCACATGCATGGGATTGGAGGAGCAGAGGGCAGGGAGGGTAGGGGTAGGAGGGTGTCCAAAGGCGTGGTCAAAGAGAAGGGTCTTGAGGTGTGCCTTGAAGGAGGCAAGGGAGGGAGCAAGGTGAATGGACTGTGTGTTGGAGTCCAAATGGTGAGAGCAGAGAAGCTGAAGGCCTGACCGCCAATGGTGGGGAGGGCCGGGTTAGGGACATGGAGCAGGCCAGAGTCTGCTGAGCAGAGGGAGCAGACAGGTTGATGTGGGGTTAACAGGTCACAGAGGTAGGAAGGAGCAAGGCCGTGGAGGGGAGAGGCAGTGGCAAACATGGAAACATTTGTCAGGCAACGGAAATTGCATTGCCACAATTGTGAAAGATCCCTAACTATAAGAACTATGGGAGTGCAATACGGTAAGTGGGTTCTCTACACAAGTAAAAGAATATCCCCATTTGATTCCCGGTGAGTTACTGATTCCTGAAACGTACGAGTTAAACCTTTGATCAACAAGGGTTATTTTTGCCCGGAGTGAGGGGAAAAGCGTGTTAGCACATGTGTTGTTTTGTCTCCATTTTTCTTTGCAGCTGCTTTGATCAAAACAGATCCATAAAAGGGGCCAACTACAGAGAGAAACAGTGACCATAAAAAGAACACAACTGAGGCTGCAAAGGTAAATTAACCACTCCTGTGACAAAGACAAGTCATCAACAAATCGATTAACACTTCTATCTGTCAGCCAAGGGTCTAACTTGCACCTTTGAGCAATGTTATTGAGGCGGATAAGAGCCAACCCTACCTCTGAAGAGATTGCAACTGATTAATCTTCACGTTCCAGCTGAACATCAGCAAGACCGAGGTCCTCCTGATTGGCTCGCGCCAGTGCCTCCGCACCTCGGGCCCTGGGCAGCATCAGCCTCTACGGGTGAATACTCAACCTCACTGAGCCAGTCAGGAACCTGGGTGTCTTAGTTGACCCTGAACTGTCCTTTCTCCCCCACATCCGCACCATGACCGGCACTGCCTACCACCACCTCCGCCACATTGCCAGACTCCGCCACTGCCTCACCCCTCAGGCTGCCGAAACCCTCATCCATGTATTCGTCACATCAAGGCTCGATTATGGAAACTCCCTCCTCATCGGGTTCCCAACTCTTCCTTCACAAGCTGCAGATCATCCAAAACTCTACAGCTCGTGTACTCTCGTGCACCAGGCTCCGTGACCCCATCATTCCCACCCTCGCCCAAAGCTACTGGCTCCCCAACCCCCAAGATCCTCATCCTCACTTTCAAGGTCATCCATGGCCTTGCCCCCTCCTACCTCTCTGATCTGCTGACTCCCTACCAACCTGCCCACTCCCTCCATTCAGCGGGTTCCAGCCTGCTCCAGGTCTCCCGCCCGACCCGCCCTACCATCGGTGTCCGGGCTTTGACCCTCTCTGTTCCCACACTCTGGAACTCCATCCCACAGTCCCTTCACCTCACTTCCTCCCTTGCCTCCTTCAAGGCCGGTCTCAAGACCCTCCTCTTCGATCGTGCCTTCAGTTGCTCTCCCACCTTTCTGCCTTCCCTCACCCCTGCCCCATCCCTACCCCACCCCTCCTCCATGCTCGGGTCCTAATCCCTGACTGTCCAGCGCCTTGGGACATCCTCCCGACGTGAAAGGCGCTCTATAAATGTAATTTTGTTATTGTTACAGTGGACTGAAGGATCTTAAAGTGATCAGCCACTTCTCAAGCTTTCTGTGGACAAGAAAAACTGTGAAACTACAGCTAAGAGTTTATAAATAAGTTGTTTATCCACACTGCTCGTTATTTCAGTGGAAAGTGTTATTTATATAACTTATTGTGTGAATTATTTTACTTTAATATCATCCAGTTTGGCACATGTTATATCAACAGCAACAAAATACTGAGCTCTATGTTCATCGCCTTTCCCTGATGGTACGTAGATTAGGCAGACTGCATCTAACAGCAATAATATGCTCAGGCTCTGGCTGGGTTCTCTCTCCCCAATGGTATATTAAAAATACTGTATCTAATAATAGTACTGTAATATGCTTAGGTTCTGTTTTTTCAGCATGATGCTTCACAATTACTGCACCCAACTGCTGTAAAGACCGAACAGAAATACTCCACTTATATTCACATCTACAAAAGTATGGGAACAAAGTTTAAGGCATTTTGAAAGAATGAAGATTTTTTTCAAATTGCACGGGGAATTAAATCATGGAAAGGTAGCAGCGTACTGGCAGCACAATGTCAGTGTATTAATTACATTGTTTGACTGCAGCACCACTTGGCTAAGTGTTGACAGGGCTTCCCTTAACACTTGAATGAGACTCACGCAATTTGAAATTCTTCACAGAGCCTATTGGATTCCCCATCAGCATGAAACAGATCAATGTACGGAGATGCAAAATAAAACAATGGAAATATTAGATTCTTAGGTTTAGTGAAGATTTGAATTCTGGCTTCACTCTCTCTCTCTCCGGAAAATCACATCAGAAGTATTGAATCTTAACAGGACGACTTTAGTTTTACACGGAGAAAGGTGATGAGTTTTTCCAGGTTGGATGACTGCCAGTTGGTACAAGGACAGAGAGAAGGCTTGTCAGAGTGATTCCCTCTGACTGGGTAGTTAACGGGCTGCTTCTTGAGTGTGGGAACCCAAATGATAATGTGGGAGAGTTTAGGGATCATTTCAAAATGATGTTGAATCTGATCGAATATTAATTCAAAATTGCACATACATGAAGACAGAATTATTCCCTCTCATTAAGCAACAAAAGGCATATATGTCCCAGAAGCTAAGACACCAATCAGTGGCACAATGCCATTTCTACCTTCACAAGCTCACCCTACCTTGTTGGGGCCAACCTGGGTCTATTTTCCAGGCGATGATAATGGCTGTGTTGCAATGTGGCACTTGTATGTCAGAGTCAGTTTCAAGATGCACCATTTATTCACTGCGTTTTCACAGGGGAGAAAAAAACGTGCGCATTAATTGAGGAGCCAAGCAGATACCCAACTCAATTATTGGAAAATTAAAAAATGTGCTAATAAGTAGAGATCCCAAATAAATACACCACTCGACATCAATCCAGCTGTTCCAGGCAATGAATTTTAGTTACTTCTCTTTATTTTCAAAACTTCCATCAAATTACCCTTAACCTTCTCATGGAATATTACTCGCATTTACCTAGACTTTGATCATAGCTAAATTGTCTTCTTCCCAGGTGACAGTCAGGTGAAACATTGCCTGATTTCTTCTTTAACCAACTCATCTGGTAATTAACACTCAACCATTTCATAACAGCTAAAACATTATTTTGGATCACACCTGCTCCTTGGTACAGTCTGCCATTTTCTTGCTATTTCCTCTCTTTTAATGTTCATTTACAATAGCCAATGCAGTTTAAGTTGATATAAGACCTATCTACACTGCTACACCAGGACTATATATTATCAGGAGTAAAGGAGTATTGAACTACCCAACTTGCCAATACACAGATGTAGCATTATGGAGAATAAACAGCAAATTAGTCATTGTTTTGTACAGAGACACAGTAGCCCAGTTATCAGGAGTAAATATTCTTATTTGTAAAACTATTGTGCAGGAACATCATTATTTTGTCCTGGAGTACAACAACAACAAGAAGATTGCATTTGTATAGCGCCTTTCACGTCAGGAGGACGTCCCAAGGCCCTGAACAGTGTACAGCATTTCAGACCTGAGCTGGGGTCAGGGGGGGAGAAGGGAGGGAGGGGAAGGGGGTGGCCGATGGCATGGTCAAAGAGGAGGGTCTTGAGGCGGGACTTGAAGGAGGCAAAGGAGGGGGCGAGGCAGAGTGACTGGGGGATGGAATTCCAGAGGTGGGGGATAGAGTGGTTGAAGGCTCTCCCGCCAATGGTGGAGAGGGTGGGTTGTGGGACGTGAAGCAGGGCAGAGCCGGCTGAGCGGAGGGAACCGGCGGGTTGGTAGGGGCTTAGGAGGTCGCAGAGGTAGGGATGGGGCGAGGCCATGGAGGGCTTTGTAGGTGAGGAACAGGAGCTTGAACTGGATCCTCTGAAGGATAGAGAGCCAGTGGAGTCCGGCGAGAGTGGGGGAGATGGGGTCATGGAGTTTGGTGCGGGAAAGTACACGGGCTGCAGAGTTCTGGATTATCGGCAGCCGATGGAGGGAGGAGTTGGGAAGACTGACAAGCAGTGAGTTTGCATAGTCGAGTCTGGAGGTGATGAAGGCACGAACAAGAGGTTGGGGGCAGAGTGGCTGAAGGCTCTCCCGCCAATGGTGGGGCGGGTGGATCGGGGGACAATGTTAACAGGAGTATTTTAGATTGCTACATAATAGCAGCATTATCATGGTTTAAGGAATAGTGTACTATTGGGTCACGCAGGTTATCAGGAATAAAGAGGAAATACATTCCTTATGTTGTCAAAAAAGTGCTTGAAATGTGCATATAAAGTATTCTGTACTCGTTACAGTTGAAGCAATACTGCAACAAGAAGATTCATTTTCAAGATTTTCAATGATTGAGGGCAATGTCCCTGAAAAATATTGAATACTCGGTGCCTGCCAGATACCATCTCATACCCATCATCCAGTTCCGCAGGTAAAATTGCAATACTAGTTTTTTTGGAAATAGCAGTTTCAGATAAAACATGAGTTGCTGAACTCTAATGCAATTCATGCACACCTACACAAGTACAGAGCAGATCACAGAAATACTGCTTGATGCTGGGACATCTTACTTTCTGCAGACACTTCCAACTGAAGAATAGTCCACAACCGATGAATATCTTAAAAACTCATCAGTAATGAATGAGCCTTGAGAGAATTAAAAAGGCCTACTTCGATTTCAATCAATTCTTTTCCTTCTGTGCTCCCTGACCATATGCTGTTTTTTATACCTTAGTTAACAATCTATAGGCTCAGTCAAATGAAGTAGTTATTTATTTTAAAGGTTTGTGTTAATGGACTGATAACTCATTGAACACGGATTAACTTGATAATGTCATCTGGAAGCAATATGGTGCTAGAAATGTTTTCGCACTGAATGGAGAAATAGATACGTTATTAATGGATAGCAGGGTTGCCAATAGCTATCCTGTTCTGCAGTTTGGATCGGAAGCATTGTGGAATAACAAAATGTTCAGTTCTTTATAATTTGACGGAGACATTGTCAAAACTGACAGCTCTCAGTAACATCATGTTCAAAATGTAGTCCTCTTCGTTTTAACCAATTCTAGGTCGCTGCAAGTAATTGTGCATGTTTCATACGTTCCCATAGAAACAGCTGCTGATGCTCTGCTCTTTTTGATGGTAATATACATCTGGTGATTTCCCCATCTAACTTCTGGCATTACAAACCTTCAAAACAGAGGTCTTCAAAATGTTTATTATAATTGCTGTGAGGCCTTCTGAATTGCTCCACCTTCTCACAGAGCATTAACATAATAAGAATAATTCTGCCTTCACAAAAGTACTTCTGCAGTGCTCAGAAATCAATTAATAACAAAATATATAGCCTGCTAACTTGTGGAACACTGCAGTATTGAGTTGTGTAAGCCATTCATATAGCACAATACATAAATGTACGAGATAGTACATACGGCAATCAATCATACAAACCAATAAACTGATCTCAGTTGAGGTAAGTTCTTTTTCTTGATCTGGAATCCTAGTGTAGGAAGGAGCAAAAATCACCTATTCCTCATCTTGAATATTATCCAATCACTTCTACTGCACGTTAACATGTGTGCATGTGGATTTCATGTAAAGATAAGGAGAGTCTCAAGTTTGATGCGTCACTTTAAAAAAGAGGTTGCATTTGGAGCTGGGAGAAATCATCTGAAGGCTTCACAGATCAAATGGGCCGAGGACAATCTTCATCCAAATCTGTCCAGATGTTGCGATTAGAAAGCATAGAGCAAAACATGATCATTTAGTCAATCGAGCCTCGTCCTACTTGCAGACATTTACAATTATGGACAATATGTCGTTCGCTTAACCTCCTGAGAGAAATGTTTGCATCAATTTTCCCTAATCTTCAAAAGTAATCAAATGAATATTGATCCATTCCCAGAATTTCACCGTTCCATCCAGACTGCTGCCCTCCCCGCCCCGTACCAACACTACAAGAAGCATCAGATTCGGTGGAGTATTTGATTATCTCAGTCTGTAAGTTCTAACCTCCCAACTCATTCCCATCCAGATATTTATCTTGTGCCTTTGTGAAAGAGTCATTTGATACTCTGTTATTGATGGGAAAAGCAGTCATGGTGCCAATGTCATTGATGTCAGTTGCTCTGTGTAAATGAGAAGGTGCACATATATACCAGGCAGATTCACCACCACGGAGCATTTACAAACCATGGTAAATAAGGCATACATCACGAAAGCCCTGGGAAGGTAAATAATGTATCTAACTTATCACTGTTGAGAAACTTAACGCCATAACACAATGGTAAAAGATACAGACAATTACTGTTATTCAATCCCACTTTTCAAATAGTAACACAGAATTCTATCATACAGAGTAACTTGCGCTCTCTTTCACACACGCGCACGCGCACGCACAGTTTATTGCTGCTTTTTAATTATACCGCATCGACTGTAACATGCACAGTTGATTAGTGCTATTCATACTTTGCACAGAATTACACTCATATAATCCATTATTGCTCCTCAATTACACTTTATAGATAGTAACATACAGAGTCCATTATTTCAGTCCAATTGTATTTCAGAAGAAGTTGCTCTCAACACAGTTCAATGCTGCTAAACCAGTTACATGATAGACAGTAATGCACACAATCTATTATTGCTATTCAATTAGACCTTATACAGTAAGCGCACACTCTGTCCATTACTACTATTGAATTATAGTTTATACAGCAACCGCACAGACAGAACTATTCAATCACCCCTCATACATACCAAGAAACAAAGTCCATTAGTGCTTTTCAATAATTATTTGTGCAATGATGTACTATTTCTACTGTGATTATTGCTTAGATGGAATGCAAAAATCATGCCAAATCAACCCAAAAATGAATCATAAATCCTGTTTAAGGCAAAACTAATCCTCCTTGAGACTCCCTGGCAAACACACCAAGAGATTGCTTCAAATTGAAATCAATTCTACTCCTGTACTCAATGATACGATTTGGTTTCCAGTCCAAAGTGGCCCTTTAAGGGACCGTTTTTAACGTAATAAAAACATTATAAAAATAAACATCCTTTTGTGCTGGACAGTGGATCTCTCTGTATATGCCTAGTGGCTTTTCATGCACAAAGTTCTCCTCAGCCTTCAGCGAATGCCATGCTGGAGCAGGAAATGTAAAATTCCATTCTTACTGCTAAGCATTTTTCTGCTGGAAATAATTTGCAAGCACTTTAATACTGGTAGCCGTTTGAAGTTATTTCCAGCAGTGGAAATGGGTCAAAAACTCCATTTGTTATAGTCGCGATCAACATTGAAGGGTTAACACACATAAAAAAGCAATACAACAAATTATATTTTAAAATAGTGACTGGACAAGATGCAACGTATCCATTAGTTTAGGCTTGCAGGCTGTATCTCCAAATCTGTCTTGAGTTTAATGCATCCTCTTCAAAGATAATTTAGCCCAGGAAAATCCCACTTACTCCCTGCCCAAGAGAATATCTTTATTGTATTGGATACGCATTTTAAATCGACTTCAAAAGGGTGACATGCCCACTTGGATTCAAACCTAATACCATTCACTCCCAGGTACGGTGTTGAACTGATTGACCTACCCGACAAGTCACCGAGCCGGTAGGAATGACTAGTTCAGTGACTGAAAAAAGAAAGTGATATATTTTCCCCCAAACAAAATGTGATCATTCGATTGGAATTTGTTCATAAAAAGCGTTTCAATTTTGATCCATGTGAAGTGACAAAGAAGAAACAACTTGTAAATATTACAGCATCTTAATCCGTCAAAAGATCCCAAAACAATTGACTTGATGTCAAGTGTAGTGACTATTTGTAGGCATACAGAACAGCTACTTCTTCCCTGCAAGCTCCCACAAACATCTATAAAGTTGGATAATTAATTGAGCTGGAGGATTTTTGGCCAGGATTGTTGGCAGGGACACTGAGAAAATACTTGCTTCTCTGTTTTTTTGAAAAAGTTTCTTGGAATCGTTGATATCCATCTTAACAGGCAGATGGTGACAAATCTGTAAGTGAAACCATTATTTGATTTACTGTTCAATCTGCTGGTCTGTGCCATAATATCCGCCTTCTGAGAGACATGATGGCGATGCAAGGAGAACCCGCATTTCTACTAAAACACAGGCATATTGTTTACCTGGGTCACAACCCATCTGTGAAGTCAGAGCACAAATGTACAACAGTGAGGCAGATCATAGGGGAAGAGACAGACATCCTCGGCGGCTGGTGGCGAGAAACAGTACCCCTAAAAAAAGGTAACACGTTTCGATCATAAATTTCGAAGCATTGACACACGCACGTTCATTGCTGTCATTCCATCTCACCTTGTACACATTGTGGCGGATGGAGCTGCAAGAGCCTATAGCACCATAACCTGATTGAACAGATTCTGCAATGCATGCAGAAAATATCCAGCCAGTTAAATGTTTGGTTCTGTCTGACTGGATCTCGAAATCTAAACTATTCAGTCAAGCAGACAGCTTTTCACAGATCTGCTACTCAGTTAACACAAAGCTTAAAAGCAATTAGTTTCTGTGCTGTAGTTTACAATATTTGCCTAATATTCAAAATATTAATATGCATTTCCCACCCAAAATATACAGACAATTCACTTTGCCGTATATTCTGTGAAGCGCTTTGAGGCAGCTCATTGACATCATAAGGCGCTACATCAAATGCAAGGATTATTATTGTCATTAAAAGATTTGAATGTTTATTCGGTTAATAGTATTAGTGATCGATCTACAATAATTCCAATATTAGATGGAGTTAATTGGGGTTTGTATCCATTGTAAGAGACAGGCATGCTATTTAGCTCGGGCAAAAAAAAACTGCACAAAAAGTGTAATTACAGTTCAGACTAAGCCATGCATAACAATTCAATTTTTCCCTCATTAGCCGTG
Organism: Callorhinchus milii; assembly: GCF_018977255.1. Lineage (NCBI taxonomy): Eukaryota > Metazoa > Chordata > Chondrichthyes > Chimaeriformes > Callorhinchidae > Callorhinchus > Callorhinchus milii. Next base: position 20,387,725 of record NW_024704746.1, read on the forward strand.
CAGTCAGTGCTCAGAACACTAACAGGCCGTTTTTTCACCAACTAAAGATGACAACCTAAACCCTGAAGGCTCTCATTCTCCCCACTCATAGATTTGAAATCACTTCACAGAAGCATCATCACCTGTTTTAGCGCTGTACCGATTCCTAACATCCAGCAATGTGTTGTGTTTTGTCAAAGTCATAAAAACGAGAACAAATATACCCCGCAGGGATGCTTAGCGATTCAAGATTTAATTGTTTCATGTTAGTGCGCAGAGTGAAACTACCAGATGATTATCGTCAGAAGAGAAAAGAGGAAAGGAGCGAAAGAGGTTGCATTAATCATAATTAAACTACACTACCTCAGTCCACTGTGTGGGGAGGAAAGGAGCAGCGAAATTGTTCAAACACTGAGTCAAAGGGCAATGGAATTGTTTATGATTTCACTCAAATCCAGTTGATCTATTAGGCTGACTGAAGCTGAGCTGCTGTTACCTTGGAGGCAGTCAAATCATGGGAGTTTTTTTACTGACCTTTTCAAAAAATTATTTATTAAAGTCTGGTACCCGTTGGATTGAATAATGATGATGGTGTGGAATAGTTGCTTCCCATTTACACACAGTGATAGCATCAGTCAGTCACAGAGGCCACAAGTTAATTTTGATGCAAATCCATCATCCATCCCCAATCCACACACATACACACAGAGACATACACCGACACACACTCTACTGTGACTGTGACACTCATTTTTATCTTCTGAAGAGCATGCCACTTTGCAACAGCGTGATATTTTCATTTACTGTATGGATTTTGTAGTTCTATTCACCATCTCTCTACTGTAAGTGAAAGAAATAGAATTTGTAATGCAGCGAGTGAGAGAAACAGCGTACTTAACACTGTAACAAATAAACAGGACACGGTGCAGTGGGTGATAAACAAGTGACTCAGTGATAAATAGGATATTCACCACAGTAAGTGTGAAAACCAGGATACTGGACAGAACGTGTGATAAACAACATACTAAAAGCACATCGTAAACAGAATAGTCAAAAAGTGATACCACTTTTACATTACAAGTTCACCTCCTGAAGCAACTCCAAATGAAAAAGAGATGGTTTTCTCGGAGCTGAATTTAGGAAAACCCTGCTTGGAGTCAGATCTCCTTTTGGCTCAATATAAAAGAGCTCCAACTCCAGAATGAGAAGGGTTTGCGCCAATTAATAGAAGAGTAATGGGGGAAAAGGCCGGTGTGATATTGCTATTCAGACGCGTATCACAGCCTTTGCCAATGTTATAATAGTATTAATAAGGAGTCCTGTAGCTCAGTGGTTAGAGCACTCGCTTTGCAAGTGAGAGACCTGAGTTCAATTCCAGGCAGAGGGCGAAACCCTTGGGCAAGTTTCCTTACTCCAAACGCCTAATAATAATCCCTCCAAAACAAAACAATAATAAAAATTGGTCATTTTCAATCTACGACTGTTTGTGGGACATTGCTGTGCGCAATTGGCCGCCGCGTTCGCCCACAAATATACAATCAATTCACTTTACAGTGTGTTCTGTGAAGCGCTTTGGGACGTCCTCCCGACGTGAAAAGCGCTATATCAAATGCAAGGATTATTATTATTATTATTATTATTATAATCCTTGCATTTGATATAACGCCTTTATCAAGTCTTCGAGACATCTCAACGTGCTGCAGAGAATAATAATAATAATAATCCTTGCATTTGATATAGCGCTTTTCACGTCTTCTAGACGTCTCAAAGCGCTTCACAGAATATGCTGTAAAGTGAATTGACTGTATATTTTGTGGACGATTGACAACCAGGTTCTTACTTACTGCAAGGTAAACAGAGGCCTGTGGAGTAAGGATGCTTGCCCAGCGTTATGTGGGTGGGTAGTGGAGATCAAATAAATAATATTTCAATAATATTTATGCATGCACGAATGTTGGCATCACCATCCACACAACAATATTTTGTCGCTGTTCGTAGGCTTGAAACACATCAACTCTTGTAGTTCGATGCTGCGTCAGAAACCGCTGTATGAAAGCTGAAAGCTGAAGATGTGATAAATTGGATACTCAATGCATAAAATGTGAAAAACAGAGCACAGAGGGTAGCTGAACAAGGGATCACACAACGATTGTGATAAACACAATGCTCAACAAGCCAGCGTGATAGAATACATCGTAGCAGCGAGTGTGAGAGTCTGTGTGGAGAGATTGCTGGTCCAGGTGGGTGACTGGGTGACACGACGCTTAACACTGACAGGGTGAATATGCATCATTCACCTCGGGGAATTGAGTTCTAATCCGGCGCAGACAGTGAAGGTGAAGAATTCCTCTCAGCGGCGGTTGCTTAGGATACAAAGTGAAATGAATTCCAAGAGTTATCATCCGTTTAAGAGTGGAAAGCACAACACTGCCCTCAAAGTCAGCACTGACTGACGTCAACTTAAAAGAGAATCATGGACTTAATACTTGACGTGGTGACATGGAATACAGAAATATGTAACGTAATATAGAAATATTTAACCTCGAGGAAATAATAACTGTTTGGAAGTTGAGGCATATCGGATCTAAACAATACTTGGTTCAGGGCTGCTCACATCAGCAGTGAGCTGGCGCATTTGTTTAATTCTGTTACCGTTGGGTGCAAAATTTAGCTCCTATTAATCTGAGATGTGGTTTGAACCATTTACAGCGCAAGGCTGGAAAGAGCATCCACAACTCTTAGGGACTCGTATACATCACATCCTATTAGTGTAGCAGAGACTTGATACATCACATCGTGCTGGCTTGGAGTGGAGTCAAACATACTGCTGTACTAGACTAACAGGAATTTGTAAGCATCATTTCTACACACACACACACACACATACACACCAGACACAACATTATTTGGTCACTCAATCCACAACTGTTTGTGGGACATTGCTGTGTGCAATTGGCCACCGTGTTTCACCCACAAAATACACAGTCAATTCAATTTACAGTATATTCTGTGAAGCGCTTTGAAACGTCTTGAAGACGTGATACGATGCTATATCAAATGTAAGGATTATTATTATTATCTTAGGCTACGAGTTGAAGTACCGACATGAGTCGGAGTCCTGTAGCTCAGTGGTTAGCAAGCAAGCAAGACACCTGAGTTCAATTCCAGGCAGGTCAGGGCGAAACCTTGGGCAAGTTTCCTTACTCCACACGCCTAATAATAATCCCTCCCAAACCAAAAACAATAATAAATTGGTCATTTTCAATCTACGACTGTTTGTGGGACATTGCTGTGCGCAATTGGCTGCCGCGTTCGCCCACAAATATACAGTCAATTCACTTTACAGTGTGTTCTGTGAAGCGCTTTGGGACGTCCTCCCGACGTGAAAAGCGCTATATCAAATGCAAGGATTATTATTATTATTATTATTATGAGATTCAAACCCAGATGAGACTGCTACCACTGAGCCAAGCTGACACGCAATCCATCTCCCCTCCCCATTGGACCCAAAAACTAAACCTTTATCAATAACAAAATAATAACAATAATTCTTCGATTTCACCCACAAAACACAGTCAATCCATTTACATTATATCCTGCGAAGCTCCTTTATCCCTCATAAATTTGCAGATATCTTCAAGTTGGGGGGAACTATGGAATCAAAAGAGGATTCAAAGGCGGGGCAAGCTCGAGGGGCCGAATGGCCTACTCCTGCTCCTAATTCTTATGTCTTATACATGATCTGATGACTAACAAATGAAGTTCAATACAGATAAATGCATGGTAGTGCATATAGGAAATAAAAATAGGAGGCACACTTATTTCACAGATGGAATAGCAGTTGCCAAAGAAAGAAAGAAACCTCGGGGTGTTAGGTTACTCATCACTCACTGTGTCAAAACAGTGTGAGGCAGCAATAAACCAGGCAAAAAGGATGCTGGAATGGATATTGCAAAATCAGTTGAGTTCAGATAATCATCGGTTATACTCAACATATATAGTGCTTTTGTTAGGGTGCACCTCGACTATAGTGAACAGTTGTGGTCACCACAATGTAAGGAGCTGACTGTCCCATTGGAGGCAGTGCAGAGCAGAGCAACAAGGATGATCCCCGGTGTTAGAGGAATGGGCAGTGATTAGATAACCTGGGGCTCTTCAGCCTTGAAAAGAGACACCTTGAGTATTACAGGTATATCAGGTTCTAGATGGGATTGAGAAAGCATATTCAGAACAATACCTTCAGCTATGCTAAGGATGCAGAACAAGAGGGCACATGGCAATGGCAGGACATGCACCAGAGGGTAACTAAAGACAGGAATGGGTTACCAGGAAGGCTGATGGAAGCCAGGAAGCTGGATTCATTCAAGAAAAAACTTGATGCTGCAATGAATTATAGAATCATAGAATCGTACAGCACAAAAACAGGCCATTCGGCCTATCGAGTCTGTGCCGGCTCTTTGAATAGAGCAATTAATGTCAATCCAACTCTCCAGCCGTTTCCCCATAACCCTGCAAACCCATCCTCCTCAAATACCCGTCCACCGCGTTTTTAAAAGTTGTTATCGAACGGCTTCAACCACCCTTTCAGGCAATGCGTTCCAGATTCGAACAACTCACTTTGTGAAAAAATTTCTTCTCACCTCCCCTTTGCTTCTTTTAGAGACTATTTTGAATTTGTGACCTCAAGTCACCGACACACCCACCAGTGGAAACAGTTTTTCCCTTTCTAACCTATCAAATCCCCTCATGATTTTGAAGACCTCTATTAGGTCTCCTCGTAACCTTCTCTGCTCCAATGAGAATAATCCTATCCCCTCTAGCCTTTCCTCATAATCAAGGTCCCTCATTCCTGGTACCATGGTCCCCAATTCCTGGTACCAATGGTAGGATCATAGGATGGGAATTTTGAAAGGATGGGACCAAATGGGCCTTCAGCCAAATCAATCTGTCATTGTTGTGATCAAGTTACTCAAGACTCCCCACTTGTAAGAAAATGTCCAAAATTTTCACTCCTTCGTCAGCAAAGTACAAAAAAAACATAGAACGAGTAGGGTCTCCCACGGTTGTGTGATCGTACACATAATGGATTGTGAAACACAATGCCATTTTCTTGTTAGTGTATTATGGATTACAGCCCATCAGTTGCACAATAATGAACAACTGTCACTGTATCTCCACTATATTACGAGTACAAGTTGCCAGCCATTGATGATGCAAAGTATACAATTAAAAGCTTAGGTTACTGATTTTCCAATCTCAGTAACTTAACATAAATGAAGCATTCCATTATTTGGAACTAGAGTATGAGTCACTCAAAGTCTGTAAATGCTTTTGTGGATTGCTCCATGCTGCACAACCCTGTTATTATGAGCGGCAACCATCAACACATCACAAAGGAACAAATCTGCATGTTAGCGAAGGAGTCTGAAGGAGTCTGAAGGAGCCTGAGGAGGGTACAATGTGTACACTTGGGCACAAGAGATAAGAGGCAAACTCATTAAACAATCATCCAAATAGTGTTATCTCCTGTGCCAGTGCAGCTGCCACAGCCACGTTTTGCCTACGATTCTACTGTATTGTGGATTGCCCACCAATTGCACAAGACTGCCACTGTATCTGCATGTATATTATGAGTATTGTTGCCAGCTGCTATTCCTAGCGATGGAAAGTATCCTAACCACTTACACGATGGGCCAATTGTCAAGTAAACAAATCCAATGGATGGCTCTTGTGGACGTATAAAGATGACAAATAACGTATTCCACAATATTTGGATTTGTACATGTTCCTATATTTGTGGAATTATATGCTTAGCCCACATGACCTCCATGTTTCCTTACATCTCTTCCTGTCTATGAACCAGATGACCCTCGTATAGGTTTTTTTTCACAGGCCAAAAACATTTGAGCCACTTTCTTATGGGTTGGTGACCTTATTGATGATCGGCACCGCGCTGACCTGTTTGGTGATGCTTTTCCATGTCAGTCTCCTGGCATATGGATTGAAAGACGATACATTTTCAATCCAAATATTGTTGCCTTCCAGGTCAATACCTCTTCCACAATGATTGTCAATTCAGTGCTGGTAAAGTGACCTTCTCCAGATGGTTCCTCTGAGGTTTCTGATCAATGCATTTTGGTCATGGTGAACAAATTTATTCTTTAGAATGTAATTCTACCATTTTAAGACACCTTGAATTGTCAATATTAGCAAAATGTCCATTGAGAAATACTATATAAAATAAAACGTAGCTGTTGTATGTGGTTGTCACTTTAGTTTCACAGGGGGAGAGAATCATACATTTAACTGGATAAACCTTGATCCCAATTAATTTCTTCAATTGTAAAATTCAGCCCTAATTATCAGAGAGCCAGAACAATTGAGTTGGGGAGAGAAATTAACAAATGGCAAAATCGACTATCATGGTTGTCATGGATACAAATTACTAAGAGAAAAGGTGGTGTCCTTCAATCCAGTCCAAAGGATTAAAAATTATGAGAAGAGTGGTCAGTTCAGGTGATCAATGACGTTTTGAGCAAGTGCTGTCTCTATCTTTAATTTCTGTATAATTTAAAATATACATATACCGTATATCTACCAGTGGAAACATCATCTGATGTACATGAGGGAGTTTCTACTGTAGTTTGGTGGGTTCTTTTTGCTCTGGCCAACGATCCTCCAGATAAAATTGGTTATTCACTTTGTGGTTGTTTGTGTATGCAAATCAGCTGCTCTATTTGACTACAAATGCACAATCACTACACTTTCCAGCTAAATTCCTGTGAAGCACTTTGAGACAGTTTAGCAACGTGATAAGGCACTACCTTAAATGCAATGATTATTAATCAGGTTGATAATAAAGAACTTTGTACAGCACAGTCATAAAGAGTAAGGCACAGGTGCTGCTTTATTCAAACCAACACATTATTGATTCATCATTTCATCCCAATTTCTCTAGAACCTTTCATATCTGGCTGTGCAGAGTGAAGTTACAACAGCCCAGCGTAAAGCTGCAGCTGCGAGGAGGGGTTGATGGGAGAGAGAAGTCAATTAGGGAACTGATAAAGTGTTGTAAAAGGAAACAGAGAGACTTACCAGACAAGGGAAATAAGGAAATCAAAACAATTACAATAACGGGAAAATGAACAATTACAAGTACGAGAAAAATGAATAAATACAAGCACGAGAGAGTTGAGTAAAGACGGACACCTGGAAAATGAGGAAGTTCAAAACAAGTAGAAATACAAGGAAAATGAGGATGTGAACCTCCAAGATGGACAAAAAAAGCCAGTTACGTCTTAAGCCAAAATAGAAACATTTGGATATGACTCTACATAAATGTTTATTCCTTCATTTTTTTAAAAAACTGGTGCTTGTATGCAGCAACACTACCTTACGGTCACAAAATCCTTCTGCTTCTCTTAACTCAGCTCAAACATTTCTGTCTTTTAAGTAAGTAAATCGGGTGCTTCTAAGATATCTGGTTTAAGAGATTAAATGTCTTGCCCAGTTTAATGTACAAAGATGGCATTATATTTTCTCAGGGATGAAAAGGATGACATGCAATGTTTGCCTCTGGCTTATACAGTTCAGAATTCTGAGTAGATTCTTTAGCACTCCTAGCAAGTTGCTAAGGATGAGTATCATACCATTATTATAGAAATAGGAGGGGGAGGGTCTGTGAATAATGTTGATCCTTTTACCATTTAAGGAGCCTTTTGAGACTAGTTTGACAGATACAAGTGGCTAATAGACTATTTAAGATCAAGAATCTATACCATGAACGTACTCAACTATTTGTTTCTGGAATTGACTCTGCAGTCATACTTTTTGTATTATTATCTGCCATGCCTTGAGCTAATAGGTGGCACAAATATGTCAACTGAAGGGCTAAATTATGGAGACCTGTAGCTCAGTGGTTCGAGCACTCGCCTCTCAAGCGAAAGACCTGGGTTCGATTCCCGGCAGTGTGAAACCTTGGGCAAGTTTCCTTACTCCACAAGCCTGATAATGATCCCTCAAGAGAGAAAAAAATAATTTGGTCACTCAATCCATGGCTATTTGTGGGACGCTGCTTGCTGTGCGCTATTGGCTGCCGCAATTTGTCCACAAATATACAGTCAATTCACTTTACACTATATTCTGTGAAGCGCTTCGAGACCTCTAGAAGACATGAAAACCACTATATCAAATGCAAGGATTATTATTATGATTAACTCATTCGCAACTCTCAATTTCTATTTCAGATGACGAAATTAATCTTTTAAGTAAATTTTTCTTTAAGACAGTTCTTCCTGTGTTCCAAAATTGCCAGTGGTGTATAGAAGAAAGAAAAAGGTAGCAATCAAATATTAAAGGGAAGAGCAGTTGCAAAACGTTTAGGTGGGTAGGAATAAACATTTTTGTTAACTCTTAACAAAATAGCGCATTTCAAAATCAGTGTCACAATATTTTAGTCCTTTCACTTCCGCCATTTGGCTTTTTTCCATTTCAATAGTACTTGGGAAATTAACTTTTGTCCAGATGATAATATAATTCGTATTAATATTAATAGACTAGCATGGTGGACATAACACTGGATCTATTCGGCAATAATTATACCTACTTTTGCAGTGCGAGCATATAATGAGCATATAATAAGAATAGCTTACCAATGAACCTTTAAAGAAGACTGTGTAATTATCCATGGACTTGCAAACAGGAGACATTTTTATATTAGTATGAGAAATTACAGAAATTAATATTCGCCCACATTTAGACGCTTGTATTTTCTGTTTACAAATCCAAAGAACTGAGAGAGCAATTCAAATGTTCCTATTGAGTAGCACTTCTCATAGGGTGTGGACAGCTTATTGCTCATTGGTCAAACAGGGATGGCCAGCAAACATTACTATGTTTGTAACTGGTGACTGTATATTTTGTGGGGTTTTGTTCACAAAATATACATTACTATGTTTGTAACTGGTGACTGTGTATTTTGTGGGGTTTTGTTCACAAAATATACAGTCATTTCACTTCACAGTATATTCTGTGAAGCGCTATGAGACGTCTCAACAATGTAATAATGCGCTTTATCAAATGCAAGGATTATTATTATCTTAATATTAAATCTATTGGTTTAGAAAAGCATACGTGGCATTAATTGCTTGGAAAAAGTCTAGAATTCTTCTGCTCACCACTTGCAATTCTCAGTCTCAAACTTGCCCCCTTCACAACCACAGGATTGGGTTTTAGCTGTAAATACTAGGAAGCAGTCAGTGGAAATAAGCTCACAGATCGATATTTATCGATATTTAATGTCAAATTTGCTTTCTTTAAATGGTGAAGGGATAAATTTGGTTTGGAGATTCAGGTCTTCAAACACATTCAGTTTGAAGCCTCGATAAGTATGAAATCCCTCAAACGACTGCCACAATTCAGGGATTCCTCAAAATCAACAAATAATATGAATATTGTCTCTCCGCGTCTTAAAGAAGAACACTCCGACAATATACAGACCTAGAGCGGCCATCTGGAATATTGACATGGGACTAGAGTTTAATAAAAAAAAGTAACACATTTGCTCTGAGTTTTAAAGGCCACAAGCAATGTTTGCCTCCAACGTATACAGCAGTTTAATGTTTTGAGTAGATTCTGGGCCCTATTATGCTGTTCAATAAAAATAATGTAACGTTGCAATTGCGTTAATAGGAGAGAATAACCATTGGTTAGACTCCAATAAACGTTATATTCATTATCCAGTTTTATCTGCTGGGCTGGGAACATTTCAATACATTGTGAAAGCATTTTGCAAAAAGCTTGTTAATGTCTTGTTGGAACCCTTTAAGCTATTCTCTTACCATGTGCTGTGTGCCAATGGTTGCATAGCGTTAGCTATTTATTAATGGGTTAGTATTCTCATTCCTAAGTGTTTAACTCAGGGAGAAACACTATAATGGGTGCATATCGTAGAAATTTAGCCCCAATGCTCAACCATGGTACCATATAACATAAACATGTCTTCAAAATGCTATGCCTACAAGGCCTTGCTATTAAGAAACTTGGATTTTTATGCATGGAAAATAAAGATGGGGAATAGCTCTTTGAAATCAAATTGAGTTGACTACTATACCCATTAGGATCTATTATTGCTTCGGTTATGTGGGTCATGCGGAACAGATTAATGTCACTTGAAAAAACAATCCACAAGACAATGAATAATATAAAAAAGACACTGCATGACATTTTCATATGAGTTGAAATGATAAAGGGAAATGAACCAATAATGTTTCATAAATGAAGTACAAGAAATGTACAGTTTATAGAGATCAAAAGAATCTTCAAAATAGTAATGAGGCTCCAATACAGATTGGAACTTCATTAATATTTTGAGGGTTCTCTTGACCTTCACAATCTCAGCTGGAATGAATTTAGCTTGCTTAAAATGTTTGTATTTGATGCAAGGTCAAGATACCACAACAACAACTTGCACTTATATAGCACCCTCCAAGCAGTACAAGAGGCAAGTAGGAGATGTTTGAGGGGAAAATAATGGGTTTCACTCAGGAACCTAGATTGATCACATACCTCAACAGGAGAGCTCGTTCAACATGAGATGTTATTTTAATGATGCATCAAAATCATAAGAATCTGCATATTTCAAATTGAATTTGAAATCCTTCTTTTAACAGCACATAAATTGGAATTTGGATCAATTGTCTTCCAGTTCAGGAGATGAAGTGAAGAGCCTGATATAATAAAGATTACTCTGTGCTCTTTGTCTCACGGATAGTCTTGTGGACTGCAGAGTTCGCAAGAGGTTTGCTGAGGGGAGGGTAAAGGAGAATCCAAAGATGTCAGATTAAACCTTTACATAAGCGCTTTGGGACGTCCTCCCGACGTGAAAAGCGCTATATCAAATGCAAGGATTATTATTATTATTATTATTACATAATGGACATGTTTGCTAGTCGTCGTAATGCAGCTTTTGTTTCCAAGCATGCTAAATATTTTAGCTACATTACAAGTGGAATATATTCTGTGCTACATCGTAAAATAAATATGAATGTTCCACGCAAAAGATATTGCACAATTTCCTCCCGTCACTATACCTCTTAGTTGATAGCAAGTGTGCTCCAAATAAGGCAAGCCTCCAGCATTATTGGGGACCACTTGATAATAATCCACTGTGCTCTATTGTGAAAAAAAAGCAACATTCATCAATTTATGCATTAAAAAGATTACTAAATACTAAATAAAAGTCAATTGCCAAATCTATTATTTTAAACCTTTTGGTTGGGGCTCCATTGCTCAACCACAAGTGTGATATGATCACCTTCTGTGTGCTTTCAACCTAATCACTTCTTCCAGCTGAACTCTCCAGCAGCCCACCCCTCAACTCACTTTATTCCACTTCACCTTGTTTCACCACATCCCACCTCAGGCCTCATGGCTGCTTCTCAGTTCATTCCATTAAGTTCCAAATGATCCCACCATTCCCTTTCATTGCTCTCGTGTGTTCATTATTTTCTGCAGAAATCAATATTAATCAAATTAAAAGTGAAAGCAGCATCATCGCCCGCGACAGGAGAGATAATGTAAAACAGCTGAAAGCACTGCCACAGCCTGGAATATTTCTAAAGAAAAAGGTCTTAGATGCTGATGTATTTATGCAATCAACTATGGCTGTTACACTTTACTGTTCTTTCCAGTAATCATTACTCTTGAGATACTCAGGTTGCAAGGTATTCCGCAGGGAGATTGTCTGTGACACGAGAGCTGGCGGTGAGGAGTAGTTTAAAAATGGTTCATCCAGAAACCAGGTGATCGAAAGCCTGTAACAATATGGAAATGGGCAAAATTCCTACTGTTGATAAAAATCTGCTCTTTATAGGGATAGGAGCACAACTGTGCTGGCAAAGTTGCTTAATATCCCGTTTTCCTTGTTTATTAGTGCTTCACACTGTTTTTTACCATCTTACATTTTAAGACAAAATGTTGTTGCAGGCTAAAAGAAGGTGAAATTTCAGGCCAGTTGTCTATAAAATGTGAGAAACCTTCCCCGGTGGTTAAATGTATTTTCTTTCTGATTGCTGAGAGCCCTTTCCTGAGAGCTGACATTTCGCTACAGAGGATTGTACAGTAGCCACCATACTGGCCTCGACAGCGGTATAAAGAGGGCATTATATAGACAATTTAAGGCCACTTGAAATGTTATCCCTTTCAGCACATACCACTGTAAAGAGTTACACTTCTGATGCATAAAATGCAATGCTAAGCGATTTCTTTCAATACCGCACATTTCAGATGCATTGCAAATGACTGCAAGTAAAGTATTAATGGTCAAGGTAAAGTAGTATTATTTTGCAAGGCTACATATTAAAGCAATTAGCACCATCGCCTGATATAAGTATGACTGATTGCTGTAAAATAAAACAGCAGAATGTACTTAAAGTAATACAATAAATCTCTATTTCCATCCGCAGCCACCCTTCTTAGTGAAATCAAACCCAAATCACCATAACATCCATATTTATGAAGCAGTGAATATGTAGCATATCTGTATTCAGTTTGAGAACTCCAGCCTTTTTACTGCTTGAAGAGGAACCACTCAGATCGAAAGATCTACCAAACCTCAAACCCTAAATTCTGTTGTGTCATTCTTTTTTATTGGGGATAATTCATGCTTCTCATCTGATTTGGGGCATCTTCTGTTAATAAATATGTATACCCAGTTTGCTAAATTATTTTTATTCATATCCCTAACACTATAAGTTAAACATACATTCTTACCATTAGTCGATTAAAAACATTGCAGTGGCACTAGGTGTTCGTCGGATTCAGAGATGTTTCCTAGTAATTATTAGTTTGTTCTTTCTATTTTATCATAAACATTCTTAATATGAATCAGTATTTAGGTGTCTATTTCAATATACTACATTTCTCAGATACAGCAAAGCAAATCTGTCCAAACCTTCAATGGTTTAGCAATGGATAGAAGTGTCTCGCTTCTAGTTAGTCCATTGATATTTTTGAATATGACTAAAGCCATGTCTGCATTGAGCCCCTTGCTACTCTAGTGATAATTCTATGCTGTTTCCCTAGCAAGCAACTGCACATCTTATTTCTGAGCAATTTCCCAACATGTAAACCAGTTTAAGGCACAAATTTCCCCCAAAGTTGAGCGAGGTACAGTAAAGGTCTTGTTATATTACCGTAAAACTTTTAACATTGTGTACACAGTGCAATAACAATACTCTGCCTGTGCCCTATGTTTGTGTCTCCACTGAGAAGTGTTGATGATAAAAACAGATCCAAGTGAGAATGCATGTGATAAGGAGTAAAAATAAGACCCCCAATGAGTCTCTCAAAGTCTCACTGATGAAAAATTGACATCACACCACAACATAGCCCACGGTTAGGATAAGAAAAAGGAGACATTCACCATAGTGTACAGAGACTAGGAACACAATGTAAATAATGCATCCCTTTTTATTGCACATAAATTGCTATTGTGGTTCTGCATTTTTTTATCCCAGCTACTCAATTATGTATGAACTTATGCTATCTGTTACTCTTTACAACTAATGGGTATGATATTATGGGTACACCAACTGCCAGTTATGGAACATTTTGTGCAGTACCAGAAACATAGGTCATTGCAAAAATCCATGACTGGTGAATTAGAAATCCCAAGCCAGCCGTGGTCAATGAAGGTTTTGCCATCTGATATGTACAAATGAGAAGTCGCAATTATAACAGCAGATTCAGTCTTCAAATATGTTCCAGGCACCATTATTCCCTCGTAACCAATAATGCTTTCCTGGGCCATCCAAAGAATTTGGAACATGGGTTGCACCCAAAGTGTGGATGGAACCGGGATAGCGTACAATGTCTATGTAATAGTTTGCCCTCACTATCATAAATTATTTGTACGCTCTTGGAGAAGTCTTTTCTCCTTGGATATGGCATTGAGTTTTGAGTGAGTGCACATGTAACAATGTATGTGCAGTCAACGATTCTTTGCACTGAGAGAACTGCAGCAATTTTGAAGAAATTATGTTGCTATTCCACCTGATGGTCAATTCTTTCACTAAATTTAATTTAAGCTCCTGTGGAATACAAATCATTGGTGACTTGACAAATGACCGCATGCACAGCAAATTGATTAACCCTTTCCCAAGCCACCAGCGGAGCCCTGAAATCAACCAGATGCACAAAGGTTCAGTGAGCTTTGTCACTGCTGACACTACTGTGCTCACTCCACTGTGTGATTTATTATGCATCAGGTCACAAAGCTCTGTAATTGTTTTCTTAGGTAGGTTTAAAAGTGTTAAACATTGGTTGTCGGTGAAATCTAAATAACTTGCCCACTAACAAATCAGCCATCTCTTGTGATATGTCCTGCTACCTTCATTGATCATTGAAGTGCTTTTCCTGTCAGCTTGGAGACCGGTTGGTACTTTTCCTCTTCCATCTCCAGGATTGTGACACCCACTGTTGTTGCAGCAAAGATGATTTCACTGGAATGTTAACAGACACATTATGCTAAACACCTGCAGCAGGAGGTGACGAACTCTAAACTGTAACTTGACATTTACAACAACCGGAGTCCTAATTTATCGAAAAATTCTAACCAGGTTCCTTAATAAGGAGACGGAGTCTGGTAACCACATTGAAACAAGAATTTGAAAGTAATAATATAATAATCCTCACATCTGATATAGCGCCTTATCATGTCTTCGAGAAGTCTCAAAGTGCTTCACAGAATTTTATGTAAAGTGGAGGTCCTGTAGCTCAGTGGTTAGAACGCTCGCCTCGCAAGCGAGAGACTTAGGTTCAATTCCCAGCAGGGAGAAAAGTTGGGCAAGTTTCCTGACTCCACACACCTCTGTTTACCAAGCAGTAAGTAGGAACTTAGTCGTTTGGTTGATTGCTTTTCCAGGGGTAATAATTCCTTAAAAAAAACAATAAATTGGTCACTTCAATCCACGACTGTTTGCGAGACACTCCTGGGCACAATTGGCTGCCGCGTTTTGCACACAAAATATATAATCAATTTACTTTACAATGTATTCCGTGAAGCGCTTTGAGACATCTCAAAAACATGATAAGACACTATATCAAATGCAAGGATTATTATTCATATAAAATGAATTGACTGAAGAGATTGCATCACAGAGGTGTTCTTTCAAGTCAATGGGATTAATTTCCTTAATAAGAGATCCTATTAGAAATTATTAAACCCATGTATTAAACCCAATTAAGACACGATTTTCACATACCAAATTTTTACTCTTTGTCTTCCAATTTAACTTTTAATGCATGGCCAGATCTGGCATGAAATGAACACACCAGCATTAAATTTAATGCCAATACTTTTAATCTAAAAAAAATTGTTATTGTTCCAGCCAATTTCAATGCAAAATTAATCAGTTTCATGGACTCGACATTAAATTTAACAGCTTCAAATAACAGATCAGAACACTAGCCTTCAAGTTAATACCAATTTTGAATCAAAATCTAACATTTTGTATGTTTCACACGGGGTGTTAAAGCCTCTAAAAATGCTGTCATCTGGAATTTCATCTACTTAGTCTCTGGCATAATCCATATTTTAATTTTGTTCATGAAATAACCTGGATAACTCACTCACTCATGAAATCAAAGTCAAACCAAAGCTATCCTCCATTCATTCTAATTCTCTATGTAGTGAGAATCTTGATTCTGCACAATCTCATCCCAGCTTTTATCACATTGCACTTACTGCAATGACATTCAGCGTGTGAAATATTCCTATACAAATGGAATATATCTGTCACTGTGTGATAGCTAACTTAGAAGGCAAATGCTATAAAATGGTCAAACCTTTTAGGCTAAATTCTGCGTTAAATAAGAACAAAGTCTTCAGGGTTGAAAAAAAACAATTTTCATTTAAGCACTTAAGCACTCCGGGAAGGGCGCTACATAAATGCAAGATGTTGTTGTTGTTTATGTAGCTCCTTTCATGTAGGACAGTGCCTTGGAATGCTGAAACTATATGAATAAACTACTGTAAAAATGCACCATCCATAAAAGCACCAGACGTTAATTGATTGTGTCATGTGCTGATGGGATACAGAGTCATTCACACTCCATTCTCTCCCACTCTAGTTCTTGATGCCAGCTTAATGTCGTCAGACATTTCTCCCCACACAGAGGGGGAGAAAATGAATCATCCGCAGCACTCACACTACTGCTCACAGCTGGTCCTGTGCTACCATCGGTCCTCAAACCATTCCACAGCCTCACCTGCTACACTCCATTCTGCCAACAGTATTCAGTCTGGCCAGTGATGTATGGTATTTTGTTCCAACGTACAGTCAATTCTTTTGAAAGTACCATAAACAATACTATTGTTACCATAAACAGGCTATTGTTATAATATACCATCAATTCACTTTACAGTATATTCTGTGAAGCGCTTAGAGACGTCCCCAAGTCATAATAAGGCGCTATAGCAAATGTAAGGATTATTATTATTGTCATGGAACAGCCTACAACTGAGCTGGATGACCAGTCAACCTGGTGCAGTATAGTCTACAGTCAGTTGTATTGGAGTATATCCTTCACTCAAGCTACACTCAAAAACAAAGCTGTCATCTGCAAGCATAAGCTTATTTTGCAATCATGATGGCACAAAATATAACTTCTGTACTTCTCCCAAGAGTTTGCTTGGTGGATCCCAGGTCTCTGTATTTTTGTGTTATCTCCATGTATCAAGAATCAGCATAAATCAATTTTTCCTCATTATATGGTGTCACATTGCGTCACTCTTCCCCACCACTTCAAGGATATTAGTGTCCTGTTCCAGAGGGACAGCTTCATTTCCATGGCTTCACACCGTTTGAATGTATAAAGTTTAAGACGAAAGCTGAAAGATTGCATGTATATTCCACCCGACAAACACATCCTTCCTAAAACTAGATATTTTATTTTTTAAAATAATGGGCACATAAAGAGTATTTAATATAGAAGCTGTTGACATCATCAACCTGTCCCTCTCCTCTGGCTCTGTCCCCATTCCATTAAAAACTGCCATCATCACGCCCACCCTGAAAAAACCCTCCCTTGATGCGTCGCAGCTATCAAGCTACCGGCCCATCTCCAACCTCCCCTTTCTCTCCAAGGTCTTGGAAAGAGTTGTCGCCTCCCAACTGCGCTCTTTCCTTTCCACCCATTCACTTTTCGAACCCCTTCAGTCAGGTTTCCGTGCTGCCCATAGCACAGAAACTGCCCTGGTCAAGGTCACCAATGATATCCTGACCATCTGTGACCAGGGCTCCCTCTGTCTCCTCGTCCTCCTCGACCTATCGGCAGCATTCGATACGGTCGACCACGCTATCCTACTCCACCGCTTGTCCTCCCACCTCAACCTTCAAGGCACTGTCCTTGAATGGTTTAGGTCGTACCTTTCTCACCGTCTTCACTTTGTCTCGACGAATGGCTTCTCCTCCACCCCCCGTACTGTCTCATGTGGTGTCCCTCAGGGCTCTGTCCTTGGTCCCCTCCTCTTCACCCTCTATATGCTCCCCCTTGGTGACATCATCCGCAGACATGGAGTTAACTTCCACATGTATGCGGATGACACCCAACTCTACCTTTCCTCCTCTACTCTCAACTCCACGACCACCGATGTCCTGACAGCCTGCCTGTCCGACATCGAGTCCTGGACGAGAGACAACTTTCTTCAGCTCAACGTGCGAAAAACCGAGGCCCTCCTGATTGGCTCACGTCAGCGCCTCCGCACCTCAGGCGCTGACACCATCAGCATCCAAGGCTGCACTCTCCACCTCTCAAAGCCAGTCAGGAACCTCGGCGTTTTGTTCGACCCTGAGCTGTCCTTTCTCCCTCACATCCGCACCACAACTGGCACCGCCTTCCATCACCTCCGGAACATCGCCAGACTACGGCACTACCTCACCCCTCACGCTGCTGAAACCCTGGTCCACGCCTTTGTCACCTCAAGGCTGGACTATGGGAACTCTCTCCTCGCCGGCCTTCCCGCCACCTCCCTCCACAAGCTGCAGGTCATTCAGAACTCTGCAGCTCGTGTACTGTCCCGCACCAGGCTTCGGGACCACATCACTCCCACCCTCGCTCGCCTCCACTGGCTCCCCATCCCCCAGAGGATTGACTTCAAGATCCTCATCCTCACCTACAAGGCCATTCACGGCCTTGCTCCCTCCTACCTCTCCAACCTACTATCCCCCTACCTACCTGCCCGTACCCTCCGTTCCTCTGGCTCCGGTCTGCTCCACGTCCCCCGCCCCAACCGCCCTACCATCGGTGGTCGGGCCTTCAGCCTCTCAGCCCCCAGGCTCTGGAACTCCATCCCCCAGTGCCTTCGCCGCTTCCTCCCTTTCCTCCTTCAAGGCCGGTCTCAAAACCTTTCTCTTTGACCGTGCCTTCAGCTCCCCTCTCGACTCTCTTCCCCCTCCTCGCTCCCTCCCTTCCCTCCCCTCACCCTGACCATTTCCCCCTCCTTGCTCCCTCCCTTCCCTCCCCTCACCCTGACCATTTCCCCCCTGCTCGGGTCATGACCCAACTGTGCAGCGCCTTGGGACGTCCTCCTGACGTGAAAGGCGCTTTATAAATGGAATCTTGTTGTTGTTATTAAACTGTAAGTCGTAAAGAACATTGCCTGCAATCAGTCCAGACAGCAGTATCATACCACACATCTTGATCTCCTTTATCTTCCTAGTCTCTCTCACCTCACTAAGATATACGTGTCATCCCATCTCCCAAGGCACAGAGAGGACACACGCACAGGAGCATAGAAGCTTATCGCAAGATTACAGATGTTAAGTGATGTTTGCCATGCTGTACTTACTGATCTGAGGTGTGAAAAACAAAACCATCACAATTTTGAAAATCCTGTAAGTGGAACAAGGACAGCTAGCAACATAAATAAATTTCCATCAGTATTCTGTTGTGGTGCACAAAGCCACAAAGTACCAGCATAATATACTCCACATTGTATTTCAGGACACTGGGGTAGTTCTATTAGGAGTAAAAGATAATATACTCTATTCTCTTGAAAAGCTCTTTAAAAAGTGCATAGTAAAATAATTTGTATTCATTATACTTCAAGCAAAACTGCACCATAAAGTGTTATTTTCAATGGTTGGGGTCAATGTCCCTGAAATATTGAAAACTCATATTCTGCTCTTTCAATTTCTTGATGAAAAGGTTAGTTACTGTCCTTTGTGCAATCCTTAAATATTGTGGAGTCCTATAGCTCAGTGGTTAGAGCACTCGCTTTGCAAGCGAGAGACCTGGGTTTGATTCCCGCCAGGGTGAAACCTTCGGCAAGTTTCCTTACTCCACACACCTGATAATAATCCTCAAAAAAAATAAATTGGTCATTTCAATCCACGATTGTTTGTGGGACACTGCTGTGCGCAATTGGCTGCTGCCGCGATTTGCCCACAAATATACAGTCAATTCACTTTACAGTCTATTCTGTGAAGCGTTTTGTGACGTCTAGAAGACGTGAAGAGCGCTATATCAAATGCAAGGATTATTATTATTATTATCTATTAAAGATGAGAACAGGTTACAGTTACTGGACAATCCACCTTCCAAAGTCTGTTCCCTTATGACTCAAGTGTAACTAATTCTTTATTAACATTACATAAATTATTTATAGCAAACTTATTGCATTCTTGCTAAGAAAATGACAAATGTTTATATCTGATGTATTGTGTATTCAGCATTAATTGCTTGGCGACAGTGGTTTCTGTATCCCACATTTAAACCAATAATTTGGCTACTGAATAAATGTTTGCCTACGTTGCATTGACTTTACAGCACATGGAGCCATTAAACATTTTAAGGAAACAATCCCCCAAAAAATCAGAGGAACAATTTTAATACAGAATTACACTGTACATAGAACTGAATAAAAGAAGTTAAATGAGTATCACAATCCTAGGAAATATAAAGGAAGCTCAAGGACTGCATCCAATGATCAATCTAGATGTACACTTAACACTTTACATCAGGAAAGACATGGGTGATCTGGAGTGATTGTCCATGTGTTACTTTGGCTACTGAATACTGATGAGTTGTATGTCACATAGAGTTACTGCTCCTGAGGATCAGTCTAAGTATTGGGTTTGTCACCCACCTTTGACTCTACCTTTGATATCAGGTCAGGCTCATCCGAAATGATTTTTACACCACTCAAACTCAACGCCAGGATATTTTCTGATTGTGGTTTTAATTGAGATTCCACCAGTCTTGCTATTTATTTTGTTTGCTTATTTATTTCAAAGAAAGGTGGAGTTTTTTCTCCTGATTATTCTGGTTGATTTGTGCCTCCTAATCCAACTTTATCCCAAATTCAAATTAATTGGCAACTCTTGTTCTTGTTTACAGGACATTGGGGGTGGAGATTAGCTGCTGTGTTGCCTATAATAGAAACATTCATTTTCATTTTTAATCGTCTATACTTTGTTAAGTAGTTTAAGACATTTATGTTTTTCATGAAAGTCAATATATAAGTGTAAGTTATTATATATAAAAAAACATGATATCATACAAATAATATTCCTTGATTTTTTGATATAGTGTCTTATCACATCTTCGAGATGTCTCAAAGCTCTTCACAGAATATACTGTAACATGAATTGACTGTATACTTTTGTGGGTGAAACGTGACAGCCAATTTTTTTTGAAGGAATTGAAGGAAAAGCGATCAGCCAATCAACTAACAACCGGGTTCCCACTTATCACTCGGTAAACAGAGGCGTGCGGAGCGAGGAACTTGTCCAACGTTTCACCCTGCCAGGAATCGAACCCAGGTCCTCTCGCTTGCAAGCCGAGTGCTCTAGCCACTGAGCTACAGGACTTCACATTGTTATCAGTCAAACTTACATTAGCTGTACAATGACTTAACATCCTGAGATTGTTGGATCCATGGTTAACTTGCTGACATTATTGTCCCACAAATTACCCTCCCTCACAGATTAGTTAATCTTATTCTGACAACCATCTCAGTGTTATAGTGGAGCCGTCTTAAATGCCATTTCAGTAAGAATGTGATCCTTTCAGCGACTAACTCACAAGTAATAGCTACAGTGACCATGTTTATAAATTAGTCATGTATTGTTCAAGGCATGCAATATATTATCTTCTTAATGAAGATTTATTGAAACAAGGTTTTTTCATGCACATGCATACAGTTTTTCCTTCAATGTCCAACTTCAGTACTCGTAATAATAAATAATAATACCCTTGCGTTTGATATAGCGTCTTATCAAGTCACCCAAACATCTCAAAGCACTTCACGTTATTGTTACAGTTTCAGAGTAAGAATACAGTCCTTATCGTTTCAGAGTAAGAAGTAGTAACATCAGATACATTCATATCCTTATTGTAAAATAAAATGGTATTACAAACTGGAAACCAAATAATCTGTCATTTCAAACAATGCTTACAGATCAAGCTTCACTCTAAAAGCTTGAAATTCTTCAAACTGAATTCTTCAATGTTTTTTAACCTTTGAAACTTGCCTCTTCCACCCCTCGGCTACTTGCAATTTTACATATTAGGTTAACGTATCTAGAGTGCATTCTCCAAATACACCAAAATAGGGTTTGTTGTACATCGAAAGCTAAAAATAGCAAACGCTCATTATAAGCAAGTTACAAAATTATCACTATTTTTAGAAATCAGCACATGTTAGACTGGGTTTAAAAAGATCACATTTATTTTCCTGGTATGCACAAGCTAAGCAACCCCTCTTTCGACATGAAAGAAGAGGCTCTTCACAGAGTATAAAGGACATTAGTGGCTATGGAGGTTCTTTCTCCAGATCATGTGATGTTTTGAATTCACTGCAGTGAATGCAGCACTAGTCAGCACATGAACACACAGGCTTTTGTGCTTGTTTTCACGACCCATGGTGGGTTAGAGGAATGGCTAAGTGATGTTTGAAGATGGCATGAGAGAGCCTGCCGAGACAGAATGATGTGTAACTGACAGCTGGAATCTCTGAGCTGGCAAACAGTATTCGCTGTGCGCTGCAGTTATTGTTATATGATTTGAGACGTAACAAAATTAATTACGTTCACATAATCCATGAAATAATAAAATGCACCTATTAAAACAATATTTTCACTTATTCCTTCCTATTCACTGGGATTCCCGGGTGGGCTCTCGAATCTTTGTCAGTGCAGCTCTGGAATCGGTTGCTTACAGTTTCCTTAAATACAGCATGTTGCAAGCAGCTGCTTCTCCAACACAGACAAGATGAGAGCGGAAATCGACTAGAGAATAGCATGGCAGGCAATGGGAACTTCCCACACAGCAGAACTCCCTGGGGCAGGCAGTATGCTAATCCACCAATCTACTCCTTCAAACACAGATTAGATGATTTTCTTTTAGGAAATAACATTATGGGATGTAGTACATAGATAGTTCAGGACATATGTGCGTGCAACCGCCAGGAAGGTGGAAGGCGAACTAGTTGGACTTTGGTCTTTCTTTCGACCAGCATTTCTTATGTTCTTACGCCAATGTTCAACCAAACCTGGTAAAATGTATGCAACTGGAATATTTTACAGGTGTTTCAGTAGTCAAAGCATTAAGAGTGAGAAACCCTTACAGATCAATGATGGCAAACAGAATCATTGGCATTAACTTCCTAAATATCACATCACTCCCATGCTCTGTGCACTTTAATGATCTAGAGTAGAGCGATCCCCGTGAGGCTCAGCTATCGAGATGCTGTCATGAGAGTCTTCTACTCCTGTATAATTATTTTGCATCAAGACGAATAGTTTTTTCACTTTCATCAAATGAAATCTCAATGTATTGTTGACATATTGAAAGATTCGGGGGAGTGGGGAAGGAAGGCTCTCAGGTCTCATGAGCTGCTCCAGAGAGGTGGTGCTTTACCAATCTAAGTGTCCTCAAGGTCACAGAATATTTGGGACTGCATCTGACCCATTCATACCAGGATCATGTTATTAGAACTCAATAAAGTTGCAAGGAGCATGGAACACAGGCCAACAAAGACAGAACCTTCCCTTCACTCCCAATATATATTAACTTCATTTTAATGACCTATGGACTCTGTCCATTGATCAGTTTGTAGGAGGGAGGAAAATCAGATGAATTGGGTGTAGCAGATATTTCTTTGCTTCCTTGTTCACCATTGCTACCCACCAGAAGAAGGAAAGCAAATCAATCTATTTGGCAATCTAGAAAAGTGGACTAGTTTGTATGGAAAGGATATCCTGGTGGTGGGTCATTCAAAATAATGAAGAAGCAATGAACTGAGGCAAACAGTTTAAGAAAGTGGATTGAAAGGAAGTGCACTGGGGAAATGTTGGCAGAACAGAACCAGCAAACTGAAGCAACTATGGGCCATTCTTGAGTGTTCAACAATCAGAACTCAAGCCAGGTTGGGAAACAATGTGGACAGTCAGAGAAGATTGGAGAGCAGTATAAGCTGCAGAAAACATGTGTCACTTCATCCAATCTGATTCGCCAGCATTTTGTTTTTAGTCCAAAATCTATTGCTACTAATCTAATGGGAATGGGTGACATTGAATACCATTTGAAGATCTGAATTCAGGATCTGCAGATAGTGATACTAATTCCACTGCCTCTTGATGTCCGTTTCCAGTTTTATTCTCTAAATTTGCAGCTATTTCAGAGTGGTTATAAGTTCGTGGAGATAAAGTCAGAAAATGAAAAATCAGATCTTGGGGTACAAGTTCATGGTCACCATTTTCTCCCTAATACATCATCCAAACAGTCAACTTGCATGTTGGAAACTTGACATCAAATGTTCAAAGATAATCTCCGGGGCAACACAGATCCTATTGTCACCTAAAATCCACACATCTATTCTCCTTTCAGAGAATATTGGACAGCAATCAACAATAGGAATACTGGCTGGTTTCCCCCTTTTACGCAGCAGTAAACTGTGCAAAACAACAAGGCGTCTTGTTGTATGACACAACTAGTGCCTTTCATGTAACAGAATACCTGAAAGTGGGCACCTGAGCAGAGTGGAAGATAGGAGGCAGGTGGCAAGTGGTCAAAGACACAGTCGGAAAGATAGGCTTTAGATGCTTTTGAAAGCAGAGAGGAAGAAAGTGAGGCAGAGTGAGTTAGGGAGAGTTCCAGAGAGCGGCTCAGCCACCAAAATGTAAAGTTACGCATGACAAAATAGCACAAATGTGTCACTCTTCAATAATGAATGCAAAGCTGCATTCCTACACCCTGACCTTCTGCAACAATGCCTGCCCTTCCTCATCGCTAGCCTTGTAGCTGACGTTTTCTAATTATCCATGTGGTAAGATCAACTCCTAACTGTGAGGTGGTCTTTGACTCCAGGAGCAGAGGAAAGTGACTTAATTCAATGGTTTCTACTTCAGTACTGAAATAATAATAATAATAATCCTTGCATTTGATACAGCACCCTATTATGTCTTTGAGATGTCACAAAACGCTTCACAGAATATACTGGAAAGTGAATTGACTGTGTATTTTGTGGGTGAAACACGGCAGCCAATTGCGCACAGCAGTGTCCCACAAACAGTCATGCATTGAGTGACCAATTTATTATTATTATTATTATTTTTTCCAACTTTAAAACAAGCGTTTTAAACTGATTCCCAGTTTAAGATACAAATATTACATAAATTCCCATTCCGTACTCAGTCTGCCGGTTCCGGGTGACTTGTGGGGGTTTTTTTTTAGCCGCAGCTACTGGGAGAGTAGAAATGATGCGTTGCTCTGCAAGGTGGTCCACTGAGAATGCGTCAGTGCTGACAGATGAGTTGGTTTTGCTGATTGTTTAAAAGGAGGCTGCTTTTCTTCTCCCTATCATCCTTATTGAATGCAGTTCATCCATCTCGTTGAGGTGGCATGTTCATTTTGATGCCTCCGTCTCGAATGAGAAAAGAAAGACGATGAATCAACAATCAGTTGAGAAGGCTTACAGAGCAAGTCAGGCAGAATAGAAGGGAAAAATGCTACAATAAAACTCACAAATGCCTGAAGCACAGCAACGCAACAGAAAAGGCTTTTCACACAACAGTATAAAGGGCTGCCTTCAGCGAGGACGTTGGGACAGACAGTCTGGGAACAGCAGGAATATCAGGAAGATTGGGATAGTTCGGGGATAGCAAGATGATTCGGTGAGGCCATAGGGTGAACAGAACTGCTCTATGGTCAGATAATAAAGTGCATCCTCGTAGAACAAGATAGCGTTTCAGAAATGATGGGGTTTTTTTAGTGTGTAAACCCCACAATTCTTCCTAAATGTTTTAGTTTGCTTTGGAGTTTCAGGGGTCTCCCAATCATATCACAATCTTGTGGGTGGGTTGTCACTGGATGTACCCATTTTTTCTCTTCCAATTACAATAGGTTAATATTTTGATTGGATGCTGGGTGCAGAGAAATACTTTTTTCGTGCATCTCGTCACATGGGGGAAAAAAGCTCTATCTCAGTTCCTACAAACCCTATTATACTCTTAAAAATCCCAGTTCTCTACCTCATCTCACGGACTGGCAGTCCAACAACTGTGTCAGATCATTCAATACAGAGATCAGGTGGAGCAGGTGAGAATTGTGTTGACCTTCAGCTTGGCTCAGTTGTTGGATCTCTCACCTCTGAGTCAGAAGGTTGTGGGTTCAAGCCACGTGTCAGAACTTTGAACCCACAGTCGAGGCTAACCTTCCAAAGCAGTGCTGAAAGTGGGCTGCACGGTTAAATGAACCATTCTTCGGATGAGACGATAAACTGAGGTCCCATCTCCTTGTTCAAGTGGACATTAATGATCTCAAAATAAAATTCTGGAAAGGAGAAGTGAAAATTAAAAGAGAAAAAAGTGACGAGATTTTTTTTCTGAAAAAACTGAGAACTTGTCAGTTGAAGTTGAAGTATCATCTATATGTATAGATTAATGCAAATATAAATGGCTAAGTGGATTGCAACATTCATTGTATCCTACAGCGTTGATAATAATAATAATATTATTATAATAATAATCCTTGCATTTGATATAGCGCCTTATCATGTCTTCGAGACGACTCAAAGTGCTTCACAGAATATACTGTAAAGTGAATTGACTGTACATTTTGTGGGCGAAACGCAGCAGCCAATTGCACACAGCAGTATCCCACACACAGTCGTGGATTGAATGACCCCTTTATTATTATTATCAATTTTTTTAGAGGGGAAGGGTTAAGTTTTAAACCTTGTAATTTTCTTGAGGAGTTAATAATACATCAGTCTGTACAGTACTAGCAGTTAGGAAAGAAAGGTCCTAACACACCGCTCCACACTAGACATGGGAATTTATTATCTTCTAGGACTGAGCACATTGCTTTCCATAAGAGTGTTAAATTGCTATAAACAAGAAGGGTGCTGTATCAGCTGCCAAAAACTGATGCACGATTTAGCGCTTGCCCAATGCGTGAAGGTTACCCATGTCACATTGTCTGTTTGAGGTGAAATAGTTTCACTAAATCACAAATTCTTCCCCCCCCCCCCTTCTCATCTCACCAGTGGCCTTATTTCTGATGACTTCCAGTCTTTGCAATTATACGTGGCCTTGGATTAGAGAAAATAAAGCAAACTCGTGACCCCCTCCCCTTCACGTCCACCCGAGTCCCGACCTTTTCATCTCCTCTCATCTCCCGGCCTGACACTTAACATGTATGCAATTCATGCTGTGGCTGCACAGGCTGGTGTGCGTGTGTGTGTGTGTGTGGGGAGCAGTGGGGGGGAGAGAGTACCATGAACCGTGAAAAGGAATTAACTTGCTGCATTATCAGTATCTATTTCAAACAGTACTTCAGTGCATCATTTCACTCCTCAGCTCCCTCTTTACATTCTCTTAATTATTCATTTTCAATTACTTGAATTGGCAAAATTCCCTGGTGCTTTTGTTCAGCGAATGAAACTGGCATTGCTGCAGCATTGCTCATCAGCTCCAACCTGGACACAAGTCTATCGTAGCCTTGATTTTCTGCACTCCCTCGATATCTTTCCATTATAAATGAATTATCCTCTCTGTTTCTCACTCTACCTGTGTTCCTGCATGTTTTCTGTCAACAGATCAACGTGCAAACTCCCTGCTTGTCGGCCTCCCCAACTCCTCCCTCCATGGGCTGCAGGTCATCCAGAACTCTGCAGCCCGTGTCCTCTCCCCAACTAAGCTCCGTGACCCTATCACCCCCATCCTCGCCCGACTCCACTGGCTTCCCATCACATGGAGGATACAGTTCAAGATCCTGATCCTCACCTTCAAAGCCCTCCATGGCCTTGCTCCCCCCTACCTCTGCAACGTCTTAACCCTCTACCAACCTGCCTGCTCCCTCCGCTCAGCGGGCTCCGGCCTGCTTCACGTCTCCACCTCGCCCGCCCCACCATTGGCGGGGAAGCCTTCTGCCACTCTGCCCTCACCCTCTGGAACTCTATCCTGCACCCCCTCCCTTGCCTCCTTCAAGACACATTTCAAGACCTTCCCCTTCGACAGTGCTTTCGATCTCCCTGCTTCCCCCTCTGCCCTCCCCCACCCCGACCCCGACCCCCAGCTCGGGTCGGAAACACTGATTGTCCAGCGCCTTGGGACATGCTCCCGACGTGAAAGGCGCTATATACATGTCATTTTGTTGTTGTTGTTGGTGTGTCTAGCTGTGTGTCTTTGTTTTTCTCTATCTAACTGTTGCGTTACATTTGCCTTAAACCCTTCCCGCTGCCTGCAGCAGCACCACTTTAAAGAAGCTGAAAGAACACGGCTGATTCGCGAGACTCCCAAGATTCACCCGTAGAAAATACTTTTACCATCGGAGACAAGGGACACAATTATCTTTAGCTGCCAGGACCCTCGGTGTCTCAGCCAGCCTAGCCTGCAAAAGCCATGGAAGTCTTTCTCTCACTGGCCCGAATGAAGTTTCCGTTTCCCAGGTATGGACAAAGATCCAGCAATTATAAGTTAAAGATGTGAATCGCAGGCTTCAAAGTGCTCCACAAACACACACACACGTCTCTTTGTGTTCCACCCCTGTGCTGTGGTATCTGACCCGCAATGTAAACAGTGCAGATTCCACAGCGCTGGCAGCCTGTGGCAAAATCACAATAACATTTTCTCAAGTGATTCTTTAAATATAAGTGCTCTCGTGCTCGTTTTCCGTTATTCATCTTCCTTCTCTCTAGGGGCACAATATTCTTAACATGCTAACTGCAGGGACAGTGATGATGTGCAATAACATAACATAACATGTAGGAGCAGGAGTAGGCTAGTCGGCCCTTCGAGCCTGCCCCGCCATTCAATCATGGCTGATCTTCTAATCTAACTCCAGCTAATACCATAACCCTGCCATATCCCTATATCCCTTAATCCATTTTGCAATAAGAAATCTATTTATCTCAGTCTTGAATATGTTCAAGGACTGAACGTCAACAGCCTTTTGGGGTAGTGAGTTCCATACATTCACCGCCCTTTGAGTGAAGTTCTTCCTCAACTCAGTGTGAAAGGGCTGCCTCTGATTTTAAGGTTGTGACCCCTGGTTTTAGTTTCTCCAACCAGGAGAAACAATCTCCCACTATCTACTCTATCATGCCCTTTGATGATCTTATAGGTTTCTATAAGATCCCCGCTAATTCTTCTATATTCTAGAGAATATAGGCCCAAATTGGTCAGCCTATCCTCATAACTCATCCCCTTCATCCCTGGTACTAACCCAGTAAATCTACGCTGCACCCCCTCCAAGGCAAGTACATCCTTCCTTAAATGAAGAGACCAAAACTGGACACAGTATTCCAGGTGTGGTCTCACCAGGGCTCTATACAGTTGCAGCAAGACTTCCCTACTCTTATACTCTAATCCTTTCATAATGAATGCTAACATACCGTTTGCCTTCCTAATTGCTGCTGCACCTGCAGACTAACTTTCTGTGATTGGTGTACAAGGACACCCAAGTCCTTCTGGACGCCAACACATTCCAATCTCTCTCCTTCTAAAAAATAATCTGCTCTACTGTTTTTGCTACCGAGGTGGATGACTTCGCACTTCCTTACATTATACTTCATGTGACATTAGCACCCATCATCACCTATCCAATGCACACAGACACCTGAGGAATTTCTCTTTCTAGAGGAATACAATTCCATCTATCCTTCACCTTTAAGATTTAGCCTGCAGAATCTAAGATTGTGCAGAATTGTGAAAGAATTGTAAATTCGGTTATAATCTAGAAGTCATTTTTTCTGCAATCATTAAAAAAGCGATTCTATCATAAGTGAATTGTCCTCTCTTTTTCTCAATCCATCTGTGTTGCTGTAGGTTTTGTGTATTATGTGTTTTAAGAAATCGCCTCAATTCTACATGATCTTGGAGTCCTGTAGCTCAGTGGTTAGAGCACTCACCTCACAAGCGAGAGACCAGGGTTCGATTCCCAGCAGGGCGAAACCTTGGGCACGTTTCTTTACTCCACACCCCCGGTAATAATCCCTCAAGAAAATAAATAAATAAAATAAAAATATGGTCACTCAATCCACGACAGTTTGTGGGGACGTTGCTTTGCGCAATTGGCTGTCACATTTCGCCCACAAATATACAGTCAATTCACTTTACAGTATACTCAGTGAAGCGCTTTGAGACGCCTGGAAGACGTGAAAAGCGCTATATCAAATGCAAGGATTATTATTATTATTGTCTTAAATTTTAAGACAAAATAGTACTAAGGGTTAAGACTGGTGGAATTTGGGGTCCCGGATCCTCTCGCTGTCCATGTTTCCATCTCTTTCACTGCCTCTTACATTCATTTATTTTCTTTATTTGTTTCCATCCATCTTTGTTTTTCACTGTTTCTCTTTATCACAGTGTGCGCATCTCTGCTAACTATCTGTCAGTTTGTTTCTCTGTATTCTCATCCACTCTAAGCCGCACAAAATGTATTGATATTAAGGCATATAGTACTCCAACAATTATTATTTGGCAAAAAGCCTTCAATATACAATATACCAATTCACAAATGTTATCAATAGCTGTATGTTGAAGTTC
Organism: Callorhinchus milii; assembly: GCF_018977255.1. Taxonomy (NCBI): domain Eukaryota; kingdom Metazoa; phylum Chordata; class Chondrichthyes; order Chimaeriformes; family Callorhinchidae; genus Callorhinchus; species Callorhinchus milii. Next base: position 20,417,757 of record NW_024704746.1, read on the forward strand.
CTGACACTGGATGTAATTGCATCATGATAATAATAATTCTTGCATATCTAGTAAATGCTCAATCAGTAATATTTCATAGCCTTATTATAAAATGACTAAATTATAAAAAGGCCACTTGCAACATAATGTTTATGTGCTGTTTGTAGTGTCAAAGGTGTTTCTGTAGTATCAGAAAGAACATTAATACCAGTGACATTGATGCATTAATTGTTCCCCAGCAAATGCAATAATTATTATTATCATTGTTCTCTGTTCAATGTGAGGCAACACAGTTTGCTTAATAATTCTACAGTTCGATGGTGATATTTTGTTACGACTTCAGTTAACATTACATATATATCAAATATATCAAATGCAAGGATTATTATTATTACACAATTGGACGTTGTTTGGGACATCTTGAAAAATGAACAACTTGCAGCAAATCAAGTGTCCACGAAGACACCGTATATATTTCTGGGGGGTAACAATTCCTTGGAAAAAAATCGGTCACTCGACCCATGACTGTTTGTGGGACACTGCTGTGCGCAATTGGCTGCCGCATTTCGCCCACAAAATATACAGTCAATTCACTTTACAGTATATTCTGTGAAGCGCTTTGTGAGGTTTAAAGACGTGATAAGGTGCTGTATCAAATGCAAGGATTATGATATGTGCCTGACTTTTAACCTTACAAATTAAGGTGTAGGCAATAAAAAAGGATTCCCTTTTCAGCCCTGAATATTTCAATCGTTTCTTTAGAAACATGTTACATGAAAGAGTCATAAAAATGGCACAACTACAGTAACAATTTCCATGTTATTTCTGAGCAAATGGTGCAATTATCTCAAGTACGAAGAAACGAACAATTGTTGAGCGACCCAGTATGTGTTGTGTGTCTCCTCCTACCTCATTTCATGGATGTGTTAGATATGAAGCAATTAATACAGGCATTCACCCTCCAAAATCATAAATACCCTTGTTACTTGACATTCTGTACCAATAAAACTTCAGAGCGTGATACTACTATTATAGCAAGTGCTCTATAGATAAATGGGTTTGCATACATCTGAGTGTATACTGGCTGTTGTTCAAATGCTTTGATGCTATCCACGAAACTTATTTTTAGAATTTCTTGTCCTTGTACAAAGAAAATGACTATTTGAAGTGCTAATTCAATAATTCTCTATGCAGTCTTAATAATCATACAAGACCACATGACTTCATCACTGTTCTGCAGGGAATCCCTCTTCATGTTCACACTGCAGCTTCTATATCTAGTGGAGTCCTGTAGCTCAGTGGTTAGAGCACTCGCTTTGCAAGCGAGAGACCTGGGTTCAATTCCAGGCAGGGCGAAACCTTGGGCAAGTTTCCTTACTCCACACAGCCTAATAATAATCCCTCCAAAATAAAACAATAATAAATTGGTCATTTTCAATCTACGACTGTTTGTGGGACATTGCTGTGCGCAATTGGCTGCCGCGTTCGCCCACAAATATACAGTCAATTCACTTTACAGTCTATTCTGTAAAGCGCTTTGGGACGTCCTCCCGACGTGAAAAGCGCTATATCAAATGCAAGGATTATTATTATTATTATTATTATCTAATTGGTGGTTAGTATGATTGACACAGGCTATGTTTAACACGGATAGATTTCCACTTATGTGTAAGTTATGTTGCTTCTTCCTACATCTTTGCCTTACATAAGATGCATATTTCTGTGATATTAATGCACCAAACAAACGTATACAAAGACTTTGCTGTTTCTGCACTTTTTCACGTGTATATGCAACCAATGGTTATGTTAGTCTGACCTTATCACTCCTAATGTGGTTCCCAAATCAAGTTCCAATCTGAAGAAGTTAGAAACATAGGAATAGCCATTCAACACATACAAAGATATTGCTGCAGCTAAGTTCCTTCATCCTAGCTCTCACCCTGGTGCAACGTCTCAGTGACAAGGTATTATCTCAAATGCAACGTTTATTATTAACGCATTTTCTTATTAAGGGTCTAATAAAACAACAAAGCCTCAGCCCCAAAGAGCGAAGAATAAAATAAATTCTTCCCACTAAATTGTGGAGTCCTGTAGCTCAGTGGTTAGAGCACTCGCCTCGCAAGCGAGAGACCTGGGTTCAATTCCCGGTAGGGAGAAATCTTGGGCAACTTTCCCTAATCCACACGCCTGATAATAACGTGTGAAGAATATTCTTCAATTACCACTGTATCTGTATGAAATCACTGTACATGGTCTGACTCTTTTTCCATCTTTAACTGAGGATTGCCCCCAAAGGGGTGAAAGATGCATTGAGTTTCGGTCAGAATTCCCTCTAGGCTAGCCATCTGCCCCTGTGTGCTGTTTCCTGAGCACTAAAGGGTTAGAAGTCTATGTCTTAGTGATCCAGAGATGCAAATTTCAATTCACACATATATTTCACAATTCTGAAGGTCATATTATTGCGCTGCAGCATCTGTCCACTCTTACAAAGGCTCAATTGGTCTGATTAAAAGCTTTTCATTGCTGTTCTCTGAAAATAGCAAGCTGGCCTGATGGCAGTTCATTGTGAGGTCCATTTATGGGTTATGTTCAAGCTCTCTCTCTCTCGCTTTGTTTCTTTCCCTCTTTCACTTCTCTCAAACAATTCACAATGGCTTCAGTACATATTAAAATCCACCTGAGAATATGTTTTATTCTGTTTCTTTAAAAAACTTGATTTGGCATCCTCCAATCACACTGAATGATATCAATCGTTGAAGTCAGTCACTTTAGAGACATGCATTCAAAGTCAGAGACAGGAGAGTGACATCTATATATTTTTTAAACAGTATTTTTCTCCATAATACTCATGACATGATTTTATTTCCTCCCAAGAGCAGGGGTGAAATTATCGCTATTTTCTGTTAGTTCCTAGATTTCAGATTCAACAAACTCTCCCCTTCCTTCCGAATGAATTTTGTAGTATTCTCCCTCCTAAGAGGTACTTGTTGAGTGTCTCTGCCCAATTCACAGGATAACATCTTTTTAGTATCTATGATACTAACACTGCCAATCTTCTCATTACATATATATAGTGGGAGTTTCCATTGTAAACTGCCAACAAAAGAATTGCTAATGTTAGCAATCAGCGCATGATTTGCCTGCAAATGCACATTCACTGCATTTCAGTGTAATATCCTGTGAAGCGCTTTTGAGACGTCTCAACAAAGTAATAAGGCGGTACACCAAACGCAAGGACTATTGTAATTATTGTTATGATAAACCCCAAATACACACATTTTAAATCCCCAAACGTTTAGTGTTTTGGGAACATTAATGAGCTTGTTTGATATTAGTGAGTGTAACAAAGGAAGGAAATAATGGTTTTGTGAAACAGCATTATGCGTGGGAACAGGAAGAGAGAGAAATATTCTTATTTTAAAATCGTAGGCTAATTACTTGTAAAACAATGCCTTCCAGCATGGAACAAGGAATCAAAAAGACCTATTTAAATCGTTGCACTTTTACTGCAGTTAATCTTTGGTAATACGCTTAAGGGGTTATTATTTTTGAGCTACCATCTAAAGACAAAACCTTTTTAAGAAAAATCAAAGTTTTACTAAGAATTACCATTGACCCCAAAGGCCCCTTTGTTTATTCCAGACAATTTTTATTGATTGCCTTTGAATATTTTTATTTGAGCCGTGATAGCTAAAATGACATTATTGAAGGAAACACGCTGGGAGAAATATTGCTTCTGAAAGATTGAGGGAGCAACATTAACATGCTGAAGTGCCTATGGGTTAATGATTGTCTCTCACACTATTTGAATCCCCATTGTGTCTGAACTATTCCATGTATTATGGAACAATAATAATAATAATAATATGTGGCTATGTGAGATTTACAATACCCACACAGTGTAACACAGCATTGTATTGAAATACTCAATGTACCTGTATTGCATGGGGTCTAATTTGCTGGCTAACCTATGTGCCAACTTTGTGTATTGGGTTAACCATGTGCAAATACATATACATGCCCTTAATTTTGCAATTAACAATCAAACATACAGCAATGCAGAATCACCTGTAATCTTTTCATTGGTAGTCACAGCATTGACGGTGCTTGGAATTCTCTCCGTATGCATCACTTTACACACAGTTAGTCTGACCCATACAGTTTTGCACGTGGGATTTTAAACCAATCCACAAATTAGACCCAACGTTATAAGAATTTTCAAATGAATGTGTCCTGTAAGGCAAATTATGTGTGCAAATCTCTCCCAGTTGATCTGTTTAGCATGATTTAATGCTGCAGGAGAATAATACAAATATAATCCCTGCATTTGATATTACGTCTTATATCGCCAAAACATCTCAAAGTGCTTTACAGAATTTTACAATAAAGTCTTGTGACTGTAGATTTGAAGATAAATGTATGATGTTCCTTACAGCACAATACAGAACTCTCCCTAAATAACTAACACAGCTGTATATCATAGCACAGCACTGTACTGTATAACTGGATGTATCAGTTCCATATTATAAAACGCAATTTTGAAATGCTCATAATAATAATAATAATAATAATCCTTGCATTTGATATAGCGCTTTTCACGTCGGGAGGACGTCCCAAAGCACTTCACAGAACACACTGTAAAGTGAATTGACTGTATATTGTTGGCGAACGCGGCAGCCAATTGCGCACAGCAATGTCCCACAAACAGTTGTAGATTGAAAATGACCAATTTATTATTGTTTTTGGTTTTTTGGAAGGATTATTATTAGGCTCTGTGTGGAGTAAGGAAACTTGCCCAAGGTTTCGCCCTCTGCCTGGAATTGAACTCAGGTCTCTCACTTGCAAAGCGAGTGCTCTAACCACTGAGCTACAGGACTCCACGCACTCCAGGACTCATGTACCAGCACATAGAGTGCTGTTACGTATTGGAATACTCAATAGCCCTAGAAAGTATTGGATGCCAGCGCATGGCAATTCTATTCGTTATTCAGGCAGCAGTCTTATCATCCTAAGATTCTACATTTCCAATTACTGAGAACTCACGATAGCAGAGTTTCTATTAGCCACTTCCAGAGAAGCACAGCTGCAATTTCGTAGAAACCAAGGCACTGGAGCCTCAAACGTGCATACTGGGATCGTTGCTGGAATTGAATCAGGTAAGATTCTTGTCATCTGTTAGAACATTAGCTTGAAGTTATATCAGGTGTTTAGTCAGAAGAATCATATCACCCCCATATCCCAGCATTGATTAACTGCGGCCTGGACATGCCAGCCAAAGCACTGAAGCACTGAATCCACCACAGTTGACTCTGAGAGCTGTATATGGGAATGGTTGGTGGAACTGTACAGTGCGGCACAAAGAAATATGAATGAATTATTAATTATTTCATTCCGGTTAACGTTCTGGAATTTTTTTTTAATTCTACGAAAAGTTCTAATTTAAATAAACTGATAAATCTATCCCTTCTCCCTGATTTAATGAGCACGACTCAAAGCTCTGATACTCCAACTGAGTAGAACTCCGTGAACCAATCTGCAATCCTTTAGGATTTAAAGGAATAGAGGCAGAATCCTTAAAATAAACTTAAATATGAAATGAGCAATTGATGGTATTTAACTTGTACAGCTTCCAGATGTTCCAGTGACCATCTCCTGATTCTTTTGGCGGGCTTTACTGAGCTGTTATTTTTCACCATCTGTCAAATTCCTTTTACCACAATTTTTCAAAGCCGCAGACCAACTTGTCAAAGTATTGCACAAGATAGTAAGCGATAAATCATGATGACTGGCATAGACATCACCACCCAATTCTCATTGAGGACTGGGTGACACAGCCATAGTGATCGCCATTCACATCTGCCAGACTTAATACTTTTGCTTATTACAAGAGATAACCTAGGAAACCCCTCCCCCAAATAACATCAGTCCTCGAAAAACCCATTACCTGTGTAATCATAGCCAGTGTTACCACACAGCAGTTCAATATAAATAACAGGAGCTAAACAAGAAATGTTCCAGGGACAGAAGCCTGCAGCGCAACAGGAAACCTTTGTGGGTATAAATCCTCATCATCATTTAATTAGTCTTTGGTACAGAATTGGAACCCATGGGATGCCTGGTGATATCTATCACTGTATCAAGGCACTCTGCTGCAGACTTTGACTGTTATATTTTAATGTTTTACTAAATGCACACAGATATGCTAAGACATCCAAATTTATCTTCGCACACTTGTTCAGCAGCGCAGCAGATGTACAAATGACGAAGTTTAGATTGCAGAAGTGGGCAACTGAAGGTCTTGTGCCAAAGCTTCAGTATAAACTAATGAATGGGGTGTTCTAATTATGTCCTGTAGCTTCATCATTTGTTTTTTGTGCGTCAAGAATAATTTGCTACTGCTGAATATTTGAGTTAAAGCAACAAAGTCAGGCTTGAGGTAAGGGTATCTGTACGGTATGCCACAGGATATAACATTTCTCAAATTAAATTCCCTAATTCCCTGACATAAAGATCACAATGGCACAGAGAAATATGCAAGAGAGGCAAAACAGGAATGAAATAATAGCGTACGGCCTTATTCCCTTTAGACCAGATTGGATTTGAACCTGAGCTCCAGACACGAAAGACAAGTGTTTACCCTTCTGTACCACCCAATCCTCCTCAATCTTCTTCCTTATATATTTATCCAGTTCTTTTTCAAACAGATTAAGGAGTCTGTTCTGGTGGATGTTACAGAAAAAGAAGAGAATTTCTCCCAGTGTCCTAGCCAACAATGCTCTAGATAAAATCAATCTTTTAAGGGCTATTTGTGAGACATTGGCTGTGTGCAAATTGGCTGCTGTGTTGGTCTACAAATACAAAGTCACTACACTTTACAGAAAATCGTGTGAATCACTTTAAGGTGTTTCAACACTATGATGAGGCATTATATCAAAATACAAGGACACATTTAATACTTGGTGGGAATTTATATTCCAATCTCTCGTTTCACTTGAGGTTTCTTCATATTGTTTTGTGGAAAACATTCTGGAAAACATTGAGCAAAACTCAAATGTTTTCAGGGTAAATTAACACATTCTCTAGGGTTTTGGGCCCACGAAATGTAACTTAGTAGGAAATGGAATAATGGGAACCTATCATTAATTACTCACAACAGTTGTCATTAATTGCTGATAAACTGCATGTATATCACTAGAATTCTTTATCGAGTTCCAGTCTCAACAATTATTTTATTTGATGCACTCATGACCACATGATGAAATATGTTGTCAATCTGATAAATGACCTCTAATGCTAGCATACCATCGCACAGAAATACACCCCCTTCAAAATCAGTTATATGTCAATTTACTGTTTCAAAAAGGAGCTGGTAAACTGTTAGTACCCAATTCAAATAATAATCCCTCCAACACAAAAAAACAATAATAAATTGGTCATTTTCAATCCACGACTGTTTGTGGGACATTGCTGTGCGCAATTGGCTGCCGCGTTCGCCCACAAATATACAGTCAATTCACTTTACAGTATATTCCTAACTTGACGGGATATGGGTACTACAGAGTGGCATTTCCTTAGATTTTTTTTTACGCAAGAGAGAGCTTGGAAAGACTAGTCAAAGTTGGAAGAAATTTGTTCAACCAAGACCAAACTTACACTAAAAGTGTCAGAGTACTGTAGTTGATTATATTCCTTAAACAAATAAACAAACTGACTGTATTTTTGGTTTAATGGGCTATTGATTGAACTATTACACTTTCATATCTGAAAATCTACACTGGTTAGAAAAACAAACAAGTGAATGCAATGAATTCCACATTTACCTCAACAACTGTGTCAATCCAGGCAGTGCCTGACTTGATGCATAGCACTGAAAGTGTTACTAACAGATTGAACCGCGAGCTACACAACTGTGAAATAAAGCAACATCCAGAAACATGGCTAGAAAGTGTAAGATCAAGTAAAGCATCCCATGTTGCTTGTTAGCAATTGAACGTAGAGGACATGCTGCAAAGCTGCAGATAGGAACCGTCCAAAATGACAGTGTGATGATGTCAGGTCTCACTGGGTGCTGTTAGCAACTGTCAGGTCTGAGCCAAAGTCTTCACAACTGTCAGTCTGCCTGGAAAGTAGTTTTAAAGGGAATGTCCAAGAGCTCAGGTAACTTGTGTCCTGCCACTGCTCATCTCCAGCTTCCTGACCACAAAGGTTAATCATTTTTTTCCTTTCCAAGGGCGATCGCATCAAACCACAATGGGAGCTCCTTATCAAGACCTAACTTTATAAGGCTACGTTTTGCAAAAAAAATTTTAAAAAATGCCACATTTCTGAATAAAATCTACGCCCGGTATCTTCTATGGAAGAACTGCATTCTTTAGTACTTTGAGGGTCTGATGGATTAAGACTGACACCTTAGTAAAAGTAGTGGACAATTAATAATTGCCTCAGTGTGTACGTGGGTGTAGTTTAGCATGGAATTTTAAACTGAAGGTGTACGTTGAGTCCTTTGACATACTAGTTCCTCACTAAAGTATTTACGTAGAGCACAGTTAATGTGTCAATTTGGTTAGGTGGTAACAGAGTCACCACCTACGTTTGCCCACAAATATACAGTCAATTCACTTTACAGTGTGTTCTGTGAAGCGCTTTGGGACGTCCTCCCGATGTGAAAAGCGCTATATCAAATGCAAGGATTATTATTATTATTATTATTATTAGTCAGAAGGTAACAGAGTTAAAATTTCAGTGCTGTACCAGGGAAGTGCTGCACTGTCAGGGGTACTTCGTATTTGAGAAGAGTGTGTGTCCAAAGTACAAAAGGTTTAGTATCTAAAAATGGAATCAATACAACTATACTAATAATAATCCTTGCATTTGATATAACATCAAGCAGGTATATTATTGCATCAAAGTATATTATTACATTAATGGGATAACAAAATTTATTCTAAAAATAATCATGCTCATTTCTAGATCCATGACATTGACAACATTTGGATAATTGGCTTTCTATACATATTAAAGCAGTGTTGCATAAATAACCATTTTTCTCAGGTTAGATATAATTCCTGCTGCGCTCTTATTATATATCACCGATTGTCAAGAAAGTGTCTAAATTGTTCATCTATAAATCTTTTGTTGATTATGTGATGCGCTCCTATTCATCTCCCATTTGCATTCACTGAAACCTTTGATCTGTCATAATAAGTATCATTGTGCTCACCTGAAATAGGCAAAGATAACATCTGAAAACCGAAAAATTCTTCATCGAAGCAATTCATCATTTTCACACAACTAATTCTTGACTCGTGCTCAAAATCAAGGAGAATCCACAGCAAATTGTCCTTCTACCCTTTCTTAAGCAGTGCCTGCAGATTGGACCACTGTTCTACTTCAAATCTAGTCCACAGCCCATTCATTCCCTTACCTCCCAACTCAAAGATAGCTCGTAGCAAATTGATTTCTGCTCTCTCAGTTCTAGGATAGTATTGTTCATCAACACCAAGATAAGCTGTAGCCCACAACTCTTCTAATTTAACTCAAGCAAAGTCCACAGCACGTACCTTGCTATTCCATCTCAAACCTCAACCATACAGCATATCAATTCAAGCATTCATCCCAGTATGATATTCTACTCTTCCAACTCTATGATGATATTATTCTATCTCAAGAATAGTCTTCATTTCATCATTCTGCTTTCCTGGTTCAAAGACATCTTGGTTCTGCTATCCTGGTATAATTTAAGTGACAGTCTGAAACACATTGTCCTATGCAAAGGATTATCCTGTCATCCCAGTTCAGGATGAATGTACAATTAAGAGTGGTGAAAGGCACTATACAAATGTAATGTGTTGTTGTTGTTGATGGAAACTGAAAAATGGAAGGAAGGTGGAAATTGGGCAAACCACTTGGCTGAAATTGGCTGAAATGACTGAAAACTATTAATATAAAATCGCTTTTTATTTCTGAAAAAAGACATGATTGAAATTCTTACAATTGATATTGGATCTTTGTTAGAACTTGCAGCTCTGAACCTAACTTGATTTCTTTGTTGCTAACCTCTTTTCTGTAAACGATTGCATGCAACCGGTTGGGAAAAGTGAGGTCTAACGTGCAGTATCTCTTGATGGATTTCTTAATATGGAAATCCGTTAAAAAATCCCACAAATCAGACTCAAACACAACACATCTATGCAGCTCATGCCTTCACTGTTGAAATGCGTATAAGATTAATTAAGAGGCATGACAGTGGTGTTTTGATTAAAAATCTTGCAGGGTCAAAGCACTGTTGCCATATTAAGTTGCTCCCGGAAATAATTTGCTCCAGAAACACGGTCTCAGATCTGCCATGTAGAATAGCACAGAATTGTGTGTGATCACAGACTGTTTTTGCAATGTGATTTTTCATTCCTGTTCCTAGCGCTTTACAATTAAAATTAAAGAAAAACTAACACGTTTGCAGCAGCATACACAACGATGTGTTTGCACTACCCTCTGTGCATTAACATGGCAAAGTGCCTTACCAGACAGGTTACCATGGTGACTATGACCCTTTAAATATACTATATGACAGTAAAGATCAGCGAGATTCATCCAACAGCTCCTAACCTTTAAAATATGTCAACTGCATTTGTAAGAGAATTAGGGTGTCGGAAACAGATATGCTCACTGGAATTTCAGGCTGGCCTTATTCTCCAATTAACAATACTCTAATCCCACCTTACATGTTAAGTGCCAGAATCGAGCATACATATGGAAATGCTTTCTGCCTTGCAACGCGTGAGATGTGTTTATATTGAATCCCACTTGGTATGCAATGCCCCCTCAAAGTTAGGTGGAAGTTATTCAACATCTTGTGCAGATTGGGGCTCTGGTTTGTTATAGAATTACAGCAAATGAAGACGCCACACTTGAGTGGAGCATTACCAGACAATGACCTGTGAATTCAAATTTTTTTTCTTAATGGCAGTCGTGTAACAATAGATAAAATTATTCAAATTCAACTCGATCTTTGTTGCTATGGCAATGGGCACAATGACCCTTTATTCCTGATTGGGTCATTACTCTGCATTTCAAACCCTCTTGAGGAACAGCGAAAGAAAACGGGGAAACAGCTGAGTTCCAGAGAAACCTGCCCTAATCAGTTCTCATTTTGAGTGTGAGGCCAAGTCTGTCAGCCGGAGAAAGTGATCCGTTTATCATAGTTTCTTGAAGCGGGGAGCAGAATACATGGACAATCTATGTCAGATTCGGAGAACATAATAGAATAATGATGAAAACGCGTTACCCTTGGATTTATTAGAGTGTGTCACGTTAGAAATGGAAAGATGGGTATCACAGAATACAATATTTCACAGTTTCCGAGAGTTAGTTAGGGCAGATAAGGAGAAGATGGAACATAGGGCTATTGCGTGTGTTTATCGAAGGAGAACGAGACGCTAGCCATCAACCAGCCAAAATGTGGTATCAGCAGTTTTGTTTTTACAGTAAATACATTTTATGATGTTTGGCATCAGTCCATTGTATCATCAAAAGCACAGCCTATATCCCAGGGCTACAATGCTACATCATCTTCCAAACACAGGAATTGTGGAATAAGATAGTAATCAATTTTAGCATTATAAATACCATTTTTTAAAAAAAAAGCTCTGAAGAAACCCTGTGTTATTTGTATAATTGATTTTTACTTTTCCTCTCTTAATATTATCTTCTGCGTTATCTGTTATCTGTCCTCTGACGAAGGGTCGTGGACCCGAAACGTTGACTCACTTTCCTTTCTCCATAGATGCCGCCTGACCTGCTGAGTGTTCCCAGCGACTTCTGTTTTTGTTAAATATTATCTTCAATGTTTTTAATCAATTGGACGGTCTTAACATTAAGACGTATTAATGCTTATGTCAGCTAATTTGAGTCAGTATTCATGCTTATGCTTCTATCTCCTGTGGATGTTATACCCTGCCCTGTGTGCAGTGACGTTTATTTGATTTTAATTCCCAGAATAATTTAAAACCACTGATGTTCCCCCTTTTACTTCTTTCAGAACTCCTTTAGATAGAATTCTTTAAGTGAGCGACTGTCTGAGAGAATCACAGATATAGATTTCTAAGATTTTAAATGGGATTGAGAAAGTAAACACAAAGTAAATGAGTCGGAGTAACTGGGGGATGGAATTCCAGAGGTTGGGGGCAGAGTGGTTGAAGGCTCTCCCGCCAATGGTGGGGCGGGTGGATCGGGGGACGTGGAGCAGGGCAGAGCCGGCTGAGCAGAGGGAGCGGGCGGGTTGGTAGGGGGTTAGGAGGTCGCAGAGGTAGGGTGGGGTGAGGCCATGGAGGGCTTTGTATGTGCGGACCAGGATCTTGAACTGGATCTTCTGAAGGATAAGGAGCCAATGGAGTCGGACGAGAGTGGGAGAGAGATGGGGTCACGGAGTTTGGTGCGGGAGAGGACACGGGCTGCAGAGTTCTGGATTATCTGCAGCTGTGGAGGGAGGAGTTGGGAAGGCCAACAAGCAGGGCATTTGCATAGTCGAGCCTGGAGGTGATGAAGGCACGAACAAGAGTTTCAGTGGCCTGAGGGGTGAGTTAGTGGGGGAGTCGGGAGATGTTACGGAGGTGAGGGAAAGCAGAGCGGGTCGTGGCTTGAATGTGGGGGAGAAAAGACAGTTGAGGGTCGAACAGACACCCAGGTTCCTGACCGGCTTGGTTAGTTGCAGTGTGCAACCATGGAGGTTGATGCTGCCAGAGCCTGAGGTGCTGAGGCGTTGGCGCGAGCCAATCAGGAGGGCCTCAGTCTTGTTCACATTCAACTGTAGGAAATTTGCCCTCATCCAGAACTTGATGTCCGACAGCAGTCTATCAGGACAGCAGTGGTCCTGGAGGCAGAAAGATAGAGTTGGGTGTCATCCGCATACATGTGGAAGTTGACCCCATGTCTGCGGATGATGTCACCAAGGGGGATTGTGAAGGACAATTTCAGGCCAGACACCAGGAAATCTATCTTTACTCAGAGGGTAAGTAATTAACTCGGGAACAAGTTACCTAGAAAGCCAGGACACCAGACTTTAAAAAGCAGCTTGACGCAATGATGTCAGGACAATAGGGTCGGTATTGTAGAAGGATGAGATCAAATGGGCCGAAGAGCCTTCTTCGTCCAAACACACTAGCGCTCTTGTGAACAGGAGTAGATCATTCTGCTGAGCAAGACGGTTCCGCCATTTCATTAATTCATGGCAGTTATATTTCTTTTTAATACTGTGTCGCCACATATCCATTAATGCCATTACTTTTCAACGATCAATTTAGTTCCCTTTTAAACAGCTCAATTGCTTCTGGATCTATAGCTTTATGGCACAGGCTTCAGTGAATTTCGTACCTTGGTCCCCAAATCCCATTGTTCATCTAACACCTTACGCTTCCCCTTTTAGAATATATTCTCATCTGCCTTACTTGCATCTACAATGTACCACATCAAAAATGTACTTCACCAAGCTGCATTGTGTTATGCTGAGTCTACCATTGTTGTACTCATTTGCTTAATGTGTCCATTAACTTTTGCAATTTTGCTCTCCTTCACAATTCATTACACCTTCCGAGCTTAAGTATCATCTGCAAACTTTAATTTACTCCATTCCAGTTAAGATTCCTTTCTCCCTTTTAAGTTGCCATTTTCCATTATTTAACACGCATTTTATTGGAAAGGTTAAGTGGTGCATTCATTTATGATTAATGGGTTAAATTTATTTAATTTTGAACTAACGAACTTACCACCACTGTTAAGTTAACATGCAATTAACCTCAAAGTGAAAGAGTATTTTAGTAGCTCAGTAATAAATGAGTAAGCCACATTAAGATCTGACAATAGACTATATTACTTAAAATTGTCGTCTGTTGTCCACCAATAATAATTTAGTTATGATTATATAGTAGGATTTTCTGTTATAAGTACATAACCAAAAAATTATTACTGTTTGCAATTTGACAGTACATTAAATAGTTAGGCAAACAGCACACACACAATTCTATATTCCTCCTGCCCTTTTATATAATGAAATACCACCACTGTATGATCCTATTGGCTATTTCCAGCACAAAACGTACATGTGAAATGCCATTCGCAATTCATCTGTCCAAGTGTTAAATCTCTGTAGATCTCTTTGAATGAAATTCACCTTCTGAATAAATCCTTCTTTCCCTCTTCAAGGATATTAATAAATATTATGACCAATGGGATCCTGGGACTCTTGGTTGAGAGACTCTGCAGGTCACAGTTGCCCAATTAGTATTATTACCATTAAGAACTACCCTCTGTTTCCAATCCACAAGCTAATTAATAATCCAATTTACAACTTCAGTTTTGGATCCCATGAGTTCTCACTTAAGCCATACATCCTGTGAGGAATCCTGACAAACACTTTGTAATAGTCAAGATACTAAATATCCACAAGCTTACCTTGATCCACTTCCTCTCTTATTATCCTCAAAGAAAAAGTATCTTCCTTCACCAGGCCTTCATTGGCTTAGGCATACTGTAAATGTTATTCACATAATATATTTAATTTCACAACTGTATATTTGCAAAACCCAACAAATCTGTAAATTTAAATTGACATTCCTGAACTGGGAGCTGGGATTGAGAGAAGTTAGGGACATGGCTAAGCAGTATCACCTTTACCTTGTCTGGATTCAGCGGGACTTCATCTTTTACAGCAAAATGGAATATTTTTTCCAGTATAGATGTGACACTAAGAGGCCTATAATTCCCCAGATTGTGTTTCTGAGCGTTTTTAAAGATAGGAATCACATTACTGCAGTTATCTTCCAGTCCTCTGGCAGTGAGGATGGCAGTTGGTAAACAGAATCTGATATCCAAAAGCTAGATGAGATTCTTATAATAAAATACAATACCAATCGCGTGAAACATTTTACCTTTGAAGTAAGGTTCCTCGTTTTGATTTAACAATTTGTTATATTTGTCTTAACAGTATCTAATCAGACTGAGTAAATACCTCATGTAAATTAATACGCAGTAATTAGCAAATATTCTATGTTAATTACTATTCAATTTAAAATGTAGGTTAGGGGCTATTCTAAGCTGTAACGATCAATGGATCCCTGTGGGCACAGTCCCATTTACACAGGCAGGACTCTGCTGCATTCACCATTTTTGTGCTGGTGCTCCCTGGAGGGTTCCTGCTTTGATGTAAAAGGCAAACATCAAGTGAAAAAAAACCACATTCCAAACCATATTTATCAGCTCTGATAATGGTCACAACTGTCAACTATTCCACCCCTTGTGATACCAGAGTCCATACCTGCCTGTGCCTTTCATGTCGGGAGGACATCTCAAAGTGTAGTAACTGTGTATTTTAGAGGTGAACGCAGCAGCCAATTTGCACAAAACAACGTCCCACAATTAGCCACGAGGTGAGTAGCCAAAACTAGACTGATCGGTTAAGATTGTGGAATTTTGCACTTCAACCTTCAATTTCCAAATTGTCCACCGTCTCACAAACTGTTCTTAGTATTGCATCAAATGCAAGCTTACCTCACTTTTATATTCCAAATCAAAAAGGAATGCTGCTCCCGAAGTCTATCTTCTCCTTTTGAAATACCATCACATCATTCCATTTACCTTCCTAGTAATTAAAATTGTAGATAATTAGTACCCTCGCCGCTGAAATATTCGCTGTTTACTCGAACAATTTCATATCACGCTTTTGCTCTGAAGGTTTTACAGATATGATTTTTTTCCCCCTTTGGTGTTACAGGTTTACATTCCAATAGTCTGTCCTTTTATCATCCAAGGAATTTTTTTTTGATTTTTGTCAGATGATCTGCTATTACCAAACCACCCTTCCCCTAATCTAATTTCTGATCCCCTCTGAACCTTTGAAACCTTGCTGATATGAAACTCATGTCTCTCCTTAGGTTTTCACTAAGCTGATTATATTTACGCTCTCCATCCATATATAACCTTCACATATCTGTGAATCTGTGTACCTTATTGCTGACACAATTCAAATTGGGTAAGAATGATGCTGTCATTTTTGCTGCCAAGTAGAACACGTCCATTGCACAGAGCAGCCCATCCACAACCCGGCTGGAAATGAAGATATCCACCAGGGTGCCATAGAATAAGAGTACATAATAATACATTATAATAATGTATCCCAGCACCTTGAGAAAACCGCCCAATGTGAAAGGCACTATACAAATGTAATTTATACATTTGATATAGTGAGACACTATAATGTCGCTGAGACATCTCAAAGTGCTTCACAGGTTTTTATTGTGAAGCGTAGTGACTGTGCATTTGGAGGTGAACGCAGTAGCCAATTCTTTTCGAATCGTGCCAGAAATAGGACCTTTAACAGCTACCTAAATAAGCAGACAGGACCTTGGTTTAATGTCTCGTCTGAAGGATGAACATGATAAGGCAATATGGTTCCAAGAAGTAATTGGGTCTAGAATGCAATAACAGGGCAAGACAAATGGATAACTAAATAAAGCATGCGAGTACAAATGAAACAAAAAGGTGGAGGCGTCTGTAGATCTGTTGAAAAATGGCAGTTTGAGTGGCAGCTCAGGGACAAAAGTAAACCAAAATCACCCTCCCAAGGCAGGTCAGTATGAGTGACAGAACATTATGCTTGAGAGCCAAGGGCCCATCAGCAATAAGCTTTTAACAAAGTCTGTATTTTACAAAAAACAGTCATGTGTAACCGCCATATATGTGTCAATTTGCTGTCTCCAAGTTTATTTTTAACCTTTTTGAATTTCAAAACTAATGAAACTTTGCAGAATTATCCTCTTAATTACATCAACTTTTACAACACTGTTAATCACATCTGGAATTGGTTCTTGCCAGTTTTTCTGCACTATGTTGTAATTTACCTACCCCGACACCGAATATAATGCTATTACGTAAATCCTATTATTTGCTATGTGTACATATGTACTGTACATTACACCAACACCAGGCTTGTGCTGTGAGAACTTAATAACAGTGGCACCTTAATAAAAAATAATTCTAAAATAAGCTCTTTCTGAGTGCCACCTTGGATTAACAGTCCGTTCTTTTGCATCTTGGATTTGGCTTTAAATCTACCACAGACTAATGGAATAAAAGCTTTGTCTCTCTGTTTCTCTCAGTTGTAGTTCCCACATGAAATAAATTTGATCAATCATAACCATTTCATGTGGAGTCCTGTAGCTCAGTGGTTGGAGTACTCACTTTGCAAGTGAGAGACCTGAGTTCAATTGCAGGCAGAGGGCGAAACCTCGGGCAAGTTTCCTTGCTCCACACTCCTAATAATAATCCCTCCAAAAAACAAAACAATAATAAATTGGTCATTTTCAATCCACGACTGTTTGTGGGACACTGCTGTGCACAATTGGCTGCCGCGTTCGCCCACAAATATACTGTCAATTCACTTTACAGTATATTCTGTGAAGCGCTTTGGGACGTCTAGAAGACGTGAAAAGCGCTATATCAAATGCAAGGATTATTATCATTATTATTTCCCACTTAACACCATTCCACAACATTATATTGCTCATAATTTTAAGCTAAATTACGATTTGCATTGAAAGAGTGCGTGGGAAGTGGCAAAGCTCACCTGGTACATGAAGGAGTAGTCATCAGATTTGTGTAAAAATAATAATAATCCTTTCATTTGGTATAGCGCTTTTTGTGTCAGGATGATGTCTCAAAGCGCTTCACAAGATATACTGTAAGGTGTAGTGACTGTGTTTTGGTTGGCGAATGCGGCAGCCCAGTTTGCGCACAACAATGTCCCCAAAACAGCCATGAAGTGAATACCCTATTTTAATTGTTGGTCAGAACACTGGGAGAAACCCCTCTTTTCAAATCGTGTAAACGTACACCTGAACATGCAGATGAGCCCTGGTTTAAAGTCTCATCCTAAGGGTGGAAGCTCCAACAATACAGCACACCCACAGGACTGCTTTCGAGGTCAGGGGCAGTGGTATACCAGCCATGTGCCTTCACACAATGCTTTATCAAGGTTCATTCTCACCTCATTCGTTCATCAGCTCTCTATCCATTGTTTCAGTATTCACCTAATCCACTTCACACTGTATTTGGCTTGTGCCATTTAATAATAATAGTAATAATAATCCTTGCATTTGATATAGAGCTTTTTACGTCTTCTAGACGTCTCAAAGCGCTTCACAGAATATGGTGTAAAGTGAATTGACTGTATATTTGTGGGCGAAACGCGGCAGCCAATTGCGCACAGCAGTGTCCCACAAACAGGCGTGGATTGAAAATGACCAATTTATTATTCTTTTTGCTTTTGGAGGGATTATTATTAGGTGTGTGGAGTAAGGAAACATTTGTCTCAGTCGGACCTCCATACCCTGTTTGATGGCAAACTCTATTCCAAAGACAAATAGAAAGAATTATTTTCCTCAAAAGCTCTACTGGTATTTTTTATTTCTCTATCATTGTTATTTGCATACGTAGAGTTGAGGTTGGCAGGTTCAGGAATTTAAGTCACTTCAGCAAATCTTTAAACTAAAATTGATTTCAGTTTACGAGGATATAAATGACCGACTCTGCGATAATTTAACAATTTATCAGTTCAACACCTGATATCGTCAGTATATTGATACCAATGGTATATCACTAAGTGTTAAATGCCAATGCATAATATTGCATATAATAATGAATCCATCAAAATAATTTCACTTGGGTTTAATTTTCTCACTTTTTTATGTGTACCTGTGATTTGAAATTGAGTAATACTCAAAATGTCATCCAGCAGGCCTACAGATTTAAGGTCTACAGTAGTAGACTATTTTTTTAAAAAATCCATATTAACTCAACCTTTCAAGACATGTTTTTGTTCAGATCTTGTGAACATTGTGGTAAAGTGTCAATTGTCTTCGGAGATTGGTAGAATTTCCGCTTTGTTGGGTCTATAAATAATATTTTGTCAATTTCAAACATTTTTACGTCAAATATAACCCAGATTCTGCACCTGGTAAAGTTCCCGCTACATTGTGCCTTAATTTCAGCCTCAGAAGAGCACCTCAACTGCACCAGTGTGACACTTTGATGTCCCACACCAGGCATTTTCCTGAGTGTAACTACATTTCATGCCATTTAGTGCTAAATTACGGGCAGTTTAGTGTTGTAGGCTTGCATCCACTGGGAACAGGTTTGAAATTGCCCCAAACAAATTTCACACATAGTCAGCAGAGAGAATAAAATTTTGTCCCATTAGTCTGGGCTAGCTTCCAACCCAGATCCCAGAGGTGAAAGGACAATTTTCTGATCCATTACACTATCCAGCCCCATCGCTATATCCACATACCTCTTGCTGTGTCTCTCATTAGTCTTGTGTCTGTTGCTGCTAGTATTGTACAGAATTAAAACTAACAACTGATTAACTAGATTTCTCTAATATTTAACAGTGCAGAAAGTCCAATCATTGCCACCTGCAGTCAATTATACCTCCCTGTAGTACAGCAATCTGAAGCCAAGGTTTCTTTATGTTATAACAAGATATGAGCTCCAGTGCTAAGAATTTATTTGATGGAAACAGACAAAAATCTTATTTTGACCTGGCAAATAAGGAATTAACAGAGTGTTATTTATAAGTTAGTAATAGATGATGCAAGTATTCTTGTTCCAAGGGTGACCTACGTTGAGAAGAGTCACTGAGCAGGTCTTTAGGAACAAATGAGTTAAACACGATTGAGTAAAACAAAGACTCAAAATATAATAATAATAATAATCCCTGCATTTGATATAACGCCATATATCTTCCAGGCGTCTCAAAACGCTTCCCAGAATATACTGTAAAGCGAATTGACTGTATATTTTGTGGATGAAACATGAATATTATTGGTTAAGAAAGTTTTGTGCAGGGAAAGGGTGCACCACACTGTATATAAATATACAGTCTTTTTAACCAAAGCTTCAGGAGAAAAAACATGAGAGCAGTTCATATATATATATATACACAAGCAGGAGAAAATAGTTCTAAGAAAGTAATATCTTGAGAAGCATTTCCTTAAGATCAAAGGCTCAATCTCCAACAGTCATGAAAGTATTAAGGTGGGCTCAATCACTAATCATTGGGACAGGTAGCTACCAATATTTCAATGTACCAGCAAGTATGATTGTTCCTCGTTGTGTCCCGTGTATTCTAATATACCTGCTGTCCGTCACTCTGTGTAACACAACCGTAGAAAGAACATAGCTATTGCTCAAATTAAATATTTTTCGCTTCCCACAACAGCTATCCTGTGGCCTTTTTGAGTGAGACTGCCAGTTTAGTCGCAGTTATTAAGGATAGTTTGTGATGGGATTTCATGCCTGCTAGAAATTGAATGGAACACAATTTCATTCATTTCATGTACAGCCGACAGACAGAGGAGATTTTTCATCCAGCTTCTAGAAGTGAAAGGCTAATGTCTGACCATGTCTGTACCACCTGTATGATCTTTCTATTTCATTGTTTCTCCAACTTTGTCATCTCTTATTTTCACTGTTTCCCACCGTGTATCCTGTATATCTTGTTGTTTCTCATTTTGAATCTTCTACAACAACAACTTGCATTTATATAGCGTTCTTCACGCAGGGTAGTGTCCTGGATCGTCTGACAGTGGGTGTCTTGGAAGCATGAAATTAATATTGGAAAATGACCAGATGGAAAAGAAACATTCAAATGTTCCCAAACTAACCATCCATTGATACCAATAAAAAAGGAAAACTTCAGTCTAGCTGTCATTAGAGATAGGAGGTACAATTTTTGTTAGAAAATGCTACTTGTAAAATTGAGGACACTATAGGTCCCCAGAATTTCCTCTGGATTCCTTCCCACCAAAAGGTAGGTTTTTAATCAAACGCTATCAGATTTGGAATTGAAAATGAATGGTTTTAAATTACAGAAGTGAGCAAGTCATTTGTGGTAAAAGTGGAGAGATTTGGTGTGTGCTGGGGAGCTTTGCAACACCGAAGTGAGTTATGCAGAGTTTCAGCACCCATATTGAAGAGTGGTGGAATATAGCCAGTGTTCAATTCCATTTAAAGAAACAGTTAATGGAACATTGTACCTTTTTGCATATTGCAGACCAAAAAATCAGACCTGCAGCATTTCAACAAACAATTAGCACATAATAATAACAATAATAATAATATAATTATAATCAGTCTTCACCTCACATCCAATCAATGCATCCCCGATTAGGGGATCTTTTATACTAGATGTCCCAGGACCCTTTGATATCCTGGTTATGCCTGTTTGAAAATATAATACATGTATATTATTTACAAAGCACACAACAGTTTCACTTTGGTAAATTGTTTATTCATGGTTCGGTGGAAGGGAATTTTACAATCCAAATTTCTGCGTATTTATTAATAGTTGCAATTAATACAGGACCATTGCACCACAAAAAACACATGCATCATAAAATAGAGTTGGAACCCTTGTGTCTTACACCTCTGGAGAAATTAGCATTTGCAGCATTTCAATTCATCTCACCAAGAAAATACAGTGTACACCAACTCTCTTTAATACATCCACAAAACCAGACCTTCAAGAAAGGGCACATTCAACAGTGTGGTATGTGTGGCTGAAATGTGTTACATTTTAAATGTGTCAAATCTACTTGTAAAAATTTACTGAGATATGTCTACTTACAGTTGTACCAATCCTCCACTGCGGAAATACAATAGATGCCAAAGCTATTTTAACTCTTCTTTCTCAGTAAGATCTAGCAGCTCAAGACTCCATTTTCCGAAGCTCATTGTTCAACCCTTCTCTAACCCCTCTCACCCATTTCAGAATTGAATACACCAAGACATGTGCAGAGTGCTCGTCAATCATGGCTGGTTGTGATTCATTATTTTTTACTGGGCCAGTAAACCATTGATCAGACTCCATCATTAATAGCAACAGCTCTCATGACAGAAACAGAGGATTGGATTATCCCACCTCTGAAAACTTCCTTTTTGACCGTGCTTACGGTCACCTCCACCCCACCCCACCCCCCCCCCCCCCAGCTCAGAGTCAGGCTCCGCCACTGTTAAGCGCTCTCAGACGCTACCCTGCGTGGAGGGCACTATATAAGTGCAAATTGTTGTTGTTGACTGAAGGCGAAAAAACATTATTATTATTGCTGGAAGTTAATCATGTAAAGAACCGTATCAATTAAGTATAAATGGGTGGGAAGATCATTTACCATTGCAAATGATGTTTACGTGCAGTAGTTTGTGATGACCATAATCATTATCACAATAACTTTTAGCCTACTAGATACTCGGTATCAGCTATGCGACAATTTCAGATTGGCACTGGACAGAGGGCCAATAATAATTCCAAATACAGATTGTTGGTGTATATAGGGAGTTATCTTCCAGTATTGTAGTACTTACCAGACTTAGGGTAGCTAACACCATATGATGGATACAAGTGTAGACATTCTGTAAAATTGGGAGAATTATCTTTGAGAAAAAGTGACAAAAGATTTTGTTATGTACAGATCAAACCTGTGATGCACCTGCTTTGCAAAGCCTTTGTTATTGATGTGCTATCATGGCGACTAAATGACTCCCAGCTCTTGACCCCAAACAGATAAAAATCTGAAAAAGCACTTTTTTCATGAAGACAGCTGCCCTTTTAAATTCGGCCTTGTAGTTTCGGGGAAAAAAAGAGGAAATTCAGTTTATTTCCCTTGAGCTAAGAAGCTCTTGCAACTCCTAACTGACTAAGTTAGAGCTGAGCAATGAAAGTTTTGCTCACAAGGTGCAAAGTATTGTAAATTGAAAAAGATAAATGCAAAACAAATCATGTTCACAAGTAACCCGGGTGCTGAGTCCATTTAGTATAACGGTCAGAAATTCAAGTCGATTCCATTTCATGTAAAGTGCACACCAATTCAGAAGGCCGGTAAAAAAAAAGAAGTAAAATAGCTCCAAACAGCTCTGCCAATGCCCCCAACCAATTATCCGAGTTTAACAACTAATCTATTCTGAAAGAGTTGATCTCAGCCGGGATGGCAGGAGCAGTGCTAAAATGCTTCAATATGCTAGGACTTGGACAGGAGAGGGAACCAAATCAGCCCAAGGTTTATGTTCCCAAATGTTGGCCAGTGACTCCTGTTGGAAACAGTGTGTGATTGGTCTCAGCTCATAGTGATAGTCAGTCGGGAAAGGTGTCAGAAAGTGCGAAGGGCACATGAATCTATATCCCAGCATGATTCAGTGTCTGCAGAAAAGGAGAGCTGCATGTTGAAATCATTTTTTTAAAAAAAAATTCTGAATTTGTGTTAAATTTGGTTTAAAAGCCATGAGGGATAAAAAAATATATATATTATATCAGAAACCGTTGGTACAGAGAGCTTTACAAAACAAGTTTATTTTCCTGATGAGGATTTCAATATTAATCAGTAAGTTTCAAATACACCAATTATATGCCCAACTCCCTGACTGCTCTTTAATTAAAATTCTCTCTCTTATTCTTTCATCTTTTAAATGGTGTCACACGTTTGGAGCAAATCACAAGTGTGGCCTGATTGTAAAATGCCTTTATGTATAAACTTCAACTGTCAGCATTAGCTAAAAGTTGATTAAAAGAATGTACTTTCAAGTGTCTTGGTTGTTGGATATCAATAAGGTGCAATTGACATTGTTTGATTTAATTAGCACAGTTGTTAAGTACCAAAGGTGGAGGTCAGGATTGTTTTCAAATTCCTACTGATAAAACACAGAGGATTTGAGTATTGTGTCCATTAGATAGAATCAGTATTCTCTTGCAATGCGAGCGTTGTTTTTGTGAAACCATTCATTTAGATTATATGGGACAGCTCATCTTCAAAGAGCAGTCACCACAAGATCAAAAGAACAGTTCATCTTACTGACAAACACAGGCTGGAAATCAGTTTCCTCAGTTCTGCTGTGACTGGAGCAGATTCCCTGATTCTTCTCTAATGGCTCAACCTCATCATTGTATCTTTAATGGGAAGAAAAAAATAGGGCATTATAAATGGAAGAAAACTTCACCCTAACCTTGAAAGGACCGTGAATCCTGAAAGCTTTTGGGGAAAGAAAACCAGAGCTAGGATAATTGTTTTAACTATTTGCGATTGATTCTTAATTGTGATAACATTGACTTTGACTACAGATGGCCCATCTGTAAATTCAGACCAAAGTTGCAGGATAGTGATCCAGATTCGGTGGGGGGCAAGTAGGTGATATAATCCTTGCATTTAATATAGTGCCTTTTCACATTCTTGAGATGTCTCAAAAGGCTTCACAGGATATACAGTGAAGTGGATTGATTGTGTTTTTTGTGGGTGAATGGCAGCAGCCAATTGCGCACAGCAGTGTCCCAAAAACAGCCATGGAGCGAGTACCAATTTTATTTGGGGGATTGTTGGCCAGGACACCAGGAGAAACCTCTTCTCTTTTTGAATAGTGCCAATATATCTTTGACATCCAGCTGAACAGGCAGATAAGACCTCGGTTTAATGTTTCATCCGTAGGACGGCATCTCCAACAATGCAGCATACCCCCAACCACTATGTGAGTCCAAGCCTCAATATGGGGCTTGAACCCAAAACCTTCTGACCAGGCCAGATTAGCATTCTCGCTACATACACAGAAGCAACTGGGAGAATGTTGTTAAGAGGGCAATGCGATACAAACATGTTGATGTCAACACTCAAGTTCAGGAGTTCTTGTGTGTGTGGAGGCAACTGATGATCTCACTCCAAATAGTGTTTGGGAAAATTTGGCACCGAAAGAATTTACCATTATATATCAGGAATTGTCTTTATGTGGGACTTGTCTTGGAAAGCAAAGTCATTAAAAGCAGCACAAGATCATCCTTCAATTGTCTTTTATCCAATATATGCATAACAAGCAACACCATTAACCTTTTCAAATTAAAGATGTGAGAATATTCCCTGTTGTGTCACTGGAGCCAGGTTTTCAGCTTCACACCTACCCTACCCTCAGATCTGTATCTGTTCTGCAGGAACAAGGTCTAGCTGAATTATAGCCTCTTGCAAATCACCTCTTAAGGTTTTACAGCTAATTTACAGTCAACCCCTGGCGAATTAGCTGTTCGTTTGCTTATTTGTGTTTGGATTGTGGTCAGCTCTTAGGCTGTAGCTGCCTGACATGTTTTGTTTTCTTTCAATCTCTTCTAATTTATCTACTTTTTTGCTCCTCTAGTCTTCAAAGTCCTTTATCAATATTTCTTTCTAGTTGTTATTGTATTAGCTCAATTTGTTTGGCCATTAGCGCTCAATGCCAATATTTCCTTCCACTATCTCCTTTTGTTTGCTGACTAGGTTGTTTTTCCACTTGCTTTACTCTGACTTCTCTGAGTACAGTTTATATTTACACATCACAATCAGCATATTGGGTTTTTAATTCAGCGATAGTGCAGTATTTAGCTACTTAGCTGTGGTACTCAGTTGCTGAATGTACTGCAGCTGCAACCTTTATCCTGAATTCTTTTATTTCTATTGTTAAATCAGCACTTGGCTCAATCAACTTTGCATTCGTTCATTGCATGATGGCAGTCAACTGAATCATGGAATTATACAGCGCAGAAGGAGGTCATTCAGTCCATTGTGTCTATGCCGGCTCTTTTAAAAAAGCTATCCAAATCAATCCCACACCGCCACTCTCTCCCCATATCCCTGCAAACTTGTTCTCCCCCAAATAATTATCTACTTCTCTCTAAAAAGTTAATTGCTTCCACATTCCTCCTGATTGGCTCACCCCAGTGCCTCTGCACCTCAGGCTCTGGCAGCATCAACTTCCATGGTTGCACACTTCAACTCACCAGGCCAGTCAGGAACACTCAACTTTTCTTCCCCACATAGAAGCCACGACCTGCGCTGCCTTCCCTCACCTCCGTAACATCGCCCGACTCGCCATTACCTCACCCCTCAGGCCACTGAAACTCTTGTTCATGCCTTCATCACCTCCAGGGTCGACTATAATAATAATAATAATCCTTGCAATTGATATAGCGCTTTTCACGTCAGGAGGACGTCCCAAAGCGCTTCACAGAACACACTGTAAAGTGAATTGACTGTATATTTGTGGGCGAACGCGGCAGCCAATTGCGCACAGCAATGTCCCACAAACAGTCGTAGATTGAAAATGACCAATTTAATTATTGTTTTGGGTTTTTGGAGGGATTATTATTGGGCTCTGTGTGAAGTAAGGAAACTAGCCCAAGGTTTCGCCCTCTGCCTAGAAATGAACTCAGGTCTTTCACTTGCAAAGCGAGTGCTCTAACCACTGAGCTACAGGACTCCACTATGCAAACGCCCTGCTTGTCAGCCTTCCCAACTCCTCCCTCCACCGGCTGCAGATAATCCCGAACTCTGCAGCCCGTGTCCTCTCCCACATCAAACTCCGTGACCCCATCTCTCCCACTCTCGCCCGACTCCATTGGCTCCCTATCCCTCGCCCCTCTGTGACCTCCTAAATCCCTACCAACCCGCCAGTTCTCTCCGCTCAGCCGGCTCTGGCCTGCTCCACGTCCCCCAACCCACCCGCCCCATCATTGGCGGGAGAGCCTTCAGCCAGTCTGAATTCCATCCCCCAGTCACTCCGCCTCGCCCCCTCCTTAGCCTCCTTTAAGTCCCGCCTCGGAACCCTCCTCTTCGACCTTGCCATTGGCCACTCCCCTTGCCCTCCCCTCCCTTCTCCCCTCCTGACCCCAGCTCGGGTCTGGAATACTGTCCAGCGCCTTGGGATGTTCTCTCGACGTGAAAGGCGCTATACAAATGTAATCTTGTTGTTGTAGATGTATATCCAGCATCATATCGAATTGCATTCACAAACAACTTTCAACAGACTGTCAATCACTATCAGCTAACTCATTTCCTCACTCCACCTTCACTTACCATTTTTAATCAATTTATCTCCTTTTCTGAAGGTGTTGCATTCATTTTTCCTTCTATTTGGATACGTTTCCATTGGCACTGGACATCCTCCATTACCTCACGTGCCCAAGTGGATGTGATTCCTTTGTTAGCCTTGACAACGGTGCATCAGCAGACCAGCCGAATCCGAGGGCCATCGCAGCTGAGCCAGGCTCCTGGGCTCGTCCAACGTTCACACACAAACTTTCCAACAGAAGATAATGCCAACTCGAAAAAGCTCTTTCTGGAAAACAAGAGTTTAGAGCAGAGATTCAGTGAGTTCTGTTCTACACCCCTCCTACTTTTAAACAATAATTTTAAATAATAATAATCTGATAGTGCCTCAGATTCATGCCCTATCTTCGAATTCAAGATCCTCATCCTCACGGTCTCGCTCCCTCCTACCTCTCCGACCTACTATCCCCCAACCTACCTGCCCGTACCCTCCGTTCCTCTGGCTCCGGTCTGCTCCACATCCCCCGCCCCAACCGCCCTACCATTGGTGGCCGGGCCTTCAGCCTCTCAGCCCCGAGGCTCTGGAACTCTATCCCCCAGTGCCTTCGCCGCTTCCTCCCTTTCCGCCTTCAAGGCCGGTCTCAAGACCTTTCTCTTTGACCGTGCCTTCAGCTCCCTTCTCGACTCTCTTCCCCTCCTCGCTCCCTCCCTTCCCTCCCCTCACCTGACCATTTCCCCCCTGCTCGGGTCCTGACCCAACTGTACAGCGCCTTGGGACGTCCTCCCGACGTGAAAGGCGCTCAATAAATGGAATCTTGTTGTTGTTGTTGTTGTTGTATCTGAAGCCCACTTTGTAGCTTTTTCAAAACATTCTACACACGTGTCCACCGGCAGTACTTGGTTCATGTATCCACACATTGGGAAATATAACCAATGAAAAACATAGCTCTGGAGAAACACACCAAGCCTGGATTAAGCCACCGGCACTGGTTTTAAACACAGCATATGTCCTCAATCCACCTGACGGAATGCTCAGGTGTATTAAGGCCTTGTGTACTGTGAATCTATGTAACTGAGAGGAATTGAAGCTGAGTTGATGCAGTTGGTATTGATGTTTACATCTCAACAGATGTGACCTTCCCTGTTGTGCAATACTTCAATCCTGGTTATTAACACAGTTAGACAACTCTTCGTTGTGAAACTTCAGCCAATTGAAAATGAAAATGTACAACTTGCACTCGGCAGCATTATTTAGGGTGATCCAGGAATGGAGCAAACATTCCCATTGCACCATTACGTTTTTTAAGAGCTTTTGAAAAAAGTAGGTCGAGGCTGCCCTTGCAGGTGACTGAAATTTCTGCTGTGTTCTTGGTCAAATAGGCACCTGAGAGCTGGCATGAGATTGCAATTTGACCTCGTTTGACACGTACTTTGAGACAGGGGACTTCTGTCAAACTTTGGGTCTATTGGAGTCAGCTTAGAGCAGCCAGTTACAGCTAAACCCTTGACTGACATGATTCTGTTCAGAGGAAAAGTAAACCTTGAACAAAGGAAAGGAAACACTCCAGTGTGGTTTGATTAAACCACAAGGATTTGGCAAGGAGCAAGCAAGATTGTCTTTGGCAAGATCAAAGCCGTCTCTAAGGCTCTCACACAAAGAGCATGTTGCGAGGGAAGAATGAAGGACCAAAAGGTAAAATGTAAAGGGGTTTTCATTGATGTGATGTACATGTATGGAGGCGAGAGAAGCTGTGCAGTAGTAGTTGATGACTGCTAAGAGTGCAAGATCTGAATATTAAAAAGAGATTTGTATGAGATATCACTGGCAGTTTCGCACACTCTGCCCATAATAAGGGACAGCTAGCCAGAGAACCCGACCTCTGTCTTCTCTGGCAGTTTAACATCATTCATTAAGCATTTATTTCTGTGCAACTGAAATCTTCTCAGCCTAATTCACTCTCCTTTTATTTAGTATTGTTCTCACACAGCAGTGGATCAAATCATATGATTCAGAGTAAAAGAATTTTGCAATGCAGTGAAACCCTGACCTTTACCTCTGAGGCATTGGTTAAGATTGAATCTAGACACAGAGAATGAAGACGTCTTCCCTGACGGAGATTAGGTGTTGGTGTGCATCAAAACACCGTCCATCAACATTGTCATGGAAGCATATCTTCATCACATTCTCTTGGCTGAGGAAAGGTCATCATACATAGAGATTGTGACGCAAGGGAAACAAGCTAAATAAATAACTTGAAACTTTCTTATGATAATGCTTTGTTGGCCGTTCATATACTTCAATGTTCAATATACAGTAAACTCCGGATAACTCATCACTCCAGGGGAAAAGAGCTCTGGGACGAATTATCTGGAGTGTCTAGTTAGACATAGGTCCTCCCTGGCCATGGGGCTGGAGCCCATGGAAGGCCCTTCAGTAGACCAGAGGCCTTTGGGATTATATCTGAGCATGTGCGCTCAATCGAGCACCGGCACCAGTGGGAGGCCTCCGAGAT
This sequence comes from Callorhinchus milii, assembly GCF_018977255.1. Lineage (NCBI taxonomy): Eukaryota > Metazoa > Chordata > Chondrichthyes > Chimaeriformes > Callorhinchidae > Callorhinchus > Callorhinchus milii. Next base: position 20,447,125 of record NW_024704746.1, read on the forward strand.
GCAGGATACCATCTTATAGGATGAGTTATCCAATCAGTTTTACATTGTTAAGCACTTACAAGGATTTCTAGAATGCAAGTAGTTGTACGTTAAGCAGAGCGACAAATAAACTAGAGTCCCTTACGAATATTTTGCATGGGAAGTGGGTAGGATATTGACATCATGGTAACATTAGTGGTAGTGACAAGTTTAAAAAGTTTTAAAAAGTACAGTCCTGACAATTGTGGTCCTTTTTTTCTCACCCAATCTGTGTCATAGTTGATGGGGATCTAATAATGCTTTCCTCTGTGCAGCCTTCACTAAGTAAGTGATTGCGTGTGCTTTTGTGTCAGTCTTGGCTATTGTACTTATGAACAAGACACAGAACTTTTGAAAAAGGTTCATAGAAGGGCCAACAGTACAGTTTTATGTCTTAGATCACTGAGCTGTGAACTGTGTAGAGCTGCAGAAGAAAATCAATATATTCTCGTGACAAAAGAGATCAAGAAATAATATTATCCAAGTGCTTAAAATTATGAAGGGAATCAAGGAGGGTGGGGGGTGGTTATACAGAAGTTCTACGTGTTGGATCAATAATAATAATAATCCTTGCATTTGATATAGAGCATTATCACGTCTTTGAGACATCTCAAAGTGCTTCACATGGTATACTGTGAAGTGAATCGACTGTATATTTTGTGGGCGAAATGCATCAAGAGGAAAATAGGAATGTAGTTGTATCTCAATGACACTGTGAATTAAATGCAAATTCGGACGATGCTACTTTGAGAAAAACTACTTTCACTTCAAAAATACTATCTTAGTCCAAGGGTAAAAAATGTATTTGAAATATTTTCCACCTGATGAAATATCTTCACTTGTGCCAGCCAGAGCCAGCCTTGTAAATTCTTACTAAATAAGATGTTCCACTTTAATATTTGCATAAATGACATGACCAATACATTCATCTCTGTCTGAATGTCACAACTGCTTCTAGTCTGGTTCCTGAGCCAGTCAGGTCTGTACTACTCCAAGGCATCTCCAATGAATAAATGAAAGACAGAATTTTCTGTGCAATGAGATAGCAGGAGGAGAGTATATTACACAGGTGCCTATTCTGTGATATTGCTGCTAACCTTCCTTTCTATAATTACCTTTGATCTGTTTTATACTTGATTCATTGTGACCGACTGAGTCAAACAGAACAACAAGACCATCACAGAGGATTGACTCGATTCCGGCATTCTGTTGCCAAGTACGTCACTGGCATCAAGCAGACACCACTTACCTTCTCTCGTCCCCCCACCCCTCCCCCAGGAGGATAAAGACAAGTTCGTCATTTGAAGCTCTGACAGGGGCTGGTAAGCTAAATAGGGATGATATTTCTGTCCTGGATGATCCTTGGTTCAAATTCCATGCTTCTGTGAATTCGAACTCCTCAACCATAATTCATATTTAATTAATTATTGAGGACAACTCTAGGGGAGATAGGATAGGCTCCTGTGCTGCAAAGCTTCCTACACAAAGAGGCACAGCTTTCCCTTTAAATGTCTATTCCTGTAACAATTTGCAGTAAATAGATTGCAGGTAGAAATTGGTGCCAGTATATTTACTACGGGTGAAATGCACAGAAATCCAATTTTTGTGCATCAAGATAGCAGGATGAGAGTATATTACACAGGTGCCTGTTCTGTGATGTGTATTGCTGCTAACTTCACTTCTGTAATTATCTTTGATCTGTTTTATATTTGATTTCTTGTGTCCAAGCGAGTCAAACAGTAGTGAAAATGTTCTCATTTGATATATGGTGATGATTTGGCTGTAAGGTCAACACGGACAATAATTATTGAGCGTTTGTTTTATGTCCAACTCAATATTTTGTTCAGCAATTGTAGATTCCTCATTAGGATTATTAAACATTTATTATGTCCCCATTATCCTTTCATCTTTAGACATGACATGGATGCACGGAAGAGTTATCGCCTCATCTGCAAGAATAGGATGGTCCATAGGGTGGTTTTGTTCAACATTTGATTGCAAACCAGATTATCTCATATTGGTGGCAACCCGCCTTTCCAACACTTCTTCAGTGGCTGTACAAGCCATTCAGTACACAGCAGGCACACGTTTCATCTTGGGCAGAGCTCAGTATAAAGTGTCCACCTTATTTCATGTCCTTCAATCATTGAATAGTTAGAAACATCTTTGAAATGAGTTTGTGCTTACATTCTCTTCCTTTAAATTGGAAAAAGTCACAACAAGTCAACAGGATTGGTGATTTTTTTTTAAAAAAAGCTGTTTGGCCCACCATACTTATTCCTTGTCAGGTCAAACAACATGGATAGAGAACAATGTTGGGAGAAATCCACAGTAATTTAAAGTAAAATGTAATGGAGAGTGACCAGAGGAACAAAATATAAAAAAGCATACAAGAGGGAAAAGCTAATTGGGTTTGTTTTTCACTGACTGAACAACCTATTACATCCATTTAATATTTTTTTGGGGTGGAGGGGAATATGCATAATTGCCTTCAGCGCTTTGGGACGTTCTCCCGACGTGAAAGGCGCTATACAAATGTAATCTTGTTGTCGTTGTTGTAACCTTGTTGTTGTTGGTCCTAGTAGGTAATTAAGCAAAACACAAAGCCAGACAGACCCTGTAGAAATCCAATGGTCACTAATCCTCAAAGAGATTTTTCCATTGATTACCACTTTCTCTTTCTCTTTGCTAAACTAGTTTCAATCCAACCAGCTAATTTGATAATGATCCGATGAGTCTAGCTGTTTGTGGCTCAGAGGTTATAAATCTCATGGGTGGAATGTTTTGAAACGTCTTCTAAATATCCAAGCAAACACTATCCTCAGAATAGCTGTCACTCAGCCATTAAAAAATTGTGATCTTAAAAGAATTCTAGCAGATGAGTAAGGTTATTGATTCATATGATCTATTCCTTGTATCTGTGATCACTGTTCTTGAAGGCTTCTGTCACATTTCACATTTCAGTTTCCAATTATAACAGATAGTGACCTTCCAGTTTCCAGTTATAGTGTAATGGACCTTCTAATTGGGTCATTTGACCAAATGACCTGATTGGTCATTTCAGCTTCTAATTGCTCCATAATTTAAACTCCCATTTGTCTAAAATCACAATTTGGGAACTGTTGTTCAATGAGTGGGCGATTCCAGCTGTTGTTCTTTGTGTGGCAACGTTGAATGTTGAAATGAGTTGTACAAGAATAGAGATGTATATTTGAAGTATGGCCTAGTATTGTCCATCCTTTCTTGTTATTTTCAAACTGAGCCAGTGTCATAACAGTGAATAAGTATGTCATAACATACTTGGAGAATTCTACCCAATGCATACGAACAATCAACCCTTCCAAATCAAGTTTATTTATTAGCTCAGTGGTTAGAGCACTCACCTTGCAAGCGAGACACCTGGGTTCAATTCCAGGCTGGGCAAAACCTTGGGCAAGTTTCCTTGCTCCACACGCCTAATAATAATCCCTCAAAAGCAAAACAATAATAAATTGGTCATTTTCAATCTACGACTGTTTTTGGGACACTGCTGTGCGCAATTTCGACCACAAATATACGGTCAATTCACTTTACAGCATATTCTGTGAAGCGCTTTGAGACATCTAGAAGACGTAAAAAGCGTTATATCAAATGCAAGGATTATTATTATTATTTAATTCTGTTTGCTCACAGATTATTTTCTTGGATTTTGTTGGGTGAAGTTGGTGGGGGGCAAATAATTGCCCATCTACTGATAGTGTTTTCTGCAGAACCCAGAGAATATTTTCTAAATTCTATGGTATGTCTGGATCGAGATCTTCCGAAACAAACGTTTTAAATTACATAGACCTTCAATGTTCCATCTGTCTTGTGCATCTTCATTCAAGTAATGAAGCCTGTGGTTGAATGCAGTTTGTTTCTAATGTGTGACCTATATGTGTGAAGTTCAGTCGGTGTGACTCTGTTCTGCAATGTCCACTGAAATCATTTATCCATGGAAATAGCCCACTAAGTTCAATCTGATGTGTCATTGCTGTGATCTAGTGACTTTAGATCTGTTCTGATATTCTTCTCAGAACCAATTTTACAGGTATAGGGATCTGCTGTTCCTCTAGCATTTTCCCCAAGTGTATTCAACTGCAAATCAATTTGCACATCTGTCCTGTTTGTTCAGGCCTCCTGGCTATAGCATTACGTGAATCTATTTAGTTGTCACTTAGAAAGAGGCACAAAGCATTTCTGGTGATGATGTTGTAGAAAATGTAATGTTTTATTTATTTCAACATCTTGAGGGTTCAATCGGTATCAAGACACTTGTATCATCCAATTTCACCCAGATGCATAAGATAGAAAACCCAATACAAATATTGCAAATCAAATTGGGACTAATGTGAGCTCACATACATCGCCCAAAACTGTTCACAAGCCAGCCTTTTAAAACTGGTGTTTTTGTTTCTCATTTTTCTAGGTTTTCCCCAACCACCTACACACCATGTTGAGAAGCCAGGCAGAGAGACTGCTAGTAAAGTGTCAGTCGAGCCGTTCCGGTTCTGGTCCATTGCTTTTTCCCTTTCTCCATCTGTGCAATCCATGGCCCACACCTGGCACAACCCTCTGATAGCACAGATTCCAGAACTGGAACTTGCTATAGAGCATAACCTATCCCCTTTTCCAATATTGTATCCCCATAGTATTGTGTGTTGCACAGAAGCAGTTTTATTTCTATCCCAGGCCACAAGCCAACAAATGAACCTATTCAACTTGAATCACAGAAACCAATTTTACACCATCATGATTATAGAGATGTACATGATCAATCTTCCTTCTCTTTTTCTCTCTCTCACACACACACACACACACACACAAACATGCAGCATTATTTTTCACATGGACTTGTAAACCTTTACCAGTAGGTAACTGTGCAAAAGTGTGAAGAAAACTATAAATGACTAAAAGTGGTGATGATGATAATAATAATAATAACAAAAGTTGTGAAAATTGATGATGATACAACTTTAAAGGATTTATTTTGCCTGTTCAGCTACTCATCAAAGATTCCATGAAAAATGAAGGTAGTTTCTTCTATTACCCTGGTTAATAATTCTCCGGATTAATTGGCCATTCATCTAACGGCTGTTCTTTTAGGTCCTTTCTGGTGCAAGTGGCTATCAAGTTTGCCTTTAAGATGCTTCAACATGATAAGGAGCCATAACAACTTTCCTAAAAGTTCTTTGTTCAAACCTCACAGTAGGATAGTTGAATAGCGTATCTGTAACAATCATTGCAAAGACAATTACAGCAATAACAATCACCACAGGAGGACTAGACAAGACAATTATATAGTGTGAATGCTGAGACCCCAAGTTGAATGCTATCAATTTGATGCAATACCCAGTCAAAATAATTTCCCGCATAGAGTGTGTAGAAACAGATAACTGCAATAAATTGTATAGAGATTAAGGTACTTTGTGAAACCCAATTTCCAGTCTAAATCCAGCAAAAAGATGCAGGGATTTTCAATCTACTTTTATTTTGTCATTGTTGCAATTCATTTTTGTTACAATGCAAAATTACATCTGTATAACGCCTTTCACTTCGGGATGAGGTTCCGAGGGCCTGGACCGTCAGGGATTTGGACCCAGGCTGGGGGTCAGGATCGGGGAGGGTGGAGGGTAGGAGGGTGACCGTAGGCTCGGTCGAAGAGGAGGGTTTTGCGACGCGCCTTGAAGGAGGCAAGTGAGGGAGCGAGGCGAACGGAATGTGGGATGGAGGTCTATAGGGTGGGAGCATGTTAATCATAGTTCAAACAGGGTCCTTAGGGTCCTACTTATCCCAAAACAAGACTGGAGCAGGATAACATATGAGGATACTGGATGATTGTTGAAATTTTACTTGTTGCTGTTGAAACTTAATTGCAACCCTTATTAATGAATGCATCCAAATCATAATTTGCAGAAGCAAGTGGGAAAATGCATCTTTATATATGTGTGTATATATGTATATGTATATATGTATGATGCCTGATTTACATTTTGCAAATTTCCAGCCAACCCAGTATGAAAAAAAAGTGTGACCAGTCTAAAGACTGATAGGAAGAAATCTAAAATGCACAAACCTCCGTCACCTAATGTGAGAGTACATTTTCATTTCATTTCAGTGTTCATTGATTTCCTTTTTTTGTATATATAAATAATAATAATAATCCTTGCATTTGATATAGCGCTTTTCACGTCAGGAGGACGTCCCAAAGCGCTTCACAGAACACACTGTAAAGTGAATTGACTGTATATTTGTGGGCAAACGCGGCAGCCAATTGCGCACAGCAATGTCCCACAAACACGTTTAATATACGTTTAATGTGGAGTCCTATAGCTCAGTTTAGAGCACTCACCTCACAAGCGAAAGACTTGGGTTCGATTACCAGCAGGGTGAAACGTTGGGCAAGTTTCCTTACTCCAAACGCCTCTGTTTACTTAGCAGTAAGGAGAAGCCCAGTTGTTAGTCGATTGGCGCATCGCTTTTTCAGGAGTAATAATTCCTTCAAAAAGATAATAATAGTAGCAAATTGGTCACTTCAATCCTCCACTGTTTGTGGGAAACTGCTGTGTGTAATTGGCTGGTACGTTTCGCCTAGAAAATATACACTTTAAGGTATATTCTGTGAAACGCTTTGAGATCCCCTCCTCGCTCCCTCCCTTCCCTCCCCTCACCCTGACCACTTCCCCCTCCTCGCTCCCTCCCTTCCCTCCCCTCACCCTGACCATTTCCCCCCTGCTCGGGTCCTGACCCAACTGACCAGCGCCTTGGGACGTCCTCCCGACGTGAAAGGCGCTCTATAAATGGAATCTTGTTGTTGTTGTTGTTGTGACGTGAAAAGCGCTATATCAAATGCAAGGATTATTATTATTAATGCTGAGAGTCTTGAAATCTATGGAGACTTTGCTCCAGATTATCACAAGGTTAATAATACTCCTTGGGTTACAGATATATATACGCACATTGAATGAATTGATATTGATAAGGCAATGCAAATGCTCGTATAGCTCAATGGCTTCTAATTTAAATCCTCCCAAGAATCAATTAGGTCCCCATCTGCTAAGATTAGGTTCCAACAGTACAAGATGAGCAACAAACCATTCTCTTGAGGTTAGAAAGAGGAATTCGACCAATAAGACTCTGCTGTTATAATGTCTCCTGCATTTGCCTACAATAACAGTCTTCTTTCTATATGTGACAAAGTACTTTTCAACATGATGGGGATATAAAAAATTGCAAGTTATATCTTTATTTAAACAGAAACATGCATGCCAGATAATTGAAAAGTCTGACAGACGCATGGCTCCTCTACCTCAAACTGTTAAATGCCCTTTTTCCCCAATGACACACCACTTTAAGCTAAGACAGAAATATTTATTTATCCTAATCACTAAAGCTGAAAGGGAAATAAAATATTTTTTGTTTATTCACAAGGAACATAAATGACTATTTCAGGTATAATCTGCTGGCAAGAACTCTAATCACTTTAGGCTTTTTACAATTTGAAAAAAACGTTTATTCCTCACAAGTGAAATGTTTGAATCATTTTCTGAATGCTGATTATAGACAAGTATTGATGGAAGCTGTGGACAAACCTTTGATCCTATCACTTTGTTACCTGAGAACACAGCGTGGATGGTGAATGATCTACATGAAGAGAAGCTACAAAAATTACAAGGAAGTAACTGTTAGCTCCAGTTGAGACGTAGGAATTGCAGGGAGTGGAAAGTGACAGTCAGCAAAAAATAATGCAATCACTTACAAAATAATACAAAGTGCACATGTCTTATACCCCTGCGCAGAATGGGGTTAAACGTTCATTTAAACATAGAGCGAAAAAGTATTCTGGAGAGCCAGCTGGGCCAAACCCAAAAATATTTTTAAGTGGCATCAAGCTCAGTAGTGTGGGAGCAATAAGAGTGTTTGGGTTCGTTAGTTTGACAGCTCATTGGTGCTATTTCTCAGTGAACCATTCACAAGTCATGTATCTTGAAATAATAGTTGGAGGTGAGGTCAATTTTGTGCATATTGAGACAATCACTTACAAAAGAACACGTTTTCANTTTTTTATACCAATGTAACATTTTTGATCAGATTATTGCATAGATTTGATGAAGGGCAAATTTTTTTCTACCCTTTACCCGATAAGTCTTAATCTTAACTATAACTGAACTAATGTAGTATTCCTGCTTTGCAACCACATAACTTTTGGGATTCTCCAAGTAAAAATTTTACTTACTAGGAATAGGCCTGAGATTGCCCAAGCCTCTTTCATCTAGGACTCCGGCAGCTGAATGAGAAGAGACGTTCACCTCATTAGTTTGGGTTGAGTGCTGAAAGCTTGCCACACTCAACAATGCAAGGACATTTTTGTTCCCAACAACTAATGTTTCGACAGCATGAACTTCAGCTGGGCCATTCAGGAGAGTGTAGCAAAATACCACTAAAATACTTCTTCTGGCAATTCAGCCAGGAATCACCGTTGATAGACTGGACTGCACTTTCACCCAAACGAACTTGCTCGCTCTGCGGGATGGCATTCCAGTCTTTGACCAAAACATGAATGTTCAATTCACTATGTGCTCTGCAACTAAAGAATAATTACACTGAGAAAAGTGAAAAAGATGCATTCAAAACACTTTTCAGACATTGCATTTGGCCTTGCTGAATCCTCTTGTTTTTTGTTTTGATTGCCTCTCCTCCGCTCAAAGATAGAGAGGGTGTCAACCAGAGCAAAGAGCATTCTGGACAGCCACTTGGGCAAACTGCAAGGAGAATGAAGTTTGTTTTTCTATAATGTGAACACTAGTTCAGGTGAATCCGCTTCCCAAGAACAGGAGGACTCTTTGGGGTGACAGTTGACAGCACATAGGGCCAAAGTCTTCCTGAACAAATGCAAAAACTGGAAAACATCCCAATGAGTTGGAAAACGACTTCAACAGTTTGGCTTCTGGAGGCCTGTTTAATGTTATGAAATTGGTTCTTGGAATGCTGGAAACTACGGTTGTTCTTCTGTTCGGATCTTCGGCTTGGATATTTGTGGTGCAGACTTGTCAAGAATTAAAATATTAGTGGGAAAACTATCTAACTTTCTAGAAGTGATCTTATGCAAACACTTTGCTTCTAGTCGAGACCCAGCTTGTAAATGATGCTCGAGATTGCTTGGCCTCCCAGCTCATGACAACATCAGTAAAACAAATTCTATCATTCTGTGCTGCAGTCTTTACAACACTAATATAATAATAATCCTTGCATTTGATATAGTGCCTCATCACGTCTTCGAGACGTCTCAAAGCACTTCGCAGAATATACTGTAAGGTGAATTGACTGTGTATTTTGTGGGCAAAACGCAGCAGCCAATTGCGCACAGCAGTGTCCACAAATAATCTTCGATTGAATAACCAATTTATTATTTTTTTGAAGGAATTATTACTCCAAGAAAATCGATCCACCAATCGACTAACAACCGAGTTTTTACTTAATGCTAGGTAAACAGACATGTGGAGTAAGGAAATTTGCCTAACATTTCTCCCTGTCGGGAATCGAAACTTGCATTTATTTAGTGCCCTTCACACCAGATAGCATCTTAGAGCTTAATACAGTCTTACAACAACCTCAAATTGACAAAAGTTCAGCGTAAATCATTTAATACATCAACTGCAGTCGTAATGGCACACTACTTTGCTAAAAAGGAAACCCATTAACAATAACATCTCAAAGTCCCTCGTACTCACAGCAAGCAGTGAATATGTTTGTTCAGCGTATCTTATTCTGCATTTTAGTCTAATTATTTCCCAGTTGCAAGCACATATTCAAATCTTCACACATTGTACTCGTGTTATACAACGTAGTTTGTACATTTTGGCAAAGCGTGAAACGGAAGTGGCTAAAGGTTTAATCTGTTTCCCCTTTATTCTGTTTGAGTCAAAACTGTATACATTGCTTCTTAAACTGCTTCTCGACAATTGTCACAGAAGGCTCATTGATTTCATTTTAGCAGCCAGCACAGTAAGACTTTCAGGAGATCTTCACAACCAAAAAGTGTGGCATGTTGTTTTGTGCTGGTTTTTTCCCACAATTAAAGCAAATGTACTGCTACAGAGCCTCTTGAAATAACACACCCCATATATTTATGTCAAATGTATGTCACACAACAGCAATGCAACTAACTCCCCATTTTACACTATGAAGACCTGATAGCAGTGGCAGTAAGCATTCAACCTGGCATGATGTCCTTTGACACAGTAATCAATCACCCTTCAGGTTAGACTGGGCTGAGTCAGAAGCCGAACATAAGCCTCTCAGTCACCAACTGACAGACTATCAAGGAAAAAACGTCATTCTCTACTTTAATTTCATCAACAAGGAATGTCGGGCGGGCAGGTCCAGACCAGCTCCAAGAAATTCTTTCAGCTTTTCAGGACTCGTCAGTCTTCAGCCGCTCTCGAATATTTGGCTGTTTTTATGACTTGATTAGAAGAAATGTGGCAGCATTTGGAAAGCATCGACGCGTTTTTGCATAGATATGGTTGAGATCTCTATATTTTCAACTTTCAGCCAACTGGCTTAACGCACCAATGGTTTTGGCCTGTGCAGGCAAGCAAACCAGGTGTTAGCCTGTCCACCTACAGAACGAGGTAAAAAGAATGGATGGTGATACATTTACTAAGGCAATACCTTGCACGTATGAACGGACAGCTGCCAGGCCTCTCATAACAGCCCCCGACAGAGAGAGTCTTGGGAACACGTTCAAACACGTGTTACCAAGACAAAGACACACAGAAACTCAAAGTGGCAAAAAACTCGTCCCTTGTGAGTATTAACTTTGGCTTATTTCCTGCTCATTGAAGTGAGAAACCATGACAATCACTGATCTGCTGGATTGGTGCGACACAGTTCACTAAACATTATGACCAGTACATGATACAGAGCTGCTAAGCGCAAGCATCAGCAATCTTATGTGTTATTTCTTTGTATTGTATGAAAAATAGATCTGCAAGTGGTCTTTTTTTTGACATGTACAAACTCGCTCCATGGAGAGGTGTGGTGGCACATACTTCCTATTACTATAATAACAGGAGGTTCTAATAAAATCAAATGTATTGACTGAAAAAATACAAGTTTACCTCCTTCTGAATCACGTTGACTTTTGATGAGCCTAACAGTGTTTTGATCACCTTCATCTTATTTGGAAAGTTCTTGCCTTTCCTTGTAATCTCATCGAAATTAACTTCAAGAAAAGGCAAACTTCTTAAAAGGATTGTAAAATGCTCAGTACCCTCAAATCTCACTTGCATCAGGCCAAAATAAAATTAATTAACAGCTACACCAGAGCCACACAGCATTGTTTTAAATGAGCAGATAGTCATTAGCAGATTGTAATGAAATTTAAGGTCAGTTCAGAAGCGAAAGCATTGGTTTACTTAATAGATTGCTGCAATAAAACCCAATGTCTTCTTTGTTGCGGCTGTACACTCCTGGGGGAGTGAGAGTTAATGATGAACACGAACTACTGGGAGCTACTAGAAAACAAATAAATGTTATTAAAACTTTGCTATGTTTATCTGTTCACCGATTCCCACTTTGCACTCAGCCCCATTGCGTGCCCACCTATGGTTGCTTGGTAGATTGTAGACTTTCTGAAATTGAAAGGGGAGATCACTGGAAAAGGTAAACTGCGTCTCAAGGGCCCATGCATTCCTAAACAAATGGCTGTTTGGATTCTGATCACGGAGCTAAGAATTCAGACATGGCATTCTATCTACAACAACTTTTTAACAAGGGGTGCAAAAGTGATTTTTTTTAAAGAAGCAATGGTGGCGGTTTAAATTACTTTGAAGTATTTTTGAACAGTAAAAATCAGAACTGACTCAACCTGCCTCACACATTCAACTTCAACTTTGTCATTCCTGGGTGACAACTTACATAGATTGCTCTAAACGTTTACTGCAATCAGGCTGTCTCTCAATCCTGTCTTCTCCTGTGGGATGTTACAGGCCTTAATGAAGCTACCAAAAGGTGGATATGAAGGGTTTCTGTGTGGGTCCCTGGAGTAAAGAGATTGTTTACTTTTGTGTCCTTTCCACTCTCTTTTGCTGTTGGTGAAGATCTAGAGGCACACCATTACTAATAAGGTTATATACATTTCCAGATTGTTGTTCTTAGGGGAAATAGCGGAGAACAACTGAAATGGGATGAATGCACTGACATGATAATTTGTCAGTTTATGCCATACTGTTTATTCCCTGGGGCCTAAAGAGGTCTTTCAGTAACGCATCGCTGCATCTCACAAGGTCAACATTTTTACAGTCTGTTCATAAAACAGGATTAAAGAGGCTGTGTGCCTACTGTCAGGCCCATTGGGCTGCATGTAATAACTGTTAAATCACATACAAACTGGAGTGTTGCTCACGTAAATCAACCCCTACCCAAACCCTTAGAGATTTACTTGTCCAAGTTCAAAGATAAGACAACAGTATGAAGGGAATGTACACAGAATCAATGAAATCTCAAAAAAAATGTTTTTTATTTTCTAATTTTTCTATGTTGATGAAAAATTGTGTAGATCATCTTAATTGAATGCAGCAATGTTGTTTTACAACCCAGGGGACTGAATTTTTAACCATAGGGGCAAAAAAGCAGTGTTCTCCATGTATTTGAAGTGTGTGTCATTGAGTTCAAGGTTTTTTTAAATAAAATGACAGGAACAGTGACTGGTATTTGTTTGAGTTTTAGAGATATCACTTTCATCCTGCTATTCCGAAATAGAAAACTTTTTCGAACTGCCACTTGTATGTTTGTGAAAAAAAATGTTGTTACGTTTTGGTTTCAAAGACATTCTTAATTTTAGCATCCGGTAGTCAAACATGAATGGATGTTGTCTCACAAATTTCAAGTATCGCAATTAGTTGTTTTTTTTCCCCCTGCAATTTCCACACAATTTGTACCACCATAAGACAGATTTCCTTGAATGACATATCCTTGAATCAGTTTGCACCAGTTCATTCATGTGACCTCCACACAACCTTTCCACAGATCCCTCTCTCTCTCTTCTATCACTTCCATTCCATCATTCCTTGTCGATCCGCACAACAGCTTTTGTGAATCTCTCCTATACATGTGTTCCTAACTGCAGACACCTCCCCTATATCGAACTCTTCCACATAGTTCTTCCGCAATGATGCAACGAACAAAATTAATAAGTCAGTTGATTCACATTTCATACAACCTCAATAGCCCCTCTGAAAACGGATTCCATCCAGTTTATGTCATTAAGCCCGACTGATGAACAAGATAAAACATACCAAATTTTGAAATAATTTGGTAATTTCAGTCACCGGGGTGAGAATGCTTCAGGTGAGAAATTAATAGACAATAGAAATGCTATCCCTGTAGTCTGGTCATGTTCTTCTGAAATTGGGGTTAAGAGATTTATTAAAGAATAATATATAAAGTATAAAGAGGTTAGTGATAAACTAATGTAGGTGCACTTGATGTTGACGGTCAACGTCAAAAGCAAAAAGTATTCAAGCACTTACATCCCCAACACTTACATCCTTTAAACATGTGTATACCATGGAAGAGAGTCCATTAGCCAAGATAGATAAGGAGAAGGATTTGCTCAAGATCATTGATCATACACAAGCTTACAGCTAGATTAGAGATTTAGAAAATTCCCACCCCCCACAGGGCAGAAGATATGTGGAACAGGGTCCTTGATAAGGTAGTTAATTCAGCATCAATTGACACCTTTAAATGGGAGTTGGATCAATATCTGTTGAGAAGGAGGATTGAGACTTATAGCAGATAGTAAAAGCTCTGCATGATTATCTTGGCAGCTAGGAAGGAAGTATAGGAACCGGGAAAGTGAGCGATGATTGCGGGCTGGAGAAAACACAATCAACAATAGGGGGAAGTGATATAAAATATGTAAAAGGGTCAGGGTTTGAAGAGCTAAGTTACTTTTTCTTGTTCCAGATTTTCTTATAGCTGTTATATTATGTTGCGGAAAGAACACAGAAACAAAAGATTTTTTTGAATCCATTATAATACCTTTCTGTTTTTAAAACCAGTATTTACAATTGAATAAAAAAAGAAGCAACAAATTAGTTCTTTATTGTTTTGTTTTTGAGTATCTTCCCATGAAGTCAGAACTTACCATTCATAGGCTTTCGTAATTGAGCTTTCAGCTCAGATTCAGTCTGGCTTTGCACAAAACCATTTACTCTGTATAAATAGCTTGTATCAATAACCTAGAAAAGAACAGCTGATCCTAGTCACGCCAGACTGTATTAATTTCCCGTGAATTCAGTGTTGAACCAAGTCCAGTGCAAGGGAAATGGTCTCTATAAGCCACACAGTCCAAAACAACTGCACTAGGTTGTGCATTATGAGTAACTGTAATTGATTTCAAGACCATGTTATGTTAATATAGCTTTCATCTTCAGACGTGCCTTCTGCCACATCAGAATCTAGGCTTTCACTGTACCGTGTCTTTATAAGGGTCAGACTAAGCACTCGTCTGATTCTCTTATTTTTGTTTGGAGAATTAATTTTGTGGTAGCTCAAGGTGAAGAATGTTGATGCTGGAGAATAAAAAATTTTGAATTGCAGCATTCGGTATCACCATCAACCATTCCCACTAAGTTTCAGGCCAGGTGTACACAGCTAAATGAAGCGCAATCCCTTCTTTTCTATCCACAAGCATGAAATACAATGCAAGTTACACTTGTATATCGCCCCGAATTGACAGCGAGGATCTTGAACTCGATCCGCTGTGGGGCTGGGGAGCCAGTAGTTCTGAGTAAGGATGGGAGGGGGGAAGACGATAGTTCCACGAAACCCATGACAGCCACAAAGGAAAGTTCCCGACTTCATCAACAACCGAGCAAGACTGTCAATTTATTGCCAATTTTTAATGAATTTGGACAGTTTTTACACAGTGGCTGGTGCCCACGAGGGACTGTGATGGATCTGCCAACCTCATTTCCACCCTTCAAAGTAACTAATTTTGTGAAGCCCTTTCAGAATGTTTTGACGTGATGCAATATCACATCAAATCCACGTAGTGCTCAATTTATTTGGTTGAACATAATGTCAAAACTGCTCTAAAAGCCAAATAGCAATATTTTTAAAGAAAATACTGGGAAACTTTGTGAAGATTTTGAGTTATAAGAATGGTAAATGAAAGTAAACTAAAAGGCTCTGCAATCTTTATAGGTAATTATTTTGTAAATTAACATCAAAGCATTGGACTGCTGTTTTTGTTACATTGAGAGAAGGGAACGTTGTTTGCTTCTTACACGTTTCAACATTTGCAAATACTATGTCAGATGTCGGTCTGACTGAGTTGGTAGCACTCTTGCCTCAGAGTCAGAATCTTGTGAGTTCAAGTCTGTCATTGGGAGTTTGAAGTCACAGTCCAGGCTGATGCTTCAATACAAAACTGGGAGCAGCATTGCATGGTTGGAGGCATCTTCGATCAGTTGAGATCGAAGTGATCGGATTTCGCCCACAAAATACACAGTCATCGCTCACTTTCCCAGTTCCTATACGTCCTTCCTAGCTGCCAAGATAATCATGCGGAGCTTTTACTCTCTGCTGCAGGTCTCAATCCTTCTTCTCAACAGATATTGATCCAACTCCCAAAATACACAGTGTAATACACTTTATAATATATTCTGTTATTCTGTGAAGCGCTCCGAGACGTCTCAACAACATGATCAGGCGCTATATCAAATGCAAGGATTATTATTTATCATTAATAGATGTTAAACCAAAGTCCCATCTGCCTGTTCAGGTGCATGTTATAGTTTCAACTGTACTATTTGAAAAGAGAAGGGCATGAAGACTAATAATATTTTTAAAAATTTGGCCAAATATGCCAGGCTTTTTTGCACAACAGCTTAAAATTAATTACTTAATGTTACCAGGTTTAAAATCAACATCCACTTTTGTCACAGGTAAGGAGAAATTATTGTTAATATTAATAGTTCAATGTTTCCAAGAAATTGCCATACTTATCGCCACAGAACTCAGGGGAAAAAGATTGAAGGGTAGACATCCCATTAGTTACAGGAGTTACTGGATCAATATTGCTTGAATCAATTACTCCCACCAGATGCAGGTGAATTGTCTTTTGCCACTGCCAGCAATTCCAATCTGACTTAAACTAGCCGGAGTGACTTAATTTTGTAAGGAAACTTTCTCTCTCCTTCCACAAACTGGACTGCTATAAAATAGAAAACTGGTTAAATATCAGTCTCAGGCGCGACTTACAATAGTATGAACAATGTAATTTGTTGTTGTTCCAGTGCCTCGAGACATCTTCCTGACGTGAAAGATGCTACACATATGTAATTTGTTGTTGTTGTGTTAAGTGTCTCAAATTACAGACTCAATTCATAGCCTGTGTAGATTTGATTAATTTCATTATGGCAATAACTGAAGTACTACCAATGATTTCATTGTCACTGGGCTATAGGAGGGGGAAAATGAGCTGGGTTTCCTGCTCCAGATGTCTATCCACTGACCACAGCTGGTAAGTGCCTATATGTAGAAACCAGATATAGTTCAACAGTGATTTAAAAGGCAATTAAGAAAGAGCCAATGAGATAAAGACAGGAAGTATAAAAGGACACTGGGTGTGGAACAAATCACTGTGATGGTTAATGGATTGGAGAGCTCCGAGAATAAAGAAATGTACTAAAGCACCCAAGTTTCGGATTGAGAATAATTACAATGTCTTTCAAAGGCATTTAACCCATCAACACGCCCTGCTTAGGCTCGCAAATAGGAATAGCCATTTGGACGAGGTAACTGAGTCCTGCCATTCGCTGTGACACCATACCTCAGCAAGAGTCAGAACCTTCAGGAGAGGAAGGGAGGAAATGACAAATGTGAATTAATTTCAAATCTTCTTCCCAACCCCTTTCTACCAGTACCTTTTCCTGTATTTTGTAGTTGTTTGTTATTGATAATAAATAATAATCCTTGCATTTAATATAGTTATATATATACTTATCAAGTCTTTGAGATGTCTCAAAGCGCTTCACAGAATATACTGTAAAGGGAATTAACTGTATATTTTGTGGGTGAAATGTGATAATCTTCCGATACATACAAAAAGTGTCAGTCAATATTCTAACCAGATCAAAACTATATATTTTGGTTTGATTGACTAATAACTGATGCAAGTCACCAGAAAGCATTTTCTGACACAGAAGGGCACGCAATTAAATCAGATTTTAAATCCACTATTTAAATGCCACTTAAGATTGTAACTCTGCAACCCCTTTCTTTTCTTCTGAATCATCTGAATTGTCTTCCACCCCCTCTCCTCCTCCACAGGCGCGATGATAATTTCTTGGGGCTGAAAAGGCAGAGAGATCACACGGACGCAAGAATTTTAAATTATGACGTTCCATTATACATCATCAGAAGCTGATTTGAAAACCCTGCAGAATAATACCTGTAACTCTGTGTTGACATTTTTCGAAAATATAGATGTCAGGAAACAATTCTTTTCAAAACAAATTATGAGTAACAGTGAACAGTATACTCTTTACTCTGGACACAAAGGCGTTACTAACGTGTAATCACGTTAGGATCTGTCATTCCATATGATTACTCGGAACCAAAGACTTACTATTTTCTATCCCCTATTTTCTGTCGTTAAGATTAAACCTTTGATATATGATGAATCCCTTCAAAATGTTTTTAAAAATAAATAATAATAATGATAATAATTTGGTCAATCAATCCACGATTGTTTGTGGATTGGCTGTCGTGCAATTGGCTGTCACGATTCGCCCACAAACATACAGAGAAATTAATTTTACAGTATATTCTCGAAACGCTTTCAGACGCCTCAAAGACGTGCTGAGGCGTCATATCAAATGCAAGGATTATTATTATGAAGACCATTAATTATTATTATTATTATTATTATGACCTTTTCTGGTGCCTTTCCAAGTTTTGATTATTTTCAGGAAGAGAAAACAGCACGACAGGCATGTCATATCCTGATCCTGACTCTAACCAGAGCACTTGCATCAAGCCATTTGAGTAGTAGTATTACAATGATACTGACACTACATTTGGGTTTATATAAATTGCATTCCGAACCACGGTGAATAGTTTCCAGGCACAGGGCGAAACCTTGGGCAAGTTTCCTTACTCCACACAGAGCCTAATAATAATCCCTCCAAAAAACAAAAACAATAATAAATTGGTCATTTTCAATCTATGACTGTTTGTGGGACATTGCTGTGCGCAATTGGCTGCCGCGTTCGCCCACAAATATACAGTCAACTCACTTTACAGTATATTCTGTGAAGCGCTTTGGGACATCCTCCCGACGTGAAAAGCGCTATATCAAATGCAAGGATTATTATTATTATTATTAGTTTGTTTTGCGGTTATCTCTACTGTCTCCATGTAAGAGATTTTGTGAGATGCAGATATCGGAAATAACTGTGTTTCTCAGGCTCTTGTTCTTACAAAATAGAAAGCGAATACAAAGGCAAAAAAAAATCAATATCAAGCACTTAGTGTTTAGAATGAAAAGTGCCTTGTTTGAATAATAATCAGTCCTGGCCCCCAACTGAAAAGCGCTTGTATAACATTTGCTCTTTCCTTGGTATCAAAGAAAAAATGACTCAAATCAGGGAAGGAAACATAATGAGGCTGCCAGCAGAGTTAGAGTAGGTTAACCTTGTCCAGGCCCTGATACTACAACACACTTTAAACATAAAGAAAAGCAATCCCCAAACAACATGGAATTGTGCTTGAAATTGTAAATTCCATTGCTGAGAAGGATTGCAACTCAACATTTCAAGGGCTGTATCTCAGAGTTGAGTCGTCATCACTTCAATGCTCAGCGCTTCATAGTTTGATTGGCTGGGGCCTCAACATTAATAATAATAATAATCCTTTCATTTGATATAGCGCCTGTTGGAATCCTGTAGCTCAGTGTTTACAGCACTCGCCTTGCAAGCGAGAGACCAGGGTTCGATTCCCGGCAGGGCGAAACCTTGGGCAAGTTTCTTTACTCCACACGCCTGATAATAATCCCTCAAGAAAAAAATGCAATACAATTGTTCACTTCAATCCATGACTATTTGTGGGACGCTGCTGTGCGCAATTGGCTGCCGCGTTTTGCCCAAAAACATACAGTCAATTCACTTTATAATAATAATAATCGTTGCATTTGAAATAGCGCTTTTCACGTCTTCTCGACATCTCAAAGCGCTTCACAGAATATGCTGTAAAGTGAATTGACTGTATATTTGTGGGCGAAACGCGGCAGCCAATTGCGCACAGCAGTGTCCCACAAACAGTCGTGGATTGAGAATCAACATTCAACGTTCAAAGAATTGCATTTGATATTTAGAGAAGGGCCTTCAAATATCAAATATCGTGTGGGAAAGGTTGTGGGGAACATTAAATGAATTACAAGGTGTTCTATTCCCCTTGACGGATTTTAGGATGTGAACTGGCTCACACAGCAGCACTCTTGCCACTCGGTTGGAAGGTTTGATATCCCCATGTCAGGACCTTGAGCTCATAGTCCAGGGTGGCACTTTAATGAGATATTAATCACGGTTCTGTCTACCTGTTTGGGTGGACATTAGAAGGCAGTTTATCCTGGTGTCCTAATCAAAAATCCTCCAAATAAAATTGGCCATTCACTGCGGAGCTGCTTGTGAGACATCACTGTGAACAAATTAACTGTCACCTTCACCTACAAATACCACAGTAACTACACATTACAGGAAACATCTGTGAAGTATTTTGAGATGTTTTGATGCTATATCAAATGCACAGATTATTTATTATTGTACTCGCTCTTGCTTAGAAATGAAATCGCACTTTTTTAATGCAAGATGTTATATACAGGCAGTGAGCCTGTCATAACTCAAATCCAACACAAAATGTTCTGTCACCCACCCCCATTATTTCTCTTCAAATCTCGTTCAGTCATTCTAAATGTATTTTCCCTGAGTACTATGGGTTTCTCATTTTTTTTAATGCCCTATCGCACAGAAATTCTTCAATGTGCAGTTTACACCCACTGCTATGAGAGTATTCTCCATGGTATCACGGTTCACTGGATAAATACCTGGGCTGATGTTATGATGAGAAGCTGTGTAGACCGGAGTTATATTCCTTATAAAAGAAGAGGTTATGGAATGACCTGATTGCAGTATTTAAAATAATGAAAGGAATTGGCGGGTTAAAGAGTGGATGATTCTTCCCTTTGGTAGAGGGATCCATTACAAGCAGGCATAGCCCAAAAATGAGACTGAGAGAGCTTTTATTATTATTATTATTATTAAAAGTATAATCAGGAAGACCCAAGTTTGTGAAGATGCAGAATACTCTGGTCCAGAAAGCTCTCGAGGCAGAATCAATAGGATTGTTTAAAAGAAAGATAGATAATTAGTTAGTAGGAGGTATTAAGGGGTATGGTGTAGGGTATGAAATTGGAATAAAAAGATCTGGCAAGATCCAATAAATTGGTGGAACAGACTCAATAGTCTGAATGGCTTCTCCCGTTCCTGTTTTCCTTTACTTTTCCACATGTTACACTGAAATCCTCAGCATGCGCCAGATTCTTACTGTTACACCAACACTTAGTAACGTAAATATCTAGACTATTTCATAGAATCATACAATTATACAGTACAGAAAGAGACCATTCAGCCCATCGTGTCTGTGCCAGCACTTTGAAAAGAACTCTCCAAATCATTCCCACTCGCCCGCGCTCTCCCCATAGCCCTGCAAAATAGAATCATAGAATACGATTTGATTTCACTAAATGTAATTAAATTCTAACACAGAACAAAGGCCATGAATTCCTAAATAATAGTAAAAATATACTTGTATTTGATCTAGCACCTTAGCACTTCAGGAGAACGTCCCAAAGCATTTCACAGGATTTAATGTGAAATGTAGTGACTGTGTATTTGTAGGCAAACTTGGCAGATAATTTGCAGCAATGTCCCACGCAGAGTCAATGAAATGAATGTCCAATTTTATCTGGGAGATTGTTGGCCAGCACATTCTTCATTACACCTAGAATACATGATGGATATATTAACCTAAAATTAGTACATGACTAACTCTTACCATCGTAGTACACCTTCCAATTTGCCAATCACCCATCGTAGTGATTGCTTTGGTAGACTCTAATGTGTATTTTCATCCAGTTGCTATATTGTAGCTCTGCGGTATGTCTCCTCATGTTGCACTTCATGTTCTTGTGGATGTCTGACTGTCCAGCATGCAACATGCCCCTACCTTTATAACAGAAGTCTGTCATACTGCTGGCTTGACTCCTACCTTCACACTGGCACTCTCTAGTGTCTGACAACTACCATCACAATAAAACAATGATTATAGGGTACGATAGGAAGAACATAACCATTCATCCTTTTTTTTAATGCAAAACGTTAGCACGCAAAAAGGGAAGAGCAATGATGGTAACTCAAAAAAGGCAATACTTCCTTGATATAGCTTGATACAGCTCTGTAAAAGCTGACATCTTTCTGGAGATTCTATGGAGGAAAATACAACTCGAGATAACAGTAGATGGTCATTTGCTGTCCTTTTAGTAGTTTGAACACTACAAAACTTGTTTGTTGTACTGAAGGAACTCTTGAAAAGCAAACGGCTACAGTATTTGGTTAATCGATGATGTGCCTTCCTCCCATTAGGTCCAAGACAACTTCACAGGAAGAGAAAAGAAAATAAGGCAAAGGCAGAAATGGATTGAAATATTGCAGTAAAGAAAATCACATCAGTTAGAACTTCCGAATAAATGCAGGAAAAATGGATTGTAAAAATGATTCAGAGGAAGTTTTTCCTTGCTACAGTATCAGAAGCATTTGAACACTGAATGAATCCAAATTGTGGAAGTAATTATTCCACGGGCCTTTGAAATAGTTACAGGAAGACCACGAGCCTCCACAAAGAGTAGTGTTGTTATTAAACTTCCTCTAGATGAAAGGGTGAATTCACAATGACTTCCTGTGTGGTATCACTATGAGTTAGGTATTTCCATTGCTGTGCACTAGAGGCATTGGGGAAGGAACAATTCAATTACATGGCAAAACTCCACAACCAAACTTCACAAATGATTAACAGCTTGCAGCATTGTTCACTTAAAAGAGTTTTCATTTGCATAATGAGTGCTCGCTTTCAAATTAGTCACTTTAAACAGATGCATTTCTAACATCTTTCACACACGCACCCATCATTTAAATTCATCAAGCATCTTGAATTGTTTCTTATTGAACATTCTGTGATCATTTTAAGGTGCTTTACTGGTTTGTCACTAAATATTTGTGATTTTACTTCCATTTTGTTGTTGCGATTCCCCCATTTTCTTTCTCACTTTCCTCTCCCCCACTTCCCTCAGTTGCACAATACACTTTAACCAAGACATTGTAATAATCTCAATGCTACAACTCTTCTTATCTCTTCTCACACTCCTCTTGACATCTTCTAACTGCATTAACTATATTAACAGCACAGCTTATAGAGCTAATGAAATTCATACATCCCAGATGTGCAAGTTTGACTGGTTGGAAGCTCTTGTGCTCAATGTCAAATCTCAGAATTGTAAAAATGAAACAAGAAAATAGTTATGTATAGCCACAGAGCAAACTTGCTAAAAGGATAAAAAGTTTTCCTGTGAAATATTTCCTTCATCCTAGAATATAAGTGAGCAACATGTTCAAGATATCTAATATCATACAAGAGAGTTTGAATGAGAATTATTTTAGATACAGGGGAAATAAAACACTTCCAAAGTAAGACTGTTTGCCAAAATTCAGCATGATATTACATTTCAAAACCTTAAGCCTTAGAACATGAGAACATTTAGGACAAACTGACCAAACTCTAGTGTTTCATTTTAGTTTACAAAATACATATTTTTAGAATTTATCCCTGACCTTCATTTCTCAAACCTATTCACCTCCTACCCCATCTCCTCTGACCAGCTTTTGTTATCAAAATAATTTATTGTATCCACGCAACTCTCCAGGTGAGATTGGGTTGTACAGGTGAAACAGATTGGCAGCGGAAATAGATGGACACAGTTTTCATTCAGAGAGCGAGACTTCAAGTCCCTATGTGGGCTGTGAGTCACTCACTTGCCTCAGTTGGACAGGTTTTGTCTATTCTCCATCAGGTTCACTGTTTTGTGTTCACGCAGAGAGAAGTCAGTTCATCACAAGAGGAAAGGAAAGCCGATCATTTAAATCCCACCATATGAGCTGTGTGCCTGCTGCAAGATAATCTGGAGAGTCAGTGATGGTAACCATTATCCAGCCTTCCCAGCTCTGTGGTGGTGAATGATAATAATAATAATAATAATTACATTTGATATAGTGCCTTATCATGTCTTCAAGATGTCTCAAAGCGCTTC
Source organism: Callorhinchus milii (assembly GCF_018977255.1). Lineage (NCBI taxonomy): Eukaryota > Metazoa > Chordata > Chondrichthyes > Chimaeriformes > Callorhinchidae > Callorhinchus > Callorhinchus milii. The sequence goes on from NW_024704746.1 coordinate 20,470,595, forward strand.
ACAGAATATATTGTAAAGTGAATTGACTGTATATTTTGCGGGCGAAATGTTTGACATTTACTGGGAAATTAAAACAAAAGGTGACTGGTGTTTTTGTAAAAAGGTATCCTATTTACAAAAAATTGTAGCTGTATAAACTTTGCCCCAAAAACATAAAAAATTGTTGATGAGAATTAATCGTCAGATAATGGTTGGTTTGCGTTTACATAGTTTTGACACACAGGAAACGTGCATGTTTCCAACAATTTTAATGAAACTCTAAAAATATCACTTCATCTGTTTGCCAGATGTCATGAAGTTTTAGTATTGTTTGATATTCACAAAAAGGCAAACATCATTGACTTTGAACAACTAGTGTCATGAATCCTCTATCCCCATCCTACTCACTAACCCCCAACACACACAAACACGTATAAACGCATATAAGGGATACTGCAATAGATCCTTACATGTGCATTTGGGCAGTGGAAAGCAAACACTTGTTTTGAATATATGCTCCACACGACCAATACAAGTACAAGGGACAGATTGGACAAACTATACAGATGCTGTACCTTGATATCCCCAACACAATCCCAGAGCAAGCAGGTTAGAGACTGATATGTGGATCTCTGCTGTGGTAGTTAGTTATGTGTTTACGATACAAGTATGTGACAATGTGTTTTAATAATAATAATAATCCTTGCATTTGATAAAGCGCCTTTTCACATCGCTGAGATATCTCAAAGTTCTTCGCAAGACACACTGTAAAGTGGATTGATTGTGGACTTTTGTGGGCAAAACAAGGCAACCAGTTGCGCACAATAGTGTCCTACAAACAGCCTGAGTGGACTGAGTGACTGATTGTTTTATTTTGGGAGATTGTTGGACAGAACACCAGGAGAAACTCCCTTCACGGGGCCTTGTTGTCACAGAAGATCATCTTGTCGAAGTATGATGCATACATTCCTCCAGTTCCCTTGCTTACCATGTCAAAAAGTTACCGTAGACCTTGACAAAGTCTCCTATAAGCTATCGTTACATCATTCAGTGGTACTATGGTTGCAGTGCCTCTTTACCCTGAGGATTTCTTGAAATGTCTCATAAGAATGATGTGTAAATAAAGGCTGTTGATAAATGCATACAGTATAGTAATGTTGCAATCTAATTTTAACAATTAGTTTATACTATAGGTTAGAGTTAACATACCCCACAGTTGCTGTTATGCACTTATGTACAGTTACAAATTTTCACTTTGGATGTCGTAATTTACCATATAAGAATAATATAATACTGATTACATTTGCATTTAGCTATTTGCAAATGTGTTGCTTTAAAGTGATCAGTTTCATAGTGATTAAAACAATAGTTTTATTGTGCATATCCCCCTCACCCAACTCTTCCCGCACCCAAGCTGTAGAAGAGCTCCTGTAATCGTCTAACCCTTTGTAGACTTGTTTTGTTCCGTAGTTCTGCCTTGACTTGCATATTAATATAATATGTGGTTTAGATTGCACCTCTTCACAAATTTGTACATTATTTACAGTAACAATAAATTTACAAAATACATTGTGCAAAGATGTTCTTTCCATGTCGTGCAACAATATAATATCGTTGACACAGTTTGCATTACAAAATGCTTGCACTCAACAGACTGTGCACCACTCATTTGTTTTACTGCCATAAGTATTCGTAAGGGACAGAAAACATTACATTTTGGAGGTAACATAATATCTTCCATTCTGCCTTGCAGGCAGACAACAGTTTTAAACCTACATCAGATAAATTTAGTGGAAAAGTTTAGTTGTGGGAAACAAACCAGCAAGCTCCTACTTTCATTGAATGTGTTTTCTAATAATTAATTAAATTGTAAGGATGGAAAGCTTTTTCCACCCAGTTTAACATGGAGTTGAATGGTTGGGGCTTCTGGGGCTTTGGTCACAAATCACACTTCTTTCCAAAGCCCAACATTCAACCTGTGCAAAAAGGATGGAAAATAATTTATTAACATTTGGAGGATTTCCTAGTTAAAGCGAGAAAGCCAACTCAGAATTTAGCATTTAACTTGCACTGTATATGGTAATTTCCTTCATATCGTCTTCCCTTCTGGCCACTATTCCTTGTTCTCTTGATAATTAAGTCATCACAACTCTATTTATTCACTGCCACTGAATCGAATAGAAAGAACACAATAACCAGTGCTCGATACATGGCAAAATAGCACCTCGCTTCACGTAGCCATCAGAAGTAAAATTCAGCTTTAAATAAAGAAATTCTCAAGGATCCGAATAGGGTTGGGAGTCCTGAAGAGAACACAGGAATCTTGTATGTCCTTTGTCAATGGAACTGATAAAAGATTCAGAGGCATTTGACTAATGATAGGTAGCACCTGAGTAATCAGTGGTGAGCACAATTAGATAAACTAAGGATCTTCAGCCTCAAAAAGAGATATCTCAAAGGAAACCTATTGGATGTGTACAAGATGCTTAACAAGATAAAGAATGTAAATCCAGAACAATCCTTTCGGAAAATTCAAGGGAGCAGTGTAAGAGTTCATTAGTTTAGGCTGTGAGGGACAAGTTTAGGATGGACATTGGTGATTACTTGTTCACAGAGCAAGTGATATAATGGCCCTCAATGCATCTGGACCAGGGAGGGGAAATATAACTAGCATTCCTGCTCTTCAACAATAATACTACTTGTATTTGATATAACGCCTTATCTCGTCTTTGAGACGTCTTAAAGCGCTTCAGAGGATATACTGTAAAGTGAATTGACTGTATATTCATTTGTGTGAATTGATGACCTTGGATGAATGTGTGTACCTCAAGTAAGAATTAGATCGGGTTTGGCTGCTGTCTCTAAAGTCAAACAGCCTGTCTACACTCATTCAGAAATTAAGAATAGCGAATTGAGTGAGGTGTTAGAGATTTGCCACCACCTATGCAACCTTATCCCAGCGAGGAAGAGAGAAGAACATTAGCAAAAAAAACAAGATATACTGTCCACGTTTGTCGAGTCATTTAATCTTTAAATTTACACTATCAGATCATATTGTGGTTTGATTTGCTAAAGCTTCATACATTTTTTTGAAAAGCATCATTGCTGTACTCATCACAATCTTATTACTTCAAGGCACTGAGAAGTATTTTTTCAAACAGAGGATAAACAACTGCTGGAACAGGTTACCAGGAAGCGTAGTTGAGGCCAGGACAATCATTTCGGACACAGCTTGATACTGTAATGGGAAGACGGTAGGATTCATATACTAGAAGGATGAGATCAATGGGCTGAACGCCCTTCTTTATGTCAACTTCTCTTATGATCCTATGAATATAGAGGTCATGTGGCGACTCTTCGTAATATAGTTCCAGCACACTTTTTTTCTGGCAATCGCATAATGTCTCTTTTCTGGCTGTAGATATAATATGTTGTTCCTTCACTGGGTCGTGAACACAATATAATGTATTTGTATGTCTGCTTTATAGCCAGGGTTAATTGACAATTTTATAGTTTCCAAGCCACCTTTATTTTTCTCAATCGTGAAATACATCTGTGAGAATCCATGTCCTTTTTGGACAAGCATCATTCTCTCATCACTCCTTCCTCCGCTCTGCCCCCTCCCCCATACACACAAGACATTGAAATATTCTTCATTGAAGCTTACAGCAAGATTTTTCTCTTCTGCCCATGGATATTATCACTGTTACTTGTAGACAACATACAAAACAATGATTATGCACAGTTGGGGAAGGAATCACTTTAGCAACTGGAAACTTTCCCACCCTCTGAGAGTAAAGACAATTTAAAATTGGAAATTGAAGTTTGCCCTCCAGGTTAAGAGAATAGCATTCAAGAGGATAAAATATTAAAATTTGATAAATTCATAGATCAATGGAATTGTGTGCCACAGATTTCGAATCATACGTGTGTGCGCACATACAAACAAATACACACATGCAAGCACATAACTATCCATTTATAATATAAAATAAAAACAGAAGTCGCTGGGTAATACTCAGCAGGTCAGGCAGGATCTATGGAGAAAGGAAAGGGAATTAACATTTCAGGTTGATGACCTTTCGTCAGAAATACATGTATACTTCTGCTTGTTGGTGTGTGATACATAAATGTCACATGCACACAAGTACATGCATGACAAGTACGAAGGCATATGTACACACATACACTCACATACACTCGCAAGACAATAACTGTGTGTGTGGGTGTGTGTACATATGTACATGTGGTGGGAGGATGTAGCCATGGAGTCCTGTAGCTCAGTGGTTAGAGCACTCGCTTTGCAAGCGAGAGACCTGAGTTCAATTCCAGGCAGAGGGCGAAACCTTGGGCAAGTTTCCTTACTCCACACAGAGCCTAATAATAATCCCTCCAAAAACCCAAAACAATAATAAATTGATCATTTTCAATCTACGACTGTTTGTGGGACATTGCTGTGCGCAATTGGCTGCCGCGTTCGCCCACAAATATACAGTCAATTCACTTTACAGTGTGTTCTGTAAAGCGCTTTGGGACGTCCTCCCGACGTGAAAAGCGCTATATCAAATGCAAGGATTATTATTATACATTAACATACACATATGAGATGATTTCCTGCACACATACACATAGTTTTGTTTAGCTACAACTGCAGATATACTGTATGGGCTATATCATTACATGACATCATCACCTATGCACAGCAGTTAGTTAAGCAGCCAATGGACTTCAATCAGGATGAACGATTTGGAAAAGGTCAATGACAAGGATTTCAAAAGGAATGGAGTATACAATTCTTTTGACATTTCCAAAGAAATCCTGGACCAATAATATTGTGCAGTGCGACAGCATTTTATTTTCCTAATAGAAAGTGCAGGGGTCTTTTGTGCTTGGTAAATGTTCCTTGACTTTGCGTCAACAGCATTATCTTTTAAACCCAGAAATATGTCTGTAAAGTGTCAGATTTCTCAAAGAGCAATTTGTTGTTTGGAGAATCTAATTGGTGCAGGTTTTACAGCAGTACAGGCACAGACCTGTCGCAATTGCCTTGGTTTTACTGCAAGAAATTACTGCTGAAAACATAGCTTCTGCAAGAACGTGCTGCCACTGTTGTCATGGTCACAGGTCTGTGACATATATGTAGCAGACTTTATGGTTTAATTCTGCCGTGATTCTTTCGTAAACAGCAAGTATAAGCTGTCAGCACATGAATCAGACATTATCAAAGAAATATGCATCTTTGTCGGTACAGAGATTTAAACAAGTATTAAAGACTCCATTGGGATTAAGACCTTGTCACATGGCAAGCAATTTGAAAGCTGTCTTCGTTATTTTTGTCTTAATTTCTCTCTTTTCCCTCTCTCCTGTGTATTTGCCTCCACTCACCCTAGCAATATAGCTGAGCGGCAAAGTATCCTTCAGCTCTGGACGTTGTCAGCTTGGCTCAGTGGCAGCACTCTCATCTTTCGGTCAGAAGGTTGTGGTTGTCGGGACTTGGAATCGCATAGTCTAAGCTAACACTCCAATGCAGGGCTGAGGGGAGATGCCGTCTTTCGGATGAGATGTTAAACCGAGGTCCTGTCTGCCTGTTCGGGTGGACATCAAAGATCTCATGGTACTAATCGAAAAAAGAAGGGAGCTTCTCCCTGTGTCTTGGCCAACAATCCCCCTAATATTATTGGTCACTCACTCCAATGCTCTTGTGCGACATTGCTGTGCGCAAACTGGCTGCCACGTTTCACACATAAAACATAGAGTCAATTCACTTAAATATATCCTGTGAAGCGCTTTGAGATGACTCAATGAAATGATAAGGCACCAATTCAAATCCAAGGATTATTATTACTATCGTCCTCAAGCCAAAAGTAAGAAAACAGTCATTTCCGTCAGAGACACAACTGGAAGCTGACTGAAAAGTTGCATTGGCCAAATCCTGGAAACTTATCTCACTCCTCACTGCTCTTTGAGGACAAACTTTTCCATTTTGTTTTGCTAGCCTCCTTAGCTGTACTCTCGAAACTAGAACTCATCCAAAATTTTGCAGCCTAGTTCTCTCTCACACAAAGCCTCGACACACCCAATACTCTCGTTCTTGTTAAGCTCCATTGATTTCCAGTACCTCGGTGGATCAACTTTAATATCCTTATCCAGGATTTCAAATCCCTCCATGATCTTCCAGTGCCGTATCAATATAATCTCTTCAGGTGCTACTCATACTTTCTGCCCATATTCCCTACACTTTCTATTCTATTCTATTCTATTCTATTCTATTACTCACTACCCAGTCCTGTTTCACTAACGGAAAGTAACAAAATTTACTTTACTTTGTCTCCCTGTAAAACTCTCTTATAAATTTATCTCTTCCCCCATGGCCAAAATCTTCAAATATTCCTCTTCCTTGTTCAATGCTCACTGCCATATCTGTCAAGTGCCTTGAGGACATTCCTTTACTTGAAGGGTGCTATATAAGTTTGAATAGTTTTTGTTGTTATTTTAATAGAGACAAAAAGCTGAGTGTACTGTGCAGAGCTACCGAGAGGTATGTCGACTCTCATCGAGTGCTGCTTTTCTGCACTGTACAAAAATAACAAGTCTCCTCGAGCTGTCATGTATGAGTAATGTAATCCAGCAATCTCAGTGTTCCCAAGTTCACCAGTGACATTTAGTCCTCTGCAGAAGGGTTTGACTTCATTCAACTGTTCGTTTTGTTTTTTTCTACACAAATATTAAAATCACCAGCCAGGTACGGGAAATGAACACGTTCAGTTCAACCAGGTTAAGGGGAACAATTCGTTCATATCTGGAATTGTGTATCTTCTTTATGGCTCAATGTGATCTCCTGTACATGTACAGTGTGTATGTACTAGGCATGTGGGTATTCACTCTAGCCTCTGCTCCCTCTGGATGAATGTTGACAGCATAGGCATAAAATTCTTTCTCAAATATTTCCACCACTAATGATAGCGGGACAACTGGTCTAATTCTCACAGTCCTTTCTTGAATATTGAGATAAATTTTCCAATTTTCACTTTCTTTTTTCTCATTTGTTTTACCATCTGTCAACTGCATCTATATTAGAAACCATTTTGAATCCCTTCGATTGCTTTCAAGGGATGATATTTCTGCCCTCTTACCTATTCTGCTGCTGCTTTTCGTTATCTTCAACAGNTTTTTTTTATGATTCCCTGTCTTCTTTACTCTTTGTATCTTTGTACCTTTTAAATATATTTCTGCTTACCCTTTAGGTTATTTTTAAATCCCGATTCAGCTGTTGTCTTGGTGTCTTGATGTCTCTTTCTTTCATTGAGATGTACAACAACAGTTTACCTTTATAGAATGCCTTTCATGTGAAAGAAACATCTCGAAGCACTTTGCAGAATGAGATTAAATCGAAAAGAAGTGAGAGCCATTATGTAAGCAAACACTGTAGCTAATTTGCTCCCAGCAACATCATACAAACAACAAAGGGATGCTTAATCCATTAATTTGGATTTAGGGGAATTTGGATGAGCAGGAAACATAAATCAGGATAATCGGGTGGGGATGTGGGGAGCGGAGGGGAGGAAATGTGTCTTTAAAATAGCAGTGCAGAGCGAGGAAGATGGTGCCCTAAGTGAATGACTCAATTAAACAATCACTGATGATCTGGAAATAAATAATAAACAAATTGCAAAAAAATTGCATATGACACAAATGATTCCCGATGGCAACTGGAGGCCTCAGTAGTGTGCCCAAGTAGAACGAGAAAGGAGTTAACAAAAACCCTCCAGGGGAGGAGGGATAAAATTGGCAAGCAGAAAAAGTTATGTCATCGGTTCCAAGAATGTCGTTTTCCCAGTGACACACAATTCCCCAGATGATAAACATTCATATGTGCGTGACTTTACCTGCACTGATATTATCTTTTACTTGTGTGCATGCCACCTATCAGATTACATTACTTCATGCAAATCTGCAGTCAGAGGTATTTTCATAAAGATCTCCATCAAAGGAACCAGAGTAACTAGGTATCAGTTCAGTCAATACACTGCACAATGAACAGGGAGCAAAATAAATTCAGGCTAGGACATAGAGTAAACCAGACAGAATAGCTAGGTATATCTAGATAATGGGACTAGGCTGAGACATGAAGTGAATCCATTTTGGAATATGGAATAGTTCCCTCTTAGGACACTGAATAATCTAGACGAGGAAACAGGATAGGTTTGTAAGCAGCAGATTATTGAGAAATAAATCAGTTTGTAAAAACACATTCCTCTACTCTTCCTAATAGGGCGTTGACAAACTCAAAGCAAGTCAGATCAGAATAAATCAATCCAATCAGCAGCAGATATGTTGAAGTGTTTCAAAGTTCCCATTGGAGAGTAAAAGGAAATTTCCTGCTGACAACATCACTTTATCACTACTGTTTATTAAAAATAAAAGTGTCCATTCTTTGAAATACGTAATTAATAAATGCATTGATTTGAATTTATTTCCACTTTTTCACATTTGGATCGTGATACAGACTTTCCTAGAGAAAAATCTATATCAAGGAAATACATTTCAATTTCAGTTTCTTGTTCTAGAAATCTTTCCATAAGTGTCTTAACAAACAGGGAACACTATCTGGTCTCACTAACAAATAACTAGACAAAGTGTAATTCACATTATTTGACCAACACCAAATAAAAATAAAACAAAGAACAACCTTTTGGGAATATGTGGATACCTGCATCACACAAAAACTGACGGTATATCATTCCAGACATCGACATGGCTGAAAGAGTTATTTCTATCCTGCTCTCTTACTGTGAATGCTGGGGTGGATGATACAATATAATTAACAGGGACAGCTTTCTGCATGTGTTTGGGGCAGTCACAATCCAGTTCCCATGGGGATGTAAATCCAAAGCACAAATTGCCCTCAAGATTAGACACACATTTATCAGTCTCACTGCAATAGGCCATATGGACAGACCATTTGGGATATGGTACACTGGTTTAGTGAGACTAGGATGCTTCTGCTCAGCCTGAAGTTTAGGCACATCTGGCAGATCAGTGTAAAAGGACCTGTTCTCCACGAGGAGTTAGAGATGATCGCAAAAACAAATTGACAGCTCAAAGTGGTTTAAACTGAACCATTTAGATTTTAATGATGAATATCAATAGGCAAGAAAGAATTCACAGTCCTTTCTGTGTTATGCCATTAACTCTAATGTTAACCAATCAAACATGGTAGCAATACCTGGAAAATATGCTAGAAATGATTTACCTTGTTTATTACACTGATTACTTCCACACTGATTTATTTGCATGTGTTATTATTATTAATAATAATCTTTGTATCCTTGCAACAATCATTGCATATTGTTATATATTTAGCACAACTCTTTGCTGCAGCTGAACCAACAGAACCATCCCTCCTTGCTGTCATTTATATTATATGTTTTTTGTCCATGTGGTTATGCATGTTGGATTATCAGTCTGGAGTATGGTATGTATCAAGAATGCAGACATGCTAACATTTTGGGGAAAGTAAATGAGATGGTAGTGAGCAGAAGAACAGCACGGTACTGTGAGTTGGTTAATAGTTTGGATATATACAACAACAAAATTACATTTATATAGGCTTTTCATTTGGGAGGGCATCCCAAGACGCGGGATGGGGGTGATAAGGTCACGGAGCCTGGTGCGGGGGAGGACACGGACTGCAGAGTTCTGGATGATCTGCAGCCTATGCAGGGAGGCGTTGGGGAGGCTGATAAACAAGGAGTTTGTATAGTCAATACCTTTACGTTGGTTTTGACTATGCAAACATCCAGTGTATGAGCGGTTTCGGCAGCCTGCGGTGTGAGACAGCGGCGGAGCCCGGCAATGTTGCAGAGGTGGGGGAAGGCACGGACCAAAAAGTGAAGAAGAATATTGGGTTTTTAAGGATGGCGATCTTTATAAGGATATAATGTATCATTGCTGGCAGGACATGTTGACAATGAGACTGTGGCTTTTCTACATTTCTAAACCATTAATCTGCTAAGCTACAATTACCCCAATGATTCAGGGTGCCGTGAGTCGTTCTGCCCACATAGATCATTGTGCCCAACCATTTATTGTGGTAATTGTTCTTGTTTAGAAAGTAAGAGAAACATTGGAAATATGTGGCAGCTGTAAGTGTGGGCATGGCAGTAGGAGTTCTGGTATGCTTCAAAATGTCAGATTGGTCTTTGTGATATACAGTGAATCACTCGGACATCATACTCAGAGATTTACTGAATTTTAAAAAGAAGTATAATTTTCCTTCATAGAAAATGATTGTTATAACTACACTCACACTGATGTCATTCCACACATCAATTAATGTTACACAAATTACGTATTATGTCTATAGTTCTGTGAAGGTAAACCAACAGTTTATGTAACAAAATATATATATCAAGCAACCATAGGCGAATAATTCAATCCTACACCTGTATCACAAGTTTAAGAAAAAAAACTTGTGAACAAAAGCAGAAGTCGCTGGGAACACTCAGCAGGTCAGGCAGAGGGATGAAGGGCCATGGACCCAAAACGTTGACTCACTTTCCTTTCCTTTCTCCATAGATGCTGCCTGACCTGCTGAGTCTTCCCAGCGACTTCTGTTTTTGTTCACAAGTTTAAGAGTCTGTCCACAACTTATTACAGACAATTTAACTATCCAAGGCAATAGGTCAAAACAGACTCAAATGTTACCTTTATTTTGGCTAAAGCCCTATTAGGGAAGCAGCTATTCTGTTGGAAATAGAACAACAACAACTTGCACTTATATAGCACCCTCCATGCAGGATAGTGTCTCGGAGCACTTAACAGTGGCGGAGCCTGACTAAAATAGTTTAGGCCTTGCAACACATCTATTGGTCACAGACACTACACCAATAAAATTTTACAACCCACTTTGAGCTGACACAAATACAACATTTAGACCAGAATGTGACAAGTTTTCTTGATGAACAACCCAGAAATGTAAAGGTCCTAATCACTCAACACCTAGACATACTAGCCTAATCCAGATTATTAACTGTTCTGAATTAAAGGGCAGACAGAATAGGAGGCATGCAGGTAATTTTTTACATAAAATCATTCAATTAGTAGCTGTCTGCTTTTCACGAAACCTCAGAGTCTGGCTTCAAATTAAATAGATTTATGGTAAAATTGGGATTCCTCAATCTGTATTGAAGTACTTGCTGTGCTGCACATCAGCCTACAGTTTAATGAATCTGACAGAATAGAATCTGAGTGAATTGGATCAACATGATCTGAAGAGAATTCAATGATAGTTGCAAACATTACATTGTGCTTACTGAAGCGTTTCAAAGGTTTCACGTTGGCTTATTATGAAGCCCTTAAAAGTTGCCAATGTTACAGCAGAGTAAATTGAAGGATTTTAAGAAGTTTCATGTTTTGAAATGGTAAAGATCAAAAGGCACTGACTGTGTATTTTTCTGAGCAAACTGAAAAAATCGTCAATTTAGAAGATAGTGACATTATTGAAGTCAATAGGCAAGTAATACTGAGGAAAATGTGGTTGTCAATACGTTAGCATTGCAGCTCCTGACTTCCTCTACCAGAAACCTGGTGACTAACTTTAAAACGTAGGATGGGAGAGGAGAGGGCTGAGAAAGATACACCTTCAGAGGTACTTTCCTGATCAACTTTGATTGACAATCTGGCACAACCACTGTGTTAGGAAACTGGCCTGAATGGAAGGAGCTCAGAAGTTTCTTTTCTCCAGACTGTGAGCTGTTCTATTGCTGTTACCAGGTATCAAGAGAATTCGATGGACTGGGGTATGATTTTATATGTAGTATATTTATGATATAGCATGCGTATTGTTACCAGGTTTACAATGCATAGTAGAATAGATGCCAGTAACTTGGAATGTATTGTGTAGAATTATTTGATTCAAATAGCCTTATTTAACAGTACTGTGCAGCTGTACTGCTGGAACAAGCTATGTGTATTGGTGCAAATCATCTGGTCCAAACCTTGCTGAGCCATAACTTTTTGAGTGACACTATTTCAATAAATAAATTTTGTTTATATTCAGCTGTATGCAGCATCCATTGAAAATGACTAACTGAAAGAGCACCAACTTTACTTGAAATGGGTATTTGGATCCAGTTATAATACGGTAAGATTTCAAGTTTGACATTCCTGTCAAATGTTGGCTGGTTATGTTCAAAACTGATCCTAAAGATCACTCTGAACATCAAGATGGTGAAAAGACATGGGGAGTCACAAGGCTTCACATTTAGCATAAATTACAGACAGGAGTCCACGCAATATATGGGGAGTTAAGTGAATGAATCTTAATATTCAAATTCTATGAAAGCGTCCTAAATAAACAATATAATGCAAGAATGATTACAATAAGATTTCATTGGAAGGTTTACCATCATGTTGTACAGGACTGACACAAAAATGGCATTAGGCATTAGGTATCCAGATAGATACTAGACAGGAATTAGGTGTGATTGAGTACAATATTCAAACAATTGGAGTAAATAACCTCTTCACTTTTGTTTTGAACAGACTGTAGATATTGATATTCAAAATGTATGTGCCTAGAAAACAGATGTTCTGGGCCCTGAACAAGTTCCTCTAACAAGGATTACGTGGAGAAGAAATCCAAGGCAATTATGGCTATTATAGGTCCTATTCAGTGAGGTTAATCCTGCTGAGACAGAATTGTTTCCATACTACAAAACATCATTGTCGAGCAATTTTTTTTGTATTTTAAAGTGTCGCATCTGTTTCGAACCAAAGGAGAACAAGATTGGGTGATAAGTTGCCTCTTCCCTTTGGGTGGAAAGCTGCTTTCTAATTTCATCCCTAAATGGCCTAGCTCTAATTTTAAGATTATGCCCCCCACTTGTTCTAAATTCCCATACCAGAGGAAATAATTTCTCTGCATCTACCCTATCGAATCCCTTTATTATTTTATAAACCTATAACTCAAAATAAATTCCAGATGGATTTAGACTTACGCTATTTATGTACCACTTTAGAATTCGGTCATTTTTAAAATAAATCTTAGTTGAAAGTTTGGTGTCTAACCCCGTGAGATGCTGATCCATCACATTGTGTCTATATTGGACGGGTGGGGGGTTATGATATGTTCTAAAATTTGTGATGTGAAGGTTCTGCACAATATTAAATAATTAATGCAATAAACCAATACATTTAAAATCCAATGTTAACCCTCCGCAATTAATACTGAACTGTTTTTATTATGCTAATCCTTTTATTCAGTAAAATCCTAATTGATTCCATCACTAAAGTAATGTTCGCAGGAGAAATTGGTATTAAGTATAAACATTCTGCTGCAATCTTATCAGCAAATGCCAAATACCAGTATATTAAAAGTGCTGCTTTCTTTATAGTCTTGTCACGCTCTTTAAAATGTATTCAATAAATGTAGTCCCAATTATTTCTTTTTAGCTAGTCACAGAAATCATTAAATAAAATTTTAGCATTCACAATAAATTGTAACACAAAATAACTATTTGTCTGAGTGCAAGAGGAAGACTTTTTTCTCTCTTTTTGTTTTGTAATTTATTGTCTCTTGTTTCCATTGATCCTTCACATTGGGCTGGACACTTTTACCAATGTATTTCCTGCCCTCTAATAAAACAAAATGCCTCAAGTTTAAAATAAGGCCACTTACAAGGCTACCTCATGAAAATGGAGTAAATGCTGTATTTCACGCACATATGTGAGGCCTCAACCATTTATTAAACAAGTTTATTGGCCACAACTATTGAATAATAAAAATTGCAGCCAGGCCAAAAGTGTACTACATCCTTATTTAGGTGCCCCACTTGCTAAATACATGTACTTTATTATAAATTACACTCTTGATGTTTTTGTTTATCTTAAGAATTACATATTTACATATTTGAAAGCAGGTGTCCATAGCTGAACTGCTTTGACAAATTTGATTTATTTTAGAACTAAAATTATAATAATAATACCCCTTGCATTTGATATAGCACTTTTCATGTCTTCTAGACGTCTCAAAGCGCTTCACAGAATAGACTGTAAAGTGAATTGACTGTATATTTTGTGGTAGAAAGGTGGCAGCTAATTGTGCGGCAGCTAATTACACACAGCAGTGTCCCACAAACAGTCATGGATTGAAGTGACCAATTTGTTGTTATTTCTTTTGAAGGAATTATTACCCTGGAAAAGTGTTCCGCTAATCGACTAACAACCTGGTTCCTACTTACTGCTAGGTCAACAGAGGCGAGTGGAGAAAGGAAGCTTGCCCAATGTTTCGTCCTGCCAGGAATAGAAGCCAGGTTTCTTGTTTGCAAGGCAAGTGCTCTAACCACTGAGCTACAGGACTCCACAAAATTATTACAGAAATCTGTGGCTATGTTTGAAAAACTCCTACAATGATGCTCTGTTGGATCTTCATAACATCTCAGTCCCTGACCATCTTAAAGAGATTCAGGACAAGCTGTCACACGAATCTATTAAACATCCGTGGTCAGGAAGAGAGCTTCAGTCTAAAGCTGCGTGCAGTATGCCAGGTGAGATGTTAAATTAAATGCCTTCATGCATATCTTTCTTGGCATTGTCCCACGTGTTGATTAAATAATACCAAATCAGATCAGGTTTTGAATTACTCTTCAAGAATCCTTTCACTCAAAATTTTGTTTTGGTCCCCTTCTGGTGACGCACATTGCTAGATTAGTCCAATCTTATGATGGAATCTCATGCTGAAAGTGTATTCTATCTTATTGAAATTCTCCAGATGTTCCCTCTTAAAAATTAGTGCCAAAACAACATTTGACTATTATGTCATTGAATAAAATAACCCATGTGACAGTACTAGAATCATAAGATTTTATTTAAAATAAAAGTTGGACGTCACGGTTTTCATAATGCATATATGACAACGCTGGTACTATAGGTGTGAATGTTGATCAAAATTATATTCCTGTCGCTGAAATTCTGTACTATTTAAGACATGTGACTAGCAACACTAAATTATTCACTCAGCCAATTTAGATTTGATATATCTTATAGAGGATTATAGCACTGACTTTAGTGAATGAGATCAAACTGCTGATTATATCCTGATTTTTCTTGTAATTATGGTCCAAGCATACCAAGGATATAACAATGAATAGCTAATTCAAGTTGAATCACTGCTATTCATAATACAGTACAAGCCAGAACTGACGGCAGTTAATGCCATTTAACAGTGTACACACTCAATATTATATTTAATTGTTTTGTACCATGCAATCCATCAAAAAGATGAAGCCAAGAGATCAGGATTTCTATACCCTTTAGTATCTGTATTATCGTCTGCATATAGTTTTAATACATGAATATTCAATAATTGTGGTTAAATATGAAACTAAAATTGAATAGCATATATTTCTAAATAGAATACAACATTATGAACACAGTATTTAATGCAATAGTGTTATTGATATCCGTAAAATAATATTGTGTGTGGACTAAATATAAGTGGTCTATTTCCAGTGAATTATTTCTGAACTTAGGTTCACACATGACCAGCTTAAAAAAAAACCTTTCCATTGAGCAAAATGAGAGCAGATGCAAAATCTTCAACCATATCACATTAAAAAGCAAAGAGCACAAATCACAACTCAATTAAATCTACTTCCTATAAGTTAATAACACATTTTGTATCATTTTCTCCCTCTTTTTGTCCTGTTTGATTGCTTTCTGTGTTCCTTTCATCCACCTCAGCAATTGACTGTTATTAAACTACCAGATACTGCTGAACATAAAGCTCTAATACGGGACAGGGCGAAACCTTGGGCAAATTTCCTTACTCCACATACACATAGCGCCTCTGTTTACCTAGCAGTAAGTAGGAACTAGTTTGTTAGTCGATTGGCAGATTGCTTTACGAGTGTAATAATCCCTTAAAAATAATAATAATTTGGTCACTCAATCCACAATTGTTTGTGGGACACTCCTGTGCGCAGTTGGCTGCCGCGTTTTGCCAACGAATTATACAGTCATTTCACTTTACAGTATATTCCGTGAAGCGCGTTGAGTTGTCTCGAAGATGTGACAAAGCGCTATATTAAGTGTAGGGATTATTATTATCTTCTGTGCCTTACTCCCTCATCTAATCCATGACCTTGATTCTTGCTCTCTCACTTACCATTAGCGTTCCCAAACTCTACAGCTTCCCAACTCAGTTTCTCCCAAAGATATTCTGCAGCTGCACTGTGCTCACTGTTTGATGCAGTTACCCACACGAATCCCATTACTGTATGTACTTACTTGTGTGCTTTTGCATAAAAGTGCAATGAAAAAGACAAATGTATAAACACTTCATCTTTTAATATATACTTTGTTTCATATACTGGTGTCAAACTTGCAGCATTTTATATCATTTTCTCATAAGAAAACTGACAATACAGCTGATTGCAAATTAAGATATATGTTTGATATTTTTGAATTTTATACCCGGCAGGAAAAAAAATCCAAATTTTCCAAACACCTCATAATTTTTATTCCTCCATCAATTCCCCCCTCAGTCTTCTCATTCCAAAGGAGAAAAGCCTATGGTGACCAATCTATCATCATAGCTATGTCCTCTAAATTCTGGAATTAATCTAGTAGCTCTCTGTTGCACTCTGTCGAACATTTAATACCACCCAGCAGAAAATAGAATGGACAGAGATTCAAATTATTCCCTTCTGGCACAAGGGCCTTGTAATTGCCGTGCATTACTCGGGAACAGAAAGAACATTTTCTGCTAGTAAATGAGAATCAATAGTATGCAACAATTTGGAAGTTTCCTAATGGGATGTACGTGTACAATACACGTGACTGACTAGAATGTTCTATGGAAAATCAATTCGGTTAGTTTAGATCAGTGAGGGTACAGGTACCCACCAGCCCTAACAGATATACGTATAGAAGACTTTTCAAAAATACTTTTAATGATAAAAGAGAGTGGAATGAGAAAAGCTAATTCGTCCCTTCCAGTCCATTCTCCATACAAGTAATACAATACTTATGTAATCTGTTCTATTGGAACTTTTAGCCCACCTCGTGTAATCTCTTGAAAGGTTTGCAACTCTTCTACTACCTGGCAAGTCTGAAAGTATTGTCCTTTCTCCATTACATTGATGCCTCTCCTCTCACATGAGCTCTTCGAAGATTTAAATTACTTTTTACTACAATTGAGCATAAATATTTTCTCAGTTAATTAACAAAATCATGTTCCTCTTTGATTCACTCTTGCATCATTTGACATATGACTGATTTGTGACTGATATATTCTCATTGTTAAGCCTTTCTTTGCTCTGTTACAAGAATATAGTATGTTATCTTAACAGAAAGAGAGAGGGAAAGGGGAATCTTTGAAATTGAGAAACATTGAAGAACTTCCCGTTGCACAGGTAATTCCTTCCCTAGGAAAGGATCATGTATCATCTGAATTGTGAAAATTATATTTCACTGGAATTAAGTGTTTTCAAATGCTGGAATCTCACTAACGCTGCTTGATTCGCCCATTTTATTCTGTCTGTTTTCTTCCAACGGCAGAAATCATGGCTGCGTATGAAACAACTACACCATCGCCTCAGGATAGTGGGGGATGGCAAATTTCCTACCACCCATCAAGTAAGAAATCACTTTTTAATTAAATACCAATTAAATCATTAACAAAATAACACAACTTACTAGGATACAACACGGGATGGACTCCATGTTCAGATATTTTGTTACAGGATAATGTGTTCTTAAAACACAAAACGTGGAGCCTTGTATCTCAGTGGTTAGAGCACTCCGCTCGCAAGCGAGAGGACCTGAGTTTAATTCCCGGCAGGAACCCGGTTGTTAGTCGAATGGTGGATCGCTTTTCCGGGAATAAATTTTTTTACTTCGAATTTTTTTTAAAAATTGTAATAATTTGGTCTCTTAATCCACAACTGTGTCCCGCAACAGTCGTAGATTGAACGGACAAATTATTGTTATCGACTAACAACCGGATTCCTTCCTCACTGCCTAGTTTGGTAAACAAAGGCCTGTGGAGTAAAGAAACTTGCCTAAGGTTTCGCAATAAGTGAAACTTCAACAAACAGCACAAACTCCAGCATTAATTCCTGGCATTATTCCTCCAAAAAAATCCATCTGGAACATCGTTTTATAGGCACAATTTTCCTTATGATGTTATTTGATCTCAGGTGTGTCTTTAGTCCAGTTGTTTTCTTGCAGGATGGGAGGAAAATTCTAGGACATGACTTTTCTTGCACACCAATGAACCACACTTAACGAATGATCTTGAGAGAAGTTTTCTTGATGGGGAAATCTTTTTTTTTAAAAAAGGCAAGAGGAGAAAGTATAAATATATTAAATGTACTTTCTGAAAAGTGAAGCTCAGCATTGGAAAAACCAACATGCTTTGAATACTAACCATCATTCAAACAGGAGTCCTGTAGCTCAGTGGTTAGAGCACTCGCTTTGCAAATGAGAGACCTGAGTTCAATTCCAGGCAGAGGGCGAAACCTTGGGCAAGTTTCCTTACTCCACACAGAGCCTAATAATAATCCCTCCAAAACCAAAAACAATAATAAATTGGTCATTTTCAATCCACGACTGTTTGTGGGACATTGCTGTGCACAATTGGCTGCGCGTTCGCCCACAAATATACAGTCAATTCACTTTACAGTGTGTTCTGTGAAGCGCTTTGGGACGTCCTCCTGACGTAAAAAGCTCTATAGCAAATGCAAGGATTATTATTATTATAACAATTTCTACCCATATTCCTTGAAGTCTACTGCTTTGATAAACATTCAATAGTTTACCGCATTTAACCACGTAATATTTTAATTAAAACTCTATTAGCTGCATAATTTCAACCATTTGCTGTGCTTTATTGCCAGTAAAATGTGTGTTCCACGAGTAATTTATAGAAAGCATTGCATTACCGTTTAAAAGCTTTGGATTTTGCAGTTGTTTTTTTCACAAGCGTCTTTTAAAAAAAAGCATAAGGGAGGGATTTAGTAGCTATGGAAACAACTCAGCCCAACACTATGGGAACTCCACAGACTCCAAAAGCATTTGGTACATTTATTACAAATGTTAGTGAAGCTCTTGTTATGGATTCAGAAAGATCAATTTGTACCTAACATCCAGACTGTGGTTCAGTGTGATTGTTGCTGAGATGATGATCAGGAAATTCACTGTTACCATTCCTACAGACCTTGGGGCATAGAATCCAGTTTTGTAGGTGTTTTGGATGGACAACAGGTCATATCATATTATTAACATCTGCTGTCTTGAGACTGAAGTAGTATAGCGGAAAATAGACTGCCTTTTTTTTTATTTGTCCAAAACATTGGCCTTGAGTCATACTGTAATCATTCCATGAGGGACGAGAGAGGTTCTTGCCTTCATGTCTCTCGTAGGAGATGTTTAAACATTTCATTTTGCTTGAGTTCTTAACCATGCTTGAATGATACTCGACGTATATTAGAATAATAATATATAGTAAATAATCCTTGCATTTGATACAGCGCCTTATCATGTCTTTGAGACCTCTCAAAGTGCTTTACAGAATATACTGTAAATTGAATTGACTACATTTTGTGGGGGAAATGCAGCAGCCAATTGCGCACACAGTGTCCACAAACAGTCGTGGATTGAGTACCCAAATTATTATTATTTTGAAAGGATTATTACCTCCCGTAAAGCGATCCGCCAATTGACTAACAAGCTGGTTGCTGTTTACTGCTGGGTAAACAGAGGCGTGTGTGTGGAAATGTGCCTAAGGTTTCGCCCTGCACCGAATTAGAGCTTTATGTTCAGCAATATCTGATAGTTTAATAATTATGGCATTATTCAATCAGATTTAAACGCAATTTTGGATATAATCGGAAGTGAATCTGAGTCAATAACTATGTACTTTTGGATAGCTGACTCACTGTCAATTACAACACAATCGCTACAGCTTACAGACATCTTCCCAATATGAAAGGCGCTATATCAAATGCAAGGACTATTATTGTAACTGTGGATTTAACTAAGATCAAACAAATGGAAATGATTGATTTATGTAAGTATGATCATCAATTCTTTGTAGCATCCAGTCTCCTTGTTTTGCTTGGCCAAGATCAGGAATTGGAGAGCATGTCTACATCCTATCACTCTGTATTCTATCAAAATGATGTACCAAACCGGTCCACTCATATTTATATACAACAATGGTAAAAGTGTTACAAAATGTGTTGGAAGAGGATTTCAAGCCTAGCGCTAAAATGCCTTTCAGAAGACTGGTGCTGAGTATCCCAAATTCTCCTCATTGCAATATGAGATTGCCGAACTAATTTGAGTCTTGTCAATCAAATCAGTGGGGTTCCTGGTGCTTTACATACTAAGTTGCAAAATTCTTTTCATCCAGACTCAAATCCAGATTGAGCTCTTCATGGTGGCACACAGTCGTCCTTTAGTTCCATAAAGTGGCACCAAATTTGAATAGAACTGTAACATATTGTCAAAGAATTCTCAAAAAGAAGGCCCATGTCTTAACGGTTGTGGCCGAGACATAGATAACAAGATAAACTATGTTAATATTTTATAAAATCATAGAAGACAGAAACAGATCATTCCTTCAGGGTCCCCAGATGCCACATGACCCATTTTGCACAAGAAAATTGATAATGACCTGCCCACAGAGCCAATTAATGAAAACATCAGCTTAAAATTGTTGACAAAAATGTTCTCCATTGATATCCCTAGTCTCTGCTTTACAGTGAATGCATCTCTAGAGTTTCTCCATTATTTGAGCATGCTTTGTGCGCAATAGAAGTGATTATGATTTGCTTTGGACATAATTAACAATGCACAAGCGTGTTCCTCTCTATAGAGTGAACCTCTGATGCATCAGTTTATTTTTGCTGTGTTTTTTTTTAA
Source organism: Callorhinchus milii (assembly GCF_018977255.1). Taxonomy (NCBI): domain Eukaryota; kingdom Metazoa; phylum Chordata; class Chondrichthyes; order Chimaeriformes; family Callorhinchidae; genus Callorhinchus; species Callorhinchus milii. The sequence goes on from NW_024704746.1 coordinate 20,491,505, forward strand.
AAAAACAAGCCTATCCAATGAAATCCAGGAATTTTCTCACAGGCTGTTTAAGGGCTGGATCAAGCTAGTTCTCCTGAAGAGGTTGCAAAGGCAATTCCCAATCAAGCTATGGAATTCAGTCATAAATTGTCCTCAATTTGTTGCTTCAAAAGATATAGCATTTACATTGATTGAGAATCTCCATTCGACAACTTGAACGAAAACATGAAGCTTCAATGTTCACAAAATTGCAAAATGCTGGGTGCAGAAAGAAGTCCTAAGGAGGGAGATCCAGGAAGAGGATTTGGGAACATTGAATTGAATTGACATACATTGGGGAAGACTTGAGTTGTGGAGGAGGACCAGGCAACATGGAGCTTTCAGAAAAGTTAAGAAAATCCTTGAGTTGATTTATCATTCTTCGTAATCCAACCGGTCTAACTTGGCTGCCGATGTAATACAAAGCCTATCACACTTGTCCCATGTTCAGCCTGAAAATATTGCACTTATATTGTTTGGTTGAGCACAAAGTAAATTCTGTCTTGAATGTTTCATGACCAGTTATTTATTATTTCCATTTAAATGACACAAAAAATATCCAAACAAGAGAATCATTTTCAGAAAGTGGTGGTCAGGTTGCAAATTTGTTTTGTAAACATGTTTTTGTTTTGTAAATATTCAACATTGTATCAATTGTATTACAGACATTATATCCATGTTGCGAAACTAAAGTGTGCAATGCTGTATAATAATAATAATCCTTGCATTTGATATAGCGCTTTTCACGTCGGGAGGACGTCCCAAAGCGCTTCACAGAACACACCGTAAAGTGAATTGACTGTATATTTGTGGGCGACTGCGGCAGCCAATTGCGCACAGCAATGTCCCACAAACAGTCGAAGATTGAAAATGACCAATTTATTATTGTTTTGGGTTTTTGGAGGGATTATTATTAGGCTCTGAGTGGAGTAAGGAAACTTGCCCAAGGTTTCGCCCTCTGCCTGGAATTGAACCCAGGTCTCTCGCTTGCAAAGCGAGTGCTCTAACCACTGAGCTACAGGACTCCAAGACTTCCAGTATGTAATATTACAGGTCCCAGAATTTTGACCATTAATATGAAATTGCTGGCAGCTCATATATGTTCATCGTGACCACCTGATGAAAGTGTTTGCAGATATATTATTATCTGAGCTGTTGAGTCCACCTTACCCTCCAGCTATCATCATCATCATCATAATAATACTCCCTGCATTTAACGTAAGCACCTTTTGCGTTCGGGGAAGACGTCTCAAGAGCGCCTCTTCCAGAGGGGGCGCGGTTCCCTTTCCTCCCTGAACCGTTGGTGGCCAGGACGTTCAGACGCGGCCAACTTGGCGGGACTGCGGGTGGCAACGATGAATCGAGTACTCGAATACGAAACAAAAAGAAAGTCTGTAAAGAGGCCGCACGGTAGCATTTCGGTCAGCGAGCAAAAGAGCTGCACTGTGCACTGTGCAAACGTTTGCAACACTTTTATTAGTAGGTGACCTGAGTTCAATTCCAGGCAGAGGGCGAAACCTTGGGCAAGTTTCCTTACTCCACACAGAGCCTAATAATAATCCCTCCAAAACCCAAAACAATAATAAAAATTGGTCATTTTCAATCTACGACTGTTTGTGGGACATTGCTGTGCGCAATTGGCTGCCGCGTTCGCCCACAAATATACAGTCAATTCACTTTACAGTGTGTTCTGTGAAGCGCTTTGGGACGTCCTCCCGACGTGAAAAGCGCTATATCAAATGCAAGGATTATTATTATTATTATTATTATTATAGGTGGTGGGTGGGGTTGGGGGGGGTGTTGCATGTATACTTTTTCTCGAGCAGCAACACATTGCCTACTGCTTCTCACTCACTCACTCACTCACTCATCCATCACTCACTCACTCACTCATCCATCACTCACTCACTCATCACTCACTCATCCATCACTCACTCACTCACTCATCACTCACTCACTCATCCATCACTCACTCCCTGCCCATGGGGGTGGCCTGTGCGCCTGCGCGCCTCGGGTCCCAGCCTTTCCGGGGTGGGGGGGGGGGGGAGAGAGAGAACACCCGAGCGCTGCCCCGAAGTCAGGGTCGGGCGCTTTCCGAAGATTGCCGAGCGGGGGCGGTCCGGCGTTCGGCTGTGCGTTCGGCTGTGCCGACGACCGCGGTGGGAGCGCGAGAGAGTGGAGTGGAGTGGAGAGTGAGAGCGCGGGCGCGCGCGCGCGAGAGAGAGAGACACACAGAGAGAGAGAGAGAGAGTCCGTGGAAAGTGTGTTAAGTGGCTGTGGCTCAGAGTACGAGAGGCGGTAGACTGGTGCGGGCGGTGAGAGGCGTCAGCGCGCGCCGATTGAGATTGACGGACGGACGGACTGACAGAGACAGAGAGAGAGAGAGAGAGAGAGACAGAAAGAAAAAGAAAAAAGAAAGAAAGGAAGGAAGGTGAGGTGAGGAGGGAGAGAGAGAGAGAGAGAGAGGGGGAACGAACCCCTCAACCACCACCACCACCACCACCAGCAGCAGCAGCAGCTTTATTGATTAAAATACAAACGAATTTTTTTTCCCCCCCCCACAAAAAAAAAAGAAGCAGCTCCGAGAAAGCGGTAGAGTTGCTGTGGAAGGGGGTGTTTTTTTTTCAGGGAGTGGGGGGGGAGGAGGGGGCGGCGAAAGCTCGTCCCTGTTTCTTGTGTCCTGTTCGGCGTGAGGGGAGCGAGAGGTGATCTTGGACGGGACCGGGTTTGACCGTTGGGTTTTGACCGTTGGGTTTTGCCCCCCACAACCCCCCCCCCCACAACCCCCCACCACCAACCACCACCTCCTCCTCACTCGGGTTCGCTCCCGGGGGTTTGGGATCGAGGGCATCGTCGGAGCACAGGGAGAGCACAAGGACCCCCCCCCCCCCCCCCTCCCACCCCCCTCCCGGAGCCGGACATTATGCATCGAGCTGAGGGAGACCTGAGGCGGCCGAGCGCGGTGAGTACGGACACGATCCACCGGTTTATTTCGTGAAGATGAAACGATTACTTATTTATTTATTTATTTGGCTTCTCCCCCACCCGACCCCCCCCCCCCCCCCCACACACTCTCTCTCTCTCTCGCTCTGTGCGAAGAGTTTTAATTGAGTTTCCAGTCGTTTTTTTTTCTCCCTCTCTCCAAGGCAATCCCCCCCCCACACACACCCACACACCCCCCCCCCCCACCCCGGGCGGTTTGTACCTCACTTTGTCTCGGACTCTCTCTCTCTCTCTCTCTCTCCGGCTTTTTGCCGCTGTCGAAAACCAAATCAAACCCCTCCGATCGTGTGTTGCTTTGGAAGAAAATTTGTTTGGATTTGTTTTGTTTTGAATGAATGATTCCCCCCCCCCACACACACAGGATATCTCCCCCCCCCCACACAGAGTATATCCCCCCCACACACACACACAGATTAGATCTCCCCCCCACACACACACACACAGAGTAGATCTCCCCCCCCCACACACACACACAGAGTAGATCTCCCCCCCACACACACACAGAGTAGATCTCCCCCCCCACACACACAGAGTAGATCTCCCCCCCACACACACAGAGTAGATCTCCCCCCCCACACACACACAGAGTAGATCTCCCCCCCCACACACACACAGAGTAGATCTCCCCCCCACACACACACACAGAGTAGATCTCCGCCCCCACACACACACACACAGAGTAGATCCCCCCCACACAGAGTAGATCTCCCCCCCCACACACACAGAGTAGATCTCCCCCACACACACACAGAGTAGATCTCCCCCCCACACACACAGAGTAGATCTCCCCCCACACACCCACACAGAGTAGATCTCCGCCCCCCCACACACACACATAGTAGATCTCCCCCCCACACACACAGAGTAGATCTCCCCCCCACACACAGAGTAGATCTCCCACACACACACACCGAGAGTAGATCTCCCCCCCCACAACACACAGAGAAGATCTCCCCCCCCCACACACAGAGAAGATCTCCCCCCCCACACACAGAGAAGATCTCCCCCCCCACACACAGAGAAGATCTCCCCCCACACACAGAGAAGATCTCCCCCCCCCCCCACACACACACACACAGAGTAGATCTTCAGAGTATATCTAAAGAAAAACCCAAACATTGTTATTGATTTATTATTATTTAGAGAGGTGGTGGGGGGGGTTGTGGGGGGTCTTTTATGTGTCAGTTTCTGGCGTCTGGAAGAAAACAAAAGCAGAATAAATCACATCTCCGCCCCCCCCCCAAAAGAAAAACTCCGCCGCCTGTTGAAAGCTCCAGGTTTATCGGCGATTTGGAAATCCGACCGAATAACATATATATATATATTAAAAAAAACTTAAATCCACCACCACCACAAAAAACAAAGAGTCGTCGAGATCAGAGTGGGTCTGAAAGAGATCCAGACTTTCTGTCTTGGGACGGGTTGGGTTTGAAGATCTCTCGTGGTGTTTGTGTGTGTATTATATGGGGGGGGGTGTGGGGGGGGGGGGGGGTTTCTTGTTTAAAACGACTGAGGTTAACAACTTGAAATGGTCCGTTTAAACGACCTGCTCTTGTTCTTTTGGCCGCGTGAATGGGGAGCGGGTTTTCAGCTGATGGGCTCCTATCTTCATTTGCAGATTGTATTTGTTTTTGTTTCGTAAATGGCGTTTTTTTGTTGTTTGCCAAATTGTGATCGGTTTCAAGCGAATTCACATTGGTTACTTACTGTCGCCAGAGAGTCGGGGTGGGTGGTGGTGGGGGGGGACATTGGGGCCAGGGCTATTTCATTTAGTTGGGATTTTCTTGCTCCTTCCTTTGGAAATCCCTTGGAGTGAGGAGACGATTTATTTGCATTCCGCAGTCTTTTTATTTAAGAAGTGGATTTTTTTTTACCCCCACAACCAACCACAACCCCCCCCCCCCCCCAAAAAAAAAAACAAGCCAATGAAGACACACAGATCCGAGAGAATTGCGAATTATTTTATTCCTTTTTATCGTGGTTTTTTTAATTTGTCGTCCCGATTTTTCAGGATTTCCTTTCGAGTTTTATTAATGGAGAGACAAGAGGCTGGAACACACTGCTTATATGTTAGATTTTTTTTCAAAGAAAATAATGATCGGGATTTATATGTATTTACAAACAACTTGTAACTTTGTTTCATTGGGGTATATTGTGGATTTCTTGGATTAGTAAACAATCCAGATTTAGAAGCAGATCCAGTCTTTTAAAACTGATTATTGATCTAACCAGAGACGGTTTTTTTTCCCCCCTTTCGTGCTTTATGGCTTTATTTTTTTTAAAAAAAACAAATTATCGCTAAGATTCCCGGTCTGGGAATCTTTCCTTTTAAGTTTCCGTGGTTTCCCCCCACCCCCCCCCCCCTCCAAATGCCTTTTTCTTTAGGGTTCTCTTCATCTGGTTTCCTTCCCTCTTCGAGGTGTGTTTTGTTTTCAAATGGTGGCGTCTGTTACTCGCTTGGGAGACCCCCAGAGATCGTGAGGGAGGGGGCCTGATGTGGGAGGCTGGTTGTGCAATCGGGGATCAATGCATCTGATCTGCTGGATTCACTCAATACTTCGGAACTTGATCGTTTGCAAGCTGGTGTCTTCCACACCACACCCCCCACACCCCCCCCCCCCCACCCCCAACCCAGTCCCAACGCTTACATTTAAAACGCATTTTATTATATTACGAACGCAGAGTATAGGTGGCGTTACGATACAGTTAAACATTTTATAAACGTATACCATTAAAGATACTGTGGTCATTATTTGATGCCTTTTCACAATTTTAAGTGCGTTCCGTATACTGTACGTGTACAGTAAAGTGCTGGAGATCACAAAAGTTAAACATTTACACCCATTAAATCTATTCGTTGAAGAGAAACCTGGTTTACAGTGTGCAACGCTGCTCTATGCTGGTGAATAACTGGGCTGAGGATTGATTTAGCTGAGTGTGGGAATGATCGGCTGGCTTTGGCTTGTAAGCTATTTGGCAGTAATGCCTCCACTCTTATGTTTGACCACATTTACTTTCAGTCATTTTAAGTCATTTTTTGCTCTTATTGTTTATTTTAGTTGTATAGCATACCGAAATGCTGAATAGCATGAAATTAATTATACTCGGTTAGTTTTTAGTAATGGAATTGCTTTCAAATATTAACAGGTCTAGGAAAAAAAAATCTTTTGAGTGTGTTGGGGACTGGATTTGTGAATGTTCTGAGGTAATACAGTAGAAGCTGTGAGGCCCATCATTTTCTATAATATGAGCCATTGGGCATATTGAGTTTACTTGTATGAAGCTTGTTAAATTCAGGAACAGTATCATATTTGACATGAGTTGAAAATGGAGCATCTCTTCAGTGTGTGATAGTATGTTTTTACCTTTGTACTACTGTAGGCTTAAATATATTTTAGTGATACAGCACCCATTACACATTTTAAAGATTAAGTGTACCATTGAAGATTAATATTTTGGACTTCATTGGTAATTTGGTTAAAAACTGCTTGCCTATATTGGAAGAATAAATAAACGTGGATGGAAGTATGACTTGTATTTCAACCATTGTGTTTCCTGAGTCCTTGGGGATTTTTGAAGTGATAAAATCATGTTTCCCCTGAATTCCTCTTTGAAAAAGATCTCTCCAACTTGTCATCTTTGTATATTCTGGTAAGATTGTCCATGAAAGGTAACCAACCTCATGAACAATGATTTCTCTGTTGTTACATTGACTGAAAATACTGTATCAACCCACCAACAAGATATGAATAATTTATTTTCTGTCTTTGAGCTGCAAAGAAATATTCCAAGCAACCATGTGTTTACCATCTCTTTGTACTATTCTTTTTAAAAAGGTTTCCAAGGTATATTATAATAATTATTGCATTTGATACCGTGCCTTCAAAATGTTTCAATGTGCTTCACAGGTTTTAATGTAAAGTTTGGTGACTTGTAGACCAACACGGCAGCTAATTTGAAGTGAATTACAAATTTTACAGATTTGCTGGTGAGGACACCAGAAGTAATTCAATTTTTTAAAAATAGTGCTATGGGTTGTTTAATGTCCACCTAAAAACAACAAATTGCATTTATATATAGTGCCTTTTACATTGTGAGGATGTCCCAAGGCACTGGAAAGTTGAGGTTTGTACCCGATCTGGGAGTTGAATTCAGGAAGGGTTAGGTCCGAGGGGACAACTGGAGTTGGGGTGGAGAAGATGACCGAAGGCATGGTCATTGACATAAAGGGCCTTGGTTTAACAGCTCATCCAAAGGATATTACAGTCGACAAAGTAGCATTTGTTCAGCACTGAATAGGAGTGTCAGCCTTGAGTATGATCTCAAATCTTGATGTGCAGCTTGAACTCACAATCTTCTGACTCTGATGCAAGCGTGCTACCAACTGAGCTAGGCTGACACCAAATGTTGTTCTTATCACCAACTTCTTTTGCACCAAAAGTGTTCTCATTCATTTTCAGGAATAACATTTCCATGTTATTAATGTGCTAAAAGCTGTTAATTTTAGGTGTTTTTTAAAAAAAATGCCTTCAGTGAACATTTTATATATCGTTCTACCTTTAGTGCTTCACAGGTGTCTGGCTCAGTGCCCAAAGTTTGAAGCAACCCAGCGTTGTTTGTCCTGCCTCAGTAAGAACTGTTGCAATCTCAATGGGTGAACCTGAGTACACAATCTCAAACTTGGCAAGTCTTGAATATAAATATGTTTTGAACCCATGTGGACATGTACAGACTAGCATGTTCTTATTCGGCATGTTATTATTGTAATTCTGTACAATATGCTCTTTGGAAATCATCTCCAGAATGACGCATTATGGAACAGCCAGCATCTTGTCTAACAGTGGTGGAAAAACAACATGCAAAATGGGAGATGCAATTTGCCTTACACAAATTGTTTAACTGGCTACCAGAGCTTAAGGTAATAAGGTTCAGGAGAATAAAATATAGTGGACTCCAGATACGAAATGGGTTGGGACAGATGAGCAGCACTTCTAACTAAGCTTCCTATAATACTGGAAATGGTTCATTGCCTGCAGAGTTCAGGCTGGAACAAAGTTGTAGTTCAGGATTTACTGCTTCTAAATTGCATATTTTTACATTTAATTGTTCTCTGCTTCTAAAATACATCTTTCTGCTGTCAAAAATTGCAAGCTTTAATGGCTTGTGAAACTCCACAAAATCGTTTTCCTGACTTCAGATTTCCTTCAGAATTCTTGTGTAGTGATTGAATAAAAACATGGGGTCAAAATGGGTGCATTACCTCTCAAAGGAACATTGTTTTCCCACCTATGTTGGATTGTTTTCACAATTGAATTCTCAAAACATGAAAGGTAAATTGATTTTAATCACTGCAGTGCCCTTCAATTGAGCCTCTGTGGAATATTGTATGTTACCAAGGGATTTTTTTGTGCTAAATTGGTTGTTTACCTGCCTGTAATTTCCTACATTTTGTCATTTTATAGTAAGAACTTTCAAGCTAGGAGGTAAAAGTTCCCAGTTTGTGTAAATACTGTGTATCCATTAAATGTATGCAGTACATGAGGACTAACATATGAAAAATAGAAGTGTACTATAGTGCTTTTCATTGTTTTCTTTTGAGTAACTCAATGATAACGTGGAACAATTGTGGGCTCAACAATTAATGTATGTTTGCCCCTTGGGTGTGGAGAACATCTACTTGATGGTTGTATACATGTCCGACTATAGTATGTGCTCCCTGAAGAGTTGAAAGAGCGGTAGTGGTGAATAGCTGCGTAGCCAATTGAGGTATTTGGAGGAGCTGTAGAAAGCTCACTATATTTGTGTGACTGACCCTGATGGATTGCATCAGTGCCAGGGGTCACTGTGGACTGGTGTTGTTCACTTATTGTCACTCCATGTTATGCCGCAGAACTGTCGTTGACATGATTGTTAACCAATTATACCTGTACTGTTCCATGGCACACTGCTGCTACATTGAACTGCTATATGACTCTGACTCAACTTCAACAAGGTCCATTTTATCCATGATTTCTGTTTATGGATAAGGTCTTGAGACGGTCTTTGAAGGAGATGGGATAGGATGAGGTGAAGGGACTTCAAAAGTTAGGACAAGGATCTTAAACTCAATCCTCTGGAGGATGGGGAGCAAATAAAGCCTGACGAGGTTTGACTCATAGAGCTTGGTGCAGGAGAGGACATGAAATATGCATGTATGTCCTGTTGACCCAGTGCACAAGCATGCACTATTATTTCAGTACTTGAAGTCTTTCAGTTCTTTGCACCTCCAGATAGGTCTTCCAGGTGGTGAGGACAATGCTGTTGCTGTTTGATCCACATTGCTATATTAGGTGGCTATTTACTTAACATTCTCACCAAAAATATCATGACTCATAATAAATTATCTTTCAATTTTTTTTCTTGAATTAGAAATCCTACAGTTGTTTTTGTGGATTATTTAATTTTGAAGTGTTCAGTTGGTTTGTTGCTGCTCAACAATATTTAGCAATGCTGGGTGCTGATGCGATTTTGCAAAAAAAATTAAATGTTTATAATAAAAGGCATTGCCAATGCCATCTATTCTGGATACAAAAGTCTTATTTGAAGCTGTTAGTGATAGTATCTCTGACTCATTGCTCCTGTATAATATTCTGAGCTGTAGGGGAGAGATTTGCAAGGATACTTTTTTTAATAAAATCTAATCAGCATAAAGAATAAGAGCAGAATACAGTTCATTTGTGTAATTCTTTCCACTCTGGGACAAGCTGTAATTAGCAGGCCATTTCTCACCACTGTCTCTTGCTATGAAGAAATTGTAAGCATTACATCAAGGATTTTATGATCAAAACATTGGAAACAAGGCTAGTATTAAGCACTTTGAGTGTTCATCTATGGTTTGCATCATTAGTTATTAACAGCTACACATTTAAAATTTACCACAATTTATAACAGAAGATGTACCTACTGGATTTGTGGATTTTTATTTCTCTCTGTGTGTCCTTTTAGTGTTTTAGTATGGACTGGAGGGAATTGGAAGAAAACCCAGTTGCAGTGTTTCAAGCCGCTTATTGCACATTTTAACAAAGAGTTTAGAATGTTGCTGGCAAAACTACATGCCAACGAGGATTGCGTTTGGTCACTGCAAGTGAGACAATCTTAAACAGGTGGTTGATCTTGTATTGTTTTCAGTTGGTGCTGGCGGCTGTAATTTTGAAGCCAGCAACTGTGAAGTCTGCTTTTTCCTAACCTTTTCTATACGCGGGCAACCTGATGTACTGCCATTCAGTTTCTATTGATTTGAAAAGGTCACTGGGTAAATGCATCATGTTGGTGTGACTCTTCTCAGCTACTTTGTAAACTGACTGGAGTTGTAGGCTGTAGTAGTCTGCGCATCCATTTGAGTGTGAATCTGTGGATCCACCATTGCTCCACATCATTGGATTGATTATAATTGTGGCTCCTTATATAACAACATGAAGTTTGGAAGAAGAAATGTCCATTTTATCAAGTAAACTCCCTCTACAATTAAGTCTAAACCTACCATATCATGAATCTTGTCTCATCCCCACCTACCAGGGGAAGCATTGGCAGACACACTCACTCTAAAGCTCAAAATCAATATCCTTCCATACCTACAATTCAAACCTGGTATTTATCCAGTTCTTCTTTTCTGGAATTAATTGATTCTGCTTTTGTTGGGAGACTGTTGCACAAATCAACTACCTATCTGCCTATAACCTGTTTAGATGAACAATGCTAGTTTCCCCCTATAATTTACTCAGATGTTAAACTACCTGGTCCATAATTTCCAGATTGTGGTTTGATCCTTTGAATATTATAAAACATTTTGCTATCCTCCGGTCCTCGGATACAGCTCTTAATACTCTCTTAAACATATTACCAGCCATCTCTTCCATTTCTCTTGCATTTCTTTGAGAATCCTAGGGATTCTCCTAGGATCCTAGAATCCTAACCCATATCTCTCAACCGCACCTTCAGTCACCCTCCTAACCCTACCCTCCCTGCATCTCTCCTGATCCTAACCCCAGCTTGGTTGATATCCCTGACTGTCCAGCAATTTGGGACATGTTCCCAACATGAAAGGCTCCACACAAATGCAGCTTGTTGTTATCTGGCTTGCCTTTTAAACCTTCAGTTCTCTGTTTATGTAGATTCCTGATCTACACCTAGATCTAGAATTTTACCGTATCCTCCTACACTGTAGGAGCTACAGTATTTATTTGTGTAAATTGACATATAAATTTGAATGTCTTGCATCTTGACCTAAATACACAAGTTTTCATCACACTACTCCAGGAGGTGTTGTGTAGCAATAGCATTAGAGCAGAATATGGGGATAATTCAAGGAGCTAATGGCTTAGATGAAGTTTGTTTGGCTTAGAAGATGAATCCACTTGCTATGATGCTCAGGCCTCAAATAATTTATCCTGCTGCTGCTTCTTGAAATTCACCCTTTACTTCCTGCCCCAACAGCTTTGCTGGTCTCCTTAGTTGTTATTTCTTCTATTTTCTTATTTTCCCCTTTTATATATTTATTCTTCTATTGCCACTGTTTCTATCACAGTTTTGGTATTCAATGGCACAATGCTTAGTTTTTGTTGTTTCTAATCTAGGGCATTCATCATTAATTTATTTACATATTGATACAACTTCCAAAAATATGCATGACTTTATAAAAGTCATTTTGATGAGGAAGTTCAGGAATGTGATTCTCCACTATTTTTAAGAGAATTTTTAAAATTTCAGCTCAGTTGGGTGCTTTTCTTTCCTTTATCCCTCTTTGAATGGAGGGGAAAAGCTGGTTTACTCTGTACCACCACAAAGAGCTGGATTCAAAATGTTGACCTCCAAATACATTAGTTTGAACTTTGAAAGATTTTAATCATTAATTGAATGTTTTTGTTTAAAACCTTCAAACTGTAGAAAATGCCACAACATGAGACATTTTTATCTTTGCATTGTGTCTAAAGGACTGTAACTTGAATGCCTGTTCCAGCCTATGAAAGGTGAACAGCAGGAGAGATCCCACATGATTCTTTTCCAAGTACCATGTGCCCATCTGTGAATATGTTGTGCTTAGTTCTTGCCCTGGTTGTTAAATAACAAATCAGATGCTTTAAAAAAAACTTTAAAAAGTAACTTTCTTCCTGGATTCCTTTAGCAAATGATTCTGCTCATTGTTGTTTGGCGTTTCCTCTCTGTGGTGCAATGAATTCTGTAACTCGCATCGTAAGTTAGTACTGTACTTTTCTGAAAGCATTCAGACTAATATGTAGGTTATTGCTGTCCAGATTGCACTTTTCTGTAACCTAAATATAGGCTTATTTAAGTGAAGAGGTTAAAGAGCTAATTAAATTCTAATGAATATGAAGGTAACCCAGCTTAAATATCTATGGATTCTATTGGCAGTAGTTTTGATATTTACAGCTGGAACACAAGTGCTTTCTTTCTCTCTACAAAACAAAGGTTAAGTAAAATTCCTTTTTAAATAAAAAATGGACATGAGTTTAATTGTGGAATAGTTAATGCATGTTACCAGATTTTCATTTGCAACTAAATTTCCCCCTGTTGGGTATGGAAAAGAAAATGGATACCCTTAAATTTAATTGCAGGGTAGCTGTTTCAGATGAAAAAGCATGGTTAGAAAGCATTAATTCGAAAATTCTACTTCTTCATTTAGGGAAGCACCGAGTACATGTAGGAAAGGAATACAACTTCTAGGTAGTCAATGGTATTCAAGGGATAAATATGGGAACACATGACATTGAGCGCATAGATTATATACATTGCACACCTTAAATACACTTTATAATGGAAATTATTTTATAATGTGCCATTCATAATTTGCGCCTTAGAATGTGCCCGTTCTACAGCAGCAACTAAAATTGGTGTCTCAGTCAGTAAATGCCACTATTGTGGCACTGAATTAAACAGATCAGGAAAGTCCTTGGTTTGATCCCTGGACTGTGCTGTGTTAGCAGTTTGCATTGGAAACAGTGGAACGAACAGACACTACAATTGCTCTCTCTGGGCAAGTTGGTCAAGTGGAAAATCTGCTGGAGTTCCTCCTCCTGATGCTATCCAGTGAACCCTGCTGAAAGAGACACGTTTACGTATATCAAGTGAGGTCACCTGCGATCTAAGGTCTTCCATGGTTGAATAACTTGCAGTACTAACTAACCGGCTTAGGTTCACATTTAAAGAATTGACACCTGACAAGATATCTCAATGCTTCTGGTGCCTTTGGAAACTTTAGAAATATAGTCCAGGATGTAACAATGTCTTCAAGGGCAGAAAGAAGACAAATAATAATCAATTTATTGGAATGGTTGTTTATAAAGCTAGTGGTTTACATTGTTTTTAGTTTTCAAAATATGTATAATAACTCACCTTTATTATTCGATGCTTCATTGACGTGGGGCAGGAGAGCCCTCAATCTTCTGCTAATATTTAGAATCAAGACAGCCTTTTTGAGAACCAATGGCCAAATTAACTTTTGCGAGGGCGGAGAATGTAGACCAGGGCAAGCGATGGGATAACTGAACTAGGAAGAAGCTTTGAAGCTGATTTTATTTTAAAGCTTTGTATAACGAATGAAGTCCCGAAGTCTGTGGCTGTTTATCTTGCCAACCGTGAATGACACTTTGTGACATTGTTGGCTTTGCAGGCATGCATACAGCCTTTACTCTTTAAACTGAAACTAGCTCAATTCACTTGTTCAGAAGTCTGCCGCTGGTGACTCAGATTTATAACCTAAATTTGAATTTTAATACAGTTCTTATTCGAGGTGTAGGAATGGTTTGGAAAATTGTGCTTTTCCCTGGGACAGCTATCATAAATCTGACCCTCTGCTTGGACTGCACAATCAAACAGGCAATTATTTTGACCTGTGTTCTCATTTAGACCACAATAAATGTACCTGAATTAACATGTACCCTGCGAATCAGCAGTTACAGGGATGCAATAAGCAATACAACTTACAAGTATGTATGGGGAATGAGGTAATGCTATAAATATTTAAGTAGTGCACCTTCTTAATACCATTTATCGAAATGTATATCAGGCATTTATTTTGTGTGCATGTTTCTCATTTCCTGCTATGGACTAGTGTGTGTGTGAGAGAGAAAAGCAGGGTAAAGTGTTACCAGGAAATGTTTGTGAAATATTAATACTGTAGTCGAATTGCATGGGCTGGAGATGGAATTTTCAATGCTAAAACTACCTTTGGGAAATACTACATTAAAAAACAGCAGGTTGAGGATGTCAAGTGGTTCCTCTGACCTTTTTAAAGCTACAATGTACTAGTGGAAAGCTATCTTGATTTTTCGAGCTAGGTATTGTATAGCTATGTAATCAAATATAGAATCTAAGAAACAAACTACCTGTGTGATATAGTTTGAAAATTGTTTACTCCATATACTGCATTCTATATTCAGTAAATTTTAAATTTTGTTAGATTTGTTTGTTTGTCAGATTCGGAGAAGCAAGAAACCAATGTGGAGTGGTATTCCAGGGTAAACTTTGATCTATATTCTCAAAACTGTAAGTGATTTTAGTGAGCTAAACACTGGCCTATTTCATCAGTTTTCGTGTTTGGTGCAAATACTTTGTAAAAATACATATGTGCCATACCCATCATCCATTACTTTGAGGAGAATATTTATATTCAGAGAAATAATTAAATTTAATAATTTCACATCATATTTAAACATTAATTTATTGAATATGTACATGATGTTCCATCACAGCAGGAGAAGTTAATTTACTCAGTATTCTTCAGAAAGTGGAGTATAGTGGTGAGCACACTCACCTCACAAGCGAGAGGACCCCAGTTTGATTCCTGGGCGGAGAGAAAACTTAGGCAAGTTTCTCGACTCCGCACATCTCTGTTTACTTGGCAGTCAGTAGCAACCCGATTGTTGGACGATTAGTGAATCACGGGGATAATAATCTCTCCCAATAATTTTGTTAAATTTGTTCACTCAATCCACGATTGTTTGTGGGACACTTTTGTGCGCAATTGGCTGCCGCGTTTTACCCACAAAATTCACTTTACAATATATTCTGTGAAGCCTTTTGAGATGTCTCATCGACATGATAAGGCGCTATATCAAATACAAAGATTATTATTCTCTTTATGCAAGTAATGTATGATATTGTATGCAAAAGTGATATTTTGTATTTTCTGTTCACTTCTGCATAACTAGTCATTTCAGAAGTATTTGATGAAGAGGAATTGTAGCATTCTGTGCTGGCAAGGGAAACTTTTTGGGACCTTTTGGACTCGAGTGTAAATTTAATGCAATTTAAGAAATTATTGTTAATAACCTTACTGCCTTTTAGGAAAGCTTCCATCTTCATAGAAAACGTCAATGGAAGAATGTTTTTGTGCACTAGTGCAAAATGAACTGCTTTAACCACTTGGTGAGAAGATAGTATGCTATGGAGTCCTGTAGCTCAGTGGTTAGAGCACTCGCCTTGCAAGCGAAACACCTGGGTTCAATTCCAGGTAGGGCAAAACATTGGGCAAGTTTCCTTACTTCACACGCCTAATAATAATCCCTCCGAAAAAAAATAATAAAACAGTCATTTTCAATTCACAACTGTTTGTGGGACGCTGCTGTGCGCAATTGGCTGCTGAGTTTCGCCCACAGATATAGTCAATTTACTTTACAGCATATTCTGTGAAGCGCTTTGAGGCGTCTAGAAGACGTGAAAAGCGCTATATCAAATGCAAGGATTATTATTATAATAAGATTGGTGGATTAAGTTCTTGCTTGGGTTTCCTCATTGGTCAAGGTTGATACTATTTCTGCCCAACATGCTCATTTTGTGATGGATGAGTGGTAGGGAATGCTCTGATTTGAGAAAATCATATGGATAGTGGTGCTTTTTAGCTTTTTTTGTTATGCCTAGTTAATGTTAGGACCTTTAAGATTATTGTGCTGTCATACTAAGCGAGTTTTACAGCAACTGCCTGGAACACTTGTCACATTTCTGTTGTCATATTACAGTCTTGATTTATCTACTCAAGGTAAGTGCTTAAGTGCTGCAGTGCTTAAAGCTAGCCTGGAGGTACAACTCCTGTAATCATGGTCAATGTTTGGTACTATGTTATGTTTTTTCAGTGACAGAATTGACCAAATAAAATACAAACCGTAGACAGAATCTTCTTTCCCCATTCTTTCTTCAGTGCACATGGTTCTCTCTCAAACACTCACTTTTATTTCCCCATCAGATGAACTCAACAAAAGCTGGAAACAAGCCTTTTCAGTCATTTTAATTAGTATGAAGCAATGAAAAGCGTTGAGGAATGGAGTTGACGTGTAAACAGACATCATAACAATAGCCTGACCCTGACCTAATGTGATTTGTATTTTACTTTATTTGACAATGGTTTACACTAAGTTGTATTATTTTTGGTGTTTTCATACGTTTCCTAATTTTGCAGACCTTATTATTCCCACTTTGGAATCAAAAACAGAAGCAGAAGGTCTTCTTCAAAATGAGGCATAACTGGAGGTGGGTTGGGCGGGTAGGAGAACAACAACAAAAAATTACATTTGTAAATTGTGTTTCACTTCCAGAGGACGTCCCAGGGTGCTGAACAGTCACATTATCTCTCCTCCCTGCCCTCCACCGCCGAGCTGGGGGTGGGGTGCAGGGAGGAGAGATGATGTGAAATTTCTAAAGGAACATTCTCTTTCCTCTCTACCTCTCTCTCTCTCCCCCCCCCCCCCCCTCCCCGCACCCATCAGAAGATCAAAGTTCGTAATTGCATGTGAAGTTGAATTTAAATTAAAGCATGAGGGAAACTAGAATAAATAATTCACTATTGAAGTGCCAAGTAATAGGAAGAAGTATGCATTTTGATGCATCTTAATTGGATTTAGCAATAGGCTTCCAAGATTTTTTTTCCAGCTAATTCAGTGTTTTTCATGGAGAAACTGAAAGGAAACAGAACAGAAAAATGACAGAAATGATGTTGGACTTAAAAGGAAGAGTCCACACTGTCTCTTTCCTGACTTTCTCAATTTTCTGGGATGTGCATCATTGGGTAACTTATAAAATAATGCCATAGACTCATCAGGCTGTTTGGGAATTACTTGCTCCAATTCTTATTATTGGAATTTCCACAATTTTAATTTTTCCTACTAGCAGATACAGCTGGACTTTATACTGAAGTTTTCAATTGTGGGGGGATGGGAGGGTGTGGTTGGATGGAGGTCCAAATCTTGACTTCTAGAGAACCTCCTCTGAACTTGCCTTAAAACATTTAGGAATGTGCTGAATTGGGTTTGGCTATTGTTCAGAGGTCTGCAGTTCAGCCACATTCCTTGAGGCTTTTCATTACTTTATACTAATTAAAATAACTTTTTTTAAAAACACTTGTTTCCAGCTTTTGTAGAGTTCACTGGTGGGGAAATAAAACTGGAAAAACGTTGCAGACAATATTGATGAGGTTGTAAAGTATTATTAACCTAAACTATCCAAACTACAAAAAATGAAGAACAGAAGTTGGGAAGTTGAACACATTGCATAAACTGTTTAATGAGGCTGTTGTAACCTTGTAAACTAGTTCTGCCAGCATAGCTACATTCTTGTGGTTGTCTTCTGATTACATGGTAAATAAGAAACCGCAAGCAAAAATCCTCAGATCACCAAGTGCAGGAAGAATGATGTGCATTTACAGGGGTGGAGATGTACAGACATAAAACATACAATCTATGCATACAATCTATGTTAGCGACATGAGGAAAAGTTTGCTGCTTCACCAATATTTTTATTAAATGAAATTGAAACTGAATTTAAGTGCAGAAGAATCCAAAGCTTCTGTTGCCTTATACTTCCAACATGCATTAGAATTGGAGCCAGGCCACTGAAATTAATAATAAATCAAAAACTGGATTAAATGGAGATAAAGGGCATTGCAGGACTTCTGACTCCCCTATTGTGGAACTGGCTGCTGGGATGGTTCACCTGCAAGCACAAAGAGAGCTCTTTGTGAGTTAGCCAAAGTAGAGGTATTGGAGAGAGATTAATTGAGATTGCTTGGGTTCTTGCTTTTAACCCACATTTACAGTACTTGGTATACCTGTAAAAGTTCTTTTGTGCTTCCAAAATTTAAGTCAGGACCTTGAAAACGCTGCATACATCTTTGCTCCACTCTTATTATGAAAGCTTCCTTCTAACCTTTACTTTGGGTAACCTGATCTGCCATGGGGGAGAGATGCATTTCCATAGCTACCTATTATTAATTCCCCAATGATCTATTTTGCTTGCTTCAGTGGACAGTTGGTTAAAGGTTATGACAAAATGGAAAATGAGGATATTCAGAACCTTGATTGTATTAGAAAGCTTTAAAACCATGATAAACTGTGTTCCTTGCTGTCGACTACCGTTGAGCCCCATTACAACAGTACAGTATTACACTTTGAGAGACATTGATTTGGGGAGGTTTTGAAGCCTTGTGTTATCTGGTTGTGAGTTGAAATGCGAAGATGTGCTGCAGACTACACATACATTTTTTTAGTGTTGTACAGAAAATGTTTTAAAAGGTTAGCTTCACATTTTGCAATTTTTAAAAGATTCTCATTGCATTGAAACCTCTAAAAAATTGTCTATTTTTAAAACCTATCCTAGATTTTGATGATTTGAAATTTGCATGGCCTAAAATAGTATCTAATATTATCCATAACAAAAATCAGGCGTGATATAAAGTAATTTAATTCTTGCTGGGGCATATATTGATTTTGTTTAGATCTAAGCTGAGGCCTAACGTGGAAAATATTGATGAAATCCTGTATTATTTCTAAGCTACTTATGCATCAATTATTTAAATTGTACAATTAAAATGATTTTTTTGCTTCAAAAAAAAGTTCATGTCGAGTATTATATGCTTTAAAATTGATTTGAATAGCATTAATTTAAATATAATAATAATATAATAGTACTTGCATTTGATATTGCACTTTTCACGTCTTCTCGAGGTCTCAAAGCATTTCACAGAACAGACTGTAAAGTGAATTGACTGTATATTTGTGGGCGAAACGCGGCAGCCAATTGCGCACAGCAGTGTCCCACAAACAGTCGTGGATTGAAAATGACCAATTTATTATTGTTTTGTTTTTGGAGGGATTATTATTAGGAGTGTAGAGTAAGGAAACTTGCCCAAGGTTTCGCCCTGTCTGGAGTTGAACCCAGGTGTCTCGCTTGCAAGGCGAGTGCTCTAACCACTGAGCTACAGGACTCCACAAACAGATTTAAAATGCTCATTTCCCCTTCCCTCATTCCCCTGGCTTGCATGCCCAGCCAGCAGCATGAAGAATTTAGAAACTTCCTCCCCAAAGTGAAAGGTGCTATATAAATGTGTATTGTATACCAAGAGCTGCATATTCCCCTTTAATGTCTTCATCTCAGTCTAAATTATGCCCATCTGAAGTGAAATAAATCAAGTGAAAGAAATCAAACTTAAACTTTCTATCAAAAATATAGTTTTGAGTTTATGGCAAGGTATCAAGGTTTCATTTTAGGTATCTGCTGACAATCGCAAACTGCTTGAGCTTCGTCTTATGGTTTATATCGCCGTGGTGCTCAATTTGAATTATTGCCATGCAACTCCTTGCCAACCGTCTTATTTTCCTGCGTGTTCAGCATTATTGTGTTTTCCTTTGGGGCCATTCAGTACTTTGATTATTACTGAAGTTTGACTGATTACAGAACATGCCAAGGTTACACACAACCTTACACTTATGGCACAGTGGCAATCAGCTCACTTAAGGGTGTAACAGTGTAATTTGCACATGACTACAAAAGACAGAAATCAGTTTTAAATATCTGAAAGATGTATTTTCTTTATTTTTCCCAGATCCATTAATTCTCCTCAGTTTGGAACTGAAATAGATGAACTCATACTCTGATATTTTATGCTATTGACCTGGAGCAATATTGAGCTCAAAAGCAGAACCTTAATTATCTAGCATCTCTCTTGCCATATTCAAGGGTTCTAATCTGTGTGCTGTAAAATGGATGTCTGAACTGTGAACGAAAATTAAGTTTATAATAATCCAAACTTTGGAAGATTAAGATTTATCATAAGATATTTGTTTAATTTTACTTAACACTGTTGCAGATGAAAGTAAATTGCTCTGGAGGAGAATTATTGGGAATTCTATGCTGTTATATACACTATTTTACAGTGTAACTCTATTACATTGCATTTTCAATAATAATGTCAAGTCAGACCCATCTGGTGTCACCTCTACAATTGGAGATTATAATAACCCTTGCATTTGATATAGCGCCTTATTATGTCATTGAGACATCTCAAAGCACTTCACATTGGATTGTCTGCGTATTTTGTAAACAAAACATGCTAGCCAGTTTGCGCACAGTAATGTCCCACAAACAGTCATAGAGTGAGTGACCAATTTTATTTGGGGGATTTGTTGATCAAGACACCAGGAGAAACTCCCTTCTCTTTTCGAATAGTGCCAAGAGATCCACCAGAACAGGTAGACGAGACATTGGTTTAACGTCTCATCCAAAGGATCGCACTTTTGACAATGCAACACAGCCCAGCACTGCATTGGAATGTCATCTTAGATGATGTGATTCCAAGTCCGAACGTGGGGCTGAAACCCACAAGCTTCTGACTCAATAGCGAGAGTGCTACCCAGACTGACAATCTATGTACAGAGGTATCTGATTTGTATGAAGTATGATTTTACTAGTGATCAATGGACACTATCTACAAAAAGTGGAGCCAGCATCACTTTCTGTGCACTGCACATTTGAGAAGTGAAGTCACTGACAACTTGGCTGTCAGTTATTTCTTCACATTTCACTTATAACGGGGCTGCTGAGACAATGGATCCATTAGGACAAGGTTTTACTGTATGATGTATCATCTAACCATTTCTATTGTTCTCATTTTTCAAGCCTTTTTATCTTCTGAAGCAAACTAAAAGGTTTAAAAACAATACCTGAAGTGGTGATTGGAGAGAGTGGGAAGAAACTGAGTTTCAAGACCAAAGTCAGGATCTAATAACTATTAATTCTGCACACAGATATGAATGCTGCAATATATGGGAAAAACATAAAACATTAGTGAATGAAGAGATATTGAGGGTTGAGAACTTGCTATTCCCACTTTTAAATGAAAATGTCTGGTAATGTATTTTTAAATTTAATGTGACGCTGCTGTGTCTTACAGGTCATTTTAAAGGGGAAGGAAATTCTACGATAGAAAGTACATTCTATGTTGGGAAGTACTTTTTGTAGAAAATATCTTCCCCCGTTTCTCCAAATATAGTGGAAATCAATTATAGTAAATGTTAAATTTCTCTTGTTATTTTACTTAAACAAAGTCAGATATTTTGAGTCTTTTTTTCTCCCCTCTCAGGAACCTCGGTGTCATAGGTTATTCACAAGCTCAATTCAATTTAATGGAAGTTGACATTTTGTATTAGCCTGGGGGGGAAATCACTATTGCTTCACATGTGGAAACCCCCTGTAACACATGTCAGCAAGTGTCAAAAATGAGATGTAAAATTGGAAATAAGATGCTTGACTTTTTTTATTGAGGAGAGTGGGGAATATTTTGTAGGAAAAGCACCCAATCTGTCGTGAACCTCACCACAGACTTTATTATCCTTTAAATGTACATGTGTTCTTGGGAACTCCATAATGCATTGCAGCTTGATTTATAATTTATGAATGATACTGCTGCAGTACATCCAAAGTGTAATGCTAATGTAGGCAATGAGGGAAATGAGCTCGCTATTATCAAACCTGTTGGGTCAAATAGTGATCAGGAAAACTACTAGAGAAATGACTAAGAGATGAAGAAGAATGGAGAACAAAAGCATTGACTTTATTTTTTTCCCCAAAATATCTTCAAGCAGTATACGCTTCAGTGCCTGAATAATTGTCTTGCTGTGAAGATGGCATTCCTACAAGGTGCTATAAAATTGTAACACTTTTATTCAGTTCTCTTTATCACAGAGGTGTTTGTTCTGGTCATATTTATAAGGATTGGTGTGTAAGTGTCTGTCTTTAATATACAACTTGTAAAATAGGCGTGTACACCTGGTGACACAGTAGCATATGGTAAGAAAATTCCAAGTTTTGAATAGAGTGCTTTGAGATGTCTCAATAACGTGATGCAAAGATTATTATTATGTTCTATATGCTATTTTAATTCCTTTCTAGAATAAGGCTGACTGATTATCAAAGGTAGTTATGTTTTGCTGCTTTTGGGCAGTATTGGTTTTGAACGCTAAAGAGCAGATGTATATGTTTATATTTTCTGAAATAATTCTACAATTTTGTACAGTGTAATTGGAGCAATTCTATCCGTTTGTATCGTGGGTAAACACATCCTTGAATACAACAATGAGGTTTAGATGGAAAACTGAGATCTATCTACAAGTTTCCAAGTGGGGATTGGATGTTTTAATTGTTTAATGCGCTTTGATTTGATTTGAATCTTCAAATTGTTTGATTTGAAACTTCACTAATTGGCTTTTAAATACTGTATAAACTTGTACTGATTTAAGAGCTGTAGATATCCTCATTTTAACTCAAGATGCAAAAAATGATTATTGTGGATTATTCACATGTGAATTATTATGTACAGTAATTTAGTGAATAATAGAAACCTTGTTCAAATATTCTAGCCATGTGGAATGTTTAATTAACAGGACAAATAAGTTCTCTGTTTTCCAAAAGTTGTTTGCCAATTTGTAAATCAACACTAAAGGAGTGTTCTGCTGTTTTGTTTTGTTCCACATTGCTTTCCAAATGTCACAGGTGAGAGAAAGGGACCATTGTTCTGTTTCGGGAAACGCCTCCCTCAGCAAAGTGATCTTTGCAAAACCTGTTTTGTGGGTTATTAGAATAGCCTGTGAAGTGATCTGAATTTCAGTGCAAATCTCTCTTCTGTTAGGCCTAAATGAAGTCAAAAATTAGGATTGATACCTGGTGTACATAGATGAGTAATGAATATGCTTTTGCCATATTTATGGTTCTTGCTACTAGAATTAAGATCTCTAATGTAATTCAACGTGCAGTATCATGTTCTGTGTAACATGTGAAAGTAGTTGCTTTCTTGTGCAGGATGCAGATACGCAACTACTTGGTGGGAAAAAAAGCAGTTTTTTACACAAACTGCATCTTAAAATTAATTACTGAATATTGAATTAGGTTCACAATGTTCTGTAATTCTTCACCTTTCTAAATCTGGTATTGCTGAGCTGTGTCAAATAATGTGCTGGTAATGCCACTGAGATTGAACAATCAGTGGAAAGGAGATTAAATCCTTTGACAGTTGATTAGTTCATTGTTTCTTAGAAGGCACCCAATTTTATTTTACAACAGAGATCTGGAGAAAGGTAGAAATTTGAGTAGAAAGATAGAAAGTTGTGCGTGCCCCCAAGGGAAGTAGACCTTTTCTTGGCAACACAATAGCTTTTCAACCCATTATTTTCCAATTGAATTATTGCTATGATGGTGGATGATAACTTTAACAGCAACATTTAATCCAACCAAAATTATTAGATTAGAATTGATTTCAATTTATGTTATAATTGTCTTGTTGAGAAGTTTCAGACACTTGGAGAAGAATGGAGATAAAGTTTTCCTTCTGTGCACTGCATATCAGAAAGCCAGAATTTTCTTCAACCTTTTAATAGATTCTTACTTGTAAAAGATGTTTTTCTCAGATAATGATATTTTGTGACTTTCAAATCCCCATGATTTTTTATTTCACCTGAAGAAAACAGCAATATGTAGTTTTCAATAGGAACTGTGTGCCATGCAATAAACTGATGTTTTAATATTTAATGTAACATAAATTGTAAAATTAATCATTTTATAATGACAGTTAAAATTGAAATACATTTATTTTTCAAATCTGCAGTTTAATACGTTGTGATGTCCTTATGAAACAGCTTTTGTGTTATGGACTCTTTCCTTAATACTTTCTGGAATTAGGTAAGCAGGATGCACCCCTCCAACAATCTAGCTCTGGGATTTCGATGTGTAGGTGGGATGCATGGAAATCTCAACTTAGTTGGGAAACTCTTAAGCATCGTGATGGGTTTCCACATTTTCCAAATACTGTGGCTTAAAGGATGCTGACAAATATTAATTAAGATACAGTAAAATCCTGATAACTTGATCCTGTCTTAATGTGTCTCTACCACTTAAGTCGTCATGCTGTCAATATCCCGGCTGCATTTATTTTATATGTATGACTAACGTGGTACCCTTGATAACTCGTTACTGAGCCCTTTTCTTTCAGAGTGACAAGTTATCAAGAGTTTAGCTCTGTAACAAATATTGCGTTTTGCTTTCCTCAAACTGGGGTACCAGAGTCTAAATAATTTTAGCGGTGGTGATGGTGAAGGGGTGGGGCCGGGGAGAATTGGAGGGAGGGGAAAAATAGAGGAAATTGTCGAATTTTACAGAAAAGCATAGGCATTTACAGAGATGAACTAGAGATAAGCGAGAGCTTTTACTGTATAGCTTATCTTTAGTTTTTATAGGTTTAAAGAAACAAATTAATTGGTGGCTGAGTCACGTAAACTGATAGGAAGACAAGCCTGTGATTTTCCAAGGTGAGTTTTACGTGTCAAGGGTCAGGAGGAATAAAAAGGTACAAGTAACGAACCGTTGTTTTGAATGTCCTTGAAGGAATGACTATTTTACAGTGACTTGCACTGGACAACAGGCTTAAATAGTAACTATGGATAGGTTTATACTCAATAAACCAATCAACCCTTGTATCAGTTTGTACTTTTATCTTATATGATGATGCTTACCTTGTGTTGCAAAGTAGGACAATTCTTAGGCCCCATTCATCATTGTTATTTTGTTGTCCAAGGAGGAAGGTTTGTATGCACTAAGAGGAGACTAATATGAATAAAATGAATTCTGCTATAGTAGTAGAAATTCTGTTTTAAGTTGGAAATGAAAGAAGCTACTTGAAGTGCAGTTTTAAATACTTTGACGTGAGAAGATCACCTTACTGCAATAATAAATCATTTGAATGTCAGTGAACAAACTAGAATACAGAATTTGTTTTCTCTTAAGATTTTTTTCAAAAAAAGTTTGATTCTCTATATTTGGACCTTTTTTAAACAATACTATGGGGTCTAAATTCTAAAGTGTGGTAATGTTCTTAACATTAATTCTTGTCTGTTAGACTTGCTCCTAAACAAGCCACTATTATCACAAAATCCTATGGGAAGGTCCATAGAAGTATATTTAGTATTTGTTATCATTTGGAGAAGATGATCAGTGTACCCAGCAGTCTGGAATCTTTAATCCTGAAGAAAATATTAAAGGAGTGGTGCATACATGCATCAGAACTTGTTGTCCGCATGACTGACTTGGAATTTTGCTCCGTAGATCTGGATTTATGACAATTGTTCAAGACTTTTTTAAAAAAAAAAGCTATGGATGTGACTTCTGGATATGGAACCTAGTATACATGGGCCAGGAGATAAAAATCCATTGCTGCGTTAGCTGTCAATACGAACAGCTGGCATGTATTACATTTAGCGTCTGCACTTTGGAGTTTGTTTTTAATTCAGCATGTTTGAGATCACAGATAGAACCTTTTGCATCAAGCAGTCATTTGTGTACCAATAATGAAGTTGCTGTTTGTTTGAAGCAGCAAACACAGCTGTGTTTTAAAGGAGGTGGTATTGAGCATGTAAATTTAATTAGTATGTGATTATGGCTCAACAAATCTTAATTAATCTGGAGATTCAGGAAGTTAAAAATGTCACGTTTTGTGGCTGCTGAAAATCTCCATGTTAAAGTGCTTGAACAACAGGAATTTGCACTTGCATAATGCCTTTCACATAGGAAGAATGTCTCAAAGTGCAATACAAATTGCTGAGAACTAGATAAGTGGGGAGGTGGCAGAAGGAGCAGTCAAAAGTCTTTGGACCAGTTTTGAAGTGTAGTTTCAGAAGATGGCGGAACCAAAGTGCCTGAACACTCACATACCAATAAGGGGAATAAAACGGTTGGGGGGATATAGTAGGTCTGATTTGGAAGAGCGCCAGATCGCAGCAGGAAGATGAATTCAAGACCAAGAAAGCGTTTGAAAGTTAAAAAGGTTGCAATGGACCGCAATCAAATGGCATAGAGCATCTTGTTGGCAATGTATAATGTGAATTACTACAATTCTGGGAAAAGAGCTTCAGTTTCATTCCAAAGTATTTTCCCAATGATGAGAGGTCAACTTTAAGAGTGTAACAATCTGAGACATTGGTAGTAGAACAATGTTAGTCATGACTAAGGAAAGCTGCCAGTAGACGGCCTGTCTTTGACAGTATTGGATATGACTTTGTGAAAAGGGAGATTGTGAGCTTAATGGTATTGTTAGAGGTGCTCTGTTACAAATCATTACAGGCCAAGTAGCACTGACGGACTTGGGTCTGTTTTATCTCCAATAAAAGTAAAAATAGGAAATGATTTCATCCATAACCCACAAGTTGTAGCTCATCACTGTACCAAGTTTCCAGACCTAGCTAATTCACTGTAATTACAGGATTACTTTATGATGTAGTCCAAGGTTCAGGATCATAAATAACTGCCATTTTTAGAAACTGTTTTTCCATTATACATGATTAATTGTACACGTTGGAAAGTGGATTACAGCTATTAACAGTTGTTAATTATAGGATCTCTCATTCTTTCAAGGTGTGGAACCATTTGAAATTAAAACCAGGGTTTAAAATTGGATTGGGCGTCTTTTGATGTTTGAAATTCAGGTGGACAAATTCAACTAAGGAAAGTTATTTACTCTTGTGTTATGGTTTAAGTTGTGGATCAACCATGGAGTGCAGATGTGCTGTTGCCACTTGGATTGCAGCCAGAATAGACACCAATATATTTGAGATGCTTGTGCCAGGAACTTTCGCTGGCGAAAACCATTCTTCATGGTCAGTCAATAGAGAGTCAGGAAATTAAGTTATTGTATTTAGTTGCATTCGTGTCAACCTCTGCCTTAGCTCTATTGATTGTAGACCCAAATTGTCATAGAGTTCCATGTGTGGGTGGTGTTGCATGATTTTATTGCTTTTGTTTTCAATTATGTAAAATTACAATGTCAAAAGCAAAGATTGTGGTGGTAAGAGGAGCCGCCATGTTTGTGCTCTTAACAGTATATGCTGTCATTTTCTCCTCCCCAGTTCAGAATTTTTTTTTGTGGAAACATTTAAGCAAATATTAATTCGTTTCCCTGTATAAAAGTATTTATAGATTTTAGTTCTTAGGACCTTTATTATTTTTCTTCGGTGGTTGGGTAAGTCATCCATTGAGACCAAAAGCACAGATTGCGTGCATTCCTGCACTCTTAAATAAGTCATTTCCCATAAGGTGTGCTTCTTTCTTGTACATCACATAATTTCTCTGCATGCCAGTACTTGCTCTGGGCACCTCAATAAAATGTAATGTAATTTCCCTTTCTTTGTCACCTTATCATCTATAAAAGAATATTCCTAAATCACTCAATGATTGATTCATTAATAAACAGATGCAAGTTTTAATTATAGCTTCAAATAGAAGAGATGAAATATTCTGAAGTGCACAAAGGGCTGACTGCCCTTTGGGTAATTCAGGTTTGCACGAACCTTGTTCATTTCTTTCCAGCTTGAGGGTTGGGCGAGGTTCTGCACTAAGTGAACATTTTTAAATGCTTTAGTAGGAGTTTTTCCACAACTAAAAACAGTTTACCAGTTTGCCCAATCACTCAGGAACTCCAACAGTAGTGTTTTATGTATTGTGATGTTTATCATAACTGATTTCTTAAAGATCAAGAAAGATTCAGTATTGATTATGTTTTGAAGAGTACAGGCAAATAAAATGTAAAATTCAGGAGAGTGGGATTAGATTAGATGGCTCATATGGAAGAAAAACTCTAGAACAATCTTGGTGGGCTCAATGACATGTTTGTTCTGTAATATTGTATGATTCTATGAATATTAAATGAACTTAACACAATAATAGTGCAGTAACTTTTGTTAGGGGGCAACAAATATATATTTTTAAAAAGTACAAAATTAAATTAGCTGGGCAGCTACTGGGCTTAACTTTGATATTATAGTTTAAGAATCTTAGTTAGAGTTGGATTCAACTTAACATAAATATGCAGTACTTAATTTGAGTATATGCTTACCTAAGTTATTTTATATACTCTCTTACAGCACATTTGTGTGATCATATGCTTTAGCAGTAAGTCCGTTACCTAATGATGAAGCAGATTAATGTGGGAAAAGATTCAGTCTTCAAAGAGAAATGTTCTTTAAACTTGCATATTGATGGCAGTTCTTCCAAGTCGTTCCCATGTTTGTTTTTGGTCAAAATTTAGAAAATTGCTTGATACTGTTGACACACCATTGTATTCTTCCAGCCATTATTGTCGCTGGAGTCAGCCAAGTGTAAACTGCCTCTCAAGACGTTGAGACTTCACTTCAATTAATTCTGGTGAAACTTTTGGTTCCTCTGATTTTTGAAGATAGATGAGCCATACGCAAGAGAATAAGGAAATATTGCATTCATACTAATGCATGTTCTGGGTATATCACTTGCAAGTTCAGTAGGCAAGTATGTTTAGTGCTATGTACAATTTCAGAGTATTGAATTTTGTAGCTGAAGCTTAGTGCTGGATCTTTTGGCAGTTTCCACTTGCATGGAGCTCCCTGGACTTTCACTGCTATCTTTGTGTCCAATTATTGATTTGGTTTTGTTCAGACTTGGCAAAAGTGGAAAAGCTTTTCAGAGTTCAAGTGATAGATGGGAGGCGTCTTACCCATTCTGTTGCAGGTGCCATGGTGAGGATTCGAGTAATAAGTTCAACAAACTAACTCTTTATATCCTGAAAGAAATTCAAGAAATTGAATGTTTCCTGTCCAGTGGAAAATGAAACTGGTTCACCTCTCAGAGTCAGTAAAACAATTTCAGTCTGTGGGGGAATGGTGTTCTTCCCCACCCCCTGCTGTACTTCCCTGGCGATGACCATCAGTCATTCCCCAGTTTCAAGAATGACAACTAAATAGAAATTCTGATGTCTTTTTATAGTATTAGGCAACATTCTGTCAGATTTAGTGGTCCAAAGTCAAGCCTATGTCCACCGAACTATTTCTTTGAATCAGTCATTTGTCTTACCCACCAATTTATGTTGTTGAAGGTTGTTTCAATTATCTATAAAATTGGAGAGCAAGTTGCATTTGACCAGGAGGGTTAAAGATTTTGCCTCTAATCATTTATATCGCTTGAAACTACAGAATATTATTGACCTATCTTGTCCCTCCACAAATAAAACAACAGTAAGGTTCCTTCATCCTGGAAAACATGACTTCTAAAATGATGAGTAACAAAGAACGTGTTAATACAAATTGAGGTTTTGTATTCCATTGAATGTGCTCTTTGCATTCCCCTGTGTTTACATTGTACTTCTTCCCAAACAAAAAACAGGTGATCTCCAGTGAATGGCTTGTACAATACCTGGAGCTTTGGGTGATGCTGATTATAGTATTTGTTCTGGAGGAAATTCAGACTTCATTGACACTGAATTTGAACATAAAAGTGCTCTAAATACACAGTGTAATGTAACCGGGCATTGATCACCCAACCTAGCTCTTAATTTTCTAATGTTTGCATTGTTTTCCCTCGTTCCTGTAAACCTCCCCCCCCCACCCTTCTTGGTCATAGTAATATTGCATTCTCATTTTCCTATGTGTATTTTATCGTCTTATGCGCTGTGCAGATTTTGGATAATTTGACACAGTCAACTTTATGTATGCTTCAAATTGACTTGGGTTATTGATTTCACTGCAGCATTTGAGGTATTTTGCGTTTTATTCATTTGACTGTTGACTTTGTTGAAAATATTTCCTTTTCTGTGTCCATTTCCAGACTTAATCTGACCTAATTAACATATGTTTAAGTGTGTGTGTGGGTGTGTATATATATATATAATATTGTACGTTTATAAAAAAGTGGTTGAGCTACATCTATCCACAAAGGACTGGTAGCCAGTACAAAGTGCCAGTTTATATCCTGAGACATTATGGAATGTGATGGTCAGTGTTTGCTCTACAACAGGAGTTAGGCGCCTCATAACAGAATACAGGTTAGGAGGTTCATGAAATGCAAAACAGCATGAAGGATGCAACCGTTTTATTGTACAAGGGTTAGCAGCAGTTACTTACAATTCTGGCAAGTTGTATTAATTATCGTGACAAAGCAACATTTAATGTTGGACATCAGAAAGGTGTCCAGCTTCTAGTATCGATGTCCCTGTGGCATTCGTGGATCCTAAATGTATCAATTTTACTGTTTTGGTTTAAATGTGGAAGTTTTGTATCTGGAAAGGGGTCAGGCACTTTTGTTGGGATTTTGAGATTCTTTGCACATTGACTGCATTGTTTTTTTTAAAAAAAGCAAACTGAATTCTAAGTAGGATTTTAAAAAGGGGCTGCTATGCTGGTATCGCCTGGCTTGCATAATTTACACAAGCAAACAAAAAAAGGGAATGACTACTTTACAAAGCAACTGTGAGCCCTGACCTTCAGTCTGCAACTTAATGAATTCCATGAGTCTCCGTGGAAATGGTATAAAATGCACAAGACTTTGAGTTAACTCATCTGAGTGCTCAGCTATAGAGGGACAAATATGAATGGATTTTATTGGTTGTTGCGAAATACCAGGTTCCAGTATCAGTTAGAACCAGTTATATTCCAGTTGTAGTTTAACCGGACTACAAATTAAATGTTTGTCCAAGTTTAAAATAACTTGGAACTAGTGGGCACATACAATAACTTGAGTTACATTGCGATTTTCAATAGTCACATTGTAAATACCGTATATGTACTTGTTGGAAATGTATTGCATTTAATGGTTTTGAATCGTTTCCTGGAAATTTAAACATTTTAAAATGTAGTTTACATAAAACTTTTTAAACTAATATCCCAGATTGATTGGTGTGAACCGTTGAATACAATAAAATAATTGGTTTGGGTGATCTGAAATAGCCATGAAATTTCACTTCCAATTGGTTTGAAGCACCTCCAAGTGCTCTGAGACATTAGCTACCCTGTGTGGAGGCTGCTGTATAAGTGAAAGTTGTTGTTGTTTTAATGGGGCTTTTATGGAGTGTAAATAAATTACAGATGTTTAGATTTGGGCATAAAAAAAGCCTTCATTTTGCAACTGAAATTCCTCCCTATTCTTTCAAGTAAAGACATCACTCGCATAAGTCTTAGACTTTTATTCTGTATTGGAATAGTTTATGTCCTTACCTTGTTGAGAGCTTTGTCTCAGTATGGATTAGAATACCATTGGGACACTGGTGCCCTCACCAAATTATGTCATGAATAGTTAATGACAAATTGTGAGATCTTCAGGCAGGAAATAAAGTTTATATTTGAAGGCTATAAATAATACAAAATGTTCTTTGTGCACGCACTACTGTGTGCTTGCTCTCCTAATTTTTTTAAAATTCATTAGTGGTGCACTTACCTGTTTCTTTGAGGGTTTTCAAATGTTTGCATCAATTTTTAAGGGTTAATGATAGTTGGAGTTTTCAATATAAATGATATTTAATTCAGGAGGGAAAAGAAGCTTTTTGTGTCTCAGAATGAACACTGGCTTTGAGGTGGGGGTATTGAATCCTTTGATGATTCAGGTGTATATGATTCTAGCTTGTTCTCTGGTGTATGTAACTATTCTGATTCAGGAGGATGGCGAGGGGGGAATCTTTTCGCTGCACAAAACCATCCTGTTCAAGCAGCTTGATTTCACTTGCATTGGCTTTTGATGGTTTCTTTTCTCATCTGAAAGGTGGGTCTCACATTACACCATTTGGCATTTGGAGGCAGAATAGTTGACTATTTCAGAACTTCAAAATGAATTTAAAATTAAGACTTAGCCAAAATGAGCAGCTGTTCATAGGTCTATGCTGTGCGATAAATCAATTGATAACTATTTAATGGTATGAGCTTTGACTGACTCAATCACATTTGTATTTTTGTTAAGGAGGCATTAGTTGCCAGCCTGCTTTGTACCCGCATTTACCAACGTTTGCTTTTGCCATTTGATCTATTTAGCCAGTTGGCGAAGTCTGTTATGAGTCTGCTAGTGATAACTGTATTGAGGAGTTTTGGAGAAGGCTCATGTTTTGTCATTAAGATAGATGGATATTACATGAAGCTTATAATACTTTAGTAAAGAGTGATTATTATTACTTTTATTGTCAGAAAGCATTTCCAGTGACAAAATACATCCCGGGTTGGTTCTAAATTCTGTTTAGCCACGATTATAAAATACCTCAGAAAAATGGCGCAAATACACCAATCCAATTTTTTTTAAGATGACCAATTGATGACAATCCTTTGGGGGTGGGTGCGTTAAGCAGGGTGTCCTTGGAGCTGAACTGGCTCCAAGATGATATTTTGACAATAGAAAGTCAGAATCGAGCCAACCCTCTGTAGCAGTTTCAGTAGTCCAGTTCCTGAGCCAGGTACTCCAGGACAGCCCAGCCAACAGCAGTTGTAAGGGCAGACCACTCTCTGGGGGCCAGGGATTCTTCCCATTCATCTCCTGTTAACTCTGCAAGCTCAAACCCTAATGGATAGGGTGGTCTTAACTGGGCTGTCAGCAGGAAAGCTTGCCAGGCAGTGCTCACAGTGGCAGGCTGTGTGTTTTTAGCTGGTTAGACTCCAGCAGTACCCTAATAAACACATCTCGGGGCCCCCAAGCCTTGGCAACTTGTGCCCAGGTATTCTCCAGAATTATTATTCAGCAGTGTGCATTCCATTCAAATAAATAGCTGGGGAATTTCCATGTAAAGGGGGGGTGCATGGAGCTCTGCTCGATTTGGATACTGATTGGTGATGGGTTTCTGCACGTGTCCAGCTGATCAAAACATCTCTTTTCCCTCCCCCCCCCCCACCCTTTCAGTGCTGCAAATTGCAAGACACCAGGCATATAACAAAATGGTTCCAAGAAGCCAGTAAACAGCCTGAGTGAAGTCACCTGACATTTAGATGTCGTGCTCGGCATCAACTCTGCTTGCTGCTTTGCAAGACATTGAACAACATCAAAGTCAAGTTGAGAATCTGACTTGCTTTTAGTCAAATATTTTTGAGTTAAAAGGAACTATGCAAGTTATATCTTAGGAGCTTTAAGCTGTGTCAGTGTAGAAATCGACAATGCGGTTTCTGTTGGTGGCCTGTGTCTTGGTTCAGGTTATGAATTTATCTGATTTAATTTCATTTTGTATCAGGCTCTTCATTACCAGTAGGCAACCATCCAACTGACCAAAATAGATGGTTACTCTGATAAATTTTAACCAAACCACACTCCAGATTGAGAAGTGTATTATGTTTGCACATATATTGGCATTGTTTCTTCTTTTCCACCCGACCTTGATGAAATTTCACAATATGATTTATTTGAATCACTGCATTCATTGTTATTGTAACAAATTTAATATTCATCACTTGCTAGTTACCTCCAAAGGAGAATAGTTCAATTAAAGTGTTAATGAGTAAATTTCTGCAGGAAGCTGACAATGTGAATCTGGTGGCTTTAATGCAGGGGGAAGTCAATGACTTTGAATTGCTTGCGTCTATGTTTATTCAATAATGCCAAGGCAGGTGAAAGCAACAACAAAATTACATTTGTATAGCACCTTTCATGTCGGGAGGACGTCCCAAGGCGCTGGACAGTCAGTGTTTCGGACCCGAGCTGGGGGTCAGGATTGGGGAGGGTGGAAGGCATGGGGGGATGGAGGGTGATCGAAAGTACGACCGAAGAGGAGCATCCTAAGATGGGTCCTTCAAGGAGGTAAGGTAGGAGGCCAGGTGGAGGGACTGTGGGAGGTCTAGTGGGTGGGGGCTGAGTGGCTGAAGGCCAACCTGCCAAAGGTGGCGCAGGCGAGGCGGGGATGTGAAGCAGACCGGAACCCACTGAGCGTTGAGAGTGGGCAAGTTGGTAGGAGGTTAGGAGGTTGTAGAAGTAGTGGGGAGCGAGGCTATGGAGGGCTTTGAAGATGAAGATCAGGATCTTGAACTGTATCCTCTGTGTGATGGGAAGCCAGTGGAGTCCGGTGAAGCTGGGGTGATAGGTTCATTAATGCTTTAAAAGCTGAAAATTGTGTGTGTCTATGTGCATGTGGTGGTATGGTATTTTTGCACAATTGCTTTCACCTCACAGTTTCGTTTTTTTTAAAAAGTAGAAGGCCCATTCTGTCATCCATTCCAGTTATGAATTAGCTTGCATAATTATGGCCAAAGGAGGCCATGCTTTGTAATATAAAAATATGTAACCAAAATTACAGTTTATGAAATGTAACTTGAGATTTTCAGGTTTTTATAAAATGTGTTGTTGCATTTGACTTGATTCTTTACTCTTTCCCTCCCTACCCCAATACAGTTAGTACTGGATTTCTTAGAGCTGAATTCTTTTGAAACTTGGGTTTCCCATTCTTTACTGTGCATTGCAGCGTTGGGAGTATTTGGGGGGGGGGGGGGGGGGGATTACAATAAGCTTTGTTTCTCCCTTTTGGAGAAAATAAAGATTATGTGACTAGATAACTATACATGTTCAGTGAAATCAAACTCTGCGATAGTACTTAAATGGCTGCTACTTGTTAGAATAATTGTGACAACTTCTCAAATTGTAAAAATAGACCTTCAGTGCATTTGTTGATTTCATCTTTGTCTGACATGCATTTCTGCCTTGGGACATTATGCAAAATATAGTGGAGGTGATAAGTGATTTCTAACTCAAGTTTTTTGTTTGGTGATGTGGATATTATTTTGTCCGTAGAGGATGGTAGACTTCTGGATGAGCAAATTATCGAAGACTGAGAAGGGAAGGTTCAAATTGTAACAACCTTGCATGTTTGAGATTAAAGTTTCGCCAAAGCTTTGGGTTGTTTAATGTAGGAGAGAGGTGAGGACTTGCTGTTGAGGCTGATAGGAGCTCACGTTGAAAAAGCTAAATTGAAACAGTTGTTTAAATTCTTTTAAAACTTTCCAATATGTGTGTTTAAAAGAATGTTATTGTATCATGAAATTCTTGAAAATCGAAATATTCTTTATAGTGGAAAATTAAAGTCAACAATTTCCATTGTACAACAAAGTTGATATCTTGTTACCAGAATGCTTTTTTGAAAAGAATTTATCAACATAGTAAAAACAAGTTTTTAAAACAAATGTTTTCTACTTACATTAACACTTGAACCACATCAGGACTCCAAAAGAGTGCTGCATTGTCAGAAGTGCTGTCCTTTGGAGGTCCCATCTGCCTTTGACAACATTCGAAAAGGGCATTTCTTGTGGTGTCTTGGACAGAAATCCCTCAGATAATATTGGGCATTCACTTCATGGCTATCTGTGAGGCATTGTTGTGCACAAATTGGATGCTGCATTCGCTGACAAATACAGTCATTACTCCTTACAGTAAATCCTGTACAGTGCTTTGAGACATAAAAAGTTCTGTATGAAATGCAAGGATGGTTGCCATTTCACAGCTGCAAGCTGATGATGTGAGGTTGCTAAACATCAAGTCAAATTCTATGGATATTTTAACTGTTTCCATATTTTCTGAAATGTTTTTACTAGAATGCATATTCACTAACACTTAATCTCAAGCAACACCCTGGAAAAATAATTTGGTGATGAAATGTCTAGTTTTCCTTAAGGGGTTGGTAGCATCAAATACCATCACTGTTGATGGCATTATAATTGATTTAAATGGTGGGAAGCAGCTATTCTGAATATAAATAACGATCCACTTTGAAAAATATTTTTACTACATAGATAAAACTTTGCAAACTTAATTACGGCTTTGAATATAGATGCTGGAGTTTGGGTATATGCGTGTTTATTTTTTTTAAAAAAACAGCTGAAGTATTTATTAGTATAGGCCAAAAATTTATTGGTGTATTATTATGGCCAACCTAATGTGAAGCAAATATGCCATGCTGGATAGAACTCCTGTGGTATATGCTGTTTCTATTGCTGGATGATTTCCACAGTATATTTGATCCACCTTTGAACAACTGTTTATGTCCAAGCTAGGGATCACTGCTTTCCTTGATGGATGGTGGAATGCACCATAAGTGAAACTGCTTGCTGATGTTATTGAGCGATTGAGTTACTCAGGCCACCTTAAACAAAAATATGATTCTCGTCAACACCCTCTAAGATTTAAAGTTGTTTCTGGAAGCTGTTGAAGGGATGGCTATTACCACCTCCTTTCGCTTGTGTAAAAATCTCCAACCACACCAGTGAGTGCTATGTTTGATTTGTTGCTTTGTCATTGACTCAGGGTTGCACTCAGGTGGGATTACTCGTCCACATGATGGAGACAAACATTATTATTTGCTGCTGACTAGATCCCAGGATTTGATTATGTTGTTGAGTGGCCTGGGTGTATGCAGTCTTAACTTAAATGCAGATAGTAATAATCCTTGCATTTGATATAATGTCTTTCACATTGGAAGGATGTCTCAAAAGGCATTAGAGGCTTTAGTGTAACATGTCGTGACTGGCTGCTGCATTCGCCTACAAAATACAATTTGCCACAGCAGTATCCCCCAAGCAGCCGTGAGGTGAGCAGCCAATTTTACACCTGGTGATTGTTGGCCAGGATACAGTAAGAAACTCGTTTCTCTTTTCACATCATGCCATGGGATCCTTTATGTCCACTTGAGAAGGTAAACTGTGGATAAAAGTGGAATGTTTAACATCTCATCCAAAGATGACAGCTCCCATCAATGCAGTGGAGGCTCCCCCAGGATTGCATTGGAGTGTCAGGCTAGATTATGTGAATTCAAAATCCCAATATGTGGCTTGGTGAGAGTTTCAAGTGTGAAATGCATGTTGAAAATGTGGAAAGATGAATTTCTTTCGTCAAAGCAATACTGAAAGATCGATTTACGATTTTTTTTTAAAAAAAGAGACGGGAGAATGGTTTTACGTTTCTAGTTGTCTTTGCTCTTGGATAATCCAAAGAGCCATGACCCAAAATGTTAAGATGGTATGAACATTTAAATGCAGGATGCTTTGTGTGGGTCTGCTGATATATGTACGATATTTAACCAATGGGTAGAGAACATTAGCTTTTTTTACATTGGATATAAGCTTAAAAAAGAAAATGCATGAAATTGTATAAGAAATAGAATAATGGACTGCAGTCAGATTCATAGTGACTTTACAAAGCGATCTGTATGATTGTAAATGGAACATTTTGTTCTGCGACATGTTGCATTTGGAATGACTAAAAGTGGAATTGGTAATAATATTGAACAAGCACATGTATGGCAAACCCATTGCAAATGTGTATCTTATGATCTTATCTCCTGGGTTGAGCAATGTAGCCCATGGAATTCTAAGAAGTGCTACGTTGATAATTTTTATATCACAGATTATGCAATCCGTTTCTTAGGTTTCTTTCACACTTAAAGGCAAAATGGCCTGATGATGGACTCATTTTTCTTTTCATGTTCTATTTATGCTTCTATGTATACTAGGTCAAGGTTTATCTCAAAACTTTTTAAAGGGGAGGTTTTGTGCATTTTCTTCTTGCAGAGTGCTTTATCAATGGTGCCTCAGAACCATTTATCAGAGCTTTCAGATTGTTTTCTGTGATTTGTGTGATTTGTTCTTGGTCTATTGTGATGCTGCTGCTGATGTCGTAGCTCTTCTTCATTGCAGTCAAGTGTTGATAATGTGATTACATTTTTTTAAACTGAACTTGTGGAGTAAAGGTGACTACTATTAGAAAACAGTTGGAAATATGATTTGGGTCCCTTATTGAATTTAACCTTGTACGTATGCAACAAATTAATTTGGACTGCGTCCATGTCTAATAGACCTCGGCCATCTGTCCAGCCATTTATATCCATATACAAAATAAGCAGTATTGCAACTGAAGTTGAAGCCACAAAGCTATTATTTTACCAGGCGTAAAATAGGTAACATCTGTGTGGTTATGGCATATTTGTGTCATTTGATCACTTGTGTTTTCTTGTGTCACACTTAATATTGAGCTGGAATGAAAACCTCTGAAGTAAATGTACAGCTTTTCAAAAAAATAAAATGATTGTTATCTTAAATATTTTGGTGCTGAATAAAAATTTATTTTAAAGATAAAATGTTGACCCTTAGACCCATAGAAATTTGTTTTAAGCTTTTGGGCCATATTTTGTAATTCTGAAACAAATACTGACATAACCAAGCTACTCAAATGTCGGGAGTAGTTTTATTACTGTAATGTTAGCCTGAACTACTTAAAATACATTTTAATTGCACTTTAGTTCTGCTTATCCGATTACCGTTTCTCCACATCCTTTCTCAGCTTTTTTAAAAAAATAAGTTCTGCCCATTGTAACCTAGTTATCATTTCTATACATTATTGTGGCTGAAAAAAATAACCCATCTTACTTATTTTATTTCTTCTTCCCCTCTCTGCCAACATGTTTTGAAAAAAGTAGCTTTAAAGACTTGCTTTTGGTCAATCAAACCTTGGAATATTAAAAATGTGTTGTATTGCCTTGTATCTGTGCAAAGTTAGTGATCCTATTTGGTAACCATGAATTAGGCTGGTGCTGTAACATTTTCAATCATTTTCTACTTAGACAGATGGGGTGTGTGTATGTATGTATGTATGTGTGTATGTATGTATGTATGTATATATGTATGTATGTATGCATGTATGTATGTGTGTGTGTGTGTGTGTATGTGCTTGATGCCTTTAAAAGAGAAATAAAAACATAGGAACCAGAGTAGGCCATTTAGACCCACGGAGCCTGTCTCACCAGAGCAACTCAATTACACCTCCCAGCTCTCTCCACATCCCTTGATACCCCTGACTACCAAGCATATATCTGCTTCCCTTTTAAATTCCTTAACTGACTCTGCCTGCACTGCCCTCTGGGGGAGTGAATTCTACACAAACGGTTTAGTCTCAAGTTTAAGACTATGGCCCCTAGTCCCCAATTCTCTTGCCAGAGGAAACAGTTGCTCACTATTCAGATCTCTCCATAATTTTACATACCTCAATCAGATCACCCCTCAATCTGCTGAACTCTAGAGAATACAAACTCCTTTTACCATAGTTCCACTCATTCTTTTAAGCTGCCTATATTCCTCTGCAATTTTCAACTGGCATCTTCATAACTTAGTATCATCTGCAAACTTGGATAGAATCCCTTCTAAGCCTTCATCTAGACTGTTAATGTGTGCAGTAAAAAGCGGGGACCCCAACACAGAATCCTTAGGAACACTGCTCGTGACTGCTTGTCAAATGCCTTCTCAAAATCCATGTAAACCACATCCATTGACCTTACCATGTCCACCACTTTACTAACCTTCAAAAATTTCCACCAGGTTTTCAATCAGGACTTACAAATCCATGCTGACTTTTCTTAATCAGTTTATACCTATCCAAGTGGTCGTTTACAAGCTAATAGAATAAATGTTTTCCAGACATGGGTACTATTATATTTTTAATATTTTCTTCATTAGGAAGTGAGTCAACTGTTGCAATTTAGTTAGAGTTTTGTATGATGAGTAGTAAGATTTTAACTTGCAAGAATTAATACAGCTGAATTTGTTCTGAATTGTAAAGTAGTGCATATGTTAGCATCTGCTCATATATGTCCAGAATGAATAGATTTGAATTTCATGCATATTGGTTGTGCTTTGTGTGATTTAATCATATCTTCTTTACATTCTCTGAAAACTGTGATAAGATAAATAATACATTATCTGGTCTCTATTATTTTAAATGGGGAATTGGGAGAAGAAACAAAAGGCAATACTGCAGATGCTGGAAATCTGAAATAAAACCAGAAGTCGCTGGGAACACTCAGCAGGTCAGGCAGCATCAATGGAGAGAGGAAAGTGGTTCAATGTTTCAGATCGATGACCTTTCTGACGAAAGATTTCTGACGAAAGATCATCCATTTGAAATGGAAGCGCTGGATGATAGGTTGGAGAGTGAGGAGGTCGGAGAGCTAGGGACGTGGGGAGTGAAGGGATTTGAACACGAGTGTGAGGATCTTGAAGTCAATCTGTTCGATGATGTGGAGCCTGGCCAGAACTGGGTGGGTATGGAGTTTGGTCCAGTTAAGTACACTGACAGCAGAGTTCTGAATGAGCTGGTGCTTTTGAATAGTGGAGCTTGGGAGACCGGCGAGGAATTTAACCTATTTTAAGTGAGGTGCTAATCCCCTTTTTACGAAATCTGGTGTGACTTTTGTTAGAATTAACTGTAGGTTTTGTCTCTAGATTTTAATGGCATTAAGTTCCTTATCAGAGACAGTAAGCTTTTTCACCAGCATTGCAGTGTAAGGTGACCTTGAACGTTTTTTTTTCAGTCTGCACCATTAATTAGTCATTAACAGCCCAGAGTCATGTAACA
The DNA here is from genome assembly GCF_018977255.1 of Callorhinchus milii. NCBI lineage: Eukaryota > Metazoa > Chordata > Chondrichthyes > Chimaeriformes > Callorhinchidae > Callorhinchus > Callorhinchus milii. Next base: position 20,531,981 of record NW_024704746.1, read on the forward strand.
AAAGCAATAGTCTAGCCATAAAAGGTGTGTAAGATGTGTTATCTTGCTTCAATACCATATATGGTTGCAACTCTTATAGGGAGTTGTTGTCCCAGATTTGTTGTCTAAATAGCTAAATAAAGTTTATTTTGTTGAAACTGTCCTGTATTTTACATATTGCTATCTATTAACTCTTTCCCTTATCCCATCCCAATGAGGTGTGTCACATCTCTGAATACTGAGACTGACTTGATGTACGGTTATAGATTTGTGCACACTGATGTAACTTGTAATGTTTTGTGTTGAATTCCTTCACAATTCATTTTGTTTGATTCACATCAGCACCAAGCATCTAAACAGCAAAAATTCCCTCAATTTACCGTAAATGTACAGATTGACAGTAGTGTACAGTCACAGGAAAATTGTGTATGACCGCATTCAATATCTGTGTTCTTGTCACGATTCTTTTATACTAAGGGCTACAGAAATAGAAAATGTATTTAACGGGCCTGGAGCCATGCATGGACAGATATTGTGTGACTTTTAGCAATGTATTGGCTCCTGCCAGCCTTATGACTCCTTTAATAAATAAAATAACAATATCTAAGATGTTATAATGAAGCTTGTGCATTAACATGAGTTGCAATAAAAAAAACCTTCACAGATATGTTGAAGCAGAAATGCTGCCTGATTCAGTCTGGAGTTCAGTTGCAATTTTGCGAATTAAACCTACAGAAATAATTTAGGTCGCCGTGCTTTCCATAACCCGTCTTTGGGAAAAGGACGTTTTATTAGCGAAGGATGTATATCTGGAAAAAAGACTGGTGGAATGGGAACTAGGTACTGGCTAGAGGTGAACAAGGATAACTTGCTATGAAGCAGTTCTTCTGGTGTATCGAGTGTGCAATATCTGGAAGTGGGTAATTCTGATACCACAGATATTCCAGCTACCTGGAACTACTTGGGATCAGAGTTGCTCCTGCAAAAGGAATTGATACTTCATGTTCTGCAGTGGTAGGTGGCTTTAGTTGTTTTTACAGCACCTGTGGCTCAGCGATAGGTAAATGGCTATCTCTTCTACCTGCAATGCCTCTATTGACAAGGCTTTGGCTAAAGATGTAAAATAAACTGTTCAGAAGGCTGAGTTTACATGAGACTTGTCAATCTGCTGTCCCAACAGCCGAATTAAGGTGTAGAATCCCCAGCAATGATGGAATTCCTGATCTGGGTGACAATACTTGTCCTATGGCGGCAATGCCCCCATTTGCTGGATCTGGAAGCTTCTCAAAGCCTCTGCCTGATCCACCTGTATCTCCCCCTCAGGATGATCCTCATGCTGGTATATTTAACACAACCCACAGCTGAGCAATCGCATGAGTGTAATTAAATACGACCATTCCAAACACACTTAGTTATATGGGATTTTAAAGTCTGAACAATGGCACTACAGGAGCCCTGTAGCTCAGTGGTTAGAGCGCTCGCCTCGCAAGTGAGAGACCTGAGTTTGATTCCCAGCAGGGTGAAACCTTGGGCAAGTTTCCTTACTCCACACGCCTGATAATAATCCCTCAAGAAAATAAATGATAAAATTGGTCATTTCAATCCACCACTGTTTGTGGGACGCTGCTGTGCGCAATTGGTTACCACGTTTCGCCCACAAATATACAGTCAATTCACTTTACAGTATATTCTGTGAAGCGCTTTGAGTCGTCTAGAAGACATGGAAAGCACTACATCAAATGCAAGGATTATTATTTTATTATCTTGAACAATATTACCAAAATGTGGACAATAAGTTTGTTACAATTTCAGATTTCTTACTATAAACAAGTAACAACAAAATTGCTAGATTTAGCATTTGGCTTGTGACTTCAATCCTTCAGCTATATTGAGATGTCTAGAAGATGTGAAAAGCGCTATATCAAGTGCAAGGATTATTATTATATTAAAATACATTTTATTTAAAGAAACTTAGTAACTTATTTGAATTTTGACCCTACTACACTTCTCTTTTCCACACACTTTAATTGTTTTGGATTTATTTTATCTATATGAAATGGAACTTACATCCCTGTGTCTGTTATAATAAAGATGTGTTTAATATGGCAGCTACAATAACAACAACTACTTGCATTTACATAGCGAGAGTCAAGCAGAGTAGCGTGCTGGAGCTAATACCAATTCCTACTATTTTCTACAACACAAGTTTATTCTGCTTGTATAAACATCTCAGCTTGTTTATTTCTTTCTGTTCAGCCCTACTAGTGAACCATTACAATTTAAAAATATAGGAAAAAATCTTGTTTATTAATCTATATAAAATCTGATGCTTAGTAGCATTTATTGTAATTGCATTGAATGTGCGTTGACATGATCAACGTGCCCTTTTATTCTTTTAAGCTTGTAACCATTCACTACCATGGACTCATTTTATCTTTCTTTACAAATGCCATCCAACTGAATATCTAGAGAAGCTTGATTTTAAAGTTCACAGGTCTACACATGTTGATTAATCCTGATTGTTTGCCAATCTCCTTAAACTTTTGAATGTTTTTATCAAATACAGATAACTTTTTTCCCCACAAATATATAAAAGGCACCCTAAATATTTAATCCATTTCATGTCTATTTTTTGTTAAACTGCTGTGTGGTTGTGCTGAAGACGGTACAGTTGTCCTTAGCAACAGAACAAAGAGAGTCTGTTTTGTTCATTGCTGTAACCTGGAAGCTCCCCTGCTCTCCTGTTTCAATTGCAGTATATAATTTTCCCCCAAGCATGAGAGGCGGCACCTCAATATCACTGCTTGTTCCTTCCTACTTGCTGCTCTTACTGGTCCTTTGTATACTTAGTGCTCAGAACTCATCAGAATGAGTGTATATTTTTCCATCTGGATTTTAAACAAATAGGTCTCCAAGCTGAAGTCTTGGAATTTTACTTTATCAACTGCAGCTAGCCGCTTTGTGTTGCCCTTTGGAAAAATCAATGAAGTTACTCCAGCTGGGTTTACCCACTAACTTTACCTGAGGAATCTTGAGAACTTTAATAAAAATTTAAACCGTGCAATATGCCTCTTGTGCATTTAAACCAATAGGTTCATAAACATTTGACAATTTGGAAATTATTATCTCAAGGACATATGAGAAATCTTTACAGTGTGAACAATTCCTAACTCTGATGTAGTTTATGGTTTGTTTTATTCTGACTGTTTAATTATCGCTATGACTAAATTATTTTTTTCTTGCGAAGGATTATTACCGCCCCCCCCCCCCCCACGGAAAGCAATCGGTTCTGGTCCATGTTATTTCTTATTTTGTAAATTGTTCTGGGGAGAATAATACCAAATTGTGCAACCCTACTTCTCCCACGATATTAGAGGTGAGATCAGGTTACTTGCTTATGAAATGGATTGGGAGAACGCTACATGAGTCAGCAGGCTTGAATGATGGCCAATTGTAGTAACTATTGGTACTAACCCAAAACTAACATTTACCACATACAGTTAGTAGTACACAATTCAGCACTGTTGGTTTCATATTCTTGTATTTTCAATCTGCTTGCTGCAAAAGAAGATTTGTTCTTTTTCCAAATATCTCAAAACTTTTGATCTTTGGAGTCGGGGACCTAGAAGGACTAGCTCTGTGGAGATGAACTTTGCTTGTTACTCATCACTGCAGTTAATCTTGCATCTCTGAGCTATTTGAACCCAACAGGCAGAAGAAGATAGAAATGAGAGTAGGTGAAACATTTTAAAACCTCCTCCTTCACAGTTGATTTCTTGATATACATGCTACATTGTTAGCTCATAGAAAAACAACTAATTGTAGAATGTTACAAATAACCACATTTTTAAAACTTCAATCCCGACTAGCTTGTTTATCTTACTATTTATGCTGGGTATTTAACTTTTAGATACCAATTCCACAGAATTAAGTCACAATTCCAATAGAATTAAGTCTGCTGCAGTATTGGTACTGACTATTGCAGCTAGTGTCACTGCAAAGAAAATCTCTTAGTGGCAATGAAACGTATATGTTATATAATATGTTGCTAGGTATTAATATATATTTTTTTATCACTTTGAAATGTCTTGAATTTCACAAAGTGGATTTAGTCAGCACTATTTTGAAAAGCCCATGTGGTGGTAATGTGGGGGCAGTAATTAGTTTGTAGTGAATTTGGATGAGGGATAACTTGAAATAGTTCCATGCCATCTTTATTGACCACTAGAACAGTCGGAACAGGACCCCATTGAGTTAACCATTGCATCTGAAGAACAGAACCTCCAACAATGCAACATTTCCTTAGTACTGCGCCAGAATATCATCTTAAATTATGGGCTGTACTGGAGTGGAGCTTGAAAGCTGCTGGACATCCCTTTTAAAAGACCAAATCAAGTCTAATGGTGCAGTAGTTCATGTATTTCCCACAGAGAAATAAAGAGGTAATTCAAGGTTAAAAGCAAGAAGCTGGAGATGTGCGACCTTTCTGCTTACCATAGTATCACCACAGGATGGATCTACAGTACAGCTGTGTGTTAATAAAATGTATTTGGGGCTATTGGGCTTTAAGATGAACTTTTCAATCCACGACTGTTTGTGGGACACTGCTGTGCGCAATTGGCTGCCGCGTTCGCCCACAAATATACAGTCAATTCACTTTACAGTGTGTTCTGTGAAGCGCTTTGGGACGTCCTCCCGACGTGAAAAGCGCTATATCAAATGCAAGGATTATTATTATTATAATGTATTTTTTTAAAAAGCGATGAAATGATTTTGAACATGAATAGAAAAAGTGAAACAATGGGGTACAGCGATGCCTAAAGAGAGATTGGGTTAGTTGAATAACATTGTAAAAGCTTCAGTGTATAAAGTGTTGCATTGATTTACTGGAGATGAGCAGCTTTTTGGATGAAAGGTGAGCTCATTTATTATAGGCCTCAAACCAATTTTGGAGAAGTTAGTTAATGCCATATTTATCTTAGATAAGTTTGTGGAAAGGTTGTTAAACTTTTTTGTGGGCATACCATAACAGCATTTTTAAAATTTGTGGTTATGTGCTCGTAGGACTATAATAATAATAATAATCCTTGCATTTGATATTGCGCTTTTCACGTCGGGAGGACGTCCCAAAGCGCTTCACAGAACACACTGTAAAGTGAATTGACTGTATATTTGTGGGCGAACGCGGCAGCCAATTGCACACAGGAATGTCCCACAAACAGTCGTAGATTGAAAATGACCAATTTATTATTGTTTTTGGTTTTGGAGGGATTATTATTAGGCTTTGTGTGGAGTAAGGAAACTTGCCCAAGGTTTCGCCCTCTGCCTGGAATTGAACTCAGGTCTCTCGCTTGCAAAGCAAGTGCTCTAACCACTGAGCTACAGGACTCCACTAGTATCTCTTTCGGTCATCTCCATTTTCTTGGTGTTTCTGAATTGAATCAAATGGCAGCATTTTCTGTATTTGGGTGTCGGACATTGTGTACAGGTGGACTGACAAGTCCAGACATAAGTTGTGATGCTTCATATTGGTGTGCCAGTTTTGACAAGTGGGTGAAATAGGGGCGGTTAAATTATTGATAGTGCTGGCACTGACTTGAGCATAGTCAACAATGCCCACTTGATGTAGAAGTCAATTCTATCAAATATTTCTCATTCCCTGACATTCAGCCGTCTCTAATGCCTGAGTTCACAAAAGTATTTAGTGAAATCAACCCATCCTTCCTATGGGGCCTGCGATTACATTTCTGTACTGCAGTGCTAAAGATGACAAAGTTAACTGCTATGAATCTACTTAGCAAATGCTAATTCAAAAAATGTTGCTCTTTGCAATACAGATGTACTGCCATAACTGGACATAGATTATGTAGATGAATATGCAGTCATTTAAACTATTAAACCTAGTTTGAATGTAAAATGCACCATCGCTACAACAACAAGATTACATTTGTATAGCGCCTTTCACGTCGGTAGGATGTGCCAAGGCGCTGAAACACTACACATTATAGTATGTTACAATACAAATTTACATTTATATAGCACATTTCATGTCATACAAGATAACACAAACCCCTTGCCCAGATGTTGGACATTCCAAGGTTTGCACCTTAGCTGGGCTGTGAGGGGGGAAAAGATGTTCCTAGGCAGGGGAAGTTCTTGAGGTAGACCTTGAACGAGGCGAGGGAATGGGCAAGATCATGGAAGGATTTGAAGTTTAATTCAATTTGAAGTTGAATTCAAACACTGGAAGATGGGTGGCTAGTAGAGGTAGGCGAGAATGGGAGTGATAGGTTCACAGAGTCTAGTGTGGGAAAGGACATAAGCTGCAAAGTTCTGGATAGTCTTTAGCTTGTGAAGATAAGAGGCAGGTAGTGGCAGCTAGCCCGGCGAGCAGCAGGTTAGCATAATCTAGCCTGGACGTGATAAATGCGTGGATACCAGTGAAGCGCTTTTAGACGTCCTTTCGATGTGAAAGGTTCCATGTCAAATGTAAGAATTAATTAATTTTAAACCTGTAGAGCATTTAGCTTATTAAAAATGTTTCTCAAGTAGGCTGGGGCTACAGGTATTTGGAATTCCCTATCTTCAGCACAGTTTACTTTGCAGAGTAGAAATCTATATGCAGGTAATTGCACAATTGTTTAAAAGTCGCTATTTTTTTCTCGCCATAGGCCTTCCATGTTTTTCTGAAAATGTACTGCAAGCTTGCCAGAACATGTTGTCAGTGCAACCATTTTAGCTGGTTACACTGGATCTGTTGCCTGCATGAAGAGGATAAAGATCCATTTTGGAAGGTGGTAGTAATTGAAGATGCCACTGTGGCTTGTTTAATTAACAGCGTCAGCCCTGAAAGCAGGAGTCTCTTTGGAACATATGTATAGGGTACAATGGTCGTTAAATAATAAAATAAATCTTGCATTGAAGGGATAGAAATCTAGTGGTGAGAGTTGCAGAAGCTTTTCTCATTTTCTTTTCTGTTCCTTTAGTAGCTGCTATTGAAGCAAGTGACCTAAAATGCATGGATCATATGTAGCCATAGTCTGCTTGTTTTGAATAGTATCAAATTCCCTGATTCTTAATGATTTTTTTGGTGCGTGGGAAAAAATCCAAGACTTCGAAGTAGATTATATTGTTCAAGTTGATGGTGAAGGTTGTACACTCGTCATCACCTATTTGACCCACCCAGAATTACGTAAATGCAAACTTAGATTTCTATTGCTTCTTGCGTGCAGTTGAGATTCTGAGTCACAGTATGTTAATCCTTCCCCTGTTAAAAATCTAAAGCAGGTTATATCTATAAAGATTAAGTTTTAAACCTCATTAAGGTCAATATTTAAATCCTCTTCTTTCCTGAAAGAAAAATGTCCTGAGGAGTTTTTTTAGAATATGTTCCAATTGGGGGGATACAGTGATGGTAAAAATAAGGTTCATTTAGTAAGAGAATCTGAACATGAGGGTTCTGTGTGATATTACCAAGTCACTATATGGTTGTTCTGCTGATGCTACCTTGATATGTGCGTATATTTTTAACCAAACAATCTTACGTGCCTAGAGTGAATGAGAGCGTTTCACAATCTTCAGTAACATATTTGGTGATTCCCTGGAGCCAAGTTGGAATGGAAGATAATAGCTGTAATTAAACACACCTGTGAATGACCTCACTGCACGGAGGACACTTGATCCACTTTCATGTATTGACTGCAAAGACAAGCTTATGTTACTGAGAACTTGGTTCCCTTTTACAAATCATTTGGCCTTTATGAAAGTAGAATGGATGTGGAAAGAAGTACAACTTCCTGTTTAGAATCCGGCTGCCACTGTTTACCTGTGTAACAGAAGTAATGCAAGTGTAGTTTGTTTTGCGCTGCAGTTGGTAATTGATAGCCTGGGAGTGGCAGTTGCTGTAGGTAATGCCTGTCTGTCTCTGTACAGTCAGATTTTTGTCTAGGCACGAGGAAAGCGTCAGAAAAGAGAATATTTTAAGATGAGCAAAGGTTCCTCATCTCTGCATCTGAATCAGTGTTTTGTTAACAGATGAAATTGGTGTCAATTTATATAAATTACTGAATGAGTTTTATATATTTTTTTTAAAAAAGGCTTTCAATAATAATAATAAATCATCCTTAAACTTTAGTGGGATGTGCTTCTGTTAAAATGGTTCTGCGATTTTTGCTTTTAGTCAGCTGTCACCCATCACCACGCTTAAGAAAATCCAAACCAAACTGAGAATTCCATGCATCCCAGCTACACATGGAAATTCCAGAGACGGATTGATTGAATGGGATGCATCCTGCTTACCCAATTCCGGAAAGTATTAGGTGCAGGTTGGCAAAAACCAAGGCTTGGGGACCCCAGACTGTGTTGGGGTACTGCTGGAGTCTAATCAGTGAAAATCATATCGCTTGACATTGCCATCCTCCTGCCTTTATCCACTGCACTGGATTGCGTCAGGCTTAAGTAAAAGTTGTATGAAGGAGACTGTTTAGCCCATTTGATTTCCTCCTTCCTGTATACCAATCCTACAGCCTTTCATTGATCTGGCAAGCTTTCTCATTGCTTGTCCAGCTAGGACCACCCAACTCATCAGGGCTTTGGCTTGCAGGTTGTTAATGTGTTATGCTTTATACTTCAACTTCCAGTACTATCAGCATCTGAGTAGCAATGTGAATTGTGATTCAGCTGCCTTCTTATTGTTGACTGGGGGAGGCAGGGCACTGTACTTGCTCACTTGAAAGCATTTGCAAACTACAATACCGCTTCTGACTTGGATCCAGTTAGGACTAGCTGATAAGAACTCAGCCATTTCCTCTGTTACAATATTTTATTCCTACCAATTTTCTTCTCTCCTTACCTCCTCTCCTGGAGGCTTTTGCGCCTGAAGACCTTCCTTTTCAACCCTGCCTATGGTCACCTTCCCCCTCCCCCTGGGTCGGCATGGGGCTCCACCATTGTTAACCGCTCTGGGACGCCGTCCGGGATGGAGAGCGCTATATAAATACAAGTTGTTGTTGTTGTTTTTGGTTTGTTTATCCTCCTGCCTTTATCCACTACACTGGATTGCAACACGCTAAAGTAGAAGTTGTATGAAGTAGACTGGTTAGCGATTTGATTTCCTCCTTCCTGTACCAATCCTACAGCCTTTCATTGCAGCATCAAGCTGTTAAATTAGTCAAGCGCCCTGTCCTCCCACCCTTCCAGCAGCCTGTTCCAGCTGTTGATTAACTTCTGTGTAAAGAAATAATGCCTAGTGTTTTGTTTACCCTTTAGCAAACTGAACCTGCACCCTCTTGTCCTTCTGCTTTGCTGAATATGAAAATATTGTTTCAAGTTTACTTTGAATGTTACATGTTTTGCAATCATTTCATTTAGAAAAAACTGAAAAAATGGTAAGTTTTGTCAAATTATGTGAAGATAACTTTTGCCTCCACTCATGTCAGGCCAACACCTCCCATTTTATGCTGCCCTTTGGCCTCAGTGACAAAGGTAGATAATAGACGTCTTTGTTTTTGTAGGTAGCTTCAAAGTTCAATCTATATTGTCAAAGTGGGTGGATCTAGCTCTTCAGATGTGCAGTAAACAAATTATATTGTCAGTAGTGGCTGCGACTTAAGCACTCTCTTTATTCATACGGCTGGTATTTTCATGCATCGTTATGCTATGCATATTTTACATCGTAATTACGTTGCTTATGGTAAGGCTGCAAGGTAAATGTGGCAGCATTGCTGCGAGGTGACGAGAGCCTAACCTTGAGAGGTAGTTTTTCTCCATACCTTAGGATTTAGCAAATTTTTTTACAGATAAAAAAAGTTTGTCTTGTTGCTTCTGTCGTTGCGGATGCTCATTTTGTGATGGCCACTTGCCTACCAACATGATAGCTTCCATGCTGTTGCTCTGTATGGGCCTTCACTGGAGCTCCAAGGTGACCTGTTTGGCAATGGAACGTCAGAATCAGGCCCACCTTCTGTGGAGGGCTTGGTAATCCAGTTTCTGAGCCAGGCTGTCGTCTAGGGCACTGTATCAGATATCAGACTGATCAAATGGAGCTCCGAGGAACAAAAATGGCAGCTTCAATTTGCTTCTAATACTACTTTGTAGTTTCTGTGTTGCTGCTGGTTCTGTTAAATTTGCTCAACTGTGTAGTGGTCTTTGACTTGGAGAACTGATTAGGCTGTTGTAGAGTTGCTTTTCATTGAAATTTAAGCGCTCTGAGATGCTACCCTGCATGGAGGGCGCAATATGAGTGCAAGTTGTTGTTGAAATGGTTGTGCAACTTCCTTATAATATAAATATTTGCATTGGACATTATACAATTAAATCTGCAGATCAATATTATTGGTATTCCCTTGTAATCATTTATTGTCTTGGAAACGTGTCTAATGCATCATTTGTTTAGAGAAAGATAATTGGTTTGGTTTTCGAGATTGTGTGCAGGAATTATGTTCAAGTTAGCCTATAGACTCCTGCACAGTATGTTACTCAAGACTGATACTGCAACTTGAGCTTTAAAAAACAATTGATGATGCATCATGTCTCAGTGTGCCCATTACCACGATAGTTTCTGTGGTGCTCAAAGTCAGCACTTACTGTCCATTGGTGTTGCGTTCCTGACAAAGATAATTGAAACCACTGTCTGTTTTTTTTATGCATTCATGGCCTACTGTTTCTGGATCAGTTCCAGCAATGCAGTGTTAGTGTAATCTTCTGGAAAATGTTGTAAATTTGTTCAAAGCAGATATTTTTGTGTGGATCTATCACTGTTGAGGCCCACGATTTTCATAATGAAATGTTTGCTGTGTTGATGACAGCACTCTGATATTTTTTCTCTTCTCTCTTCTCTCTAAGGTATTGGTGTCCCTGTTTAGTATTCCATTTGGTTGAGCTGCTCTGCACAGGGTCTTGTCTAATCAGTTGGGTTCTGATTGCTTCCATGTATCCAAAGGTTGCATCTTCTTGCTTAGTGTTTTGCATTACAGATTCATCCTCTGGAGATGGAAGAATATATAACTCCATCTGCTGCAACCAGATTTAGCCCTTTCAATGAATATTGTTAACAGGTGAATTACACCCTATTGAGGTGAGAGCTAATTTTGGGGCTAGTATGATATGAAGAGGTATCACAGAATTTTAGCAACTGCGGTTCAGCAACAAAATTCCTGCTTTATAATGGTCATTGTTTTCACTGCATTAGGCATAGAGATCCAATGCACTGCAAAGGATCTCATTGTGTCAAGTGCTTTGAGATGCTTTGAAGTGGTCAGGTGCTTTACAAAATGCAAGTATTATAAGAATGAAGTGATGTCTGCAAACCGCAGTACATTTTTTAAAGAAGAAGTCTGTCCTATTGTTCAAAATAAAATATTGAGCTTTCAATACTCCGTTGCTATGTTGGCTGCGTTAGTCACCTGTGTTAGTCACCAAAAGCAGTTTTTGTTTCTCCTCCACGAAGAGTATTATGTGAAAATTATCACCATGATCAGTTTGTGTTACATTATTCAGCTGCAATCAGAATTGAACCATTGTTGGAATATAGACCATATTCTGGACAAATAGACTTTCAATACTCACTATCTGGTCACCTACATAATGATTAATCGGGTGAAGTGATAAAGTTGGATGAGGTGATCGAGGGTTGATGCAGCTTGCTGCAATGAACCTCAATTTTTGTCATGCTTTAAAGATAAGAGGAAACAAATTGCAGGGTGGGTATTAATCTTGGTAATCATTGAACTTGTAATAATACAGAAATAGTGTTCAGGCAATTCGATTATTTTATTGCTCTTTCTGCCTCACCTATTTGCCTATATAGTATAATATTCTTATCCCTGTTTTAAAAAAAACACACACAGTGTATGGTGCAATATGCTTTCTTTACTAGTCCTTGTCTGAGAAATTCTTGCTCATTATTAAGGGAAAGTAGTGAGAAAGTAGACTTCTATCATCTGGACGTAAGAAGGTTGGAGATTATCTCAACACCATGGCTTCATGCCAGGTGATTGTCACAATTTAGGCTATGGTTAGGATTAAAACATTTGTGAAATTCCATATTTATTTAATTTTAATGTATTACAGAATAAGTAAATGGCTATCCTGTTTCTTTTATTTTTTTCTCTCTGACTAGATTCTCTCTGTTGAAAAGCTAATGTATGAGAAAAGCTCCCAGCTGATACTTTTGCTGGATAACTACTAATTGGGCATCAACTGCCTTTCACTGGTTTACTCTGATATAAACTTAACTGTGTTTGTCCATCTCTTTCAGACCCTAATCTGCACTCTGTAAAAGTACTGTACTTTAATACTTATGAAACTAACCTTTGCGCTGTAGGGAAAATCCTGTTCTGTGCAGGTGTGCAGTTGAGCATGTACACACAAGATCACTCTGATACGGATCACATTTATAACTTCATGTACATGCTCTCAGCTTTCCACATACACACAACTCAATTTTTATGTCTTATCCAGGATCCAACCTTAGAGCCAGCTGCTATTATTTTTTCTACTGTTTGTGTGTGGCATGGAGAAAATGGAATAGGGGCCAGTTTCAACCCACGGGTCGCATATTTGATACCCCTGTTCTAAATAGATTTCGAGTGTTAAGTCCTTTAATTTTTTTAAGAATGTAGATGCTTACGTTTATAACTATAGATTTACAATTGTGAATTAAGAAAGGATGATTGGAGAAAAGGCTCAAGAGCACAAATGCATCTTTCCTTAATTCTTTTTGTCATTTGGCAGAAAATGTATGAATCTAAAAGGATTTGTGATGCTGCATTCCAAGTAAAGTTGAAATACTGGAAAATCTAGTAAAATGCTGGTGGATTGGCAGGCACACTGCATTACTTGAGAATGCACCTTAATCTATCTCAGTGAGTGCCAACTTCTCCCTCACATACTTTATCCATGGGAAAGGCAGAACTGCCTGCTTGTGAAGTACAAATAGTGATTAGAGGAAAGTGCTTCCTATTCTTGGGAGTTGGATTGTGAAAAAGGATCTCCAGAAATGTGTGCTAAAAGTGGAACTAAAGCCATTACAACTACACTACCTAGCTCTCTTCACTGATGTCAGGAACACTACTTAATGCACTTTACAACAACAATAAAATTACATTTGTGTAGCACCTTTCACATTGGGAGGATGTCCCGAAGCGCTGAATACAACAGGTTACAATAGGTTTCCAGAAATTGGAGCACCTTTAGTTCTTGCATTTTAGACAGCTACCCTGAGTTCATCTAAGTTGATCGTAGGTGATGGAAGGGCGAGTATCTGAGATCGGACTGGTCTGTGTATCCTTGTGATAACGAGCAGATAAATCAGGAGGTGCCCTGTTCTGATTGTTATCTTTTGTTCTGATTGTTATCTGTGTTTACAGATGGAAAAGTGTATGCCATACCAAGTAAGCCTCAAGCTTAGCTCAGTTGTGAATGTTTTTGAGTGACTTATAACGGTGTCCTATGGAAGTTCTGATCCCACGGTACTATAATAATAATCATAATAATAATCCTTGCATTTGATATAGCGCTTTTCACGTCGGGAGGACATCCCAAAGCGCTTCACAGAACACACTGTAACGTAAATTGACTGTATAGTTGTGGGCGAACGCGGCAGCCAATTGCGCACAGCAATGTCCCACAAACAGTCGTAGATTGAAAATGACCAATTTATTACTGTTTTTGGTTTGGAGGGATTATTATTAGGCGTGTGGAGTAAGGAAACTTGCCCAAGGAATATAATGTGGATAATGTGGGCATGTCCAATTCATATTTATTCATATTTTATCTATTCTGTTTAAACTTTTGTTCCTGTCTACAGGGCAAAGAACAAACAGTTATTTGAAAATAAATTTCCACCATGGCTTTATTGAGGGATTGCAGAGCTTTCGAGATCAGATTATATTTCTTTGTGTATATTTTAGCACTTGGGAAGACTGGAGACATTCCATTTTATTTTGTGAATTTTTCTGCAGGCAATGTGAATTAGATTGCATGAGATTGAAGTTTTCTTAGATAAATTCCATCCTTGGATTCCTGGTGTGCCCTTAATCCACTGGTACGAGTAGTAGAGTGTGTGTGTTTGGTAGGGATGGGTAAACTGTGGTGTACAATGAAGTCCTTATAAATCCTAGTGTTTTCTCTCTCCACAGATCAAAATAATCAAATCAATGTATAATGGATATTGCTTAATGTTTGGGAAGTTAGAAGATGTTTTCCCGTTTTCTGTGTTCAGAAGTATTAATGCCTATGCCTTGTGGCTAAACAGGTGGCATAACATCTTTTATCAAAAGATTTTCCATTTGGATTAGGAAGATTTACATTTGTTAAGGGCAGTGTCGGCAGTTTTTAATTCTCTTTAATTTCACAGTGTAGCAAAGTATTGCTGAATGTTGAAAGAAAGGCTAATGCGGGCAATTCTTAACTTCTGAAGGTCAAAGTGTGGTTTATACTGTGATTACTGCTGTCTGTGTGCCTGAGATAATGGGATTCGGATTTAAAGACTTGGCCTGGAAGAAAGCTTTCCTTAAAAATGTACAACAGTTCTATGAAATTTTTTTTTCACCACTTTTCTACTCTGGCCTCAGCTTCTGAAGGTGTTGACTTGATTTTCTTTACTTCTGTATTACTTTCCATTTATTTCTCTCCTTGCCCTGACCTGGCACTGAAACAAATTGCCATATGCCTATTAAAATCTTGGCTAAAATCATTTAACTATTGATAGAATATTCAATCGTCCAGGTCAGGGAGCTCACAACCACTCTGGACAGTGCATTTCCTGTGAGCCTTTGGGGGAACTGATGGGAAATGTCTATCTTTATCATAATAAAACATTTATCATAATTCCCCATACACAACACCACCCCACCCACACACAACACCATCTGTGGAGTCAGGACTCATGGAGTCCTGTAGCTCAGTGGTTAGAGCACTCGCCTTGCAAGTGAGACACCTGGGTTCAATTCCAGGCAGGGCGAAACCTTGGGCAAGTTTCCTTACTCCACACGCCTCATAATAATCCCTCCAAAACAATAATAAATCGGTCATTTTCGATCCACGACTGTTTGTGGGACACTGCTGTGTGAAATTGGCTGTCGCGTTTCACCCACAAATATACTGTCAATTCACTTTACAGTCTATTCTGTGAAGCGCTTTGAGACGTCGAAGACGTGAAAAGCGCTATATCAAATGCAAGGATTATTATTATTATAAACTCAATTACTCCTAAACTTTAACTGAATAATTTTTCTGAAAGATTTTATTTAAAATGCATGCATCTTACCCATTATATGTACTTTTCTGTTAGCATATACAATAAATAAGTAATTTATTGCTTAGGAGATATTTCAAAATGTTTATGAAGGGAGGAGTGCTGTGTTGAAATGGATGATATTTTTTAACTTGTTTTGAGTAGATTGTCATTGCATAATCTCTATTGTTAGGTGATTTTCATCACTTCTCTTGTAAGTCAGTAAAGATCTGCTGATATAAAACTGCCAGTAGGCCTGCGTGCAAATGATAAGGCAGAGGACAAAGCTTCCCATCTGTCTCCAACAATTTAATGCAAATTGCCAGGGTCTCATTGAATAATTCCCGCATTCTTTTGTGCACCATTATTGCTTCATAAAACAAAACATCTCCAAGGAATTGAAATATACTATTGCTTTCTGAAACCTAATGCCTGCTGCATGCAATTAATTTAAGAAGTTTCTATCAGCGTTGGGCATAATGGCTGTACTACTGCTAATATGATGGGAGATGTAGAAATTACTCAAATTCTCAAAGCAAAGCTTCTTGCAGAATAAGAAACTGAAGGATATCAAGGAACATAAGCAGAAAACAGTGATGTCTCAAATAGAAAGTAAGCGAAAGATGCAAGTATCTTATAAGATTGTGGTTGTAATTATCTCCTTGTTCTCCTTAATATTATTTCTAAGGAAAGTAGATTAATAATAATCCTTGCATTTGATATAGCGCTTTATTACCTTTGAGACGTCTCAAAGCACTTCACAGAATATACTGTAAAATGAATTGACTGTATATTTTGTGGGCGAAACATGGGAGTTAGTTGCGCACAGCAGTGTCCCACAGAGTCGTGGATTGAAGTGACCAATTTATTATTTTCTTTGAAGGAATTATTACCCCCGGAAAAACGATCCACCAATCGACTAACAACCAGGTTCCTTCTTACTGCTAAGTAAATGGGCGTGAGTAAGGAAACTTGCTCAATGTTTCAGCCTAACGGGAATCAAACCCAGGTCTCTCGTTTGAGAGGCGAGTGCTCTAACAACTAAGCTACCGGACTCCACTCGTGTTACAAGTGCAAACATTACTGATGTAGGATTGTTGTAGTCAGTCCAAAGTACTTTTGTCCTGGTTTCGGCTAATGTTCTGGAGCTAATGGTGTGCGCAAGAGTGGATTTCCACAGGCTCCAGCAGCTCTTCGGCTCTTGATTCGAACAATCATTATTCATGTGTCAGTGGGCAGTGAAAGAATGGAATAGAGGCATCTCTACAGTCCTAGTTCCTGCCCTTAGCTAAAATTCACATATGCACTTTCAAAGCCAGTCAGGAACCTCGGTGTTCTGTTCGACCCTGAGTTGTCCTTTCTCCCTCATATCTGCGCCACAACTGGCACCGCCTTCCATCACCTCTGGAATATCGCCAGACTACGGCACTACCTCACCCCTCACGCTGCTGAAACTCTGGTCCATGCCTTTATCACCTCAAGGCTGGACTATGGGAACTCTCTCCTCGCCGGCCTTCCCGGCCCTCCCTCCACAAGCTGCAGGTCATTCAGAACTCTGCAGCTCGTGTACTGTCCCGCAACAGGCTTCGGGACCACATCACTCCCACCCTCGCTCGCCTCCACTGGCTCCCCATCCCACAGAGGATCGAATTCATGATCTTCATCCTCACCTACAAGGTCATTCACAGCCTTGCTCCCTCCTACCTCTCTGACCTACTATCCTCCTACCTACCTGCCCGTACTCTCCATTCCTCTGGCTCTGGTCTGCTCCACACCCCCCGCCCCAACCGCCCAAACATCGGTGGCCGGGCTCTCAGCCCCTAGGCTCTGGAACTCTAGACAGATCGAGACAGATCAGGGATTAAATCTAGAATTTTTCTCATTTTTATGACTGAGTGTCATATTGTGCATTCCTCTTCCTAGAAGACTTATTTGTGGAAATCTGATTCTTACAAATGAATATGGGAAAATGTTGCATGATTCAAAGTGTACAATAAACACAAATGATTGAATCTAGCAAAAGATCAGTGAAAGCTGACTTGGTCTTGTTAACATGTAGTGTACCCCCAGTGCACAGAGCTGCTTGTATAAGCTATCTAAAAATTCTGACTTGTGAATTTGGCATTATACTGCAGATCTGTGATTTCTACTATTACCTAATGGCTCCATTGATTTGACAATGTATTGCTTATCATTTTTAACCCCGCTTTTGGAAGATTAACAATTATGGAATTAATGATGATGAAATTAATTAGATCGAAAATTAGTTTAGGCATAATCAGCAGAAGGTGAAGATAAATGGAAAAAGAAACTTACTAGAGTAAGTGACCAATGTGTAAGGCTCTGTTCTGGGTGCTTTGCTGTTGTACATGATTCATAAATGATTTGTAAGAATTCACTTCTTGTAAAATTTTGCTGAAGGTACCAGACTATGTGAGCAGGTAAATGATGCAAAGATGATGTAGCATTTTGGAAAATCTAGGGCAATTTAGCAAATGGATCAACGTGGATTTTAATGTGCTTACATTTAATGTACTGCATATTGGAAGTACAAAACATGAAACTATTCCAAGTGAAGAGGTTGAAAAGTATAGAAGAGGAAGCTGATTTTGGTGCGCTTTCAAAACGTTTTATTGAATGTTTCAGTCAATGTAAAGATGCTGTCACCCAAGCTAATCAACTAATGAGTTACATCTTCAGGGTATTGAACAGCAAGTTGAAAGTAGGTATGATGGGTTGAATGATCTTTTCTTGTTCCTTATTTTTATAGGATTATGACTATAACACCCATTTATTTGGGAGATAATTTGGAGAAAATGAAACATTTTAATGCCTTGCAATATAATTGATTATAGTTTATAGTTTGGTTTAGTGACAAGTGAAATATCACATTTATTTAGATAGAACAGATACCTGGATCTTTTGGTTGGTGAATAACCAGTTCATTCTTTAGTTATAGACCTGGATGCCCTTTGCTGTCGCTGTGACATAGTGATGGCATTGGAAACACCATTTGATATGATTGCACATTGACAATGGTTAGGTCATGGTGCTAGCACCTGTCAGAAGTAATCAGGATTTATTCCTGGTCTTTTCCTAGAAAAGTCAAATAAAATTACTCTTTGAACAATTTTGATTGTTTTCGAGTCCAATTGTCCTCTTTGGCACAGCTTTGTACTGGTGCGGAGTGTGAAACTGAGCTCTGTGCACATGATGTAAAGAATGAAAGAATATTAAAGTCTTACTGTGACTTTATCATAGGAATTTCCAAATGTAAGTGGACTTTGAACATCTGTCAAAGAATGAAGATTTTACTGACTAATTGTTCCAGATGTAATGCTCTAGGTGATGACAATAATTATTTGGTAAGAGCAGACACATTGCTGAAGTGCTTTTATCACACAAAAAAGATTGAAAGGGAACCTAGTCCTGGCACCCTTTGAAAATGAAAGTCTTTTTTTTGATTGTTGTGGATGTATGGAACCTCAGTTAATTTAGTTTGGTTATGTTGCTTAGCACTTTTACAAAAAAAGTAAGTTATAAATTTAGAAAATGGTTATAAGGACATATAGGGGTTATTGGTTGCTGTTGGGAGAAATTGCTCTGAGCTGCTGAAATTATGAGACTGAATGACTGCCTTGCTCTGAGAGCTGATATAAACTTAATGGGCCGAATGCTTTCCTTTGGTGTAAATTTCACTGCCACAATGAAGAAGGCATGCTGCCAAGAATGAAAACTAAGGATGTATTGCTAAAGTTATTAGTTGGTTGTCTGGCTCAGTTGGTAGCACTCTAGATTCGAGTCTGTAGGCTGCGGATTCGAGCTCGATGTCTGGACTCTGACCTCAAAGTCCAGAATGATGCTCCAATGTAGTGACGGGTGGAGCACTTAATTGTTGGAGATGTTGTCCTTTGGATAAGTCATTAAACTGAGGTTCCAACTGCTTGTTTATGTGTGTGGTTAAAGTTGCTATGTTCCTATTTGAAAAGAAAAAGATTTTCCTGTTTTCCTCTTCCAACAATTCATCAGATAAACATTCACTTCATACCTGCTGTGGGCCATCGCTGTGGACAAATTTGCGACTGCATATACCTACAAATTGCAGTTGCTACTCTTTACAGTAAAATTCTACTTGTGCTTTGTGATGTTCTCCTGACATGAAAGATTCTATATGCCTATAACTTTCCTAGTTCCTTACTGTCAAATAAGAAATTATAGAAATGTATCAGATGCTAAAGATTCAGAGTTCTTGTTCTGAAACAAAATTTGCTTTCGTTGTACAAAGCAATTGCTCGCTTCTTGCTCTGCATAATTGCAAGGAAGACTTTTTATTCTTAAGACGCGTAAGATTCTTAAGACTATTATTGATCAACATACAACAATAAGTGCATATGATATAGCACCTTATCACATTGTCAAAGTCACAAAGTGCTTCACATGATATACTGTAAAGTGGATTGACTATATTTTGTGGTTGAACATTAAACAATCATGCAGAGAGATTGACTATCAACTTCAGAAATATCTGAAGCCATGGCTCTTGTAAATACTTTCTGAAATTAGGTAAGCAGGATGCGTCCCTCCAGGGAGAGAGTGTGCACTCCATTCCAACAATCTGTCTCTGGGGTTTCAAAGTGTAGGTGGGATGTACGGAAATCTCAACTTAGTTTGGATATTCTTAAGCAGGGTGATGGGTTTTAGCGTGTGTCAGACACCCAGCTGACCAAAAAAACCTTAATTAGCGTATTTCTACATAAATATGTGTGACAACAGCTTAAGAAGTCACACATTTTGCTGAACAATTTGACTATGGCAAGTTTGGAACTCTTTCGGTTTTCTTAATCTCACCTAAAACTTTTACTACTTTACAATATCTGAACATAATGTAAAATTATTTTTCAATGATGCATTAGGGTTATGTTAGCTTTTCAGAGGTTAAATTTGCTTCCAATGAGCTAATCCTGACTGATTAATGTCCTATTGTGAACACCTGTTTATTTGCGTGAAAGAAGTTTAGTTTCTTAACATAATCTATGTTGTATTGCGCAGAGCAATTTGCTTACAAAGTAACCTGGAAATAGCTCCAGGTTTGCCTTTTCGCATGGTAGTTTATTAGTGAATCAGAAAGCCAACTACCAGTAATTTCTTCCCTCGTAAATTTGGGGGAAGGAACTCTACAGAGAGAACTTGCATTATGGCTCTTTAATCATTTGCAACGTCATTAAAGGTTGCTATTAAGCAAAGCCTGCATTTGACTCATTATATGAGTATTATGGAATATTCATTTGCTGTCATGGCAAGTCAGTTTAGCTCCTCTACGTAATAAACAGGACTGAGTCCTTACACAGTGTGCTTTCTATTGGTGTCTGGGACAAATGCAGCTTTTCTTACAAGATAGCAAGGTGTAAGATGTATTAATGGTAGGTATCACTTAACTGCCATTCCCTTGGGAGGCTGTAATCCTTCTGGTAATGATGCAGCAATCTGGCATTTCCTCAGTGCTGAGCAATGTCTTAATGGTACTTTCAGAGAGCTAATGTCCTCTGAGAGCAATGGGCTTTCAGAGATAGTGACTGACATGTGTCTAATATAAGATGGCATTATTCAATGGAGCTTTGAGTTTCCTTAATTCCTGATTAGGGGAAGGTTTCGAGATACCTGTGACTGAATCTTTGGATGGAATTTTCTCTAGCGTTTGTGTTCTGATTGCTGAATACCATATGCTACAGACATAAAAGGAAAATGTATTCAATTCACAATATAATGAAATTTCATTGATGCTATTTTAAAACATGGTAGTATATATTTTGGCCCTGCTATGTTTTTGGGTCCGATTACAATTTTTGAGGCATCTACCTGTGATTGATATTCTATGACTTTGTACAAAAAAGTGCAATTATAAAGGCTACTGAAATATTAGTTGGAGCTAGCATTGCGTGACCCCTGAGTTTGTAGTCCAGAGGGTATAATATTTTTTTAAAAATGTCAGTTTCATTGAACTAGTGTTGAATAATCTACTGAGAATTACTTCAATAGTATCTTGGATTATTAACTGGTAACTAATCAAAGAACACAACTGAGTTCTTGTTTCTCAATAATAATAATAATCCTTGCATTTGATAAAATGCTTTTCACATCTTCTAGATGTCTCAAAGCGCTTCACAGAATATACTGTAAAGTGAATTGACTGTATATTTGTGGGCGAAATGCAGCAGCCAATTGTGCACAGCAGTGTCCCACAAACAATCGTGGATTGAAGTGACCAATTTTATTATTTTTTTTCTTGAGGGATTATTGTCAGGCGTGTCGTTACAGTATACTTGATATTGTCGCTCAGGCCTTAATTTACTGGGAATTACTGCAGTTCTTTGCTTTAGTCATTATGGTTTGGAACTGATTTTGAAAGCTTTGACTGACGTTTCAATTTTACTTTATTTAGTTCTTTCCACTTTATCGTCTCCAAAATGACCTGTTTTCTCACTGGGGAAAAATCCATAGTGAGAACCTAGAATGAAATATAGACGATTACCATATTTGTAGAAACCCATATGTTTTCTCTCACGTTTCAGGCTGATTCTATTGGTTTCCTACTTTGCAGAATTTGATGTTAGGGTTCCCCTACCTATTAAATAAAAATTATTATTCGGCAAGAGAAGTCATAAAATCCTTAGCAGTATTGTTAACTTCTTGACTAATCTCTTCAATTGACTATGTGAATTCATCCAGCATCCACTTTTAAAAATCTGCTGCAATCAATGTACATTTGTTTTAAACAATGAATGAGACTATTACAATATTGCATGTCTGAATCAATGATGGCATTAAGCATAACAAATGGCAACTAGTGTTCATATTCTTATTCAGCAGAGAAGTTGATTATTTTCATCTGGGTTTATAGATGAAAAACTGCATTGGAACATGTGGGGTTTTTCTAGGGGTGGTAGGAAAAGATGGAAGTTATTAGTTCAATGCAAAATGCTTTAAGCTCTCCATAAGAGAATCTGGGCTGTAAGGATTAACTGTAAAGATGGGTACAAACCTATGAAGAGATTTGTTGGCAATGTCTATCTTGACTCTAAAGAGATGAGGAATCTATCATCCTGCCTCATTAACCTGTAAATCATATCAGTTTTCAGAATTGGTGGAGAATGTTTTTTTCTAGTTGTAGGGATGCAGAACCTTGCTGACCATTCCATTTGGGTAAAGTGTCTGGCATCTGTGGAACCTGTGAATTAGTGCCATCAGGTGAAGAAGGGTGAAAATTGGTGTAGAAATGTACTTCTTCAGCTCTTGGTTCCATTCAGCTTTAATATAAGTATCTCCTCTGATAAAATGCTCTTTAAGTCTGAAACTGGTCATTGTTGATGTCCTATCTGCCTACAATAGTTTCTTTGGTAATTAATGTATGCTCTTAATGAGATTTGGAAAAGTGAATCTTGCCCAGTGTTAGTCCATAAAGTATACATTTTTTAAAAAAAATAACAATTGGGGAATTTTTATATCAGGCCCTGAAAAGATCCAAAAAAAGAAAATGCATATTTATTGAACTATTTGTCCCATGTGTGCTGAAGAAATCCCCCTAAATGTGTACTTTAGGAAAAACAAATAGAAAAGGATGGGTTGTTTGATTATTTGCTGCCTTACCAAAATAAAGATGAGCCTAAAATCCTGAACAGATAATCGCTGAATAGAATTCAAGAAAACAAAAGGCATTCTTGATGGCTCATGGAAAGTGTTTTTAATTCAGAAATTGCATAATGGAGCATTGGATGTAAAAAATGTTGAAGATTTATCCAAATATTGTGTATAAATGGAAAAAGTCAAACATTGGGTAAAATGGAGAGAAATTAACTCATCATTTACTCAACCGTGCTAACATTTATTTTTCACTGTCTATAGTAAGTTACCACAATTTTTCACCGTGAATTTGTATTCACACTGAATCAATTGAAATCTGCCTTGTTATATTATAAATACTAGTTTCTTGAATTCAGTGATTGAGATTGCAGTTTAAATTGGTGCGAAGTAACAGCTTTAACTGTTGTAATGTATGATTTTGTTACATTTGTAAAATATTATAATTTCTGATTGTCTTGGGCAAGCAGCTTTGAACTGAAGGTTACTGTAGGGGAAAGAAAATACTTGTTTAGATGTCAATGATTTCTAAATGCAATTTCTTTCTTTGCAGGTGTGAACGTCTAAAGAACGATAACTGGAGGTGTCTGGTACCCGGACTCAAGGAAAAGGATTGGCCTTACCCTAGAATATGGTACCTCAGTGTTGGTCAGTGAGTTGTCTTGTGCCAGTCATGGTAATCCTGAGTTACATGGCACATTTCATCCAGACAGACAGTAAGTAAAGTTATTGGCATTCTTCTCTTTCTCTAGCACTATCCTAACACATTTGTTTCAACAGGTAATTCATGAATGTAGAAACAACAAACTCGCCATGGAATTGTATATGTTTTTTGTAGTCCCTTCTATGATGTTCATTTTCCATCCTTTGTGTATCAAAGGATAGAAAATGAACATCATAGAAGAGACTACAAAAACTCGAGCAATGTGGCAGAATTGGAACAAAATGTGATTGAGATAGGTTAACTCTTTTAGATGAATGGCACTAGACACCGTTCAAACACCTGCCTAGTTTCCATTTTGATTGTGTTGGGATGCATGAGGTGTTTTGTACAAAACCCTAACATTTATGTATAAATGTAAAATTATGAGACCATTGCCTTCCATATGTGCGCCGAAGCAAGCAGGGCGATGCACTTCGTAGTTCATCAAGATCAGTGAGGCCTTCCTGAACTTTTAAATGTGGCACTTTTTTCTATTGGGATTGTGAGTTTCACTGACACATTAGCTAAGTTCAATCAGTGGTGTGTTGTGAAGCCTTAAAAAAGACATTTCTATATACCTACATACCATACATTCCAATTGGCTTTTTCATTCTTGAAATATAGTAATTGAGCTTTTATGTGTCATCTACTCTGTTGTATTAACAGCATAATATTTACTAATTGAAGTATAAAAATTGTCTTAAGAGCAGAGTACTGAACTCCACTAAATGTCATTATAGACTTGGACTTCTTGACTCATCATTTTTAAAAACTTTTTTAAATCATAATATTATGAAATCAGTGACCTTAGACAGCAGATTTCTAAAAAGCACATTGTGTTAAGCTAATTTAATAGATTTCTTTGTAAGAATAATGTATAAAGGGGAGGCAATGGATGTCATGCATTTTCGATCGCATGTACATAGAGCCAATTCACTTTACAGAATATTCAGTGAAACACTTTGAGATGTCCAAGGATTATTATTTTCAAACTGTTTTGATAAGGTGTCACGCAAGAACCTTATTGCAGAAATTAAGACACTTGATATTGACTACAATGTGGCAGCATGCAGTGAAAAGTTTAAAAGCTGTGAAGCAGAGAGTAAGGAAAGAGAATGTTCTCCAGACTGATGAAATTCATAATTCAGGGGTCTGAATATATTATACATTATTTCCACATATATAATTGAAACTGGGCACATTGTCTAAATTTGTTATTTATACCAAATTAAGAAGCGTAGGGAAACTGAAGAGAAATTTGGAAGACTAAAGGGTAGCATAGACATGTTAACGTGTGCGTGGGCAGATAAATTGCGAATGGATTTTCAATACTGAAAAATCTAAAGTAATACAATTTAGGAGGAGGATGAAAGAAAGGAAATGTACCCTAAATGATAACATTCTTAATTAAATGGAGGAGGGAGGGAGTGTAAGTAGAAAAGGCTGTAAAATGAAAATCTTGAATTTGAACAAAGCATTTGTTAGGCCCAAGTTGGAGTATTGCAGTTGCAACAGTTACTATGTCTTTTTGATAGTTTTAATTTTCTTTCTTTCTGATCTACGTGAGGTGACAACTTTTCTGGAAAATGTGAAGAAACCTCCTTGCATGTGAAGATTTTTATAGTTGTTGTCCAAATTTGTTGCCCATTAATTTGCAAACCATAGCATTAATGTTGGCACGTAAATGACTTAAATTCATTTATCGGTAGTTTTTGCAGGCTTGAACTTGCAGCATTGATTTATAACATTAGTTGATGTTGCAGTAATAGGCACATATGTTTAAACATTCATGACAGATGTATTATTGCAAGAAATTAAGACATTAAGAGCAACTAAAACTTGAGAATTAAACTAATAAACAACTGACGCAGGCTAGATGAAATTACCCCACTGAAACTGTATGGATGTTTCTTTCATGATACCTTCACAGTTTTACATTTGCTACACAGCATTTTTAATATCAAACACTCATGATCTTTAATTCAGTGAAGAAACAATTGACTATTAAGTATCATCTGTAAACTTCTATTGTAAGCGTTTACCTAAATTTGGTTATAATTATTTATTTTTTACATTTTTTTAATCTCCCCTCCCACCCCCAATTCACCTGATTTGTTTAGCTGGTTACTATGAAAATATCTCCTGCTAGTAGAGATTACTATTTTTTTTTAATGTCAAATTATTTTAATTTATTTTGTTTTAATTTAATTTGGTCGTGTATTTGTCTTCATTGGACTGCACCTTTATTAAAACTCAAAAAGAGTCCCATTGAGTTTCCTATCAAAACCACTTTGATTTCTTTGCACTAGTATGTATTTATTCACATCCTCGTAATATCGCTCCCTATCCCCCATTACTCCTTCACATATCGCCTTCATTGAATCAACAACAACAGCAAAGTGACATTTATATAGCCCCTTTCACGTCGGGAGGACCTACCAAGGCGCTGGACAGACAGAGTTACGGACCCGAGCTGAGGGTTGGGGTGGAGGAGAGTGAGGGGGAAGCAGGGAGATCGAAAGCAGGGTCGATGAGGAGGCTCTTGAGGCAGGTCTTGAAGGTGCCAAGGGAGGGGGCGCAGGAAATTACATCCTGACCCTGTTGTCCCATACACACTTACCGATAGGCTGCATTGAACCGCGAGAAACATAGTCTTGATCCATCGGCACGCACGCATGGGAACTTAATTTCCCATGATTCATTATTGTTATTCAATGCGATTCCAATGCTTGATGGTGAATGCACATGTAATAATAATAATAATCCTTGCATTTGATATAGCGCTTTTCACGTCGGGAGGACGTCCCAAAGCGCTTCACAGAACACACTGTAAAATGAATTGACTGTATATTTGTGGGTGAACGGGGGGGTCAAGATGCACTGAATCATGGGAAACAGTCTTAACCTGTCAGAGCATGCACATTTACCAGCCACAACTTAGACTTTGCGTAAGTCGTGCTAAATGTTATGGTCCCGACTAGTAGCACTTATGAGATTTACTGTATTCAATTTCCAAACCACCTGCTGAGCCTTGTTCCAGTGAACACCTTTGTGGCTTCTTCTCTTAGTGGAGTTTCCACCTCAAATAGTCAGAGTGGATTAATGAGGCAAGACCGTTGCTTTAAATTTAATCTCCTTATTGTGTGCGTACTCCTCAGATGAACATGGAGAGATTCCAATAAAATGCTCTCAAGTAATTTTTCAATCATAAATTGTTGACGTTTCATATATTTATGGATTATGAATTAAAATAGCGGCTGGTTGTCTAAACCATTTCTGTGAATGCATTCTGGTCTAAAGGAATAGATTAATACATTGGGAAGAATTTAAGCAGCATTACTGTGATTTATTTTGCTAAACTATTAAAAATAAAACAGTAATTCAGCTTGCATAAAACATAATAAAAAGTCAGATAATGCACAAAATGTTATTAATGCCTTAATCCACCATCAGCTACCAAGCTCTTTATTAGGCTATTGCATCTGTCGCTACTTGCCAGCTCTCTTTCAGCAGTGTGTTGTCGGAGCCAAAAGCACAGACAGCAGTATCAGCTTTTAGAAAATGGGCTTGTTGGACTGTATAATTTGTCTGATAAATTGATTTATGAGTGTGTTGAATCTTTAGGTCATTATGTAGTTTGCACTCCAGGCCTCTGCTGGCTGCTGTTCCTTCCAGTAATATCCTTTTGGATTGCATACTCTCAGTATCACGTCGCACTGAATGGATTTCAGTCATGTGGATACAGTGTAGAATGAGTGGTCAGGAAGGTGTCAGCAATGAATTGAAAGAGATAATTTTTTGCAGGGTGATCAATGTGTCTGTGTACTGTCCTTGAAGGTATTATAATACAAAAGCTGTTCACTGTGAATTTGAAATGACCTTGTATAAAGCGTGTGAATAGCCTTTTTTCAAGGACAATTTAAAAAAAGTGACCCTCTTACGGTGGTTGATAACCTTTTTATAATAGTTTGACGGTGTAATAGAGTTTGATAGTACACAGGTTAAGATGTGTTTCTCCCTCTTTTCCTCTCCCCTCCATGTTCCGCGTTGCTGACTTTTGTGACCAGTGTTCAGACTCATTTTGCATATTGGCTAACAGGTGAGGATAGGAGTGTTTGCTGAATCAAATGTGGAAGTAGACCTGTGATAGGTAATATTCTGAAAAACAATAGTGCATTGTTAATTCTTTCCCTACTATCCAGATTCTCATCTTTTTCTTCCCCTCCCCATTTAATTGCTACTCTGATAACATGCTCTTT
The DNA here is from genome assembly GCF_018977255.1 of Callorhinchus milii. Lineage (NCBI taxonomy): Eukaryota > Metazoa > Chordata > Chondrichthyes > Chimaeriformes > Callorhinchidae > Callorhinchus > Callorhinchus milii. Next base: position 20,559,792 of record NW_024704746.1, read on the forward strand.
TGATGAACCTTTGCCCTAGGTTGGTGATTGTAAACTATTCAACTATTGGGGAATTATATTTAAACCTGATCTTGTCTTCATGGAAAAATATAAGCACTTTATAGTGACCATATATTCTTGTCTCATTGTTTCCCCCTACTATCATTCTACATTCTGCTTTTGATCACTGAACAATTGGGAGTATAGTGATTGTGTAGTTGCAGGTGAACACGATAGCCAATTTGCGAACAGCAATGGCCCAGAAGGAGCCCTGAAATGAATGAGGAATTTTATCTGGAAGATCGTTAACCAGGACAACCGGAAAAAATCCATTTTGATAATACCATGGGATCTGAGATCTTTAAGGTTCACCTGAACAGATGAGACCTTGTCATCTATGTCCTCCGAAGGCTGTGAGCTCAAAGTCCAGAGATGGAGTTTGAACCTACAACATTCTGATTCCCCAAATGAGTCTGTTACCAACTAAACCAGACTGACTAGATTAGAAGAGAACTTTGTAAAAGAAGACTCTCTGATCCATTTGATCTCATCTTCAATCCACCAGTTAAAACATCATATTGTTTCTTAAATGAGCCCCATGGCCTGGCCTTGAGCACTGTTTTTGGTATTCCCTTCCAACTGTTGATTCCCTCTAGGCAGAGAAATGCTTTCTTACAACCCTGACTATTTTGAAGGATATCCATCTATCTTTGGAAAATGTATCAGTAGATCTTCCCTTCTTGTTCTCACCCCCCCACCCCCCGCCCCCCCCACACACACACTTCTGTTATTACAATTGACCCTCCTACCCCTGACATTTGCCTATCCAAAGTTACATACTGGAGTTTAGATGAGCTGTTTTCCATATTGATACAAATGTTATCATGCTATAGTCTTTTTAACTCCTCCCGGTTCAGTTAATTCTCTTCTCAGTAGTGTCTAGATCCGTGTAGGTTCCCTGAATTAGGATGCAGTCATGCACTACATTGGGAAGCTGCATCTTTCCCATTGTAAATATAGAGACTAACCTAGTAAAACACAGGCTGAAGTATAATTCATTTACCTAAAGTGGATTACCGTTATGGAATAGGACCTATAATTTGCCTAAGAGCATTAGATACGACAAGATCCAGCTGTTGTTTTTGAAAGCATGGATTTGATGGGCAGCTGTTATTTACTCAAATGGATCAACTTTTCAGCTGTTGAGGCGCTTGTCTTTTGTTATGCTAATCTGTACCACTGACACTATCACTGCTGTTTTATTTCTCCAAATTTCTCTTGAGACTGATTACTTGGGTCTCCAGCTATAATCTCTTTCAGTGTTGGGACATGGCCTTTGGCCCATTTATAACATCTTCTGCAGAAATGTTATAATGTGCACAAGAGGAGCCACCTGCCACCATACTTTGCCATAGGATTGTGGTGTGTGCCACTCTGGTAATGATCTTATGTATGCTCCCCACATACACTGTTGTGCCCATAGAACCTGGCCCTGTCAGATGTCTTAATCCACTTTTTTTCTATTTGTACCATCTATCATTGGCTTCATACAATTCTCTATAAACATTAACATGATGGTTTGGATCTTGCTGTGTTGGAGACTACATTTCTTATTTCAAAACCTAGTGTGATTACACTCCCATGTACCCTCTTGGTCTCTGACACTTGAACTGGATGTTACATGGGAAAGGCATCCAATTCAGTAGAAATTTCTGCTGTTCAGACTGTCCTTTGAGCTGAGCGGGCTTTGTTCCATCTAGACCAATGAGGCCCATACATATGTGCGGATCCACGTATACCCTCCAATATATTGGATCATTATATTACATCAGTGATTAAATTACACTCACATTTCCATCTTGTTTGTAAATTATGCATTTTATGTAGAGTAAAAAGCCCCCCCCCCCCCCACTCATCCATTTGTAGCGAACGAAAGGGGTTATGACTCAAAACGAAGCATAGTGTAATTCTGAAATGTTTATTGATATTCCCTTTCATCTCTGATGTTTCATTTCAAGCTCATCTGAAAGTTGGTGTCAAAGCCTAGACACAAGGTCTGGTGGTTGTTAGTGACATCAAGGTGAGTCTGTCAGAGATTTCCCTTGTGTGCATTCATCTCTGCAGCTGTCAGGGTGTGTGACATGCACAGTTCTTTCCTGTCAAAGGCTTGTGATCATGGTCTTTTTATCCCACAATGGCATAACCCATACAGGCGTATTACACTTCCAGTGGTTTGAGCTGGGAACGTCTCTGACAACAGTGATCAATTTTTGAAAAGATTCTTTGAGCGACCAGAAATAGCTTTGCTGCACAAATTGGATTTTCCTACTTAATTTTATCCTCCAATCGTACATTGTAGCATATCTAACACATGCAATAATTGTTTGGGTTTTTCTAAATTGTTTGTTTTACTTAATCTTCCCCATTTCATGAGGATAATCGTGTCTTTCCAGCGCCCTGCCTTATGTAACAAGAGGATCTTTTGAATAGTGACTATAATATGACTGAATTCTGTATCAGGGTTGGGGTGTGAGGAAAGAGAAGCTAATTTTGAAGGGTGAGGAATGAACTGATGGTTGGTAAACCAATGGATTAACCGAGTACTTAATGCATTATAGAATTTATTTATATATATATAATATACACACACATATATATATACTACAAAGGAATAAATATATATATATCTATATACACACTAGATGGTGGTAGATCTGAGATAAAGCAACCTTATAATGGTATGAGGAATGTACTGGCTGAGGTGGACTAGAGAGAAAAATTTAGCAGGAACAATTTCACCCAGGCGGTAGTGACAATGTAGAACTCCCTGTCCGAAACAATGATTAAATCAGATAGTATAGATGCATTCAAGGGGAACCTAGACTTTCACATTGGAGAGAGGGGAATAGAAGGTTATGGGAGCGAGTAAGAAATGGATGAAGGTTCCTGTGGAGTAGAAACAACAGCATGGACTGGTTGGCTGAGTGGATGGTTTTCGTGCTGTACATTCTTTGTAAGCATGGTAGGTTGTTAAGGCCATTATTAAAGAAAAGAAAAATTATTGTATAAAGATTAGGGTAGGGGGCAAGATTGGAGATGGTGAGGATTATAGAGAGCCCCAAAAAAAGAGCAAAGAGGGAGTATGCATTCATTGTTTTCTAAAGTTCTCTATATATTTTCTCTACGGAATAGTAACAAAGGAAGAAAACAACATGTCATTATTCAAGAAGGGTGTAAGGGACAAATTAGGTAATTGTAGGCCAGTAAGATTAACATCAGTAGTGGAAAAATTGCTAGAATCCATCATCAGGACAAAGTAAGTGATCAATTGGATGAATTTAAACTGATTAGCAAGACTGTCTTGGTTTTGTGATAGATAGGTTAGATCTAATTAACCTAATGGAGTTATTTGACAAAAAAGAGGGGGTAAATAGGAGAGGGATCAGTGGGTGCCATCCACGTTTTTCCCCAGAGGAGAATTAATAAGGTTCTGCACCAGAGATTACTAACTAAAATTAAGACACATTGGATGAGAGGAACCTAGTCCATGCATAGGACATTGTTGAGAGGTTATCAAGAAATAACCTCAGGTAAAACTTCCAAAGACAAGACAATTGTGAAAATACTGAAAGCAGTGGAGCAAAACCAAAATTCAGTCCATGGTGTGAGTCTAATGCCCCATTTATATGGGACAGATCTGATTACCTGCATTTTCACCAATCATCTTGAGTGTTAACTGACACTTACTTGGTCACCATTCATTGGTTCAAAGACTACTTATTATGCTCAAGAATGTGAGCATGAATTCATGAAACTTGACCTTACAGGTATGTGAGCAAATGCACCCTTTTGGCTTCAGCAAAATTGTGTAGCATTGTTGATGATTTGGGCCCCACTTTTTGGATGGAGATAGATTATCGGTTTGAATTTTAAAATAGCATAGGACAGTAGAAAGGGAATTGAAATTGTCTGCTTTTATGTTATATACTTAATTTAGGCACTATTGCTGTGAATTCAGCAGGTGAATGCTGAAATCATTGCAATACAGTTTTTGATGCAGACATTTATTTCATTCAAGGCTGTTGCTGACAATAGCCTGAAAGCCTGGAGACGTATAACTAATTAGATGTGTTTAAGTGGAGATAAAGTAGTTGTACCTTTGTTTTATGGTAATAATAAAACATATCTACTGTCTGTTGTTAGTTTGATGCAAGTATGACAAATAGTAAACATTACATGATAGAAATGTTGATAATTGAAATGCATTTATTCATGTATTTATTCAGTGTGATAAAACGGTATAAAGATATTTGACTTTTTGGGTAGAAATTCCATCTAGACGTAGATTTATTCTATTAATGAAATATTTTCAGAGTGTGTAGAATGTGGCACATTGAACTTCAGTTTTAATTCTCTAGCCCATTTTCTGTCAGTTCCTAAAATAACTTACAGAAAACAGGCTTCAGAATTAAAGACAGTCTTTGACAATTTGTCAAATTCGGGATTCTCTGAAATAAATCAAGTTCCAGATGGCATTTGAATTACTGAATACCGTGAGTTCAGATATTATTACCTAGCAATGGTACACAATATCATATCAGAACAATATATACTTCTGATGTAATTTTGTATGTTACTGAGGGCAAGAGTTGCAATCCAAAGTATTTGCTTCAGAGATATACTGTAAGTTCATAGCCAATTTGAAGATTTTGATCGGATGCACAGTGTTTGGTGCGCCAATCCTCATTGACAAAACATAAGTTCATTCATGTGGAAGAGTACTTGATTTCAGCACCCTATCTATCTGACAGTTATTTTGTTATTATGGGTTTTGAGTACCTCATCACTGCACATTTATTGGATATGTTGGCTCCTATTAAATGGAGTATGTAGCTACATAAGTTATGCGAACTGCCACTGTATTTTGCCCTGTCTTTATGCAAACTGAAATAAAGCAGAAAATGCGCAGTACGTCAAATAGTATCTGAAAGAATAAGTTTAATATTTTGGATATGACTCGTAATCTGAACTGGAATGGTTGAGCTGGAAAAAACTACTTTTTTTTTATATAGGGCATGTAGTGTCAAAACAAGAAAACCTGCTCCCATGGCCATATCTATCAAGTGGGATATTGTGCACAAGTTAGTGTCACGCAAAAAGTCACTATTAGAGTCACAATAGTATCACTAAACTTGATGGTAAATCCTGTGAAGTGCTTTGGCACATCTGCCTGACCTGAAAGGTGCTGTATCAAATGCAAGGATTATTATATGGTGAAAGTTGTTATCAGATTCTTCCTGGAGGAAGAACTGAAAGGAATGTTTTAAAAGATGTACCACTATCTCTCTCTATTTAGACAGCGCTATTGCTATTGAATATGAATTCCTACAAGTGCATCTTGTTGAGTTTTTGCAGACTTGTTTGGAATTGAAGAGATTCTGCAAATCCTCAAAATATAATTACTGGTAAATTAACAAAGATCAACGATTAAACTTGGGACCTTCCTAGTCCGTAAGATTCAGTACTCCATTATTTACTGTGCCATTTGAAGAGGTTACAGATTTTCTGTCTTTTGCTACAGTAGAAATTCTGTTATCTAAATCTATAAATATTTTATTACCTCAGTATTTGTTGTGTCCAATTCCATTTCATTTAGATATGTTGGATTAATGGTAGGAACTACTTATATAGAAATTCCCAAACGTTTTGAGGTACATGCGCACAAAATCAAGGCTGTTAACTCATCTACAACAACTCTATCTTTTCTAGCCGTGCCAAGTTTTATCCGAATCCCTGTGGATCAGATTGGAATTTCTGGAGGAGTGGCCTCATTTGTGTGCCAGTCATTTGCAGAACCTAAACCTAGCATCACCTGGATGAAAAAAGGCAAGAAAGTCAGTTCTCAGCGATTTGAGGTAAGATGGTCTGTCTTTTCTAAACTTTGATTCAGAAGGTTTTGGATTTAAATTCCACATTGGGACTTGAACTCACATAAGTCTATGGTGACACTCCAATGGAGTGCTTGGGTTGTGTTGCAGTGCTGTCTTTCAGATGGGACATTAAACCAAGGTCCCATCTGCCTTTTCAGGTGGATGTCAAAGGACATTAAAGATCCAAGGAGAAGGGAGTTTTCCCGGTTTCCTGGCCAACAATCCCCCAAATGAAATTGCTCATTCGTTTCATGGCTGTTTGTGGAACATTGCTGTGTGCAATTGTGCTGCCGTGTTTGCCTACAAATGCAGTCACTCCATTTCACAGAAAATTTTGTGAAGCGCCTTGAGACGTTCTTCTGATGTGTTAAGACGCAATACCAAATGCAAGAGTTATTTATTATTATTTGAGGCGACGATCCTTGAATGCTACCTAAGGTGATAATTTACAACTATTGTAGTCAAATTAGTGTTAAAAGTCTGCAATACAGAAGTCAGTCCTGTCATCTCCTCAAATCGTTTTCTTCATGCAATTAGATGCTTCTTACTTCATTTACAGGTGATAGCATTTGATGATGGCACTGGGTCAGTGCTTCGAATTCAGCCACTAAGAGCGCCTCGAGATGAAGCAATTTATGAATGCACAGCGACAAATAGTGTTGAGAGGATCACAACAAGTGCCAAATTAACAGTTCTAGCAGGTAAGCACTTTTTGTATTTTGGTGCAGCTTTAGTGGGTTTAATTAACCTGTTCATCCAAACCCTTATTATGGAAGCAACTATATATTTTGTGAGTTGATTCAACTACCATTAAATTTCATTTCCTAAAATTGGGGACTTCCTAATTTTTTCCTTTCGTTTATCTTCCCTCCCAAATTCACTGGTGTGAACCTTTTGCTTCTTGTACCAATCGTCTCTGTGAAAAAATGTCAGCTTTGGGACCACATTGTGCTGTGGGATTGTTGCTAAATAGGAAAGTTTGAGATTAGTGTAACTAGTTACACATAGCCTGACACCTGGCTGAGTTGAATGATAAAAAAATATTTTCCATGTATGGACTGCCCTCTTCAAGTCACAAAACCCATTGTCAAGTTAGCTATTTCTCTTTCGAGATGACTTTGTTTATAATGACCTTGCAACTTGTCTGTTCTGTTGCCATTGATCACCATTAATGGCCTGCAGTCAATAAAGTACTGATTGCTGTCGCAAAAGCAAGATTACAAGAGATGTTTGAGCTGATAAACCATACAAATTTAGAATGTGGATTCAAATAGATGCTAAAGTAAAGTCAATGGTTCTTGTAAAAAAGGGACGTGCCAAAATTTAGCTCTAGAATGAACAATATGCAACAGAGCAGGTACAGAAAATTGTTTAATTGGAGTGGCTAATACCAGCAGATGGCTGAAGCAGCGAAGGCGTTAACTAGAGGATAGAGATTGCAAAATGAGGTATTTAACAACCTGAGTGAGTTTCTATGAAACCTTAAAATCAAGCTGTAGATGAGCTCAAGTATTGTATAGTCAATAGCATTGCTTCAATGTGAAAATTGGCTTTAAACTCTGAAATCGGATCGGAAATAACTGAGTTCTTGTATTGTGGGTGATTGTAAAAAAAAACTGTGAAAGGTTCTTTAGCATTTTGTTTAAAAAATGTGGATCAGCTGTTTAAACACTAACCAACATTCTTTCCCGATTTGTTTTTCATTTGTGCTTTATGATTTCCTTTGAATCATCCTGACTAATTGCCTTTTAACACGCTCCTGAATTAGTGTTGATGTATAAGCCTTAGACGCAGTGCAAATGATAGCAATGTGTCTGATCTCCACTGTTAGACCTTTGAGGAATGCCTGGATAACCAAGAAAGTAGAAAGTGTTTACAGAGAGTAATAAATGACTGGTATAAATTGGTATTCTGAATGATGAGATCAAATGGGCCAAAGGGCCTATCATCCACACCTCTTTTGTGATGTGTGCAAATAAATGTATATACAAATTTATTGGATTTTTTACTTCAAGTGATTGTGGATATTTTACGTGCAAAATAATTAAAAAGATAATATCTGGAGTGGGTTAATTAAGGTTCATTAATTCAATAAATATCAGCACAGTCTTATTTCTTACATGCATTTTTTTGGGTAATAGTTCTTCCTTGTATACGCAGATTGTTGCTTTTGCTGACATTCAATTTGTATCATCTAATCTTCAAAGGAAAATTTGTTGTTGAGGTTAATTGGAAACTGTTAAAAGTTCTTCAGGTTCTGTTAAAAATGGTGGATCAACTGTTTAAACTCTACCCACCATTCTTTCCTAATTAGTTTTTTTCTAGAAAGAATGTGTTTTAACCAGATATTTCCCAGTCAGTGCTCATTAATATACAAACATAGATTTTTTTTTTAAAATGGCCAAACCTACTAACTTATAACTTGCTAGTTATTTCTGACCTTGCTACCAGAACAAATATGAATCCTGTTCAGCAAGAATAAAATTGTGGCTCATGTTTTGTAGAATGCATTTTTTTTGTTTACTTAACAAACTATATAAATTAAAAGCAGAAATATTTAATATTATGCAGAGACTCGTCATTATGGTGATGACGTCAATGTACCCATCAGTCAAACCTGATCTGCTCCAGTTTGCACCGTGTCCAATTGGCTGATCAGCTTTTGCAATGAGATGCTAGTTGCCCTGACAACAGCATATTATCTGTTAATAATACATCACAAAAGTTGTAATTAGGAAATTGTGTCCATATCCTTCAAGAAATTACACTGATAAAATATTTCCATACGGGTTAAAAATAATACTTGAGTTCATAAAATTCAAATCTGTACAATGTTTCCAGAAAGCACATTGGGGTGGGAGGAGGTGGTGGAGGAGAGAGAATCCTTAACCTTGACTGTTGAAACATTAGTTCATCGAATTAGTCAGGTTCAACAAATCTAATGTTCCTTCCTTTAGGACATGCATCTGTTTGAAATTCTGTTGTTCTACAGGTTATCTGACAGCATTTTTAACAAAAGGCAATGGAAGACTAAATCCATTGATACAGCAAGAACTTTTTAAAATATAAAGCATTGAGATGTGTTGGACAGTAAAGCTTTTGATCCATTTTCTGCTATTGAAGTTGGCATTGGAAGAATCAGAGTTCAGGAAATTATGCTTGTCAACATTGTGTTTTGCAGTTCTGTGCATTTACTGATTGAAAGACATCTTTGATTTAAACTTATCACCTTGAAGATAACAACATGTTTGAACGGGAATGTGTGTAGAATGTAGTGCTTCATGAACTTCCCTTCCTAATGTTAGCGCACACATACACTTTGTGCCCATTTCACTGAACTAATGACCAACTGGAATCTGTTAGGGAGCCTTGATGCTGATGATTATTTTCAAAATTAGATTAGGTTTTAAAGAAAGTCTTGTTGGACGTGTACTTTCCTCTACAAAGAAGTTCTCCTTGAGCCCTTTTTTATCATTAGAATTTATGTTGTGTTGAATCACACACAATTGGGAACATCAGGCAGTGGAAGTTACTGAAAAAAGATCATAAAATTCCTTCAATCTATTGGCACTGAACAGCACATATGTCTGTTACGTGCTAGTAGATTGAAAATATGGGTTTCAGTCTACTAGTAGATAAAAAAGACAGTGGATGAAGGTAGTGCAGTTGATGTAGTTTATAGGGATTTTCAAAAGACGCTTGATAAAGCGACACATAAGAGACTTGTAAACAAAACAGAAGCCCACAGTATTAAAGGGACAGTGGCAGCATGGATACAGAACTGGCTGGGAGACAGAAACTAGAGAGTGAGTGATGGTGGACAGTTGTTTTCCTGACTGGAGGCAAGTGTGCTGTGGTGTCTCGCAGGGATCACTGCTCTTTTTGATCCATATAAATGACCTATATTTGGGTATAGGGAGTACAATTTTGAAGTCTACAGATGATATTAAGCTAGGAAAAGTAGAAAATGGATAGTAGCAGACAGCAAGGTGACATAGACAGACTGATAAAATGGGCAGACAAATGGCAGATGAAGTTTAATGTGGAGAAATGCAAAGTGGTGCATTTTGTGAGGAACGAGGAGAGCAATATAAGCTAGATGATGGAATATTAAAGGGGGTGAAGGAACAGAGAGATCTGGGGGTTCATAAAAGGAAATCTTTGAAGGTGGCAAGGCTGGTAGATAAAGCTGTTTTTTTTAAAAAAAGCATACGGGATACGGAATACAAAAATCAGGAAGTTATGATGAACTTTTATAAAACATTGGTTAGGCCTCAGCTAGAGTACTGTGTTCAGTTCTGGGTACCACACTTTAGGAAGAATGTCAAAGCATTAGAGGGGGTGCAAAGAAGATTTACAAGGATGGTACCAAGAATGAGGGACTTCAGTTATGAGGAGAGGCTAGAGAAGCTAGGATTATTCTCCTTGGAGCAGAAAAGACTAAGAGGAGACTTTGTGAGGGGATTCGATAGGGTGAACAAGGAGAAACTATTTTGACTGGCAGGTGGGTCAGTAACTTGAGGACACCAATTTAAAATAGTTGCTAAAAGAAACAGAGGTGAGGAGAGTTTTTTTCACATAGCAAGTTGCTCAGATCTGGAATGCATTGCCTGAAAGGGTGGTGGAAGCAATTCGGTAACAACAAAGAGAGAAGTAGATAATTATTTGGGGAAGACAAGTTTGCAGAGCTACGGGGAGAGATCAGGGGAATGGGATTGATTTGGATAGCTCTTTTCAAAGAGCTGGCACAAACGCAAAGGGCCAAATGGTCTCCTTCTGTGCTGTATGATTCTATGATGTCAAACAATAATTTTAGAGACACAGTCATCAACTGCATGCCTCCCCCTGCCCCCCACCCCACCACACACACACACACACAATCACTTGTAATGGATCAAGTGTCTTGTTTTGAAAAGTGAAAATGATTAGCAGAAATTACCATTAAGTACATTTGTTCCAGTGGCACTGAAACTGAAGAGGATGTTTTTTCGAGGTGTACCATCTGTGAATAGAAATGGTATTCCCTGCTTAAAAGTTGCTTGTAGGTAACTTAAGTTTTACTGGAAAAAACTTGGTTCATGATGATTGTTGTCTTTGATCTTTACCTCAAAGGCAATCTTTAGGCGTGGATGACAAATTACCCAACAATATCATTATGTTGTTGTGTAAACATTATACAATCATGGCAAAGTTTAATCTGTGGTCCTTCTTGTCATTAGGGCAAATGGTGCATGATACTGCAGCTTGATGGGTAGGATTAAATAGGCTTCTATTTGAATTTGCTAACTTAATGCCTAATTAATGTCATTACCCTCTGATGTTTGCATACCGTTATGTCTATTCCAATGCAGTTAAGTCTTGAAAAAACCCTCTAACAGGGTGAAATCAAAAGAGGAATCTTAAATCAAATAATGATTTTGCTATTTTTAATGAAAACAAAAAGATGTTGTAACCTCTTTAGTCAGCTGTCACTGATAATCACCACAAGCCATAAAGCCGTTTACATGAGGTAACCTGACACTCAAATGGCAGACTTAATATTTTCTGTTGTGTTTGATGGTATTTGGCTAATGGCCATTATTGGATTAAAGTTGTAGTTTAAATGCTGGAAGGTAAGATTAATTATAGTCAGAAATATCTTTTAAGGAGGTGGAAGAATTGTCGGTTTGAAACCTATTGTTTTTTAGGTAATCGGCACTGTTGATGGCTATGAAGAGTTTCATGGCTGAGTCCTGATTCAACTGTAGACGATCAGAGTAACACAACAACTTACATTTATATTGGGCTCTTCACATAGGGTAATGTCTCTGAGTTCTCAACAGGTGGTGTAACTTTATATTTAGCCGGGAAGGAAGGGGGGATGACTATAGGTACAGTTGAAGAGGAAAGCCTTGAGGCAGGGAGTTCCAGTCTTGGGAGTAGTGGCTGAAAGCAAGGCCACTGATGATAGGGTGGAGAGGATGTGGGATATGCAGGAGGCTGGAGCCAGCTGAGCAAAGAGGGCAGATAAAGGAGCGGGTGTAAGCAGGTCAGAAAGGTAGGAAGGTGCTAGGTCATGAAATGGATTTGTGTGCAAGTGTGAGGATCTTGAAATTGATCTGTTCTGCATTAGGAAGCCAGTGCAACCTGGCAAGGACTAGGGTGATTGGGAGTGCAGAGTGTAGTATGTAGTAAAACTACAAAAAAAGAAAATACAGATAGGGAGGGAGGCTTGAAGCATAGAGAAATGTTTTAAATTGCTCTGGTACCTACAGAGCACATTGAAATGTTGCAGCACATTTCTTGCCACTACAAGCGATGTGCTGAACTCACGAAGACCAGCCAGGGCAGCTGCAATTGGTTTTCGTGTTCCTGAATATAGAAAGATCAGCCGTGTGATCTTTGCTTGTGAATAATATTCAGTGCCCCTGCTGACATGCGTGGGTGTGAGAAAAGCAAAGAGCCCAAGTATAATGGCCCTCATGGTTTGATGGTCTATTAACATGCATTGTCATGGCTCGTATGTGAAGAATGGCCCTTTGAGCAAGATATCCTAGCATCTGGAATTGTGCTCCAGAATCAAATGGTGCCTTCAGGAGAATGAGTGAGTGGGAGGGAGAGGAGACTGTTTGTGCTCTCAAGGTTCACACTGGGATGTTTGATTGATGGTGCTCTTCTCACCACGGTACCCTAAAGGATTGGAAAGCAAGTTTGACTATTTTTATGTTTACAGAACCTTATTGTTTCATTTAGAAGTCAATTGAGACATTATGTTTGCTGAGAGAATTTTTTGCAAATTGAATTCTAAGTATCATTTTAACTAACTGCTGCAGGTCACCTCCTCTTCAGGAGTTGGGGAACAGGTTTTGTGTACGTATTCAGAGCAAGCCTCTATCTAAATATTTTTTGTGTTTGTGTGGTGTAGAATGAGGAGGATGTTATTACAATAAGCAATTCCTTTTCACCTGAAGGAGCATCTTTCAGACAGTTTTTTATATCTGTAGTTGTTAAATTGCTAACCATCTTGTGACCAACATTACATTGGTCATTGTGTAGGACTTGCATTCCATATTTATTTGATTTAAATGTCTGTGTATAATGTATAAACCCTTACTGTCCAGCGCCTTGGGACGTCCTCCTGACCTCCTCAAATGTAATTTTGTTGTTGTCGTTGTTATAAGATGTATGTGCAAAGATTGGATTGGGTTTTTTCGGTACGCAGAAAGGTTTCCTTGGAGAAATTGTAGATCTTACAATGAATACCTATATCTATATCGTAACAATTCATTGTATTCTCCACGTGTCTCTGAGATAAGACTTGTACTTTTGGGGCTTTACAGAAAGGCAATTTGATACAGGATGTAGATGTGCAGCTGCAATAGCTGATGTGTTCCTGGCATAGTATGGGCAATTGAACCCAAGTAATTTTTCTGGCATTGTACCAGTCACATTTATTTAAGAGAACTAATCAGTCCAGTTAGTTCTTCATACTGTTGACAAGGAATAGAACAAAGATCCAGTGGTCTGTTATTCTCTGCAAGCTTCTCTAACAGATTCAATATTTCATTACAACAACAACATTGCATTTGTATAGCGTCTTTCACGTTGGGAGGACATCCCAAGGCGCTGAACAGACATAAATTAGTTACTAATTTCGATTTTATAGAATTGCTGACGGTTACAGGTAGACAGAGATTTCTTGAGAGATCCCACATTTGGGACTACATTAACATAGAGTGCTTTTTTCTCTGGTATCTGGATCAAAATTAATCCCAGATTAATGAGATGAAAATCTCTTCTAACTCGTAAGGTTCTCAGCCCGTCTTATAAATGGGACTTGGAGGAAGTTGCACGCAATGTGTTGGGAGTCTGAACGGTGAGGAACCTTCTAATGCAGGGATCTCCAACCGGTTGATCATCACTAGGGGGCTCTCTCGCGCATGATCAAAATGACAAGAAGTGATAGAACTGCATTGTTATTGAGTCAAATTGAAAATGAAGCCAGATGTATGAAGTATTTCATGCATCTCGAAATAAAATATAAACTTCAATGTTTAAAATGCGGTTAATATCGCCGCTTGTGTATATTGAACATGTGTGAGATGCCATCTAATGGCGATCAACCAGTTGGAGACCCCTGTTCTAATGCATCAAGACGTACAATAATTGTGATATTACCAAAGAAAGGAGATGCAATTAATTGAGGTGAGGTATGTTGATCGTTCTTTTCGTTCAAGGAATGCCATTTATCTTTTTACATCTCATGGCATTAAGTCAATAATGGATCCTATTCTGAGCAAAAATGAAGGTATTTCAACATTAGAGACATTACAGTGACCTAATCTTTACTCATTGTAGGATAATTACAGCTCCTTAAATTTCAGGTGAAACAACGTCTGCAATTAGTGGATTTTGGAAAAGCTTCAGAAATGTTAATTGGATCTCTTTCTTTGTCTCTGTTGCTCGGATAACATATGGAGTTTTGTCATTCTATCGAAGGTAATAAATATTAAGAATCTCTACAAAGCTACCAAGTCCCAAGACTGAAGCTAGAATCTTGGAATGGTTGAAATAACAGTGGTTAGACAATCTTGCATTTGATCACTGAATCTCTTTGTCATGATAAACTACAGTATTAATTTTAAGAAAGTTGGTACATTTTTCATAAAATAGAGCTCAAATGGGTGAATACCCAAATTTTTTGGAGATTTGGACTTTGCTGCTTATGTCGTCTTATTGTCAGAAATTGCTGAAGGCTTGGAAGACAGATGATATGATTTAAGAACACCGCTGTGAATTAATACCATGAAGACCAAGGTTTCTGAAGATGTTCTGCTGAGGTGGAGCTGTCAATCTTCAAGCAAATACCTGGGAAATGCAATAAACATTGATGGAATGAAAATCCCAAAGGGAATGAATGCAGGAATTGGCAAGACTGCTATTACTCTTTGGTTGTTTTCTTAAAATCTGAAACTTATGGAACATTAGTACCAACATTACTCTGATGATTTGGTTTATATTTGGCGTTACTTGATCTCTGCAGTAGTGGGGCCAGGAAACTAGATGAAAGAATGATAGTTAGTTTCAACACATGTGTTTAAGAACAAGACAGAAGTAATCCACAATACGTAGAGTTGTCCACTCAGTAATATCAGAAAAGAACTTGGATAGTTGTAACACCACTAGGACATCACTAACAAGAATTTCATAGCTTGAGTCTTTGGTTTGAATCCATCTCAGACTGACTGGATGAATTTATATTGCAATTTCAAATCTGTATCACGTAACTAAGTAAATAATAGCATGAAATTGCTGCTTGGATATAATAATGTTAATACTCTGTGTCCATACTGCATCTGAGAATTGTATGCTGATATTTCCCAAAGTGGGGGAAAAATTCCTTTCAATAAAATTAATGCCTTTCACCTTGATAGATGCAGAAATCCATCCCCCACCCACCACTCATAAGCTCCAGTTTGTTTAGGTCCTGTTACCTTTTGGCCATTCACTCTTTGACTATTTGAAAGACAATGTCAGGAGTCCTGTAGCTCAGTGGTTAGAGCACTCGCTTTGCAAGTGAGAGACCTGAGTTCAATTCCAGGCAGAGGGCAAAACCTTGGGCAAGTTTCCTTACTCCACACAGAGCCTAATAATAATCCCTCCAAAACAAAACAATAATAAATTGGTCATTTTCAATCCATGACTGTTTGTGGGACATTGCTGTGCGCAATTGGCTGCCGCGTTCGCCCACAAATATACAGTCAATTCACTTTACAGTATATACTGTGAAGCGCTTTGGGACGTCTAGAAGATATGAAAAGCGCTATATCAAATGCAAGGATTATTATTATTATAGCAGTTACTAGACTGGGATCTGGAGAACTGTAGAAATGGGAAGAGAAAGAAAATGAAGAAACTAGAAGCGTTAATGGATACCACCAAGAATGATATTAGAGATGTAGCAAAGAAGGAGACATATATACCTGACAGAGGCGAATTGTGTATTGCTTTGTTGCTTGGAATGAGCAAACTTGAACCAGGGATATTTTTCTTCCTGGGGTACGATGGAATTACGCAACCTAGGTGTCAGGTTTGATCCCCAATTATTCTTCTTCGCCCACATCCAGTCCCTCACCAGCACCTTTTCTTCCACCTCCGACGCATCACCTGTCTCCGCCAATACCTCACTCCAAAAGCCGCTGAAACCCTGGTTCATGCCTTTGTCACCTCTCGGCTGGACTATTCAAATGCCCTCCTCGCCGGTCTCCCCTCCATTAGCATTTATAAAATCCAAGTCATACAAAACTCTGCCGCCCGCATTCTTACCCAGACCAAACTCCGCTCCTCGATTACCCCAGTCCTTGTCAGACTGCACTAGCTGCCTATTCCAGAGAGGATCAATTTCAAGATCCTCACCCTTGTCTTCAAATCCCTCCACTCCTCTGCACCCCTTGACCTCTCTGACCTCCTCTCCCCTCACAACAGTGCCTGTTTCCTTCGCCCCACCGGGTCTGGCCTCTTCCTTGTCCCCAAATCCTCCGCTCCACCATCGGCGGCCGTGCCTTCAGCCACTACGCTCTGAGGCTCTGGAACTCCCTTCCTCAATTCCTTCGCCTCGCCCCCTCTCTTCCCACTTTCAGGTCTCGGCTGAAGACCTTTCTTTTCGACCGCACCTTTGGTCACCTTCCTCCCCCTGGCTCGGCCCCAGGATCCGTTACTGTGAAGCGCTCTGAAACGCCTTCCGGCGTGGAGGGCGCTATATAAATCCAAGTTGTTGTTGGAATTAACTAATTCATTCTCTACTCCAATTGTTTTAAATGTTGGTATTAGTGAATATAGGAGTTGGGCCATACTATACAACTCATTGAGCTTTAGCTTATCAATAAATAAATAATAAATATTCATTTTAATATTTACAGCTTTAGCAGCTATTTAAATTGTTTTTCTTGTTTTTCTCCCTCTTTTTCGCCCCACAGCTTTATCTTCAGTTTCCATTGTCAGTAGAGTAGGAGTCCTGTAGCTTAGTGGTTAGAGCACTTGCCTCACAAGCAAGAGACCTGGGTTTGATTACCAGCAGGGCGAAACCTTGGGCAAGTTTCTGTACTCCACACGGTGAAAGTAATCCCTCAAGCAAAAAACAATGATAAATTATTCACTTCAATCCACAACAGTTTATGGGACACTGCTGTGCGCAATTGGCTGCCGTATTTCGCCCACAAATAATACAGTCAATTCAATTTACAGTATATTCTGTGAAGTGCTTTGAGACGTCTAGAAGATGTGAAAAGCGCTATATCAAATGCAAGGATTATTATATTATCATAGCAAATCAGTCATTATTGAAGCTGAGATACGCAGACCGAATCACTTGTCAGTCAGGGCTAAAGGTTATAAACCTGCATCTTAATGGCTACTGTACTGGCAGGCTGGGAGTCCTGTGTGTGTATATACAAAGAGAAAAATAAACCTCTCTCAGCTTTAAAGATTCTATTGATGGAAATAATGATGGGGGCATGTCCTCTTATCCATAAGCAGTAACAAAAGGTTTGTTAAAACTCACAACTGTGTCATTCTATTCTGTCTGCTTGCAGAGTGCATGTTTCATGTGACCATGTCTATATTTGAAATGAATCATTCCTCAGAAGATGTACCCAGACAGCTTTATACTATCGAGAACAGCTTTCAAACCGATTGGGTTTTAAAGTGTCTTTTAGATGGAGCTCCTGCTCGACTTCCTTGTATGCTAAGTGCTATGAGCTGATTCTTCTCAATTCTAAAATGACTGAATCGTTAAAGCTGTTTCTGCCACACTCTGGATGCTAATGTCTTGTCAGAGACTGAACATTATGAAAATTGACAAAAAAAATTATGAAATTTTCTTTTCACTTTGACCTAGTGCTGACTAACGTAGTATGTCTCTCCTCGGTCAGCGGCCAAACCAACATCTCATGTCTGGGGGGGGCAGGGAAGAGGAGACCAGGGCGAGCAGGTGGATGTTTAAAAGGTCACTTTGGAAAGACGTTGCCTTGAATCAGCCATTCAGCCCCTCAAGCCTGTTCTACCATTCTATTGGATTATGGCTGACCTGTACTTCAATCCATTTACCCACCTTTGTTTCATATCCCTTGGTTCACTCAATCCACTCGCAATTGGCTCTTGCGGTTCTCCCCAAAAATATACAGTCAATTCACTTTACAGTATATTCTGTGAAGGGCTTTGAGATGTCTCAAAGATGTGATAAACCGCTATTTCAAATGCAATGATTATTATTATTAAAGATATCATTAATAATATACTAAAAGTTTCCAATCATTGCAGATTGGATGATTTCATTGTGTCCTTTACAGAATGACAACATGGTTCAGAACATGTGTGGAACAAAAAAATCTGGAGGCTCTGGAATTTGTAAATGCAAAAGCTCTCCGAGCGTTATTCATAGTGCAGCTGGCGCCATAAAATAAAAGCAGGATTAAAATGAGATTTTTGTGCTGCACAGTACAATGTGGAGTTCAGTGGATCATTTGTAATTTAACAACTGAAAGAAATTATGAAGTCTTGCCTCATTTGTGCCAGCAACCCAATATTCTGTGAAGCACAAAGTCTTGTTGATTCATTGCTTTATGGAAGCATCAGATGATTTTAAAAGGAAGACAAATTCTATACATACAACTTGAAAAAAGCTGGATGGGTTGCAAAGAGATTACTGGCAGTAATTCAGTCTGTGGTTTGGTTGCCAAACAAACTGCTCAAACTTCGTTCTCACAGTTTATGATGCCATTTGAATCTTCAAATTACGTTGCAGCCTTGTAACTGATTCTTGCCGATCTAGCATCTTCAACATGTTTGGTTTCCATTGCCTGAGTCATATTTTCTGATGTAACTTGAAGCTTCTATGATAAAAGATTTAGGTATTATGATCAGGTAAAAGACGTGGGCAACATGTCTAAACTAGCTTACATTGGTTTGCGTGATGACCAGGTGATGAGAACCTCTTTAATTGTTTATACACTGGTTTGTGAAATTTAGACATTCCTGTTGCGTTGTTTTGTGCTGCTAGGCCAGCGCAGAGGTGTTATTTATCAAAAATCCATTATTAGTCAGTGTTTTTTATTTTCCCCATATGCCTGTATTTGATGTAGGTGAGCAGCTAGATGAATCCATTAAGATTTCAATACTATTTAATCTTTAACTTGTTCAGATTGGCCCAATAGTGTATCCAGATGGTTCGCATTGCTAACTGGTTTTATCTGTCAAATAAGTGAAGTTGATTTCTCTAAAATTAGTTCTGTTGAACATCCAACTGAAATTTTATCATCAACCCATCCCCATTTCCTTTCGGTGGACATCTATTAATATTTTATTGGTTTGCTCATCCTCAAGTTCTGTCTGTCGTCAACTACATCCCAGCCTGTGTAAATAGTATTCTCGAGTACTTTTGAGCCATTATTTTCTATAGAAAGGTAAATTTAACAAGAAAACTAGTTTGAGTGAAATGTTGCTTTCATCAAAGAATGACCTTGAACAAAATAAATAACTGGTGTGAGCTACATTCTAAAGGCTGAACAAGTTTTGCAAGTCTTGTTTTGTTCTTCTCAAGGTGAACATGAAATGCTGGCCTGTCTGACATTTCTACATGACAATGAAGTGTGGTTAATTACATAGGCTTTTTTTAATGTTTTAAGTTCAACTGGAAAATCAGACACTAGCTTAATTGATTGATTTGCAGCTATGTTAGACTGGGCAAACCTATGTTGATCAACTCAACTGATCAATTCATCCTATAGAAAGCAGTGCAAAGAGAAGACTTAACATTTATGTCTGTGGTAAATTTCATTGCTAATTGACAACCATATCCAGTTGCCGCTAGAGGGAATCTATAGCACATCCGAAGACAGATGCAACTGGAAGCATAGCATGGCTGGCCTGCTGCATTGCAGCAGACATATACACTGAAGTGTGCTTTTCGTGGGCTTGCTGAAATGTAAAAATCTGACAAGCATATCATTTTAAAAAAAGCAACACGTTACATACTTAAAATCTCTAGGGCAAAGTATTCATACTTTCCTTGAATATTTGGTGCTGCATGAAGTCCAAAATTAAACTTACCTTAGTACTTCATTTTTATATTCTCCCAAACAGCTATTACATTCAACAAAATTAATGAGTTCTTCAGTTTTCCCATACTTATTTTTGGGATACCTCAGTTAGGGTAACAAATATGTACTGCTTGCTATAAGAGCAGCATTGTTGTTTACTTTAATGCTGAGTTTAAGGGTCGTAAATTGTCCATTATTCCTGAATCATTTTAGGGAAGCACTGTGATAGCTGCATTCTTCCTACTCTATGGGGTGGCTTTTGCAAAAAAAAAAGGTAATCATATGGCTACATTTCATTTCTTAAGCAAATGCTGCCTGCTTGAAAAGATTCTATAATTTGATTTGAATAGACCTATCACTGAAGTACCTTGTTAAGATTCCTTAGTGTAAAATAGGACCAACACTTACTATTAATACCATTGGGTATTGCATTTTTTTATATGCTACAATTCATTTTCTTCACTTTGACTATTCCGCTACCTATAAACTCTCCTACTGTAAACAAGTTAAACTTCTTACGATTCACAAAATTATTTTTGGTTTTGTTGCATGGCATTTCTCCAGTGGAGGCGATGGTTGATATCGCCTATTATTCAGCAACTGTGTGAAGGTGTGCAGATTCTGTCATAGCCGAGTCTTTCATCAGCTTTGCAAAACTGAGCCCTGCCCCTAGCCCTTCACTGATCACAAGCACAGCAGTGCTGCTGTGCGCTCCAATCTGCAGTAATTAGAAGAGAAAGATCATTGGCACGGTTGTATTTCCTTTCATTCACTAGTCAATCAGCTTCCCAATCAGAACCCATCATACTCTGCACTAGAAACTGAGAGAGGAGTGTGCGTTCTGCTGCCAGCTCAAACCTCTCACAGCTGCTCTCAAACACACCACTGATCTGATTGGCAATTTACAGTATGCAGCAGCATGTCTGCCCCATTTCTAGGAAAAAACATGCATTTAGTACTGTATTCATTTTTATTCTCTGTGGGCTGTAGCATTTGATGCTAACCTTTTGAGGCCTGATGTACCAGACCTTTACTGGTATATTCAAATCTGTTTGTAAATAGTTTGATTGAATTAGTTCTTACGCATGACTGGACAAAAAGGCCGAATAGCCACCTACTATTCTACATTTCTGTGGTTCTATATTTCTGGCTCATTTCACATAAAGTTGCACTTAAAACGAGAACCTGAATTCTTCCTCCTAAACCCTGCATTCACTTCAGCAGTTCAGTTGTCTCCACAACACTTAGTTTTCCATTTTCTTTGTGAATTTATTTTGTTAATCCTCTTAGCACCTTGAATGCAGAAAGGACAACTCATTGAAGTTTAATTGCCATGAGTGGAACTAAACTATTCTATTGCAAGTTACGTTTTAACTCTGTATGCTTGGTGTCCTGAAATGCGCTTCTGGTTTGCTAAACTGATGAAGGTGAGTGAAACAGTCTTATACTCTTTTTATTTTTTTTGCCTTTTTTTTCTTCCTTCTTTGGTTAGAAAAGGTTTCTTAGCTATCATGCTAATTACTGAGCCTGATTCTGAGTAATCATATGGATCTAATCTTTTTTCACGTATCTTGCAAGTGCTTAGTGATATATCGGCATACCCTAGTAAGACATCTACTGCCTCTTTTACTTTCAAATCTGCTAAACTAGTCTGTTTATTAGGTTGAGTGACGTATTCACCTATTCACCATATCAAATCCCTTTGAGCTACTGTCTAGTTAGGGAGTGGATTGAAATTACATTTTTCATCTGCTGATGGGAGTTATTCAATATTGCTTTAGTGGACAGATGCTAAAGGTACAGGTGCAGGAGTAAATATGTGCATACATCATGGGATCTGAAGAGGAGAAAGATTTAGCCAACTCATCTGTCCACAAAACTAATATGAATTTTTTCACCTACAATTCCCCAAACAGTTTTCCTGATGTTAAAATAATCCAAGCTGTAGAGGCACTGCACGTGTCCTGGACCAATTCCAGCTCAATGTTGGTAAGAAGTGCTTTACAGTCAATCAGTCTAGTTTAAAGTTTTGCTACATACTTTCAGGGTACTCTTAATTACTTTCAACCTAGTACACCAAAAATTCACCATTTACACTGGAACACAGACTACCTGGTAGAGTGTTCAATATAATTTTATTTCTCTTTGTGTGAGCGTGTTAGGGGCGGGGAGACTCCTCTAAGAAAACTTCGTAAGAAAGCCTTAGGTATAGTTGACTCCCAATTAAAGATATGGAATTAGAATTTCATCTAATTTTGATTTTTCTTATCTAAATTGGATTAAGGTCTGCCAACTCTTACAGATTGTGGAGAGAGAAGGAAAAGGGAGAAGAGAACCAAATTTAGTTTGCCGAATTGTGTTACATGTTGCTTATAATACCGAAGCTGTGAAATCCCATTCTTCAAACTGAGGGAATAATTGGCAAGAAATATAGATTTGGGAGAAAATTTGAAATAAAATGGACAGGGCATGAGATTTTATATTGAATAAGTTTCAAGATGATATGGGTTTAAGATTTTGTTTGCTCTTTCTGCAAGTGCACAATGACAAATTGAAACTGGAGTACAAATAACGAAACCATTTCAAATGGAAACTGATTCTCTTGGGGAAGAGGGACCCAAGTGGAAATATTTTTTATAAATATACCAGCCTGGTGACCACATTGAATAAGTTAAGTGTTAATGTTGTTTGAGGGTGGCTGCTATTTTTATGCAACCAATTACAGTCCTATTCACTGCTTGATTTTTATGTGAGTTAATTCTGGATCAGAACCTTTGAAAGAATCATTATTTTCAAGGTTCAGAAGTTTCTCTGTTTTTTTGTAAACGCTGCTGTTGTAAGAAAAGGACAACAGAAAACTGCAGGTTTCTGATTTAATTTACTTGCTGTTTTTGGCACTCCTTTTTCAGTGGTGCACATTATTCCCTTATCAAAAAGTTTGGCAAATAATCTGCTGTTAGCCATTGATGAAGCATTCAACCCAAGTATTTTGTGTGTAACCTATTTGTATTTCCAATTACAGCAGAAATGCACATTCTTTCCAAAGAATGAAAAATTAAAATAATTATTGTTTGAGAAAGTGTCTGAGAGAACATGGGGAGGAGTTGGCAGAGAACATTGTGTGTTATAGGCTGTTATTTGAAAGGATCCTCTGGCCTCTGAATTTTAAGTCATCACTCCTTATCATACAAACTGTTTCAATTACAGTAGTGTGTGATAACCTACTGAAGTCCATAAATCATCATGTCGGGATTTCCGGAACAGAAATATAGTGAGTCTGCATCTCCTGAAAGTTCTAAGGAGGGGGTGGGGAAAGAGGTGAAGGGAAGATTTTTAAAGAAACTCCATTTTGCAATCGTCTTTCCAAGCGAGCTATTACTTTACTAGTGGAAACTTAATACTATCAACTATGGATTAAAAAATTGAAGTTCAAACAATGTTAGTGACAGATACGAGCCAATAACTGAAAACTATTCCTATATTCTTGTGTAGATTGTTCAGTAGCAAAGTGTAGACATTTTCCATTCAGTGCTTTGCATTGCTTGTAGCTGCTAAAATTTCAAGCACAGAATTAGGACTTTCAGGTCCATTTATTTCTTTGTAACATCGCTCTTACACATTTCAAAAATTCAATTGAAAATGTTAAATTCCCATAATAATCTTTTGTTTGTGATATCTAATTCGAACTTTTCCCACAAATTAAGTGGCTATACAGGGTGAATCGACAACAACAAGATTACATTTGTATAGCGCCTTTCACGTAGGGAGGACGTCCCAAGGCGCTGGACAGTGTACAGCATTTCAGACCCGAGCTGGGGTCGGGGGGGAGAAGGGAGGGGAGGGGAAGGGGGGTGGCCGATGGCATGGTCGAAGAGGAGGGTCTTGATGTGGGACTTGATGGAGGCTAAGGAGGGGGCGAGGCGAAGTGATTGGGGGATGGAATTCCAGAGGTTGGGGGCAGAGTGGCTGATGACTCCCCCTCCCGCCAATGGTGAAAAGTCAAAAGTCTTACTCATAGTTCTATATGAGTTGTTCAAACTGAATGCCATGTAGATGTTTATACATATCAAGTCAATGACAAAAACTTTCATGAATGCAATGAAAGACATCTGTAATAACTGCACACTCTCTACAAATATCATCTATATAAAAAAATTAATAATTTAAACTGAGTAAGGACTTCAGTTTCACTCTGTATATGTTAAAAATGGTAGAGAGTGGGATCACCCTTATTGTGTATAACTTCTCAATTCTTAACCCTTCAGTGACCCATAGGAAACTGAGATTTTTATTTTGAGATCACAGTTTGTAAGCAGTGATGCTGCAACACATCCTTAGATAGAGGTATTAAGTGATGTAGGATTAAAAGATTTGGCATGACCTAATCAACTGGTGGAACAGGCTTGATGGGTTGAATTATCTTTTCCTTTTAGTGTTTACGCACAAAAAATGCTGTTAGTAGCAACCTAACAGGGGCCTAACCTAATATTTTTATGTGTTTTGTTATAACATGCCTGTGAAATGTTGGACCCAAGCATAATTTTTATCTAATTGAAACTAGATCATATACAAGAGAGAAGAACCTGCATTAATAATGATATCCATGTTTGAATGGCAATTTGAAAACCTCAGCCAGGTCAGCATGATCAGTGACCCCTTCTAAGGTTGTCATACTTTATAAAAGTGCCTGGAAGTTCACTTTGTTCCCCTGGTCGTCCCTATGTGATGTTTGAAAAAAAACATAAAAATGATTATTCTTCAAAAATGTTTTTTTTAAAGCTATCTTTCTTATAGCTAGGACTATATTTAAGCTTTCTGAAGCACTACCCTACGTGGAGGTTGCTATACAAGTATAAGTTGTTATTCCTTTCCTACCATTCAGCATAGTTAATAATAATAATCCTTGCATTTGACTTCGCGCTTTTCACATCTTCTGGACCTCTCAAAGCGCTTCACAGAATATGCTGTAAAGTGAATTGACCGTATATTTGTGGGCGAAATGAGTCGGCCAGTTGTGCACAGGAGTGTCCCACAAACAGTCGTGGATTGAAAATGACCAATTTATTATTGTTTTGTTTTTGAGGGGACTATTATCAGGCGTGTGGAGTAAGGAAACTTGTCCAAGGTTTCGCCCTGTTTGGAATTGAACCCAGATGTCTCGCTTGCAAGCCGAGCGCTCTAATCACTGAGCTACAGGACAGAACCACATGCACGGATAGTGGGGTATACCATTATCTGGTTTTGGTGCATGAGTATAGGCTGGAAACTATGGTTAGGAGAATGGATAGCGGAATGAATTTTCTTGATTTGCATCTGTCTTGGCAGGACCTCTGTTATAATAACCAGAGTGAACTTTACAAAGGGTAGAGAACACTTCAATTGTTGAGAAGCAACTTCTTGGGTTAATATGCAAAGGCTTTCAGTGTAGCCTGACTACAAAGTGCCAACTTGGAGCGGTTTACGTGCTTTCATTTAGATTATTCAATTTGATAGCTCAGGATGATAAATGTTTCGGCACTACTGAGCTCCAAGCTGGCTAAAGATATAGATTTCACAACTGCCAAATTGTGTGTTGTTTTATACTGTTTATACTGTATGTGGAGCTTGAAAAATTATGAAAATTGGTATTGAACTGTTTGCCGTGATTAGTCTTCCTTTTTTTTGAATAAAGTTAAAGTACTCAAGGCTTCTTCCTAGCTTGCTGTTGCCTCAACTTGAGGCTGCAGGGCAAGATCAGTTGATCACCCAGCCATGAATTTCTTTAAGCGACTGTGTCTTGAGATTTTCTCTCTTGGTATGGTGGAATTCAATTTTAATATTCACATTACTTTAACATTTTTATATGGATGATTGAATGTCATCCAAAGAGAATGATGAGAATCTTATCCTTGGCGAGTAGTCAAACATTATGTATGGTGTTGGCACTTTACTTATTGTGCTTTGACCAGGAATTTTTCATTTTCACAAGATTTTATCCATCTTCATACTGTTGTTTCAATAATTAATAAAATGTACAATAAATAAATGTACAAAAATAATCTGTGCAGCTGCAAAAGTTACAGCCTAAACTGAATTACCAGTCTACCATTTTTATGTATAGTGTACCCCTCAAAAAAAATTCCCCTTCTGGCATGTTGAAATGATCTGTTCATGTAAATGTTAACACATAATATGAACAACGTTGAAAAGTATGGTCAAGTGAGAGAGGCAGTGAGATGATAACCAACTCGTGCATACAGAAGTTATTAATGTGTTAATAAATGCTCAAGTCTTGCTTTTGTGAATTTTCAGGAAGTAATCACAGTCTCAGTTCCTGACTCCTTATCTCCTCCTGGTTCTCACAGCACCTGTTATGACCGTGCTGAGTGAAGGGTGTCTGGGAAATTTGTCATTCTAGATTAATGACTCTGGGAATAATTTGGAAATGAGATTCTTTGCAGTGTTGGCATGCACAGCGCAATTCACTGACCTAGAATCTCTCAGGTGTGCATTATGGGAAAATTAGACGATTTAGTAATTCATCAGAGAGAGACAGCATGCTGGACGTTAACCTGGGGTTAAGCACTAGTACATTGGAGGATTCGAGAGATAAATGTGTACTGTTTCACCCCTGTACTGACTGCGCTTAGCAACAGAATGATGCTGTGGAGCATATGAGATTTATGCTTGGTTCGCAGTAAAGGAGCAAAGTCTGTTTGTTGAAAACCACTGTGGATATTAAACATTTGTAAATAAAGAATTCTAAAAATGCTTGAGTGGATACAGCTGGTTTTACACATATACAGAGCTTGATATAATGGGCATTATGCAGCAAACATTTAGATTCCAATTTCAAGATTTCTCTGCTTCAATGAAGGGAACTCTAGTGTATGGGATTGTCACATTCGTCTGTATGTATTTTCAGAAGTTAATTCTAGTCGTTATCCAATTGTGTTTTAATAGAGGACCAGCTCCCTCATGGATTTCCTCAAATTGACATGGGCCCACAACTGAAGGTCGTGGAGCGAACCCGCACAGCCACAATGCTCTGCGCTGCCAGTGGTAATCCAGACCCTGAAATCACATGGTTCAAGGATTTCTTGCCAGTGGACACTAGCAACAGCAACGGTCGCATCAAACAACTCCGATCAGGTAAGAAGAAACATTTGCCTACCAGTAAATTACTGATCCAGTTGCTTCTGTGGTAGTTGGTGTTCATACTGACCTATTAAGGAAATTGTATTGTAGGTCAGTTATATTGATAGCGTGTTTTACATTAATTGATCAGTTTGCTTACTCACTCTATTATTGTTAACGTTTTTATTTCAATTACTATTCCTGGCATCTTTGGTTATTTACCGCCTGGAAATGTCTTGTTTTCCTTGAAAGCTAGTTGCGTGGATCCAAAAATAGTATCACTGTATTCTTTATCCATTTAAAACTGAGGAGTAAGAACTTCCCAGCTAGAGATGGTGACATATGGCTTGAAGTTTGTTTATTCAATGCCTTGCTGATGCAGATATATAACGATGTTCAGAATGACTTAATTGAGTTTGAATCCTGTCTGGCCAGAATTAACCGCCACCAAATACAGTACCTAGTTACACCCAGTACAAGGTTGATCTTGTATTTAAACACAGTAGGTGGATCTATGCTATTCATGTCTAAAATGTAACGTTATTTGTAGAAAGTGTGGTCCCCCTTCATATTGAATTGTGATTTAAATGTAAAATTCAGCTGTGTTTGCTATGTAAAGTTATTTGCTGTGTCTTTTTTTTAAAAAAATCAAGTTTTAAGTCAATTTAGCAGAATTTGTCTTCTCAACAGAATGGATTATTATTTTGTTATGAACGAGGGCTTTGAATTTATGCTGTTTTATTTGAAATCCCGCTTTGAAGACATTCACTGCGCCAGTCACATATGTAAGCGGGATTCGATTTTTCTGACACTAAATAATTTTTGTTTAAAAACTGATTTAAAAATGTTTTTAAAAAAATCTGCGTTATCAAAGCAAATGCTAAAATTTCTTACAGAATTCATTCAATCAGTTGAAGGAAGAAAGACAAATTGCTTTATGTGTGGTACACTCTCAATTTGGTCTGAAATATATGCATTTGATAATTTGTATAAAAACTACTATTTCCTATTCTCTCCATTTGTCACACACATAGTACCTTTAACAACAAATTAAGGCTTTTTTTTGCATCCAAGATGCTTTAAAATATTTTATTTGGAGTTATTCTAGTCCAGAGAACTTTTTTCCCCAAAGTACCATATGCCACAGGTTCAAAATATGTGTAGATCTATGCCTGGATGTATTTTGGAATATAATGCCAGCAATGGTTTTGTCATTGCTTGTCTTTAAAGCTACACCATTTCATAATTATTTCTTCTAAAAGCAATGGAAAGTATGTTGTTAACAAAGATCCAGTGCCTAAAATGTTTGTAAAACATATTAATCATTTGGTGATTATTATTTATAGGCACAAGTTGCATTATATTCTCTCTTTCCCTTTGGTCAACATGCGTTTGATCTATGAACCATTCTAATGTCATTTAGTTGGGTTTGTTACCCCCGGCCCTCTAATACTTGGGGCTGATGGAAATCAATAAAAAACAAAAATGTATTCTGCAATCTGACACCAAAAAAAATAGATTTTTTAAAAAATAGATTTTTTGACTGATCCATGCCACGAATTTCACTTCCTATGTGCTGCACCTCCGTGCTATGCAAAGAAGGACTATAAAAATCACCTCTGATGCATTACGGACAGGAAATGCTGCTGACATCACACTGACAGAGTCTATGACCACCCAGAAGTTATCCATTTTTGTTGGCCCCAATGAATTATTATAAAAAATTGCTGATCTTATCTGAGATTTTGATATTGTCAGAAGAAATGAAAAAAATTCTTATCTGTTATTATTACTACAAAACCTAGCTTCCACAGTCTACCCTTCTCATGCGTGCCTCCCATTAATAACCAAAATGGAGGAAGGTTTACATTTAGGTCCAGGAATATATCACAAACTAAAAATGTAGCCAACACATATGCATTGTTGCATAAAATGCCCTCAAGAAGGAACTCACAAATGCTGCATCTTGGGGTATACTCTCAACAGCATGGAAACTATGTTTTGACACCTTGTGGCACAAATCTTTATTCTGTCTATTCTCCTCAACTTTTTTCAACTGAAGTCTCCACTTACTCAACGTTATGTACATCTTCCAGCTCAAGTTTGAATCCTGGTCGACTTCCTTCATTTTTTCTAACATTGTGAACCAATGAAATGTTTTTGATAATCTGCACAGCAGTCAGTAATTTTACCCAAGGGCATAAAATATGCATGTGTGGTATATTTAGAGGCTGTTGAACAGCTTAAAGTAAAATATGATGTTCAAACAACTCGAGGATTACCACATAGAATGACTATGAATGATATCTTATTCATGCATGTTTTTTAAAATTGAAACTTCTAAAAGTATGAAAAATCCCGAAGTACCTTATGTTAAGTCTGTTTGTTTGTTTGCCACTAGCATCGGGACAGCATTGCAGCATGTGTCCTCACTAAACGCGACAAGCGAACCATCAGTAAATCTGGAGCGCTCTGATGCCAGCAGCATACAATTGAACTGTAACCCAGAGAAGCCATCTCATGGCAGCAGCAGCTTACAGCAGGGCAGCTGCAGCTACAACTAGGCAGCAATATGGGATCCTGTTAGTAGTACAAATGAGGTAATAGAAGGAAGACAAAAAAACAGAGCAGAGAATTTGGGCCAAATCTCAGAAAGAAGGGGCAAAAGATAAAACGGAAAGAAACTGGAAAAAAACAGAAATAGACGAAACAGGTAGGGGGAAAGGTTAAGTTAAGTGTTAGACTACATGCCATCCCTAAAAGGACACCAAAGAAAGGTGTGATTATTTTTCTGAATTCATTCTGAATTATTTTCAAATGTAAAGTTTGCTTCTGATATCTGTGAGCTATACATCCTTTTACTTATGTTTTATCTAGGTGTATAAAATGAGAGTGGAATTTGATTGAAGAGCAAACTCACCAATGTGTTACTTGGACACATGAATCAATCTTATAAATTGATTAAAAAGTAGCATCACAGTGCTTCTGAGACTACACCCATGATAAAACAACTCTTCACAAGTGTTAATCTCAAGTAAATCACAGCCTTGTTCACATAAAAATGCTAAAATATAAATGGCGGTCTAATTTATAACATTAACGTACAGGAGACTAATTGTTATTTCAGAATTCAACTGTAGTTATTCCCTGTATTTCACACTATTCGCAGTGAGAGTTGCATATTCTTTGTGGGAAGAATTTTAATTTGTTTCTAGAATGTATATTTAACAGTAATTCTTGTAATTCAGTCAGGGTATAGTTTGGTCTTTTTGTAGCATTGAGCCCAGTAACCTTTTAAGTGTTAATTAACCACAGTGTTATAGGTTTTGCTTAACCATATGGTATTCTGTTCAGCCGCTGTTCACAACTGGATACACACCCTGTGTACTTTTACATTGTAACAACAATTTTTGGTGCTAATGCTAACCAAAGTTTACCAACCCCAGAGCGGTTAAAAAGGTTGCAGATTTAGAGAGGTTCCAGCTGCATTGGAAAATGTCTTTGTGTTTGAGGGTTAAGTATCTGAAGCTCAATCACACTCTGTCAGAATCAGTTTTTAGGTCTCCTGCTATCCATTTGTTCCAGAGTGGCTGATGGATATGGTAATCTCAATATAGTGGTTGAGAAGGGGGAAATATGTTCCACTGAGGCTATTAAATTCCTTCTGTAAAACAAAGTGAACTTCCACCGTAAACGGAGTGTGAAGCACAGAGAGCAGCTACTGTGGAGTTTCGGAATGATAAATGATTAGCCCACTACTTGGTAATGGAGTGCTCTTAGAAACAGAATACTGAAATGTTTCTTCAGACATTTGTGAGCTCTACTGCTAATGATCCATTTCAGCTATGTTATTTTTTTCAAAATGTGTTGTAAACTGGGAAAGGGAGAGGAGGGGAGAATGAAACTTCGTGAAATGTGAAGTAGAGTATATTCAATAAAAAAATCTCTCTGTTAGCTAACAGATAAACATTTGCCTGCTGCTGTACTCCTTTGGTATTGGGTGCGTGTGGTATGTTTATTAATTCTCAAGCTTCTTGTTTGTGAACAGGG
Source organism: Callorhinchus milii (assembly GCF_018977255.1). Lineage (NCBI taxonomy): Eukaryota > Metazoa > Chordata > Chondrichthyes > Chimaeriformes > Callorhinchidae > Callorhinchus > Callorhinchus milii. The sequence continues at coordinate 20,590,942 of NW_024704746.1, forward strand.
ACTCCTGGACATTATGTGTCAAATCAATTAAAACGCGCATATCCTGAGTCGCAATGCTCACACTAACATTAGATATACATACACCAAGTTCTTATGTTAAATCCTTTTCAGTAGCCTTAAAACAAAAAGTCTTATGTGGCATGGTGTGTCCTGTTTAATTCTGTTTTCTGTCTCTCAGTTGAACTTCTCAGAATCCTTTGGTAAGTGCTTGGTGTACAGACTCCAATAAGCATAAAAGCAGTGGTGCATGGCATTCCTCTACTAACTGAGCCATACCCACATCCTCACCATGTCTAATAACTAGTTGCGTATCACAGCACAAGAAATGTCTAATAAACCTTGATAAAATGAAGCATCGCTCTTGCCATCTGAGAAAAAGGTTTAAAATATGATGCACTGGTTGATGTGTTTTAGTAAAAATAATGAACGAATATGAAGCCATTTCCCCAGTTTTCCGCCTCCAGCAAAGTGCTGTCTATGCGACTTATTCAGTGAAGATTGATTGCCAACTCAGTACTTGGACAGGTCCAGGCACTTACATGGATGCTGCACTGCTGAGAACAGCTTTACTAACCTACCTAGAAATTGCTCTGAGTTGTTACTTTGCATCAGCCTTTTCTGTCGCTTAAAAAGAAAAAATATATATTTAAAAATCTAAGCTGAAATTCTTTCCTGTTTCCTTTGGTTTTCTTTAATTTTTCTTTCCTCTTTGTACTAATGCTTCTCTCTAATCTTATTTGCATTCAAATTACCTCACCAGGTGGTACACCAATCAGAGGTAAGAATGCTGATCGTGCCCAGAGTCATTGCCATTACTCCATCTCCCTCTGGTGTTCTCATTCCCCGGCATTCTCTTGGCCCTAACACGTGCTTTGCTTTGAGCCCATTTTCCCCCCTTCTCCCTGTTCTCGAACTGCACCCATATGTTTAAACTTCTCAATGTACAGTGGCTTTTGTTTCTTTTTTTTTAAAAAAAATCCTTTTTCGCACAAAATGGACACAATTTATCATCTGTCAGAACCGCTTAATCACCTGGATAAATCAAATAAGCACCTGTTTTTATTTTAGAAGTGTGTCTTAATCTGGTTCCAGTGTTGCAGGAAAATGAATGTCCCCAGGAGACAAGAGCCTCTTATCCAGTTATTACGATAGAACCATAAACTGCTGCATTCTTTGCACCAGTGCAGAATGTGATTTTACAACTCAGGAGAGTTGGGATAATTTTTCAAACCGTTAGATATGGTCACCATAAAAAGTGACGAAACAGTACCTATGTACAAGTATTTGGTAGGTAATCTTGTGTTCTTTTTGTTTGGTTCATTGGGGGAGAGGGAAAAAAGACATCCACGCATAAAAGTTGAATTTAAAACTTTACACAGTGCCCATAACCTGTTGTGTAAATAAATCTGAACCCAGTTTATATTAGAACCCACCGGACCCACATGACTTTCAAGTTGTATGTATAACTATACCTATGTTGGTATCACACCCTCGCCCTTACAATTCACTTGTTCACACAGCTCTGTTGTTTAATTTTAGTTTAGGTTGACTTAGTTGAAAATTTTAGCGCTGAAGTAGTTCAAGATAATCTTGTGATTCGGATTACTTGCACAGCCATAATGTGCAGGACACCTGCAGGTAAATTCTTTACTCTGTTGGCACAGATGCACTCTGTGATATCTGGTCTTCTTGAATTGTAGACGCTATATAAATTATTTTTGTTGTTGTTGTGTCTTTGATGCTTAAAGCCAAAATGTAGTGGTGGACTGCTGCAATAAGTCTTCATTATGAACTGCACATAATTTACCTAGTTTTATTAAATAGCATTTAATCTCTGTGTATTTGTTTGGATAACGAGCATAACTACTCTTTTCCTGGTGACATTAAAGAGTCTGAGCACTGGAACCATTAAGGCATCATTTGCACGTACTTAATAAAATCAAACATCCCTTTAATTAAATCATCCATTTCATAAAACGTTTAAAAATATTTTTCATATCAATTATAATAAAGAAATTGAAATGTGCTTTATATGAAATAAATCTTATTTGTCTTTATTAAACTGAGCAAAAATAATTTTAAAATTGCATCCATATTGATAGAAATGTCATAGTAATGTCCCTAGCCTGCGTTTATGCTGTTCAATTGAGCTTTTGCAAATCTAAGCACAATTATAAAATTAACAATAAAAAATAAATTAAGGATCAAAGAATGTTTAATGACAGAACTTGGTTCTTGATTTGTTTTTTTAATGTGTCTGAGAGACAGTGATTTTCTTGTTTATAACTTGCAGTATCCTTGTGTGGTAATCCTGTGCAGAGTGTATATGGAGATAGCCCCAAAATGTAGATCAAACCTTACCATTTGGACTAAACATACTCTTCTCTGAAGGTATTTGGTTACCAGGGGATATTTCCCTTTCTCCCCGTGCCATATGCCCCCTGCCAACTGGAACTAAATTATATACACCTATTGATGCACTCATGTGAGACTTTGGTTAGTCTACAAATACTAAAACGGTTGTGAATGTTACTCTTAATGAGCCACCTATTACTGGTCTTGTTCTGCCCAAGGCTAAAAGTTTCAAACACTCCTTTTTTATGGAAAAATAATTTGTAGTTAATAATATTTTTAATACCTGGATATGGGATTGATATACAGGTCACTTCATTTTTATTATGGTATACGTTACTCCCACTCGTAAATTTCATTACCCAACTTCCACCAAAAAAGAGATGAAAGCACCAAAGTTAATAAATTATGGGATATAAAATTGAATTGTCCAATGCATGTTCAAAAGAAGGAACTTGAGATGAGGGTACAGCCAGCTGGCATGAGTTCTTTCACCTTCGGGACTTGATTTTCAGTCCACCTAAAGCTGATGTGATAAATGTCTTCTCTGATAAGTTGTAAAAATGAACTGAGTTTGAGTAATCTCCCCACATTTTATAGCTGCCACTTTTGCAATCCAAAAATACTTGCATTAGCAATTTCTGATTACATGGGAAATATGAAGAGCATTAGGTACAGTAGAAGATGTTTTAACCTCATCCAATTTTCATCTTAAGGGTTGATTGCAACTAAAACTGGGCGTCAAAAGTGGAAATTGCTTCATTTCATTCTTTTTGCCGAGCATAAAATGGTGGATTAAGGAGAACTGATCATTAAAGAATCCTATAGCTTAGTGTTTACAACAACAACAAGATTCCATTTATTGAGCGCCTTTCACGTCGGGAGGATGTCCCAAGGCGCTGTACAGTTGGGCCAGGACCCGAGCAGGGGGGAGATGGTCAGGGTGAGGGGAGGGAAGTGAGGGAGTGAGGAGGGGGTAGAGAGTCGAGAAGGGAGCTGAAGGCTGAAGGTCAAAGAGAAAGGTCTTGAGACCGGCCTTGAAGGAGGAAAGGGAGGAGGCGGCGAAGGCACTGGGGGATGGAGTTCCAGAGCCTCGGGGCTGAGAGGCTGAAGGCCCGGCCACCGGTGGTAGGGCGGTTGGGGCGGGGGATGTGGAGCAGACCGGAGCCAGAGGAATGGAGGGTACGGGCAGGTAGGTAGGGGGATAGTAGGTCGGAGAGGTAGGAGAGTGCAAGGCCGTGAATGGCCTTGGAGGTGAGAATGAGGATCTTGAATTCGAAAGCACTTTAGAGCACTTGTCTTGCAAGCGAGATGATCTGGGTTCAATTTCTGGACAAGGCAAAACCTTAGGCAAGTTTGTTACTCCAAATGACTCTGTTTACCCAGCAGTAAGTAGGAACCCCATCAATTGGCGGATCACTTTTCCGAGAGTAATAATCCTTTAAAAGCATTTTTTTAAAAAATTAAAATAATCAGAATTTGGTCACTCAATTCACAACTGTTTGTGGAACACTGCTGTGTGGCAATTGGCTGCCGCATTTCACCCACAAAATATACAGTCAATTCCCTTTAAAGTATATTCTAAGAAGCGCTTTGAGACGTCTCAAAAGCCATGATTAGGTGCTATATCAAATGCAAATATTAATATTTCTACTTTTTGCTCTCGAGCTACACTCCATATGAAGAACTTATTTTTAAAAATGATATATACAAGAAAGTAGTCTATGAATATGTTCTACTACAGAACAGGTGTTGCAGAAGAGGTCTTGGCAATAAAGCCTGGCGAAAACTAAATCCGAAGTCTAATGCAACCTTTAACAAATGAATGATGCACTTTGGATATACATTAGTGCTCCAATTCAGATTAGGTCTCGGTTTCTGCTGGGAGGGGTTCCCTGGGTGCAACTTCTGAAGGACACCACTTAGGGATACTGCGGCTTCTGATAGGTTCAAAAGCCTTTTAACTGATCCAACAGTGTATTTAAAAAAAAACTTTCCATCTTAAATGGAAAAACTGTCTTCAACGTAAAAATAAAATGATTAATTGCTACGCTTTGCGTAGTCTGGTTCTGACCTGTAAATTTCTGTCCGTTTGAAATACCCACATTTTTTTTAAAGTTGTGTATTCTGTGCTGGAGCCTTTCGTCAGCATTCTATTGGTCAGCACCTCTGTCAGTTGAGACCTACAAGATAACATATTTCACCCATCTGAAGAAATAAAATGTTTTTTTTAAGTTTTGAGCCTTACACTGTGTATTTGCATATCTCATTCACACTGCTGGAAGAGTCGTGGAACAAGATCCAAAAAAACGTAAGACTTGTCAAATCCAAGTGGAAGTTTGTCAGAAGTTCATTCTGTTTCCATAGTAATCATGCGGATGCACTGTATTTTGGGTTTGTTTTACTCTTAAAGTTGTATTTTCCTTTTGTTGGCCTTCACAGACCAATTGAACTGATTCATTGACCCTGGTTTGTAGACTATAAAACAATTTGTCAGATATACTGAAACTTGAAATTTTGGTAAACCAACATGCTCAGAATCTACATCTTTATAAATTGCACATTTTGCCAGGGTAGGGGACAAAGCATCCGCAGGGTGGGAGCTAAATCCCTGATTACTGCATTTTTTTAAAATCACACATTGAGTTCCTGTCTCTGAGCAAAGTGAAGGCTGAACCCTACATTGGCAATCTTTCAGTTGAGTTGTTTGCATCAAGAATACTATTTTCTGTTTTTCATGAATGGAAGGTCCAGTAATAGAGTTGCATAACAAACTTTACCCTCACTTTGCTTGAACTAAGGGAACTTGAATGTGCTGCAATATTAACCATATTGGAAAAACTTCAACTTTGGCTTCCTTCTCTTTGCACATTGTTCTCAGTTCCTTGAAGAAAACACGAATCAGCTAAAATGCTTTTGCCAAGCAGCACAAATTATGAGACCAGATTTCAGGATTTTAAATAGAATCTTAGGTTGTCCGTCCCCCCCCACCTCCACAAAAAAATAAAAAAGTTAAGCTTTGCAGAACTATGAGCACTTCTAAACTTTTGAAAGTGAGATTATCTCTCCTATTTGAAAGTGTATGTTTATATCTGTTTCTGAACCTTTATACAATATGTGTTGGTGTATAGACTGTGTGATAAATTTCAGTTTTGTAACACTGTTTTATCACACAATTTCTTCATTTTAAAATCCAGTATTACATTTGTAATGCTTCAGGATATCAAGCACGTGTTGCATAAAGTGACAGGGAGCCATGCAGTGCAGAAATGCACATCCTTGTTAGGAAAACTTGCCATCTGAATTGTAACTGATCAATGTTTCTTCTTTGTAGAAAGACAGACAGCCATCTTCTGCATTTCCTAGGTTCCCAGAATTCTTTCTGTATAGCTAGTTAATAAGATATTTCTGTACCTATTGTTATAAGGGTTTGTTAAAATAGCTATTTTTGTCAGTGTAAACATAATAAACTTTATTAAAATATTGACTGCTTTTGCCAATGCTAGTAGAATTTTTGTCATAGGTTATAAAGTTGACCTGCAATATAATAAACTGCAGCAAACTGGTGCTGGTGGATTAGAAGCCTGGGCAATCCCTGAGGAATGATGTTGCAGCTGACTTGCAAACGCAGCAGTCGATATTTTCTTTATTATACTCTTGGGCTTTTTAAAATTAAATTCAGAAGAGACTGGATAGTCTGTTAAACAAGTCAGTGATAGAATTTCCTTAGACCTATTGTGTGCTGGTGAAGTGTTTCTGTTTAAAGTGAAACAAATGTATTACCATGCAGAAACAATTAGAGTTTGCTTTCAAATAGATTTTGTAATCTCCAGTAAAAGTAGATGTCCAGCAGCCACAGGTGAATAGGAAATCTTATGAGAAACAGGGTGGGTAGCTATACCAGATTCTGAACAGTGTGAAGATGTCCCCAATCAGTGCTTTTGTTAAGATCACGCTATTTCTTTTGCTATGAAACTTAAGACTTTGCATATTCATTACAAAGCTTTGAATCGTTGAAATTCTAGTCTCAGTGTGTGCAAAACCAGAATTCTATTCAGGGTAAGAAATCAGGTGCTCAAACCACACCATTTTACATCACTGTTTGAAATTCTTGTTTATTTACCATACCAGGGTAAGAGTTAAAATGCTTGTTTCTAGCATTTTTTCAACTACAATATTCTGAAAAACATGTTTGTTCAGTATAGTCAGGGTTAGAACACTAGTCATAGCATATATTGAGTAAATATAGGAAAATTTTCACCATGTTTCAAGCAGTGTCGAATCCTGCAGCAAACTGAAAGCAACTGAAGAATATAAAGTGCCATCAAGGTCGGCTTGTTTTTCTCCCCAAGAAAACATTTATCTTAATGGGGATGTGTTTTTTTTTCTAAATTGCATGCTTTACGTTACTATTTGCTTTGTTTAAATCACTGTAGGTTAAATAGCAGTTGTGAAACCAAAGATCTTAGCCCAAGGGTGCAATAAAATATGAATTTAATATTTGCATTTCCATTTCATTTTTTCACATTTTGGGAGAGGAAAAAAATGAAACCTGTACTTTTACGAATTCGAGGACTGCCTTGCTTTGTTCTAGCACTTTGTCTCACACATTTTGAATTGTGTCAGCTTTAGGCGAATGGTTTTGATCTGAGGTATGCTGTAACCAAGGCTATTGATGTGTTTTTATTCAGGAGCCCTGCAGATTGAGAACAGTGAGGAGTCTGACCAGGGCAAATATGAATGTGTAGCAACTAACAGTGCTGGAACCCGTTACTCTGCTCCGGCCAACTTGTACGTAAGAGGTAGGAAATGGGTCTCTTTAACTTGCTTGCTGAGTCTCTGCATGTTATCAGAATAGTTGGAACAAATTGTGTTGTGTACTTCTGTTAGCACGTTTTATTTGTTACTTAGTCATATTCAGAAATGTTAAAAGTTTAGACAATTGACCAATCAATTACATGTCTTTTTTTAAAAAGCACAGGTGTCCAGATACAACTCAGCCAAGCGTCGTCTTTCATGTTCTAAACAATCAAATGTAGTTGAACATGCCTGCTTTTGTTACGTTTTTCTCTGCTGAACTTTTTATTTTGTCAAATGAAGAATTGGGTGGGCATTTTGCTCAGGATGCTAGGTTTATATTTGTAGTATTGGTGATGGATCTTCCTTTAATTGTGTTGCCATTTTGTCTCTTAAGTGGGCTCTGCTAACTGAACATTTCTAACCAGGTCTGTTTTATTTGCTCGCTGCGCAAACTTATTTAGATGTCACTAGCTAAGGATGCGTCATCAGCATATGATCTTTGTCTACCATAGGTTATGCTGATAATACAGCAGTGTTAGGAGTCTCAGACTCCTGGGTGCAGAAGCTCTTCGGTGCTTTTGAATTTAGTAAAAATTGGAAATCGCACAACATCAGCTGACTGTCTACTAACGAATGGTATTTTAGGTAGTAGAATTGCCGGATCAATATGCTTAGAGCAAGACCAGACTAACAAGGAACTAACTACTAATTAGTGTTCTGACCCCCATCTGAGCTCGGCTAACAGGGCACTGAACTAAATACGTTAAAAGTATGTGGGGTGGTTATGTTTCATTGAGTCATATACTGTTGGACAGACTACTGACATTGGGGAGAATTGAAAGGCTGTTTGAACAATATGGGGTAACAATAGAAAAAATATACTGTTAGTTATGTGAGAGAGGCAGGCAATGGGGAGGTTTTATAGTCTGATTGTGTGAGGCTTATGGGCAGGGAAGTATTGCGTAAAAAATTATGCTCTTTGAACCCCTGCAGTTATCATATTTAGAAATCCTGGAATTTCCATTTTTTAACCTTTTTTGCATCTTAATTTATGATGTTGTAACATAAATACCTGATGACATTATATGCTTTCCACTTGCGTTAGATCTTGTGGGAAATATTTTCTAGATCAGTGGGAGGCCAGGAGATCTAGGTGAATATCAGGCTATTTTGTGCTTGTCCCACGCATGTGTGAAGAGCACGATGTCTGAGTTATTTGTGTGATCACATCACATGTGTTGCTGCATGCTAACAGCAGCTGAAGGACAACCTCGTGATGAAAAGAGAGCAGTCTCGGGCAACTCCAGGTAGGGAGCGGCTATTTTTAAAATCCTGGTCTGCTCACAAAAACAAGAATGACGGTGAACCTATAGTGTAATAGCTGTTCTAAAACCACAGTGTTAAACAGTATCAACTATTTATTCAATAATTGCTGCAAGATAGCAAACCCTGGGTACATGCTGCAATTAGATGACTGGTTGACTATTTGCTGTGACAATTGGCAGACTGATCAAAACATTTGTCAAGCAGTACAGCCGCAAGTATTTTTCTGCTCCCTGGCCTCGTATGTGTGAACATACAGTATTTACTTTTGTGATCTTAATTAAAAACACTGAGAGGGTATTTTCAGCTTCCTTTCAGTGGGTGTAAATAACTGGAGTTAACCCCAAAAATATAAACAGGAGGGTCTGTGTTAGCCATGAGCCAACAGTCATGGACAACATGGGATTTACTTTGGCTCCTCAAAAGAATCATTGCTTATAATCATTGTTTATAACAATGTTTGTTATATCCAAAAGGATGAAGTTGGGGCTGTGCCAGTACAATAAACCAGAATGATTTTTCTTGTAGTTTACTCTTGAGGATGTTGTGGGAAAAATATGCCGTGGGCAATCATGTGATCCAGTTCCCTTTCTTATCCCAGGTTGTATCCTAGTTTGAAAATGTGTTGTGCATCAACTCTGATTGTTATTTGAAGAATTTTCAAACTATTGAAGCAGAAAAGAAATTGAACAAGCTTGTGTTATGGGCAATTCATAATCAATTCCCAACTATGTGTTTGGGGGAAGGGGAGAAGGATCAGATGACAAACGGGCAGATTTTAACGATTTTCGGATTATTTGCTGGAATCAGTTTTCTGTATAATCAAAGTGATTGTAACAGTTTATTCGAATCTTGTTTCATACACCATTGACCTGGAGGTTCTGAGATTGTGCAGAGTTCTGCTTTATATTTAGCATTATTATAAAGCCAGTAGTGCATAATTTGGTATTTTTTTGATAGTTAAGTGCTGCATGTAAAATGGATGAATAATCTTAACTAAGCAACCTGCCTTTTAATGATGTACACTGTTTACTACGCAGGCATTGAATCTATACTCCGATCAATTATTTGACCATTTTTATAATTGTTTTATCTCCTTAGACATTTCAATAAGTAAATTTAAATTGAAAAATGATTGCCTGAACAGCTATACCACTAGACCATTTGTCCCAATTGAGAGACCACAAAACAAATTTAAATTACAATTTACTTTGTGAACTTTCCTGCTTTTGGTGTGAGGGGAGGATGAATTTCTATTCTCTCGATTATTTAAGCAGGCTTTGTAGTGGTCAATCAGGAATTTAACATTGATGGTATTGACAAAAACGTTCACCGTTTCATCCGTGTCACCTTTGTGGAGTCCCGTAGCATAGTGGTCAGGGCGCAAGCAAGAGGACCCGGGTTTGATTTCTGGGCAGGTTGAAACCTTAGGCAAGTTTCCTTACTCCACATGCCTGTGTTTAGCAATAAGTGGGAACCTGGTTGTTAGTCGATTGGCCACTCAATCCACGATTGTGAGGGATGTCGCTGTGTGCAATTTATTGCTGCGTTTCGCCCAACAAATACACAATTACTACACTTAACAATTCTGTGAAGCGCTTTGATGCGTCTCAACAACATGATAAGGAGCTATATCAAATGCGAGGATTATTATTATTATACCTCCCCATTCAACGTACTTCTATTCAGCAGCAGGTTTGGGGAGCAGCAAGGAAAGTAGATGTAAAGACAAACTAGGTGTTTGTCACAGCCCTTGGTAAAATGAGTAAGATCTTAAATTTAGTAATGCTGAACTAACTTTATTTGAGTCATGGAAATGTCCTGTACATTATGATTTAGTTAAGCTGATAAGTCCTAAAAGTATTGTGACACATTACATTGATTTTCATGCTGACAAATGAGTTTTACTGCCAGTTAATATAACATCGTCATTTCCTCATAAATCTATATTTCACAGATCCATGATCTAACCCTTTTTTTTCAAATTTTCATGTAGAGGTTTTTTTTATTGCAGACAGCTGGTAGGAGGACTACGGTAACCTGGTTGAGGAAACGGGATATTTCAACTGTGTGTTCCTGTCACAAATGTGCCTGCCGTTAACAATGTTTATGTATTCTGTGAAACATTAGAACCAAAATTAAGAGACTAACTGGGACTTCGTTTTATTACATTTTGATTTCATGTTGTGTCTTTTTTTAAGTGTATCAGGCTTTGTATATGGAAAGGGCTGGGAAGCAGACACATTATAAAGTAATATGGTAAAGCTAGATGTATGACTAGTTCTCCTGTAATGAAATTCCAGTTAGAATTGAACGGAATTTATTTTTTGCTGCAAACATTTAGAACACGCATTATTTATTCAATTGGTCATAATGAAATAAAATTGGGACAAGGTCTCTTTTAAAATGTCTAAAACCAAATGGTGCTCGTTTGGTTTAGGGTTGATATTTTGCTAAACGTAATATTCCATCTGCAACCACTGCTCAAATGGTTATCTCTTTTAAATGCTTACCTCAATTGTAAAGATCTCCACAACCTTTAGTGACACTTCTCAGCCCTAGTTTAATAGATTTCTTTTGATATTTTAATCATTTCACAAAGGTCATTTTCTGATGAGCGTGAAGTTGTGGTAAAGTCTGAATGCACCATGTTTTTTTTGGAGAGGTGTGACAGAACCCTTGTTTCAACAGGACATTCAGTCTTGTATGTGGAGTCTAGCTTATGTGTGGGGAGAGGGGTTGTATGTGTGCGCATCCAAATTGTGTGTGCAGCGTGAAAGTCATCAAGCTGGTGTCTTGTCTTGTTTTTTCAGTGGTGTGTGGATTGATGAAGCCTGGCCTGTTTTTACTCTCTCTGTGTTTTTCCTTGTCTTTTTATTCCCTCCTCATCCTCATTGCACTCTACCATCAAACCCTTCATCTCTCAGATCAGCGAGAAGGTTGGTCTCTTTCACTTCTTATCCACCTACGCCACGCCAAATGGACTGTCCAGTAGTGAGACAGAGGAGAGTTGGGGCTTCTGGCTCCCGCCAGGCACGGCCTAGCCCTGCCTGTTAGAATCTAATGACTTTCTGCTTAAATGTCTTTAAAACTTTGTGAAAGTGTCAGCGTGCTGCATGTTAATGTTGTTTTCAATCACTGGCTCTGCTGTGCGCCGTGAGAAGAATCTTGCCTGCTCTCTGCTCCTTTCACATTTGGTAGCTGTACGAGTAATGCTTTGAAACTGTTATCTCAATTCAGCCTTTGACATTCATAAGCATAAAGGTATTTGTTTAGATTTCACAGTTGATCGTCACAAGTACCAGATGTTGTTATTTAGAATTTCCCAAACCAATTGTGATTGTGAAATTATAATTCTTATTCAAATACGCAATTGGCAACATCTTTTCTGAACAATTGGCAACATCATTGAGCATGGAGAAGGAAATCAATCTTGTGAATATATGAGCAGAATTGCAATTCTGGAACCCAAGTTGTTCTTAATGTCAAAGAATTGACCGACTAAATGCAGANTTTTTTTCTGAAGCAGTTGCAGTTAACTCTAGTAGTTGAACTAAGGTTATTACTATATACAGCTTCCACAGTACTGGTGGGGGCGGGGGGAGGGATTAATATAAAATCATTGCAGTTTTTAATAATTTCAAATTGCTTGGGAGATTAGGGAATTTATGTCACTGATTTATATTACTCTTTAGTTTGTTATATAAAAAATGGTTCCCCTTTCCACTTCTTCATTTCCTGATATTTTGAACCCCATAAACAACAAATTGCTGAGTTTCTTAGAATACAATAAGAAAATGTCAAGACTCTTGTCTGTATCACACACCAACCTGCTTGTGATGTTCAATTGTAATATTATCCTGAAAGACCAAGATTCAATGCTCAAAATATGTATTGGACAACAAATAACAAGGCACATTGCTGGATGCTGAAGAGGAGCTTTTATTTGTTACTCTGTTTTTATGTTTATGTAAAGAAATCAATCCGGTAGCTAGCTTTTTTTGGGTTATCAAACAACATGAAGCCTTTAATTAATTTCCATTTGCTGTTTGGGTGGAAAGGGGGAACCAGGAAGGACATATGATTGATTTTGGAACAAATCCTATCATGTAGGGATTCGCACTGACAAAAAAAGATTCAAATTTAAACATTTGCATGCCACAGGCAACCCCACATTCCCATGTTTCAAACCTAGTGTGGGTTGTGTTTTATCAAGGCGTTTCATGTGAATAATAGAATCCCAACAGAGTCTCGTTATTCCATTTAGTGTGTTATTCTCTGAAAGCATTCATGAGGCACAGTTATTTTGTACAGTGACAATATATTCTTTCTTATGAGTGGTTGTTGTTACAATTAATTAAACTGAGAACTCAAACTAAAGTGTAGATCATACATGGTAAGAACAGTTTTAGTATTCATCTGTAGCTGTTAGCACTCTACGTGCTACTGAAAAATAAAAGCTGTAGTGTCCTTCAACTCCACCTGCAGTCTTCCTGTATTATGTACTTTATTTTCTCTCATTTTTTCTGTTGTGGTTATCTCCCTCAGCAAGGAGTGCCACTTGAACCGTACCCTTATATACCATAAATCAAAATAATAACAAAGCTACATGTTCCAAATATTGTACTTAACTTTTTCCATCTGGATTTCTGGCGGGAGTGCACAGCTGGATACCTAACTACTGCCGTGAATTTGATAGACATTGCAAATGGTTAGACACTCTTTTTAAAAATCCATTAAATGGTCACTAAGCAAAGGAGAATTGGAGGTAATGAAAACTATTGCTGGTCTGTACTTCTCAATCACTGCAGATTGAATAAAACCAGTATGAAACATACCCTATGGTATCCAAACCTTCTTTCTATTTCCCTTCCTCTTCCTTGCTCCATCTCGTATCCCTCTCTCTACTTTTCTTCCAGGAATGTAAACCTACCTCCCATCCATGTGTTTTTTTTTCTCTTTCTCTTTTCCCCCCTCCTCCTCCTCCCCCTCATCTGGTAATATCAGCATAATATCTTCATAAAAGCGTTACAATTGAGATGTCAGTTAATATTGTGGTGAACAAAAGTAAAGTGATGTTATTGAAGCCACATCGCACATCATATCTGAAGCTTATTTTTTAACTACTTGCCAATATGTGATGAGCAGCAATCATACAAACTGTGGTGGAATATGATCAATAACTCACTCAGCACTGTAGCTATAAGTTAACAAGATAATGCACATCTCTGGTTTCTCTGTCTGTCTGTCTGTCTGTAACAGCTTTTGTAGACCTGTCTAAGCATCAAATGCTGCTTCAGATTAACTTGCATTTTTGTGTTTATTTAACCTGCCAAACAAAATATTCCATGGTCATAGAATGGCTCACTCTATACTAAACTTAAAGTCCTGGCTTGAAGCCCTCTGTGAAATTGTGCAGTGTTGTTGGGGATCTTGGAAGTGTTAAGTTGTGGAAACTTTCTTATATTTCTTTCACAATTAATAATTTATTGCGTCTCGAGTTTATGGAATGCTGTTTCTTTATGTGCCTATTGTCTTTCCTCAGAATTTCATCATTGAGTTGGCAATACTATTCAGTTACATTTCTTTAATTTAAAAGTAGAGGTTAAAGCTTTGCTATTAAATTGGTACTGAGGTCAGTAGAGGAAAGGCAAAGATACAATTCAAAGCCATTAACCAATATCAGCTATCAATGTGAATGGGGCAGAGCAATCAATAAATGTTCCTTGCTAATGCTACTGTGAAAGTGAGTCATAGCATGTTGAATTATTAATAATCTTTCTGTTTTTCCTCCCTTCCTTTCTCTGGTTGTAAAGTTTAGATTAATATCCATTATATTACAGCTTCCTGCATGCTGTTCTGGGAAGAGCCTGAATGGGATTTTACCCCCAACATCCTGTCTTGCAATTCATTCTATATACAATCTCCAGTCAATGCAAGCATTACCATCGCTGTCATCTTAGAGTGTCTGTAGGGATTGAATACTGTCCAGTTTTGCCATTACTATCGGTACTGGTACCTGAGGTCTTCAAACAAAGTTACTGAGAATGGAGAGGTGATGCAAGATTTAGAAGAGTTTGACAATGATAAGATTATTTGTGTTTTGGGAGAAAAACTAATCTTGTCTGATTTTGACAGCTGATCTGTGGAGTGGGGTGGTACTGTTCCCTTTTGTTTTTTGTGGGCACTGCTCTTGTCTGGCACATTATCCCCACCATTAGTTTCCCTTCTGTGTAAACTGTAAATTACTTTCAAAGTCTATAGCTGCTGTTGCCCTCTGTGGAAAGTATGGTCATTTTTCTGTTACCATAGTATTGGCACAACACTGACACTTTGATTTCAATTGGAACTGGGATGGATGTGTGGATAGGTTGGGGATAGTGATAAAAATCAACCAAATTCAAAAACTTTTAATATTTTATAATTATAATAATGTGCTGATTTTTTTAAATAAAAAAAAGTGCAAGCCATAACAGTCTCTGAATAATAGCTGGATGTTGCTAATGGTTGAAATGGCTAAACATTCCCAATTTATATTTAAATGGCCACAAAATCTAAATCAAATGACAATGGCACTTTGGCCACCGGAGACATGATGTCTTTAACTATCAGTAAAATTGACCACCTCCTCCAGCCAAACACAAAATTGCACAAATTTGCATGCCAACTTGTTGCTAACATCTAAGCAAAGCAATGACACTAATGTGCTTCAGGAAGCAGTTAACTCAGTTTGACTCTACTCATAAAAATCAGCATCTGGGCTGGCGGCTCTCACTTCATGGAGCATGCGATCAGCGATGTCCTTCAGTTACAGTTTGCTGATGTATCTAAAACTGTAAAATTTGAATCTAAATATTTAATTTTCTATTTTAATTAAAGGGATAAAAGGCAAATCGTACCTTTCATGAATGAAAGGCAAATCCAGTGTCTCATTAAAGAGTTACACTTGAATGAGGCCTGCTATCCCCGTAGCCCTCGACACTGCACACATTCAATTACTGTACACATCACTCTGCTGACAAGGTCACAAAAGATAAATAACAAATTGCATTTATATAGAATCTATCACGTCGGGAGGACGTAAAATAGAGTATATAAGTTACTTCTATATAAATCACACAAGTGTCTGCACTCGTATTTTAGATTCTTAAAGATTGACATTGGATGTAGACTCGTTCACCACATTTCATAACATAAGAAAGGAGCTCAGTGCAGTACAGGACTGTACATGTTTAGCTATAATCCATACCCCCAATATTTTCTTACCTGAAAATCAAAATCACACTATCCATCCATATCAACCATCACAAACCCATCTTCTGGGTTGTCAGGGTGTTGCTATAAGCAGGGAGCAGTTCTTGCAGATACCTGCCATGCAGGAAGTCATGTTAGCTGTGTGTGCAGAAGGAAATGACATAAGTGACAACCTGATGACCTGGATGTTGGCGATTTTATTGTCTGTTTATAACACCAGGCCTGAGACATTAGACCCAGGTGTCAACATTATAAAGGGATTTCTCTGAGGTTATATTTGCTTGTACCCGTGCAGCTTTGAGAATCATACTGTATAGTTTTGAATATCCATCCCAGTCCTCATACTTAATGTCCTGGTGTGTTGCAACTCTGGACCGTCCTATTGCTAACCTTGTAAGACATGAAAATTATGGAATCTATGTGCGACATAAAATGTGAATTTGTGTAGCATGCCTTGCTTGCTTGTTTGCTTTAGATTTGTATAGGATTTTGTGAAATTTAGTTATTTCCATTCATAAGTTTACCAGTCCTTCTCTGTCCTCTCCTTCTCCGATTCGTTAACCATTCCTTTCATTGAACTGCATGGGAGCTGTAAGCCTGTTGCATGCGGAATGACTGTAAATACGTTGTCTTAAAAGCTTATGTGAGCCAAGCTTTTGCAAATTGGTCACAGCAAATTTTCCGTGCTGTGGGAACAAACTCCCCATTAACAGCTCATTATCTGAAAGCTTTTTGTTTAAAGAAAGTGGTGTTTCACTTGTGTAAAGAAAAAATCCAAGACTGATGTAGTCAGAATTCAATAGTCTGGAGATGTTCAGTTTGATAAACCGCCATCATGTTGAAACCATTTCCATTCCCATGAGCGGAGTTACTCCGTTGTACTGACATAGTGACTAGTTACTGCAGCAAAACATCCAGTCTGGAGAGTAACAGACAAGCTTTGTACACCAAAACCAGGCAATATTACAGCCTTAACAAGATAAAAATACAATTGACAATATCATTATGGAGACCTCCAAATAAACCCAGGTCATGTAATTATAGTATATAACAGAAGAGTGTCCACATGTGTCGAACAGCATTTTTCGAAGAAACCAGCCTCTAAACTTTAAATTCTTAAAAGATGTAGGAGCCTGTAGTTAGTATAACCAGCCATTAGATCTGTTGTCATTCAGGATACAATAAATCGGAAGGCTTATTTTATAATTAGAATTATCTTAGTGAGCTTGTGATTAATATTTGAGTTTGTGATTTTAATGTTTTGCTGTCATAAGAATTCCAAATTGCAAACTTTACAGTTGTTATGAGCAAATCATGTTTGAGAATGTAGTTCCAACACCCCTCCCGATGAAATAACTTTCGAAGCTTTTCTCATAAGGATCATTTTTTCTTGCATTGAAATTTTTGTTTCAATCTTCCAACTTTTTATACAGGAAGGGGCTGAATTTCTATTTTGTGATTGGCCAGCAGTTGCACAGTTTATATGTGGTGAGATATGCAGTCTGTTCTCACCTTGCAACTGAGGTAGAATTGTGCAGAAATGTATTGCTAAGGACTAAGGAAATTTAACTGGAAAGGTATGAGCGTTCAGTTGATGAATACTGTAAAATAAGATACCTGATCCTAGTACTTGTGATCTGATTGACAGTCAAGTACTCCTGATTCCTTGAGCAACTGCACTGCCCTTCAAATAACTAATTGCCTAATAAAAATGGGAAATATTCTTCTTAAGAAAGTCTGTATAGAAGAAATGTTAAAGGCAGTGATGCAAAGGGGAATTGTGCTCCCAACTAATTTTTGTTCTCACAATAATTATGGTACCTTTAAAAGCATTTATAGAAAATGCAAATACTGAACAGTTTTTTTTCATAAAGTGTTGGTTGGACACATTAAAATTCAGTAAATGATTTTGTATTATGTGTTCAAAAAAGCAAACAAATTAATTTATAAGGCGTTCCCCTCTTTGGTTCTCAAAATGCTGACGGTTAGCAACAGATTGACTTCAAATCCATTTGTAAGATTATCAAAAATGCCTGTTGGGTTTGGGGGTGTACTATACAGCACTGCTAATCATCGTCATGTTTGAGTACTTGTATAAAATTGCTATGTAGGTTGGGTATTTTGTAGTTCTCTGCAGTAGAATGAAGTTCATGTATATTATGACCTGTTGATGTTAACTTGCTGGGTAGACAAGCTTCAGCAACCCACCACATACCAAAAGTTTGATTTCCCCACCCCAGGATCTAGTTTTTAATCCATTTGTTTCCATTCTTGCCGTACAGATAACCAGTAATTCAATTCAACTGGGCATATCATGAGACCTTTTTAATAAGATTTTTTTAAAAAAATGGATGCAATGCTAACTTCTAAATTAAACAGCGCATCAGATTTTTGGGGGGGGTTTTGCAGAAGTGATGTTAAAATGAAAAAGAGAATATGATATTTTCAAGGGATTCTCAAATAATTTTCTATTCATTTTAGCTGTGTTTTATTATTTAAAGATTGAAATGAAGAGAACTCAAAAAAATATTAAGTTAGTAATCAACATTTAATTTGATGCTGTAATTATGGCTTTATGTTTCTGGAAAAGATATTACTGCAATTCTAATTCTGCATCAGTAATTTGAGGATTGAAGTTAATTTGATACTAATTTGCCCCATATAGATTCATAGACATTTTGGCACAGAAGGAGGTCATTCAGTCCATCATAGCTAAGCCAGACTAGCTCCCTACTGGATTTATATCATCTAATGTAATTGTCCTGCTGTTGCCTGTATTATATATGTTTTGTTTTTGCGAATTCCAGTTTAAATGATGCAATTGACTGTTTGAATAGATGCTTATAGAAATGCTTTCCACATGCTAATAACAGTAAAAACAAAAAAAATCTTCCAAACTTTACTAGAAAGTTTCTGGTAATAAATGTGAATTCATCCCCCATAGTTTCCAATTCAACCAGTGAAATAATCTTTCACTGTTTACTCTCTCAAACACTCTCATAATTATACACTCTTTCATAATTCTACCTTTCAACTCGCTTACAGATCGGGATAACCAGAAGTGAACGCATCTATTAAAAATTCCAGTGGTATTCTAAGATGTTGATAACATAAATAAAAAGAATTTAATCTTTCCCGGGCAAAGCAGAACCATTCTGAACAGAGGTTTCTCCTGTTTCTACCATATGCAGTTTGCAAACAACTGGCTCTGCATTGCAGGAACACTACATTATGCCTCATGCAGTAAAAAACAGATTGTTCGAAACTCACTCTTGTAGATTTAATAACATTGCACTCAGCATTTATGTGTCCAATTACATGTTAAGAGGGTTGATTAATAACACTATTGGACAGGGCCATAAATTTAAAAATGGAACGTTACTATACTACTGTGCCACTGAATGATTGGACACAGATTTGTGATGAGTTCTCCACCTGGGAGCATTCTCGATTTCAATCAAGCTATTGGGAGACAGTGGAGGGTAGATGCTTTGCCAGGAAAACATTGCAGAGATCTACAAAGAGTTGTTTGGATCCAAAATTGGAAAAAAAACACACTAAAATCCTAAATCTAAATTGCTCTCAATTTTATCTCTTTTGCAAGTTGTAAGGATAGGAAAGCAAGTCTGCATTTTGATCCATTACATGTTAAAATATTGGTTATGAATCTGATCAACTCACACCATAGACAGTCTGTTTTGTCCTTCTATTTGTGATGGTTGAAGTTGAGTTTACACTGGTACACGGTGATGCCTGACACCCATATTATATAAGAATAGAATTTGCTTAATTATGTATCAGTAAAGCAGTTACAAATTGGCGTGGTGGGTGGGTGTGGCTTGTGCACCCTGCATGGTAATGGTTGAAACTGTTTTTGAATGCTTTGATGATTCTACCGGCAATATCTTCCCTTTCAGTGCGGCGTGTTCCCCCGCGGTTCTCTATCCCACCTACTAGCCATGAAGTGATGCCTGGGGGCAGCGTGAATCTCACCTGTGTAGCTGTGGGGTCGCCCATGCCCTATTTGAAGTGGGTGTCGGGAGCAATAGAACTGACACTGGAAGAGGACATGCCTGTCGGACGAAATGTTTTGGAGCTCACGAACATCAGGGAATCCAAGAACTACACCTGTGTTGCCATGTCTTCACTGGGTGTTATTGAATCAACAGCTCTAATAACAGTTAAAGGTAAATTGGGAATATTGAGACCTCTGACCTCTTTGGTTGGGCAGTAAATGTTGTTTTGTAGAGGGTACTTTTTATCTCTTACCACTCAAAGCACTCCATTGACTGATCAGTGAAAGGTAAGCTTGAAAGCAAAGGAGATTGGTGCGGTCCAGGGGGATTTAGAAACCGAGTTCTAGAGGGTAGTGACAAGTGACTAAAACCTTGCCTTCTAATGGGGTGAAGGAAGCGCCCGAGTTAGCTGAACAGAGGAAGTGGGTGGGCGAGCAGGACTGAGGAGATCAGTCATAGGGTGTGTCAAGGGCATGAAGGCGTTTAAAAGTTAAAACAAGCATCTTGAAGTCATATTTCCTGGGGCATAAGAAGCTGTTCGCGGGCTGGTCTATGAATTAGAGTGAACGGTGAGGGAGGTTGTTACAATAAGAACCAATATTATGTTTATGATGTGCTTTATGATGATACTAATTTCAGTTGTTTACATGTTCTAGCCTTGCCAAAGCCTCCTACTATGATCACTGTCACAGAGACCACTGCTACCAGTGTTACATTGACGTGGGAAACGGGAAACACGGAAATGAATCCATATTATGTGATTCAGTACAAACCAAAATCCTCCGATGGATCCTTTCAGGAGGTGGATGGAGTTGCTACGACACGGTACAGCATTGGAGGACTCAGCCCATACTCGGAATATGAATTCCAAGTTATTGAAGTGAACAATATTGGTCGGGGTCCTCCCAGTGAATTAGTAGAAACTCGGACAGGAGAGCAGGCACCATCCAGCCCACCCTTAAAGGTCCAGGGACGCATGCTGAGTGCTAGCACTATGTTAATCCAGTGGGAGGAGCCAGAAGAGCCCAATGGACAGATTCGGGGTTATCGGGTGTATTATACCACAGACTCCAGTTTGTCCATGAATATGTGGCAGAAACATAATTTGGATGATAGTCTTCTCACAACCATTGGCAGCTTGATCACAGGGACTACATACAGCATTAAGATGTTAGCCTTCACTTCAGTGGGAGATGGACCACCATCTGAAATTATAAAAGTTAAAACCCAGCAGGGAGGTGAGTGCTGAAGTTTTCTCTTGTTTAGTTTAATAATTTTACTTTTTAAACTGAATGGAAGTGCACAGTTATTCTGCTCCTGTTAAAACTGAGTTTAGTTTACCCCTGCTTTTAAAAATATAGTAATTAATCACTAGGGGCCTTGTGACTAGGGGGCTTTCACCTCTGGGACTTGGATTCAGATGCAGCTCAGAATGGTGATGTGACTTTTCTATTAGTGATAAGTCGCAGAACTCCACAGTGAAATAATAAGATTTGTTGATTCTTCTGCAACTTGTCAGGAGTTGTCACTTCCCAGTATGAAAGTGGCCATTATTATAAATTATTGTTTGGTGAGCATTTTGGAATGCCACACTGTCAATTATTGGGTTGAGTTAAAACTGATTGTCCTTAGTAGTAAAAACAGAAAAGCAGATTATTTTCTCGAGGGGGAGAGACTGGATAGTGTTAGTGTTCAGAGGGATTTGGGTGTCCTTGTACACCAGTCACAAAAAGTTAGTATTCAGGTACAGCAAGCAACTAGGAAAGCTAATGGCATGTTGGCGTTTATTGCAAAAGGGTTAGAATACAAGAGTAGGGAAGTCATGCCACAGCTGTATAGGGTCTTGGTGAAACTGTGCCTAGAATATTGTATGCAGTTTTGGTCTCCTTATTTAAGAAAGGACATACTCGTCTTAGAGGGGGTGCAGCGTAGATTCACTAGGTTAGTTCCTGGGATGAAGGGGTTGATCTATGAGGATAGGTTGAGTAAACCCCTAGAAGAATTAGGGGTGATCTTATAGTAATATAAGATTCTTATGGGACTTGACAGAGTACACAGTGTGAGACTGTTTCCTCTGGTAGGAGAATCTATAACTATGGGTATAGTCTTAAGATGAAGGGTCAGCCTTTGCGAACAGAATTGAGAAAACACTTCTTCACTCAAGGGTGGTGAATTTATGGAATTCTCTACCCCAGAAGCCTGTAGATGCTCAGTCCTTGAACATATTCAAGACTGAGATTGATAGATTTCTAAAGGATAGAGGGATTAAGGGATATGGGGATAAGGCGGGCAGAGGTTAGAAGATCAGCCATGATCTTATTGAATGACAGGGCAGGCTCGAGGGGCCGAATGACCTGCTCCTAATTCCTATGTTCTTATAGTCTAGACAAAGCTGTAAACTGCACTTAGCTTTAGTTTATGCTTGTATATTTCTAATTTTCTTTGCTCCACTGAGAACGTTTGCTGGAGTACGGTTCCATGTGCACCAACAACCCTCGATTATCTTAACTAAATGATCATTTTCTTCAAGGGATCACACACTGGCAGCTATTCAACCACTGGGAGCATCACTGCTGAGCTTGATCTTTATCTCACCTGCGACTCACACAATTACACTTTTCATCACAGGTCACTACGTGAGCAAGCAGCAGCAGGAACCTCAAACTGATTTTTTCCTATCCCTAGATCAGAGGGTGATGCTCGTTTTAGTGTTGTGGTGGTGCATTCTTGTGAATGACTGGGGTTATGGGTAGGCTAGAGTATACACAATGATGGTAATGGAAGTGGATATGCAAGGGAAAAGTGGGCAAGAGGAAGAGAGGCTAAATCAATTTAATTTTCAATCTGGGTAGTTAATTTGCTATTAATTCCAATACCCTTAACCCTTTCTTTATTCAAAAAAAACATTTACAGCTTCACAAAGAGGAATACATGGTCTCAGTACAAGAGAATCCCATCATAACATGGTCGTAGGGGCCTGGTCCATAAGGTACCTGCCCATCGTTGCCATTGCACCACAATTATTACTTTGAAATGCAATTTGAAAAAGATTGTGAGGTTTTCAAGATTTTATGTTGGATGAGACCTTGCAACCAGTGAAATAAGCTATTTGCACAAATACTAAAGAGGTTGAATATCGAGTTTTCATTATGCAGTAGTTGGGACAATCTGCAGTTCTTGTATCAGATGATTACCTATTCTGGATTCTTCCCCTACAGTTCCTGCTCAGCCAACTGAGTTCCAAGCTGAAGCAGAGTCTGATACCAGGATTTCACTTTCTTGGTTGCTGCGTCAACAAGAGAAGATTATCAAATATGAACTGATGTACTCTGAAGAGTTTAATGGAAAAGAGGTACATGTGATTCTAAGTCTACGGGGAGGGAACGAAGGGCAATGTAAGATTCTGACCAGATTAATCACTGATGGCGCACTGGGATACCATACTGTGTGAAAGGCGTGATATAAATGCAACTTGTTGTTGAAGTATGAATGATTCCTGTTTTGGGAGAGGCAGCGATGTTTAAAGCCTGTTTTTTAAATAAATACATTGATGCAGCAGAAAATGAAACAATCGTTCCAGTTTATGATTGGGGGTGAAAGTTTAACCCTGATAATCTTCAATAGAACAACCAACACAGTTATTAATTTGCCTCTGTATTCTTTATCTCTCGAGTTAGAAGGTTGTACATTCAACCCTTATATTGGGGATTTGAGGTTATAGTCCAGACTGACACTGTGGCACTTGATTGTCAGATGACACAATACAATTTACATATCAGCTTCTATGTGGGTGGACACTGGGTGTTAAAGATCCCATGACACGATTGAAAAAGGGAGTCTCTTCTGGTATGTGGCCAACAATCCTCCAGCGAAATTGAATATTCACTTAACCATGGGACACAAATTGAGCACAAAATGGCTGCCAGATGGGATACGAATTTGTTTTTTTACCAAGCTGCTTTTGCGTTCCCAGGTTCATGTGATTCAGTGTTCTTTTTGTGGAAGATCTATTATTCCTTTGTTATGCAGGTGATCTGGTTGCAACCATAACTGCAGGTGGTGAAGGAGTAATATCCAAGTCTCTGCATCCCCCAGATCACTCAGGATATTTTTTGTTTAATCTGACTCTGAATTTTCCTTCGTCATGGGTGTAGTGTAGCATTGAAATTAATAGATCAAAAAATAATGCTTTCAAAATTGTATCATTTATAGAAAGCAGTGACCTTTGATCCCACATCTTCATACACTGTGGATGACCTGAAGCCAGACAAATTATATTACTTCCGTTTGGCAGCACGCTCAGAACATGGATTAGGAGCGTTCACACAAACCATCTCCACAAAAACCATGCAATCCAGTAAGTATTTCATTCTCCACCATGGCTGCCAATAGTTGTAAATTATATCCAAGCAACAGAATGAAAATTCAAGCAACTGAGGTTTGTACATGTGAGACTGAAAATACCGAGTAGGTGATGGTTACAAAGGTGCTTTTGCAGTAATGAAAGCAATTAAGTGGCATTTTAAGTCATTCTATTCAAGATTGCTATTTCATCAAACAATTAAACTAATTAATTCCACATTTTTTAAAAAAATGTACACAGTCTGCTTTTTGCCATTTGAGCTCGACTCTTCAGACAATGTTTTTTTACCATTTGAGTTTGGGTATCCTGCCACCTTTGTCGTCTCTGATGATACATCTATAATTGTGTAACCACAGAGAAAGGTGAGATGGATAATCTATTGCAATATACAATGTTGGCAGAATTTTATTTTCTGTATGGCAGTTGTGGGATTTTGCATTTTTCTGCATTCTTCTGCAGATGGGAGTATATTGAAAGAGAATCTGTTCAGAGTGGAATTGCTGTATATCGTGGTATAGACTATTAAGGATTCAAGTTCTATACTTTGTATAAGGATATTATTAGCAGAACGTTTTTGCACCAATATTCGTTATTCACATTTATTGTACTGAGGTGTTAGTCATATGAGCGACATATTTGTTCATTGAAAGACTTGATGTCTAATGATAAAATGCATTTTGTGATTTTTATAAGTGGCTTAGGAGTTTTCACTTTTAGGGTGGTAAATTTGTGCAATCCTTTTGGGTCAAAGAATTTCCAGGGTTTACATTGTCTTTTTATTTGAGCTGACTACAGTTTGGGTCTGCGTGATATGGAAGACAAAATTGACATCCAACGCAGCAACGCAATGAAATGAATATGTGCGAAATGGTAAATGGGTGTCTGTAAAATAAAAGGAGCGAATCGTACATTGCCCATATCTGTGCATTTATTATCTTTTCTGACGTAGAAATTACAGGTTCCAACATAGTCATATGCAGCTTGTGGTACCTGTCTGAATGTTTGTGTAAGATTTGCTTCACTGTGAGAAGACCTTTTTATCAATTTAGTCTTAAATATCAAAGATGTTGGGTGTTGATTCACAAATCATGGTGCATCAAATCTCGGGCTATAAATTCAACTACACTTTGTCATAATTTGTCAGGCTAAATGGAGCATTTTCGTGACACTATATGTGCAACTTAAGATCACAAGTGTGATTGTTTTAAATCGCCACAAAGCTAATCCAGTCAACCAGATAAACTGCTGTAGTATTACTATGCCTGAATATGGAACCTGCAGCTGGCAGTTGCAAGTTTGATTAACCCATCATGAATTTGATCAATTTGTAAAGGCTTTGGGACAGTGCCACTTGCATGTTCTCAATGTATATCCAGCATCTCTGCTGTGACCAGCCTGAGTGTCTATACTTGCTAAATTTATTCATTTTGATGGAGCATTATGATGGCATTTTTGATTTCTGAGGTTGCAGATGTGTGCCATCCTTGTGATGGCATTTCTTCCATTTGCGTTAATTACGTTACCTTCGTTGTTTTCCCAGAAACCTATTTTAAAACAATATTCTATTTGTCTCATTTTCAATTGTAATTGTAGATTTTGCAGTCTCAGTCCCTATTGGAATTATCAGTCTTTGACTTGCATACCGTTTGTAATTTAAAAACAAAGCGCGTAATTTTCAAGAAGAAGTATTCAGTGAGCTTTCACATATGGTTAAAAGCAACCTCATTTAGGTTGAGCTGAGGTGGATTGAAGGAGAGTTGGGAGTTTTGGCGTAGAATTGCTGATGCAGGGCTGCATCCTGCATTAAGTGAATGAAATGTGATTTTATCATGATTTATGGCTTTTCAGGATATTTGCCCATTCACTTAAGTGGACATTCCACAAATATCAAGAGTATGTTACTTTGAACAGTTGAAGTGTGTTTCTATCCAGATTTTTTGTGGTCTTCAGTTGTAGAAATGTATCATTTTCCAAACAATGGAGAGTGAACTCACCATCCCCGAGTTTCATTTTTCTTCCTTGTTGCATCTAAAAGAGTCCACTAACCTTTGATTGCCACTCACAATGTTCACAAAATATTTGTTCATTCAATATCTAGACGATGGCTTGGTTGAGCTTTTTTATTAAGTTGTCACTTGTGTCACACTGCTTCAAATGCAATTGGAAAGCTTGCATCTGTTCGTTCAAACGGTAACAAAAAGGAATGAGCAGTGGAGTTGCAGGAACCCAAACCAAGATTATGGCTTGCTTCCGAGCCTCACGTCAGAATCAGTGAGAAGTGAGCCGCCCTCATAGGATGGCCAGCCACTCCATTCAGTTTTTATTTTCCATTTTCATACCAATATCACCCCTAAGCTTGATGAGATTTTTTATTTGAAAAATACTGTCCTTTTGCATAAATACAGCAACACTATTTCATTTATATAGCGCCTTTCACGTCGGGAGGACACCCCAAGGCACTGGATACTCAATGAATGTCCATTACAGTGCTGGACGTTTTCTTTAAGTGGATGAATAATGACAATGCAAGATAAATTCTATCAGTCCAGGCTAATGACAATATTTTTTATGTGGAGATCTGGCATGGTTCATGGGGCAATCTGAAGTCTATGAAAAAATAATTTAAATCATTATCGATAGGCATATTGGCCCTGTATGAAGCCTGTAACCAAAAAGTTGAGTAAATAAATTTAAGATTCTTCTATAAATGCATTGCAATATGCTACTGTACTTAAGTTATAAATAAATGCTTAATTGCTCTAATTTTGAAACTGGTTCAGAGTAATTCATGGTGCAATCTGTAGAATTTAAGGTAGGTGATTTGCATGAATATTCAACATTGGCTTTGTATTCTTTCAGCATTGCTTTTCTGTATTATTTCAACATTGTTTTTCTATATTCTTTCCCCTTCCATGATATTATTTGAATGTATCCATGCATGTCCTGAATATACTGTCCTCAAAATTCAATAGGTTTGAACAGTTTCTTTTAAAAAAAATTGGATTGCATTTTAATATGCATTCTTTTTCTGTTGTTTTGCATGAATTTTTGGCCCACGTTTGTAAATTTGTTAGTCGTTTGCCACCTTTTTCCATTCATTACCCTTCATCCCCCTTCGTTTATCCACTAGCCCCCTCCGCCCCACCTCAAGACGTCCAGGGAACCACGTTCAGCTCTACTAGCGTTCGGGTAAGTTGGCATCCACCGCCAGCAAACAGTCAGAATGGAGTCATTACCAAATACTCCGTTATATACCAAGCGGTGGATAGCGAGGACAATACAAAACACGTTTTGGACAACATTGAGGCAGATGCGACCAGTTGGCTAGTTGAGGGTCTCGAGAAATGGACCGAGTATCGTGTCTGGGTAAGGGCTCATACCAATGTTGGGCCAGGACCGAAGAGCACACCTGTGAATATTCGTACAGATGAGGATGGTAGGTACAAGTTTTTTTTAAAGTTTGAATACTACGTAACTTGACATTGCTGTACTCCTTTCATCAAAAGGTTCAGGTGAATGTTTAAATGCAGAAGAAAACCACTCATGAGTTTGTTTATAATAGTTAATTGCAGTGTGGCACTGATAGTCATGTTCCACACAGTGAGTTCATTTCAGTACTGTCAGAATTGGTTGGGAATAAATCTACAAGAGTAGCATAAATTTAATATAGTATTGTGATTACAGCCGGTTCTCAACGAGGAATCGATTACAAATTTGATCGAATGAAACCGGCTCAGAGACAACGTAATAGTTCCATTTCCCCTACATTTTCCCAGGAGTAACTATTAGCCTGGCTGTAAAACACACCATAATGGCAGGAAGGCTTCAATCTAAGTGTTTCTTAAGAATTTTCTTCCTATTGACTACTGGAAGACTTTGCAATTTAACAAAGGGATACTGCATTCTGTGATGTAGAAAATTATGGCGATTGTGTGTAATACTTTAGGAAATATAACTCGCAATTAAAACCGATAGTGGCCCTCATTGCTTTCAACGCTTTTACATGAGACATGAAATTAAAAAAGTTAGACATTAGTTTTGATGCTTCGTTAGTTTTCTTCTGTTGGTAAATTAGATGTTTGAAACTAAAACATAGAATAAACCTTTTTTCCTTGCAGGAACTACATATTTATTTGAATGAAAGTACATTTTAGGACACCCATGTGTGAGGAACTATGGATTTTAAGTGTAGTTATGGAGGGAATTTACTTTAAAGGTGAATCTTTTGCTAATTATTTGCAAAAGGACTTCAAAACTTTTTTTTAAAAAAAGAAGCAACAGAGAGCTGAGCTATTAATGTTTGTGGTGGGATTCTTGCACAGGTAGTTGGGCCTTAGCTGTTTTGTGGCTCATTTATCTGGTATTAACTTTTTATACTATCCTGAACATAGCATTGGGATCAAAATCGTACAAAAGGTGGTAGGGTCATAGTTAATTTATAGAGGCACCAACAACCTAAGCTATTATGTTTACTGTACTGTTAAAATGGGATTCAGTGAGGATCCATCCAGAATCAATTGAACAGGTCGTTTGACACACTCAGCCTCAATTGATTTATTTGGTAAATGCACCCCACATGATGTTGTTTAACCATGCAGGCTATAAAGTCTAATTAGGAAGCAAATTTCAGCCCAGCCAACTAATTACTTGTGAGTTGCCCTCCGTATTCTTTTGTTGGAAAAGGAATCTTTGCTGCGATTTGCGCTCCTGCTAGAAATGCGTAATGTGAACACTAAATGAAAACAAGATTGGACTCTGATGTCATGGTCTCAGTGATTCAATGGCATCCTCAGCATTTGCTATCCACAAACAATAACTGAGAATGATTACTTGGCACCTCAGTGGGACATGCCACCATCAATGAAATTGATCCCTACATGAGTTTAACAGAAGAAGGTTGTAGGAGAATATTAAAGGAAGGGGAAAAAATGGTGCGACTAAGTAGAACCCAGCTCTATATTGTTACTTTTTTCCTTTCCTCAATCAGTGGAATATATAAAAGAGCTGTATATTGAAAGCATTTGTCTGACTGTCACTTTTTCTGTTACGCTTGCACATAACCAATAACTAACAGCTTATTTTTTAAGCCAGTTAATCGAGAGGAACTAAAATCTTAAGGGAGAATTTTCCATTCAAAGTGCTCCCTGTCGAGCTAGAAAAAAATCTTTACCAAGTAATTATTTACCTGAAGTGTTTTTTTTCTGTTTCTTAAGGGAGTACTTATAATAAAAAATACTTACTCTGGACTTGCCTGTTACATTTCTTCATGGTGGTCGTGGGGAGAGCAGTCTGTTTTCTGTACTCATTGAGACATTGATGCAAGTTTTGGTCTCATTTGTATTTCTTCTAACAATAAACCTGTTCATTTGTAATTTTTTCTATCTGCTCCTTGCAAGGTATTTTACTGCTGTACACCGATCATTTCCTCTTGCTCTCTATTACACTGTACTGTAAACATTCTATTCCACTTCATTTTTTTCATTTACGCTGCACTTTTAAAGGGCAGTAGGAACAGAGGTCGGCTATTTGACATGCTGAACCTGCTCTGTGAAGCATACATCAAGAAAAGCTACATTAAATATATGATCAATCTTTTTAGTTGACCAACAAAATAAGTTTTCTTGCCATGAATCAACAAATATTCAATCAAGAAAAACCTGGAAGCAAAATACCAATTGAACACGGACTTACCTAAACTAGTACTGGTTCTGGAGGGTGGGAGGGGGTGGCTTCTCGGCAGCCCTATGGGCCGTAGTTTGGCTGACGCTGCCTTAATCCATCGTTCTGGCAGCTAAAAGAAGACTTGTGTGCCTGGGTGTCATCTGCGTCTGTTTTTATTTCCTGCATTGCAACATTGAAAACATGGCCTTATTAGTAATAATACCAGATTCTCAAATACCAGGAATATATATTTGTAGGTAGAAGGTAACATTTCAAGGGTGGCCATGTGTATGTTTTAGGGGCTGTTTTAATTGTGCATAATTATGAGAAGTAGACAACAAATTATACAAATTATTCTGTAGGTAAGCAGGGTTCTTTTATTGTTGTAGTACCCAGTGCTGCTCCACGAAAAGTGGAATTAGACCCTGTGAACTCGACAGCAATCAAAGTTACATGGAAGGCTCCAGTCTACAATAAGCAGCATGGACAGATCCGCGGATATCAGATCATCTATGTACGTCTTGTAAAAGGGGAACCTCGAGGCCAACCAACTATCAAGGATGTGATGTTAGCAGAAGCTCAGGTAAGAACACTTTAGTCTACATAAGTACAAGGTTGTTATTTTCCAATGTTTATTGAGAGGATGGGGAGAATTACAGTACTTTATGAGGTAAAAATTACATTGAATGAAGAGCAAATGGAAGTTGAGCTATCACCAGCCTTATCTTTTTTTTAAAAAAAAATTTAGTACTGAGGGTTGTTTTCTCTTGTTGGTGTGTATTGATTTGCTGAGTGAGCTTGGAGCTATGCGTTTTTCACATATGAACAGTGAACTGTACTTGGCTCACCAGTAATTGCCTAGAGCACACACTTGTTTGTATTGAACTGTTAGACTCAATGATTGTTACTCAATTTGATTTCCAAAATGTTCCTTTTATCCCCCTGAAACTATTATCAAAATCACAAAATAATTTCTCTCTGCGCTAATGAGTATTACTGGTAAGCAAAAAATAGAGATGGAAGAATGCCAGCCAGCACCTCTTCTGTTTTGTTTCCTAAAATGAAATTCAACTATAGCATAATTCTAGAAAATTGCAGAATGCAACAAAAATCAACAAAGAGAAGAATGGAACTGTACCGAAAATGAGTAACAAATATTTCCTAAACCCTGAAGAATGAATATTTGATTCTCATTATTTCTGCTAAAGTTTCTATCCCAGCCTTTGGTAATTTGTTTTTATTTATCCAGTTATAATGGTTTCATTTTGCTTCTTCCTATAACTGTTGATGGAAGTTTATAGGCAGTAAAAGCAACTGATATCAAAGTAATTTTTGTAATCAAGATAACCAAATGATCTCTAGATTCTGCAAAACTCAGAGGTTAACTGTTGAGCATTTTGTTGCTCAATTGCTGTCTCACTAATTTCAGCTCCTCCCATGCCCAATTTCATCATAAGTTCCTTTTATAAAATTTTTGCTTGTATAAAAACAAAAACTTGTAATAATAATAATCCTTGCATTTGACATAGTGCCTTATCACGTCTTGTAGACGTCTCAAAACGCTTCACAGAATATAGTGTAAAGTGAATCGACTGTATATTTGTGAGTGTAAGTTAACGTACATCTGTGAAGTTGCAAAATGTCTCTCACGTTTGTTTTGGAAAATTAATAGTGTTCTGCTATCCATTATCACTCTGATAATTTAAAAGAAATAGAAAGACTATCTGCTTATGTCTAAGCATCACATTTAAGGCACCTGTAAAGGTTATCAAATCCTTCAGGACCTGCTGAGAAACTAGCAGCACTACACAATGGCATCACCACTCCACCCTAGGATAAGATAAAGAAAATCTCAGTTGGACCCACAGAAATATCCAATTCCCCCAGAGCAGAGGATCAGATGAATGTAGGAGGCTGTTTGAGGGTTTGTTGCAAATATAGAGGGGAGGAAAATTGCTTCTTTACAAAAATCATTGCACTGAAATTTATTGATATTTTCAATTTCTAAACCTGAAAGAGAAGTGTCACTTCAATAATGTTATATCAGGTCTGAAATGGATTTTTGCCAAGTTTGATCAATGAGGGCTTTGATCAGATCCTGTATTTCCTCAAAATGAGAAAGGTTGATAACTTTCTGTAAATTTACACGTTGCAAGCTTCTTTTTAAAAAAAAGTATGTTATAAGCAGTGTTGATTTTACTTGTGTTTAGTGTTAAACCTAAACACAATTTAACGTTATGAACAGTAATCTTTTTCCGGTTGTCACTATAGTCCCTCTGGCCTTCAACCCTCACCGACCCCTCTTCTCCTCTCTCCCTCCTCCACAATATCCTCTCCTCCACACTCAATACTCTTGCCCCCATCACTTCCCGCACTGTCTCCTACTCCCGCTCCTCCCCCTGGTACACCACCCACCTCCGCTCACTGAAATGCCAGGTGCGGGCTGCTGAGCGCACCTTTGTCAAATCCGGCTTAACGGTCCACCGACAAATCTGGCTGGACCTCCTCAAAATTTACCGCTCCACTCTAGCCTCGGCCAAGTCGTCCTTCTACTCCAGGATAATCCTGGAGGCGAAGAACAACCCCAGGCTACTGTTTTCCACCACATCCCGACTCCTCCGTCCCCCCGCCACCCCGCGCAGGTCATCTCCTCCAACCTTCACTGCGAGGAGATGCTGGATTTCCTTGAATCCAAGATCAAGGGAATCCGCTCCGCGGTCACTTCCCCTCCAACTTCCACCCACCACCCACCCCTTCCCTCCCACACTCCGACTCCTACCCATCCTCCCCTACACACCTTCGTACCCGTTTCCCCACCCTCTGTCACTGAACTCATCCTATCCCTAAAACCAACCACCTGCTCCCTTGACCCCATCCCCACTCCACTCCTTATCTCCCAGCTCCATTTTCTTGTCCCACACATCACTGACATCATAAACCTGTCCCTCTCCTCTGGCTCTGTCCCCATTCCATTAAAAACTGCCATCATCACGCCCACCCTGAAAAAACCCTCCCTTGATGCGTCGCAGCTATCAAGCTACCGGCCCATCTCCAACCTCCCCTTTCTCTCCAAGGTCTTGGAAAGAGTTGTCGCCTCCCAACTGCGCTCTTTCCTCTCCACCCATTCTCTTTTTGAACCCCTTCAGTCAGGTTTCCGTGCTGCTCATAGCACAGAAACTGCCCTGGTCAAGGTCACCAATGATATCCTGACCATCTGTGACCAGGGCTCCCTCTGTCTCCTCGTCCTCCTCGACCTATCGGCAGCATTCGATACGGTCGACCACACTATCCTACTCCACCGCTTGTCCTCCCACCTCAACCTTCAAGGCACTGTCCTTGAATGGTTTAGGTCGTACCTTTCTCACCGTCTTCACTTCGTCTCAACGAATGGCTTCTCCTCCACCCCCCGTACTGTCTCATGTGGTGTCCCTCAGGGCTCTGTCCTCGGTCCCCTCCTCTTCACCCTCTATATGCTCCCCCTTGGTGACATCATCCGCAAACATGGGGTTAACTTCCACATGTATGCGGATGACACCCAACTCTACCTTTCCTCCTCTACTCTCAACTCCACGACCACCGATGTCCTGACAGCCTGCCTGTCCGACATCGAGTCCTGGACGAGAGACAACTTTCTTCAGCTCAACGTGCAAAAAACCGAGGCCCTCCTGATTGGCTCACGTCAGCGCCTCCGCACCTCAGGCGCTGACACCATCAGCATCCAAGGCTGCACTCTCCACCTCTCAAAGCCAGTCAGGAACCTCGGCGTTTTGTTCGACCCTGAGCTGTCCTTTCTCCCTCACATCCGCACCACAACTGGCACCGCCTTCCATCACCTCCGGAATATCGCCAGATTACGGCACTACCTCACCCCTCACGCTGCTGAAACCCTGGTTCACGCCTTTGTCACCTCAAGGCTGGACTATGGGAACTCTCTCCTCGCCGGCCTTCCCGCCACCTCCCTCCACAAGCTGCAGGTCATTCAGAACTCTGCAGCTCGTGTACTGTCCCGCACCAGGCTTCGGGACCACATCACTCCCACCCTCGCTCGCCTCCACTGGCTCCCCATCCCCCAGAGGATTGATTTCAAGATCCTCATCCTCACCTACAAGGCCATTCACGGCCTTGCTCCCTCCTACCTCTCCAACCTACTATCCCCCTACCTACCTGCCCGTACCCTCCGTTCCTCTGGCTCCGGTCTGCTCCACGTCCCCCGGCCCAACCGCCCTACTATCGGTGGTCGGGCCTTCAGCCTCTCAGCCCCGAGGCTCTGGAACTCCATCCCCCAGTGCCTTCGCCTTGCTTCCTCCCTTTCCTCCTTCAAGGCCGGTCTCAAAACCTTTCTCTTTGACCGTGCCTTCAGCTCCCCTCTCGACTCTCTTCCTCCTCCTCGCTCCCTCCCTTCCCTCCCCTCACCCTGACCATTTCCCCCTCCTCTCTCCCTCCCTTCCCTCCCCTCACCCTGACCATTTCCCCCCTGCTCGGGTCATGACCCAACTGTGCAGCGCCTTGGGACGTCCTCCTGACGTGAAAGGCGCTCTATAAATGGAATCTTGTTGTTGTTGTTGTAATCTGTCAGGGAAATAGTTTATTCTGATGTGGAAGATCGAGGGAATAATTTTTGAAGTTGAACTAAAATTAACACCAATCAAAACCTATTTACTGATGTACTTGTCAGTGGGCTTTAATTTACTTTTAACTGGAAACCCATGCAAAATAAATGAACTCCAAGGGGTTGATTACTTATGTTTTTATTTGTGTATCAGCTGTATGCAGCACAGCGTAATCAGCAGAAATGATGAAGTGATATTACTCATTTTGGAAAGTATGTTGTAATTAATATTTTGAATTTTTTTGCATTACTATTGGTATCAGTTCAAACTGACTTAAACAGTCTGTTGCACCTCATGATTTAAAGGGAGCCTGGCCTTATTTTCTGGAGAAAAACGCATTCTTCTTGATGTATGAGCAGTAGTACCCAGAAGCTGAAGGTTTTATTTATTGATTGAATTTTCGAAATAGCTGTAAATGTGTCTGCTTCCTAAATCACGGTGTTGAGGCTATTCCAGTGCAAGCATTTTATGTTCTCGTAGCCATGAATGCACAACTAGGAGTTTGCTACTTATGAATGGTAGTCTTAATTCTTGTATTGCATACTATGTGTTGTGGATGGAAAATACGAAAGGATATTTTTAAATTTTCTTCCCCTATTAAGGACCTCACACAAAATGACAGCTGGTACATCATCTTGCATTTCAGCAGTAGTATCTGATAGATTTCTGTCTGAGTGTTAGATCTTCATACAGATTTGCTGATGGTATGACCAGATAATTTCTGCTATGGTTTCTCTTTGTAATTGAAGTGCTGGCTGTAGTATTGTTCGTGTTCTCTGCACCACTGGTAGTGAAAATAAACCGTATGGACTGTGTCTACACAAGTGAGAAAGCAGTGGTCTTAGAAACTCCCTGGTTATGGTTGGCTGGAGTGAATTCAAGGCAATTTAATCTAAATTATAGAGGTAGTTGATGTTTTCATTTGTGTTGTTTGGACATGTTTAGGTAAGAGGGTGTTATCCTCCCTGCTTGTCACATGAGTTGTGTAATTCTGTTTTGTTGCTTGGAATGTGTAATAAACACAACAATCAATGTTTTGCTAAGTATGAAACAAGTAGTACAGCTACAGCACAACAAAAAATGCATTCAGTGTGAGTGATGTGCCAGGGTCCACACAAGAAGAAAATTTCACTGGGCGGCAAATGCAACCATTCCAAAGTATGAAGGATATTGAAAATAATTAGGGACTTATGGCGTTTCTGTAACATGTGCATGGCGTTAGAGGCTGTGGTAGGATAGTTGCTCTAAGCAGTAAAAAAAAAGTTCCAAGGCAACATTGCAGTGATAAACAGTCTCGTTCCATCTGTTTACAGACATGTAACCCACGTGTTTTTATATACGTCATGAGTTTTCAACAATAGGAAGCATAGCTACTTTAGAAACAACAGTGGGTATTTCACACCTTAGATAATTGGAAAATAATGTTTCAGCCATTGGTACTTCCAGTGACATGTCCCAGTAAAGGGGGAACCACGGGGTATGATGCAGCAATTTGTGGGTGATTAGGACCTTGTGATGGATTCATGAATAAGAGAAACTGTGGTCCAATTTTGAATACAAAATTACATTTATGTCGAGGACGGACCATGGATAAGGTGAGTGAGTGAGCGAGTCAGGGATGACTTAGGAATGGACTCTTCGCTAACAGAATCCACGGGAGACTGACCGCACTATTGTAAAAGGCTATTTCCTTCATTGCCTCAAGATTTCCTGTTCACAGAATATATTTCTCAAGATAATCAGAGTGTGCTCTTATCATGATTTTGACTTTGCAGACTAAAAGAGATGGTTCCCATAGGGGGAAGAAACCATTGTATTGTTGACACATATTCAGACTCTGTCAAGGAAACTAGTGGTTATAGATGTTGAGCATACATATTTTACATGTCAATGGAATTCTTATTAGAGGTATGTGACCAATGTCCACAAAATAAAATTTCGTACAAGATTCACATTAAACCTAAATATTAAGAAAATGCTGCTCAGTAAAACCATTCTTTGTATTTTATATTAAAAAAAAACTTGACGTCCCTGTCGAAACTGCAAATACAGCCGTTCAGCTGTTTCTGTGTATCCTTTAGAAGCTGGAGTTGGACAGTTTCTATCAGGAGTGGAATCAGTCACATTGGTTTTGGACTTCTGAACGTAGAGTGCTGTTAGCTGCAGGGGAGGCTCAGAATAGTTTTAGTTCAAAATTGTAGTTTGTAACATGATTTTGACAGATGCCAGTCCCCTTAAAAATAGCCCTGTCTTCTGATCCATGCAGTTTAGAATTAAAGCCAGAAACTGTTTGAATGCGAACCTTCAAACTTGGTTGCATGACTACCAAGGCAGGAAGTCTCAACAAAATATTTCAAATTCAAGTATTATAAGATCCTCTAAATTATCTTAAAGAAAAGATTGATAGATTTCGATGAGCTACATCGCCATTCCAAACTGGCATATTTGTAACTTGTGCCAACTCTATTATTCTAATTGGAGTAATTGCATAGAGTGATACCGCACGCAAATGCAACATTCGACCCAGCTTATTCATGCCAGGCTCTGATTGTGGTCAGATTTTTTTCTTACCTGCCTAGCTGTAAGAACTGGATAAAATGAATGGCAACGTATGAGTAATCTATAACTAGTGTTCACTTTACTTCCGATCCTCACCTACAAGGCCATTCACGGCCTTGCTCCCTCCTACCTCTCCAACCTACTATCCCCCTACCTACCTGCCCGTACCCTCCGTTCCTCTGGCTCCGGTCTGCTCCACGTCCCCCGCCCCAACCGCCCTACTATCGGTGGTCGGGCCTTCAGCCTCTCAGCCCCGAGGCTCTGGAACTCCATCCCCCAGTGCCTTCGCCGCTTCCTCCCTTTCCTCCTTCAAGGCCGGTCTCAAAACCTTTCTCTTTGACCGTGCCTTCAGCTCCCCTCTCGACTCTCTTCCTCCTCCTCGCTCCCTCCCTTCCCTCCCCTCACCCTGACCATTTCCCCCTCCTCTCTCCCTCCCTTCCCTCCCCTCACCCTGACCATTTCCCCCCTGCTCGGGTCATGACCCAACTGTGCAGCGCCTTGGGACGTCCTCCTGACGTGAAAGGCGCTCTATAAATGGAATCTTGTTGTTGTTGTCGTTGTTGTTGATTTTGACTGTTTAATAAGACAATTTAATGTAATGAAATCGAGGGAAACATTGTTATATTATAGAGTTATGTGCAGGCTCACTCCGTAGCCCCAGTTCCCCCCGCGCCACTATTGATGGTCAAACTTTCAGTCATCAAGCCCTCAATCCCTGCCTTTCTGCCTATGCCTCACCTCTCTAGCTTCAAATCCCATCTCAAAACCTATTGCGTTGACTGCACCTATGGTTTCCTTCACCCCCAAGCCCCTGCCCAGTTCAGTGTCCAACCCCTGTGAAGTGCTCTGAGATGTTACTTACGGTATTTCTCTTATACCTTTTATTATTTTCATTATAACCTGTGACCCGATGAAATATTCTTGAAATGGAACTGACCATTCTTGGAAGAAAACTATTTCCTAAATGCTAACAATATAATTCAAAAAGGTGCCTGAAATTCTGAGATATTCCAAGACGGGCATTTATACTGTTTGAAGTATATGTGAAACAACCATGAAATGATAACCTCTTTGCTTTTTGAATGTTGCCAATGGATTTGAATACATTTACTTTCAGCAAATATTGGCCCACGTAGTGGAGCAGGTTGTTTTATTACAAAGTTTAGTTTCTGACAAGCTTCTTCCCTGGTCTTAACTGAAACTACATTGGACTCTAATTCAATTGTTGATGATTCTCTCATGAGATTTCCATTACTGATGCATAATCATTGAAACAGTTCAGATTCATTGTATTTATACCAGTAGGTATCGCACTTTGGATATTCACTAGGAATCGGTGAAATGATTGAAGAATGTATCTTTGTGTATTTGTGGTTTGTATTATTTTTAATTCCATATCAGGTGACCAGAAGCCCGGTAATGTAATAAGTGTCATACTGCACCAAAGTGCTGTATGTTGTAAGGGGTAAACCAAAGGTACGTAGCAGATGCTAACAGGTCCCAAACACTGTTGTGTATACTGATGCCTGGATCATCTTGCTCATTTTTGAAAAGGATATGATTCACTGTCCTAATGGCTATGCAAACAAGGCTTATTGAACAAACTCCATTTTTAAATGTTTGTTGTTTTCCTGCAAAGTTAGCATGAATCTTTACTAATCTAGTTTAGATTTTCTCTCCTCTTCTTTCTAATTAACTTTGTTTTCCATCCCTCCCCCCTTTCATCCCCAACCCCATCCATTCAGTGGGAGTCTAAGGACACCCAGGACAATGTGAGTAATAAACGTACTGGACATGGGCTTCTCTGACAAATCACCACAGGGATGTCAAAGATGCATGTTGGAGATGGTTTAAATGGAAAGAAGGAAAGTTCAATATCTAGGTTGAAGATAAAATTGAATTTTTTTATTAATTGAATGTGCAATATGAAGTCAAGCTTTCTTTGACTTTGATATCAAACTGTTCTGTGCTCAGTCATGTGTTAATACTGACAGTGTTTTTCCCTATGGCAAGCACAACCCCTCCGGATTAAGTAGTCAAAGTCATTGAGGTCCTTCTAAGGTAGAGATTTTATGTAACCAGTGAATAAATAGACACCAGAATGTAAATTTCAATATCCTGATTTCATTTAGTGCTAATAGTGCTGTATATTTACAAAAACACTGGTTGTTAAAGTTCCTGTTTATTGCTATAGTGGAATTGGGAGGTATTGCAGTTTTCTTGTTAATTCTTAACTATCTAAAGCAGAATTATGTCTGCAGTTCCAAAGTTCACGGAGAATCGTTATTTATGCCACAATAATCCTGCAAGGGCTCAGTTGCAATGTAAGAATCCAATAAATGCAATAAATTAGATCACTCAAATGCATTATAAAAGTGCATTACAAATGTACAAATAGTTGAGTGAAAAGAAGAATTTTTAGCATCGACTACCTCTCTTTGACATCCCTGTATTCATGCTTTGCAATATTTTTTGTTCTCTCTGGATTTCACAGTTGCATGAGAAATCTATTTGCATTGAGGAATGTAGTGGGTATCCTGCTTGTAGATACAAGTCCTCATTGGGAAACCTATTACAGTTTGCTGTGTCTGCATGATTTTATGTTGGTGATGGGAGTAACACACTTTCTCACACTTTTGTGTGTTGCTTTTCTTGTTGCTACTTGTTTTGTCAGTTCCTGCTGGTTTCATGTAAACTGGTTTTGCTGGATCATTGTGCTGGGCAGTTCACCAGACTGTCTGAGCAACAAAGCCTGATAAAGATCAACCTGTCTTGTTTTTAACATGCCAGGAATGGTTGGGAGGAGAATTGAAAAGGATCATTGAGAGAGAACAAAAACCACAGTCGCCTGTCTGTGTCACTTCAAGCAGTAAGAGGTGTATGATATATCACTTGTTTGGTATGGAAATTGTTGCGTCCATGCCTGAGGCTATTTTTATGAGGATGTGGCAACCTCCTGCACCCCAACACGTTGTACTGACTGCATTTGGAAACTAACCAGGATGATAAAACTGAATTTATTTAAGAGCAGTCCTGGGAAAGCTGCTAAAATTAATGAAATTAGACACCCACAAACATCCCCAGCCTCAAACCGTACTGTAGTTAATAGAATTTTGTGGATTGCAGAAAGATAATGGATTTCTGCACTGCAGGTTATATCGAGATGAGATGAAGCTATTCTTTCTCCAAATCAAACAAGTTATAGAGTTTGGAAATGGCAAAAATTCCCTGGCGTGGATAGGTCACATGATGGGAAAAGATAAAGCTATCACCCTGTATCAGAAATAAATGTCATCATTTAGTGTCGTGGAGGATTCGGTGGCCTTTTCTGTCTGATTCAAACACTCTTTATATCTAGCTGCTGGTTACAGGAAATCTGATGGTGGTGGCAGTCTGGGAGTGGTGTATAAATATGTGCATGTGTGAAAAAGATGGTATGCAGCATTGGTGTATTTATTGATTTCTACCAAATTATTGCTCCAGATTCTTGTATACCTTTTTTTAATCACGACTTCCTTTACCTTTTCTGTATGTAATTCTGCCTGACATATTTTGTTGTTTTTACTGTGGATTCCTGTGTTCATTTAGGACTGCTGGAAAATCTGGTGGATTCTTGGGTTTGCACATAAAGAGTACATGTTGTTTAATAAACCAGGATAAAAATTCTAATTAGTCATTTAAGAATCCCAATAGGATTTTATGTAAATCCTTGCAACAAAATCGCATTGATTTTAATCACTTACACTAATTATTCCACCAAAGTAAATGAAGCAATGATTGCCTGTGTTGAAATTTTAAAACAAACATTATAATACATAAGCCACATTGAAAATCATGGCAACTCCTAAACAATTAATATATTCTTACCACCATATAGTTTCCTCTTCCCATCTCTTGCATGGCATGCTGGTCAAGGTCTGGAGAGTCCTCTGTGGAACATCATCCTTCTGTAAACCAGAATCAATATCACGCTAGGTTCATTGTAAACAAGAAAAACATTTTCATAGTTCCCTGCCAGATGCTTAACTTGTTTCTAAAACATTTTATTGTAGGAAGCTATTGTTGTGGGATTGATGCCTGAAACGGCTTACTCGGTTACAATTGCAGCGTACACCACCAAGGGAGATGGAGCTCGTAGCAAACCTAAGGTGGTTTCGACAACGGGAGCTGGTGAGTGGGAGAACATATGTTAGTAATAGCCTATGCTTGTTTTTCTGTTTTAGAACAGTTGTTTTAGTGGAAAGAACTATTCCTAAGGAAGACCTTTACTTTGATAGTTATAATGAATTATTGACTGAATTTCATTCCAGCTGAGTTTCCAAAGTAGATTTTGCTGCTTGGAACCCAATTCAATTTCCAGCAAAGCTATTACAAATTATTTAACTGAATAAGATTTAACATTAAACATATGTGTGGTTGAGCATTGAGAGTCAAGATCCCATGGAGGAAATAACCTAGTTTTACCAGAGCCACAGGAATGTAGTTTAGCAACGTTTTGCTGGAGGGATAGAATTAGCAGTGTATGAGGAAGATTGTAGATAATAGATTACTTTAGCGTCCACTCACATCACAGTCAGGTAGAGGTAAATGTGATCTGATTTAAGTTGAGTCTATAAACCTTTTAGATTAGTATTTTCAATACATGTTTGTACATTTAAATTCAGCTTGAAATTACAGCTACATGATTGCAGCATGGGGTGAGATGGGTGTAGTTTATTAGATCTAAAAGAAGATTTAATAAAAGCAATGTTCAATATATTGCAGCAATTAATTACAATTATTCATATAAATACTGTGATTGGTTGTGACAGCATTGTCTCTCCCCAGCATGGTCGGTGAGAATGTCGTGTTCAGACTTTTGTGTCCTCTGTGCAATTTTTGTGAAAACCCGCCTGAATTAATGTGACCCATAGCATATTACACATTTTCAAGTTCATTGCAAGATCTAATTTAGTATTTAATTTTTACAATTATTACACTTGGGTAAAAAAAGAGAAATGATTCATCAGCAAGGGAAGGCACACTTCACTGTTTTTTTTAACCATGCGGTGATTGCTTTGACATACAAAGCCAAGCAATAAAACAATCATTAATGTGGTATAGAGTGTTGTACACCCACCCATCTTCTCTTTCATTATCTCCTTTTTAAAAAAAAGTTGAAATCTGAGGTTTATATTCAAACTGGGCAACTAACAAACTGTTGAGCATAGGTGGACTTATTCACTTACTTGTAATGAGGCCCCTGGCAAGTACAAATGGACTGCAGTGAAATAGTTAGCATGATTCTGCATTGTTCTTCAGTTCCAGGCAAGCCTACTACAATGATTATCAGTGTCACTCGTATGAACACAGCTCTCATTCAGTGGCAGCCACCATCTGAAATGGTGGGTGATCTGGTAGGCTATCGACTGCAATACATCCGCAGTGATGAAGAAAAACCGAATGTCATCAAACTAAATAAGAGCGATGACCATTATACGGTAACAAACTTGCACAAGGGAACCACATACATCTTCCGCCTGTGTGCTGAAAACAAAGCTGGATTTGGTGAGGAGGCTGTGAAACAAGTTCAGATACAGGAGGACATACCAAGTGGTTTCCCACAAAACCTGCGTGTTGTAGGGCTTACCACATCCACAACTGAGCTTTCATGGGACCCACCCGTTCTGGCTGAAAGGAATGGAAAGATGATCCTCTACACAGTGTTGTTCCGTGATATCAACAGCCCAAGAGACCTAAACAACTCAACCAATGAAACTCGAATAATGCTGAGCAAACTGAACCCAGACACCACTTATGACATCCGAGTGAGAGCTCATACTTCCAAAGGGCATGGACCATACAGTCCCAGCATTCAATCCCGAACCATGCCAGTCGACCAAGGTAAGGAGACTGGCAAGTAACAGACAAATTGGTAGTGAAAAGTGTGCACTATTTTAGTGGTCAACTCTGTGCTTTAGGGTACAGTGGCTTTTATCTTAAACAAACTTTTCTATAGGCTTTATTCTTGTTTTAAGTG
Source organism: Callorhinchus milii (assembly GCF_018977255.1). Classification (NCBI taxonomy): domain Eukaryota; kingdom Metazoa; phylum Chordata; class Chondrichthyes; order Chimaeriformes; family Callorhinchidae; genus Callorhinchus; species Callorhinchus milii. The sequence goes on from NW_024704746.1 coordinate 20,633,899, forward strand.
TATTGCTCTACATCTGTATATTTCACTATTATTTTGTCCTTGTGACATGCTACTTTTTAGAATTGTTATGACACACTCCTCTAGTCTGTTCAGTAATGTTCATTTTAGTTTTTAAAATAGATAGGCATCACAATCTGTCAAAGCCGAATAGAGTTTTAAGGATAGCAGAGTGGTATGTTTTGTTTTGGTCACCCATCTGACAAGAGAGAAAACCCAACAACATGCTAAAAAGTTTCCAAATGAGCAGAGTTCCATATATGTATGCCACCTAGAAATGGAAACTTCCAGGTCTGTAATGCAATGCGCAGTCTTCCCCAGGAGGGACTTGCCCACCTTCACAAATTTCCAATGTATTGACCACAGATTGCTGAGAGCAGAGCCTTAGGATCCCCAGAGTGTATGTTCGAGTTCTGCTGGAGTTTACCCAGCAAAAACTACAAAACTTGCCATTGAGACCACTGTCTGGCTAGCTTTGCACTGGTTGTCCAGCTAAAACCATCCTATCCATTAGAGCTTTGGCTTGTAGTCTAAGAGAAGCTAAGTCGGAAGAATCCCGGCTCCTATTGCCACTCCAAGTCCTGCCAGTGAGCCAGTCTGGATGGTCTATCATCATCAGTATACTGGAATACTGTGGATCTGAGTGGCTCAGGAAGTGCAGATTGACTTGATTGTGATATTCTGTTGCTCTGCACGACCAGCTTCCCAGCTCCAAGCATACTCCACACCTCCTCTTCACGCCCCCCGCCCCCTCCTCCCCAAGGAGGGTAAAGTGGTAGGGTTTTGGTCGGTTTGTGTGGTTCTCTTACCCCATTGAGTCTGTAGTTCAAACTCCATATGACAAGTGCCAAACAAACATAAGACCAAAACTACTGGGAAAGTGTCGCATTGCGCAAATGTTTGTTCCCCCACATAGGCTGTTAAAAATGTTGTGTCCTAGAAATATGTCCATTCTTTTTAAAAGTAAAGTGAGAAAGGAGAGTTGATGCACACACAGGATGAAATCTTCCAGATATACTAAGACATCTATCCATACATATCTACAGAATCCACAGTAGATCTGAATGGAGCTTTGTCAGTGGAAGTTGAACAAGATTTAAAATAAACTATATGTAATGTGGCACTCTTGCTGATTTATTAAACCCCCAGAAAAAAATTCTAAAATATCCTAGCTAATATTCTGTCCTCATTTAAATTCATTGAATAACATCCTGATTAATTGGTCAGTAATCTCATTACTGCTTGTACAAATTGTACTTTTAAACTATCTCATTCTATGAAGCACTATGAGATTTTTCAATGTGAAAAGGCATCAAATCAAATGCAAGTACAATAACATTTAGTGGGGGAAATTATGCAGTTTAATATTTATGTTACTTGGACCACTGCACCACTAAAACTCTTCTAGCTTTGAGCTGTAAGATTAAGATCATAATGTTCTTTAAAAGCATGTGACGAATGTCATGGATGCTTCAGAACGACCAACTCACGCGCCTTTTTTTTTAATATTGTCTTCATTTCATCGCACAGTATTTTGAAATGTGAAATCTTGCCAGAAATTCAGCACAAAAATACCAACTTTTTGGCATTTGCCGTCAGTCGGATGCCTGCTCTGGTTGAGTGACAAAACCATGAAAATCCTCAGACAATGTCGGCACCACTGATAGTATTCAACACCATCCCAGAATGGTCGCTGTGACTATGATACATACCACTGTTGATCTAACTTGATTCAGACGTCATCCCCAGCCACCAAGCCTAACTGGAACATAAGAACAGTAGTAAAGGAGCAAGAAACCAAAAAAACGTTAAATGAAACAATGGTATAACCTGAAGAGTGTGATACTTTCAGTCTAGGGCTTAGCAATATTTATAAAAATAAACAGCAAACTACTGTAAGTACTGGGTGACACAAACAAAGAGATGGTTTACAAATCAGAAGAGGTAATATTAATGAACTAATTAAAAAAAACTGACCTGCAGTATAATGTGCAGTTCTGGTCACCTATAAGAAGAACTGTATATTTCTATTTAATAATTACATAAATGAGACTCATTCCAATTACCACCAAATTTTAAGATGTGTTGTGTATGTGTGCCTGTGTGTGTTCCTGAGGTGATTGAGTTGGATTTTTTTAAGATTATGCAGGGGATTGACAAAGTTGTTCCATGCAATAAATCACCCTGTTGAAGAGCTCAAAAAAGGAGAAACAATTAAAACATAAGGAGATTAAGAGTAAGAATAGTCAAATGAACTGTTTTTGCATAAAGGTTAACTGGCATTGGGACTAAGTTCCAGGAATGTCATTGAAGTGAAATTGAACATGTAGGTTCAAGATACAATTAGATGTTTCTGGAGAGAACAGATTGAGGAACATGGTGAAAAGCTGAGATTTTAGATCAATCCAAATGAAATGTGCTCATTGGTCTTATGGCCACTTCCTATTTCTAACAAACAATGTTTGCAATTGTGTGTCCGGGAGTACCATTCAGAGTATTCTAAAACAATGGTATTTTGTGTTCATTTTTTGGATGTTACTATAATTGCCTGGAGATTGACAGCATATATAGAGAGAAATTATTTTCTACAAGGACTGGATATTTTTATACTTTTTCACTTCAAAGCAATTCATAACATTTCAGTGGTGTTGTAATGTTTTTAAAAAAATTAAATTGGGCTAAATGTAGGAGCTCAATTTAAATCTCAAAACTGGACTGTATCCCTCTATGTTCATATACATACATACAGGTAATGAACCCTCTTAACTTTTCTTTAGTATTCGCTAAGAATTTCCGAGTAAAAGCAGTAATGAAGACATCAGTTTTGCTGAGCTGGGAAGTACCAGAAACATATAAACCAGGAGTGCCTTTTAAGGTAGGATTAATGTACTTCAACAGTTTAAATCTTTTAACCTCGCAAGAGCTGAAATATGTTTTTCTTCTCCATCCTGCAGCGCTTGATTTTCTGAGAAGATTTCTCGGGTCTCTGTCATTGCTTCTGTGTAAATATTCGCTGGGGAGAAGTGACCTGGGTGACTCTCTTTCGATTCTTAACTTAGCCTGGAGGGCAGGGAGAGATTAGAAGTCATTCATATATCATTTACTTTCTTTTCTAAGCTTGTCTAAAGGACAACTCCTAAATCTCTCGCTTTTTTTTTACTGTTAAACAAAAGTAGGTCATTTTCAATAGAGTACAAATATATAGTATAAAAATAAGTAGAAATGTAAAGCATAAATGAGCAATTATTCTTTTGTTGTCTTTTGAAAACTATTTTACACATGTGAAAAATTTCTTTTATATGGTTGGCTCCAACGACTATAAATTCCTTGGTAATTTCCGTTGGGTAATTTAGCTTGTATTTTTTTCACTATGAATTACAAATTTTCCCTTCACCTGTTTGGGAAATATTCTTGGGAATGGGCGAAAACAGAAATTTCCTTGCCAACAATCTGTGCCTTTTTCTGCTGTATTCTAAATTGCTAATTAATGTTAATTGGCAACTAGATTACAATATGCAGAAAACAAAATTAATCCTTACTTTCATGGCTCAGGATTAATTACTATAAAGTAGAGTTCTTGTGTATTTGTACCCAACCATATGTGTGTAAAAGTGCTTGACAATCGAATCGATTCTCTCTGGGTGATTTTCGTAAGTGAGCTAAGTACAGTTGATGACAGACCAGCAAGCCTGACTCACCGGTGTGACTTGATACCAGTCATTGGGAGCAGAGATTGTTCCTACTTGCTTCCTGTTAATCTTACATGGCAAAGCTCAAATGGGTTAGGTAATCCTAAAGTGGACAAGTTGCAGAAAGCTTGCCAGATGGTGTTTGTTTGCAATGGCAAATTGCACAATGTTAGCTGGGTGATCTCTAGCAGGACCTCAATGTACACCCTGCACCTTGGCTCTTGCCAACCTACACTTAAAAGCAGCCAATATGATGAAAATTGACGATGCCTCCAGTTTCATGCCGTACAGCTGTGGGTGCAATATAAAAACAGCATTGAGTTCAGCAGAATATAGATAAATGACTTCCTTTGTCATGATTTTTTTTTGAAGGGTCAGTGTCACTCTTAATAATAATAATCCTTGCATTTGATATAGCGCTTTTCACGTCTTCTAGACGTCCCAAAGTGCTTCACAGAATATACTGTAAAGTGAATTGACTGTATTTGTGGGAGAACGCGGCAGCCAATTGTGCACAGCAATGTCCCACAAACAGTCGCAGATTGAAAATGACCAATTTTTATTATTGTTTTTTGTTTTTGGAGGGATTATTATTAGGCTTTGTGTGGAGTAAGGAAACTTGCCCAAGGTTTCGCCCTCTGCCTGGAATTGAACCAGGTCTCTCGCTTGCAAAGCGAGTGCTCTAACCACTGAGCTACAGGACTCCACTCTTATGAAATAGTGTTGGAAATTCCCATTTGTATGTGGAGGTTGAACAACTTTCAACGATATATCTATGATTGGTAACATTTCTTCTGGATGCATTGTCTAGTTTGTGTTGTCAGTTATGTTGTCAGTTTTCCTTCTTTTGAATATTACACAATGCAATATAATTTATGGATAGAACTTGCAGCCTAATAATAAACTGCAATGTAACCTATCTGCCATTTAGCAGTTAAACAAAAGCTCGTATTCATTCAGAAAAAAAAGATGTTGATACTTAAATCTGTATTAATTTTATCAGACATTTTTCCAAACGTATGTAATAGCAATATATTGTACCATTGCTAATGTGTTCTGTTCCTCTCCCTCCTCCTTTCACAAGCAGTCTGTTTTGTGAGTTGTTTTGCATATATTTTGGAATAGAGGGTTTACAGGTACAGAACTTCCAAGACTGCTACAATAATTTAGCAACTCAAAATACCACACTATTGACCTGGAAACTCCTGCTCCCATTGTATTATTAATGCAAGTACATTAGCACAACTATAATCTACAGATGTCTAATTAACACACTGTTGACACGGTTACTGGTCTTTGATCCACATTGCTCTGTTTTACAACATTATCATCTGGATGCCCAGCACTACTGGAAACAAATGAAGAGAAGATGACCTTTTTGTATTGATCCATTGCTAGTCACTTTTTTGTTTTCCTTCCTCAGATTCTCTATAATGGCCAAAGTGTAGAGGTAGATGGACAATCAATGCGTAAACTTATTACAAAACTTCAGCCTGATACTGAATACTCCTTTGTATTAACAAACCGTGGGAACAGTGCTGGTGGGCTGCAGCAGGTGGTGTCAATCCGTACAGCTCCAAACTTGCTGCAAACAAAACCAGTCATCTACAGCAAGGACATCCAGGATGGCAAGCTGCCAATCAACCTACCCAAAGTTCAGACCACAGCTGCTATCAAGTAAGTTTTGAGCTTACTTGAGAATTAACTCATGGAGTTTATGAAACTTAAATAAATACACTATCTAGGGGATGGGTCCACAGAGTCCCAAAGACCTGAAAAGAGAAATCATAATGACAAAATGGATTATGAAGTTTTAGCTATAGATCTGAGATAGCTGAACCTCGTAGATTTTATTGTTCTAGTATTATCGAACATTACATTTAACACTGTGTGCACAGAAGGATTATGAGTGTCCATTTCTACATTTCTTGTTAAATAGACTTAACTTTATCTTAACAATTTGCCTTGAAAGAATATATGAAATTCTGTAACTTTTTAAAAATTGCACGATAATACAGAACTTGCAGTTCCTTGGAGGTAAACAGTTGTTCCCAACACTATTACTATTTCTCCAAAGTGACATCTAGATGCTGAAATTGATCTGGGTAATCTTCCCTCGCGTTTTAAATTAACTTATTCTTTCCTCTGTAACATTCATTGACGTGGAATTGAAAACGTGCTGTTGCAGTATTCGTTTTGGCCACGAGAGGCTGTCAACAGGCCACATAAATGCTGCCTCGGCAAATAATTCTGACACTGCAATAAAAATCGTTTCACCGTTGCTTGATTCTTTTGTGGAGGGAAACAAGGTTGTGACATTATGATGGCTTACGCAAGCCAATGTACAAGCGCCCGTTCTATATTCGGCTATCATAACGTTTGTGGTAGCTTTTATTGGAGTTATTCCAAAATATTCTAGATTATGATACGTCACCAATTCGAAATTATTGGAGCACTGTAGTTTTCAACGGCATGAAAAGCTCAGTAGGATAATTTGATATTGGTACAAGTGGATCTCTGCTTGAGACCAATGCCTTATTTGTCATCTTGTCTTCCTATTCAATTTAACCTGTGTTCCGGATTCTTGGGAGTAACCATTTGGAGACCTTCACTGCTGGTATGTTGCAGTCAACCATCTAGAATGTCTATTTTACGATGGAGAGATATCCAGTCATTGGAGAACAGCATTCCCAATGGTTCATTGAACTTGAGATTCTACAAGTTTAGATTCAAGTGTTGGTCCTTCACTGCAGCAGTTTCCAAGCTCTGATTATTTAACAGAGAACAGCTTTGAGCTTAGTGTTGTCCTTTAGTGAATAGGGAACTGTGAGTAACAATTTTGACCATTGAATTGTATCTAATCTGCAGTTTGTACCGTATCTGTTCTTTTATAGGTGGTATTATATTGTAGTGGTGCCACTTGATAAGACTACACGCACCGTTACACAAAAATGGCAGAACCCTGAAGAGATCGAAGTTGATGAGGTAAGGCTTTGTTGTCAGTAAACTCTCACAAGGGGTAGTTTCTCTTGTTTCCTGAAGTAGAGAATTAACCTCTCATTGGCCAAGGAAAGTGTGGTTCCTTCTTAAAATGTGAATTCGAGTTTTATCATAACTACAACTTGTGCAACATCTCATGTGTTACTGCATTGTAATTTTATGTAAAAATACTTAATCTTTAATATTGCGCATAGTTTTGTATGCTCCACTAGGAAGCATGCAAAACTGATATTTCCATCCAATATTTCCTCTTTGGAAAAGCATTTGGCCCTGCTTTTTTGCTTCAATTGGACTACTAATTATCAGTATTTTTGTGATTTATTTATTTGGCTTTGATTGTGATGGAGAGAACTGTGCTCCCATTGTACTATGGGTTCAGTGAAACTGCAATGTATCATGCTAAGTAGAAGAGTGTTAAAAGTTGAAAAGTTTCTAAACTGCTTTTGTGTACGGGTTTGTAGCTGTTTGATGGAATAAGTCAACTATCACATGGCAAACGGTATCGGCGTCAGTCTGAGAGACTAAAGCCATACATCGCTGCCCAACTGAAGAAGCTACCTGATACATTTATGCTTGGAGATGATCAGTACTATGGAGTATTTCAGAACAGACCTCTGTCTTCTAGCAACAGCTACCTGTGCTTTGTTTTGGCAGCGCTGGAAGAAAAAGATGCGGTGAGTATATTTGTGGTGTTTTGTCATTTGATTTCAATCTTTCAGTATTTAGCTTGGATAGAATTTCAGAATATTTTCAAAAGCAAAAGAATAATTCTCTATTGAAAGTGGATCTTTCTAAATTAAGACTTAGTGTAAGTCGAGCCTTAATACAAGCCTGTGCTTTAATTCCAAGTCCTTAAGCCACTCATTGTAACAGAAAAAAATATAACTTCTAAATTTCTGGATTATCAAATCCATCTATGATATTTACCTTCCAATATCATTCATCTAAATATTATTTTCTATTGTTTCCTCATACAGAAGCTTGCTTTTGTGGTGTAAATACTATAGTTGGATTCAATGAAAATATCTTTGCAAACCTTTTTCAAGGGTTGGTCTCTTGAATTAAATATTTTCAGATACAGCACATGCTGATCAATGTCCTGGATCAAAAATATTTATATAAACATTTTTGTAAATGACTGTTAAAAAGCTGTATTTCCATTCATGAAGTCTTGCCAGAGAGAAGCTGCTAGTATACTACAGTTTGTAATGAGCTTCATTTGCTGCAGTTGCAACTGGAAACGTTACGTAATCGGGACGCTCTGATTTTTATTCAGACATCAAGATGCTAATTTTCTGCTAAGCTTCTAAACCAGCTCAGACGTTGCTCCAAATGTATTTGATTGTAATGGCTCATTAGGACTGGTCAAACTCTTCATTATTCATCAGCTCAGACTGCTTTCAATGAAGGGTCACACAGCACCTGGAAAAAAACACTCTAAATTTACTTGACAGCAAGAAAAAAACATTTCCTTCTGAATTACATCCTGCAGTTATATTTCAGGGGAGACAACCCGGCACAGGCAATTATTTCTTTTGTGTCACTTAATGGCAAGGAAAGTGGTTTTATCAGACTCTTGAGGTTTATAAATAACGAATACATGAAATCAGATGATAGGTTTTATGTTTATTAATGCTGTAGTAATTTGGCAATGTGAGGACTTGCTGTTGATTGCTGTGTGAGTGGTTCAATTCCAAGTTAATTCTTTAAAGAGGTTTCATAAAGTATGACTGTATTCCTCATTTGCCCTAAGTAACTACTCAAGTTTGACTCTCGGTTACATGAGACAGAGCAGAGCCCAGTACATCTCTCCATCCCAGAGCTGCTGAAGGAGAGCGTGAACCTGCGGGCCATTAAGTATCTGTAAATATACATTTGTACATGTTAGACTGCACAGTATTTTGCAAATGTGCTGAGCATTGCTAGTGGAGCAAGTTGATGAGGGAGGCTATCACTTCAAGACACCTGTACAAAGCCAGCAATTCTTCTCCAGGATGTTGCTATCATCTGATAGCTTTTTCACTTTGGGATAATACTCAGGGTCCCCTGCATTTGAGCTGCATTAGATAACACAAGTATTTTGCATCAGCTGTTCCCTCAAGAAATTTCTGCGGGTCACGGTATAGACTCTCGTCGGCCCAACTCTCCTAGCACGCCTTCGCTGAGTAGCTCAAGTGATACTCACAACTTCCCTCCTCCCTGTTCTTTGTCTGGCATCTAGTGTTCACAGGGGTGAGAAATGTTTTTTTTGTATACAGCGGTACAAATTCATATGCTGTGCTGCAAAATGCCAATAAATGCATTGCCGGCATTTCCTGGTTCTGCATATGCATCGTTTTCATTAACTGCATCGTAATTATACTTGGCCCCACCCCCCATCCCATTAGTCCAGCTAGCCAGGGTTTATCTGTAAAGTAAAAGAGAAAGCTCTAAAAAAAAATCAATAGCAGTTCATTTGCCATCTGAAGGAAAATAGGTCAGTGCTTCAGGTAGAATTTCAGTTATGAAAAAGTATTCATTTCAGATTTTCAGCATCTGCAATGGATTGTTTTCCCAATTTTCCCCACATTCTTGCTGCACTTTTATTTCAGAAGGGCCAATCACTTCATGTGTGAGCCAAGACAGCAAGTGTCAATGGAATAATTTGGAGGGGTTATTGGAATTTAGCCCACTGCTGTTCTCACCTAACATTTCAACCTTTCTGGTCTGAACTGAGTCATACAGACTAATAAAGTTCTGGATTTAATTACTAACCTGTGGAGTCGGCAAATATCAGATGGTGCAGTGTGGGGGGATGAATTAATCTTAACATCCTTGCCTTGGGAGAGAGAAAATCAAGGCTATTATTCCTGCTCATTACCAACTGGGGTCTTGCAGGAGAGTGGCTGAGGATAGAGTTAGGTTTGGCTCTGAATCCCCACAGTGATAAAGCCTGCTTTCACACAGTGTGGATACTCACACAGGTGAGGTACAGAAGGGCTGGCAGTGCCTGTGAACCCATATCCCAGCAGGGATCAATGCTTTCAAAAGAAGAGAGAAAATTGAAACAAAGAAGAAAGAAAATGATAAAAATAGACACAAACCACATGTATTCTGTGTTTTAAGCAAATTGTTATTTCCTACAAAGAGATGAGAAGCTCTTTTTCATCTTGTTTGATCACAAAGTCCGAGTCTATCGTAAGTAAGCATATTATGATGCAATGAATGGAATCCGAGAAGATTTGATGCAGGAGATTATTGTAATGTTTTCCTTTGTGTTTTCTATTCAGCAGATGTATGCTGCCAGTCCATACTCTGATCCTATCCTGGTGGAGATGACCTCTCCGTCAAAGGCACAGGATGACCCTGAGATGCTATGGGTGATGGGACCAGTGCTTGCTGTTGTTTTAATAATAATTATTGTCATCGCCATCCTCCTGTTCAAAAGGTAAGAAAGCTGCAGCATTGTCTCGTTAGAATCTGACTTTATAGCGTAAGCCTCTCAAAAGAATAGCATTGTTAAATGTTAAGGATCCACACTACACCTGAAGTGAAAGCTATAATCAGAAATACATTTTCGGAAAATTTATATCAGTAGATTTTTTTTATTAAAAATTATTAAGGATTATTTAAAAAAAGTCTTTTTTGCCCCTTTCTCTGCCTTTGGTATTCTTGCTATCTTTCAGGTGGGAAATTCTAGAGTTCTTGAGTTTCATCCATATCGTTCTGGTTTGACCTTTGAAAGCACATTCTCTGATAGATCTGTGCTGTATGAGTGTGTTTTTGTTTTGTAAGCTGGAATTTCAATTATATTATCTGCTGCACCGAACTAATGAGATCAAAAGGCAAATTAAAAGTAAACAAAAATTTGCACTGGCACTGTTCAGTGTTATAAAATAAATCACAAATCCACCTTGTTTGACGCGACCAAAGTTTCGACATCGAGAGTGGTCAGTGCACTGCTGTGCCAAGGGAAGAGAGAAGAAACTATGCTCCTTCCTGGGCAAAGACCAAGTACATAGTGTTGGTCAGTGACCACATGAGGCAAGAAGAGACGAAGCTTCTTGCAGTTGTTAAAAACACCTGTTCCTGTGTGTTGATTTCCCCCAATATTTCAATACTGGTGCGGTTTCTACAGTATTTCTACAGTAGGTGAGCTAAAGGGGGATAAATAATGCATACTTCATTTAAAGTGGAAATGCTGAGTAATAAATCATTTCCAATATTTTTTCTACATGCTTGCTTATGGATACAGTAAACAGGAAAGGTAAGAGTCACACTGATAATGTGACAACACTATAATGTTGTCTTAATACTAATTTGGAAGACCCTTCAGCTTACAGCACATTTCTTCCCTATCACTCTTCAAATATTTTTCATGCTGTGCACTAAGGCCGTCAGATACCTTTTTTTAATTATAATGGCAATCTCGTCTTGATCCTTTAGAGTTTTGGGTGTCGGCCAGCATAACATGATGAGGTTTGAAAACTGGTCGAGAGGAACATTAAGTTTAGGGGATCAGTGGAGGTAGGGACAATTGTAGGGGATGATGATGTGGAGGAAATTGGTTTGGTAAGCTGTTACATTTGGCTTGGGGATTATGCCTATCTATACAAATGCAGGTATTATTGTAAGGATTTCCGACCACAGTAAGTAACAAATAAATTTACCTGAAAAAACTGCCTGGTACCCACTGGAACACTGAAACTTGAGAGTGGTTTGTGAGAATCGTATCTTTATGTTAAATGGTATATATTTGATTGGTGCAGGAAAAGAGCGAGCTCTCCATCTGCTAAAGATGATGTTCCTGGTGGAAAAGACCCATTGCTGGCACACTCTTCAGATCCAGTAGAATTGAGACGACTGAATTATCAGACTCCAGGTAAACGATCTGAGTTCCGAAACTCAGAAATCACTTTTAAATTTTACAGATAACTATTCTTTTGTTAATTATTAAAATTCAGGACCCTTTTTTGCCTCCAATTACTTGTTGCAGCACGGCAATACGACAATATTTACCTATCTGAATTTAGTGTTATTTTTAAATCACATTTAAGTTTAAATGTTATTGATATGCTTTTAAATGCCTCTCGTGTATTTTAATTCCCATGTACTAACACAGCGAATTTGTATTTTGAAACTTTGTATTCATTTTTAAAATTTCATATGAAAACTTAAACCAGAATACTTTTTCCTGTTGATAAATAGGTGTACTAGTGATCTCTCGCATCTTCAGAAAAAAAAATTCTATATGCTATCAAATAGTTACCTTGCTTAACTTCCATAAGTCATTGAAGGTTCTGTGTTTTGGTGATGGCCCTCAGGTGCAGTACACACTTTCCTTCAGCACAGGCAGCTTCTAATTCATTCAAACTTCTGCACAGCGCTACAGCAGTGATTCATTCACATAAGTGTTGGCAGAAGGATAGGATGGCTGCAAGTTAATGGTAGGAGTTAAGAGAATCTACCTTGTCCAAATTATAGAGAGTGATGTGGGATGAATGGTCTTTTGTTATTCCTTGTGTGGAATGAAAGGATTTAGTTTTATATCAAACCAGTGATCCAATTAATGCAGAAATCAGGTGACAAATATTCAACCTTCCTCTTACCAGATGGTAATACCTAATGGGAAATAACTAAATAATGGTCATTTCCTCTGAAATGATCACTTTTTCTGAAATATGTTCTAAAATATATTTATTGTCAATGGTGTAATTTAAAAAAACTTCATCACAGATAAGATTGTTATGTTAAAAAAAAAGTAAATTACAGCACACAACTCATTTATGAATGAGTTTAAAAACAAAAATAAAGTTTTGTGTTTCTGTAAACTTAATTATGATTATTCAAATCTGTTTAAAGAAAATAAAATTCAGTTCCTGAATGGTAGCTAAAATAACTAAAGATAGCTGAAACAGTCTTATGATCTTGTAGTCATCTTTCGTACAGATGAAACTACCCATAGGCTATTACTGTGTCTCAGTTAATTAATATCAGCATATTTTCAGGGTTGCAAAATAGCTAGATAATGTCCAACCTTAAATGAGGGAGTGAGAAACATAGGTGTTACAGTAAGCTAAGGAACAAAGTTTGTTGCACGTATAAATACTAGGAGTTCAAAGTAGAAACTTGATGAGTCCATTTCCTTTATGTTCTTAAGTTCTGAAAAGCCAAAATGCAGAAAATGTTTGTATACAGTGCAAGACATCTGCCTAGCGGCACGTAAGTGCTTGAAGCTGGAAACCATGCAAAATGTTAATTACTTGTCATCACTGATAATTTAGAATATTAATAATTTAGTTGCGTTCTGAACTTTCAAAAGGGCAAACACAATACACACATCAGGCAGCCAACTAAATAAAAAAAAGTTGGGCCTTTCATCTATTGACATTATAAATAGCGAACATACGTTGTTAACAAAAACTAATTTAATTCCAGCATCTTGCTGTTCTTAAACTGTCTCATTTTGTGGTACAAAAATATTAATTAATCTAATTTTCTGTCATTGCTGATGATGGCCATGATCCCTGGTACCTTGGATTTTATATTGCAATTTTTTTCATTAAAATTTATGGGAAAATCCTGGATTAGTTACAGTAATCTTTCTGAAAATCATTATAAAATTTACCTTAAGTCCAAGTCTTTATGACTTTTTACACTTGTATAATTACAGGAAATATAGCCTTAATCGCCTTAATCTTGAAAGCATTCTTTCTCACTGTCTCCCCCAAAATGAGCATCCCACTCCCTGGCTCTTCCACCAGTTCCACAATTGAATGAATGGTAGAGTACAGTGGTCAATACACATTACTGGTCAGGAGCAGAGACCGTCCAGCCTTTGCTTCCACCTTCTGTCATTGCATCAATAAGAAGTGCTCAGCGGAGCAGCCTGGTGTGTGTGTATGTAATAGTACAGGAGCCAGCACACACCAATGTATAGTCACTTAATGATGTACATTCCTTATATCAACGGCAGTGTTTCATAATTGTGTCTAGATTTTGTCTAACACTTCTTAAGATAGCTGCTGAGCACATTTTCAAGGCTGTCCTTTAACCTGGTACTCTAATGGTTAATTTCTAGTAATTGAACTAATTTCAAAAGATTGCGTGGCCAGTTGTGGTTCTGCAATATCTTGTGCACTGTGAACAAAATCCACCCCTATTACATTGACAGTGAGACTGTTTTTAAAAAAAATTGCAATGTTTTGCAAGCAACACAGGTGGTGTGTTTTTTTAAAAAAATGAAAAACCCTTGAATTCTTTAGACTGCAGAACATTGTGATTGGAAGAAACAGTGTGCCTCAGACAAAGATTTTCTGTTCTCAGAACCATTTCAAAAAGCAAGTTTTTCTTGCTTTACTTAGCCCCAACAATTGTATTAACTCCAACATCATAAGGGCACCCCTTTACATGCTTTAGTATTCCTATTTCTCATGCCATCCATACATGCGAGGAGAGACTGCCCCCATAATGCCATAGTTTCTGAATTCTTTGATCATTTTCACTAGGATATTACTTGAAGCTCAAATCAATCTATTTTCTAAACTACAGTTTAGAAATTCTGACTTCGTTGGCATTGTCCCGTTTACACTCTAAGCTCTCTCTGTAACACTGCCCCTGCCAGTCTCCACATAATCTACCAAATTGTGAATACTTAGAACTGCTGTTATATCATTATGGACTAACTCCTTAGGATAATTTCCTCTTGATGTGAACTAATCAGTCGATTGTAATAAAAGTGATGGATCATTTAAAAATATTTTGATCTGAAATCCACCCATTTACTGTGTGGTTACTGTGGAATTTGAATCAGTGACCATGGAGTTGAATTTGAAGAAGATATTAACGTGGAATTGAGAATTCATTTTACTATGACACACCTGTAAACATTTCAGCAAAAAGGCTGCCTATATAATATGGCCTTTGGCACTTGCATGAATGCCTTATTTAGGAGCATTCTACACTGATTAGCACATTTGCAGTCTATCTAGCATTGAAGTGCAATCTTAAACTAGATGTTAAATATTTGGCCTTGTCAACTAAAATATAAGGTCAACTGATAGTAATGCAAGCAGCTTGGATTTTTAGTTTTGATATAAAATTGGAAATACTATCAACATGGCCGAATTATGCAAAACTGTTTTGGACTGCAAAGGGCTCCTGTTTTTCATTTCAGTTTAGCAATATTTTAGGCTATGTGCGATTAAAGCTTTAGTCCCACTAACTTTAGGATAGTTAAAAGTTAGGATTGAAGGTCCTGAAAATGATTTTCTTTTTAGAATTTTAAAATAAAATATTATGTACTAACTGGTTCAAATAAATTGTTCGGAAACCAGTTTCTTGATGGTGCCCTAAGTAATGTGATCTGAATCAGATGCCAGGTGAAGAATGTTACTCTTTTTCTTTTCTCTCATATGGCAATTTTCCAAGCTCAGACCTTTCATGGTCCGATAAAGTTGTCATGAGAATTTTTTTACTTCTGTTAGCGCATGCCAACGTGAAGTTTGTACAACAGCAATCTTGCCATCAACAAGGATCAGAGGAAGGTAGGAAAAGTACAGACTTCCTTTTGTGCATTGTTTGAATTCAAAAGTTGCAATTATCAAGGAAGCACTGTATAGATTATAAATCTGAGAAATATTTGGACGCTGCAGGTACGACCAAGTCATGTAACAAAAGAAAGTGCTGACATTTGTACGCACATTTTATTGTTGCATGCAAATTCATTCCTGATCTTTTAGGAGTTTTTAGGTGAAATAATCTCTTGATATCTCCAATATTATATCATGATGATATTTTTATATTTATCTTTTTCCCACCCGCTCACTCCCAGTAAACCTTAGACACTGTCCACCAACAGAACTTTGCTAAGTAGTTAATGGAGTTACATAATAACTTCTTGAAGATTATGTTTGTCTCCATATTGGTAGCTCCCTGCCTCCAAAGGTAGATGTGCTGCTGTGTTTTACTGTGTTGCACTTTTGCTGCGTATTTCAAACATGCTGAAGATAGCAAAAATACAATATAATCATATCAGTCCACAGCACTCACTGTTGCAGAATGACCTCTTAGTCCCAAGCTGTGCACCGGAAGGTTAGGTTAAGTGAAGATTTTGCTTTAGGGTGGTATTTGGAACTGTCATGTGGTGAATTTGTGTTGGCTGTTTATAACGAGTTTTTCTCCAAGATGTGAAACTGCAAGATAGTAATTAAAATAAATAACTCAACACTGTGAAAGACTGCATAATTGGCAATAAGATAAAATGGTCTTGCAAATGAGATAGATAACTGGTAAAATTAGCACCATGCAGTGAGATTAGCAATAAGCAAGATACCAGTTAAAATTAGCATCATGCAGTGTAAATATGTTTTAGTGTTCAAATTAAAGTTACAGTACCGCTGCTCCATCAGCATAGTTTATTCATTTTAACCGTTTGACCAAAACTCCAGTGCGAACATACACATAATAACTTGGATGTCATCATTGATCACTATCATTACCAAGTGATGGGCTTAGGCATAATCACATTCTCAAAGAGAAGCTTAACGTGATTATCACGACTAAAGAATAATGTGTGTTTCATCTTATGTGATTGCATTCTCGATAGCACGCCAATATTTACCAAATGAGCAAAGTTGTTTGCACATTCATCATACTCCTTTCAAGCCAAATACTCCTTTACTGGCATCTTGCTAAGATAAAGAAATACGTATCTTAGATAGATCTTTAGAATGTTGTTACATAGGGTCAACACCATATTTTGTGTTAGGATTGCCCCAATGCCAGTAATGCAGGGAAATACCATAAATAACTGTGGATTGTGTTTTTTCTTCTGTTTTATTTTGGAACGACAGTGAAAAGGGTGAAACTTTCGACTGGGATGGACCTGTGAAGATCAGAATGTTTTATTACTTACTATTACTAACTTTTACTATATCCACTATTTATTATAAACAGCTAATCACAACACTCATTCCGACTCTTTAATTGAGTTAATTCATACTGATATAGGGAAAACCAGGGTTCACTAAAAGTTTGAAGTGTAACTACTCTTAGCCTGCCACACTGACTACTTGTACTTTTTTCTATCCTTCAGTATTATTTACTTCCATTGTTCTTTGACTTTTTACTTTCTCATTTGTAATACTATTTGCACAAATGACAATATAGGGATTCTTTTATTCTTTGCCATCCCTCCACCCCTCCCACCACAATCCACAGTCGTCTACTAGCTTTGCAGTAGATGATGTTCAGTTTCTCCTTATTTGCCTCTGCTTGCTCCCACTCCGAATAGCATCCATGACCTTTGCATGTCATCCTATTGTTTTCTCTCATGTAAAGAGATAAATGTGAGACAAGATTCCAGATACCTAAGACCAGAAAAATACCCATGTAAATGCAGGGAAAGAAAATATCTAGAGGCTATGGACATATGACATGCAGAAGGCGTGTGTTATAAACCACAGAAAGAGGAGTAACTAAAGCTCCAAGGAAAGGCTCAGCAGAGACTAGAGGAAATACTTTCAAGAGGCCTGAGAACATGTATTAAGGGGGAGGTGAGTCGAACAGAGATGTAAAACGTATAACTCTTAAATAGCCAGCCTTTTCAACTTAATAAGGTGATTTACAATTATCAAATGCACCAACAACAATTACACTTGTATAGTGCCTTTAACCTAGGGAGAGAATGGGAGCCCAAGCTGGGAAGCAGGTAATGCACCTGCTGTATAGGGAGAAACACACTAATGTTACCCATGGAGGGTTCTGGTGAGCTGCATTGTGTGTTCGTGAAAGAGAATTGATGGAATGAAGTTGATAACAGCCATCTATGAAATTGTTATTGTACAATCCTCCTGTCAAAACTATTGGTAAGCTTGAGTTTAATTCTTTGTTTTTGCTTTAATTCTACATTGATGGCCTAAGCTTTGAGATGTCTGGAAGACATGAAAAGCTCTATATCAAATGCAAGGATTATTATTATAAGCAAATGTAATCAGGGTTTCAAATAAGGAGTTGGATCTGACTGATAGAGAGAACTTGAGATTGACCACAGAAGCTTAGATTTCAGTGCATCATGGACAGATCAGTGTATAAAACCACTAAACGCTTTATCTTGAATAAAACAGAATAAAAGGTTTAACTTAATTGGTGTTAGAGCACTGAACATTAATATCCTGAGGATCTAGAATGATTTACAATTCTTGGAGCCTGTATGATGATTGTAGTGCAAATCATAATCTTAGCTACTTGCTGAAGGAAATACTTCACTATTGTTTGAACCCCCGAGTACATAACTGTTCTTTGACCTATTTAACTCTGATACTGGTCTTTTTCCCTCTGGTAAAACCTAATTTATTTTCCTTTTCCCCCTTTTTTAAAAAAAGATTGTTTCTGCCCCATTTTCTTCACAGGTCCAAGTGTCCCCAGTTGCCCAAACAACTCAAGTTAGTTTAATCATCCTGTACCTTTTCTGCATTTCTGTGTATACTTCTTATTGCTGTGCCATGAAGGTCATTTTGCTCAGAGAAACTGATCTGAATTCCAACCTGACTAATAGAGCAGTATCCCCTTTGATTGTCTACACAGTCTCAATATCCAGGTATCAATAATGTAAAAAATGTTCCCTACAATTTTTCATTTTTCATTTTTTTTAAAGAAAGCCTGATTTAAGCAGCAATGTCGACTTTTTTTAAAAAAATAACTTTTTTTAATTTTTAGGGTTGTAAATTGTTTTGACTAGCGTAATGATATCAAAATCTCAAATCCCTTAGGGTCTGTCTTATGCTTCAACAATCCATGCCAAATTTCTTCACTGATTCATGAAAGTAGCAGTGACCCTCTTCCCCCTCATCCCAAGAAATTGCTTATTTCAGTTTACACCACAGGTATCATGGGTTTCATTTTGGTTTTGATCATTCCAAAAAGAAGTCCTATATTTCACAGTATTCTTTTTTTACAATTTTATCAAATATTTAAACAGGAGCTTTACAACCATGTAGAAGATATGTGGATAATCTAAAACTTCTTGGTTGGAGAACTTCATATCCACATGAATATTGTACTCGGTCAAAAAAAATTAATTTAGAAAATTATTAAAATCTGAGAGGACTCATTTGTCTTCCACTGACTTGTTATTACAAAACCAACTGTTGCAATGGTGGTGGTGTCCTTGTGTGTTTACAGTTTATAAACTTGAATCGTTAACGTGCAGCTCTGAAACTAAGTATTTTATATCATCGTAACCATTGTTTAAAATTGGGATTATAAATCATACTTTTAAATAGATAATTGCACGTTTTGTTTTAATGATTCCTCTCCAAGAACGTTTTATGTTGGTGTGGAGTAAAAACTGATAAATTCACACTCAGTTCTCCTGTAAACATTTGGAACAGAGAATACATCTCCAAATTTTAATTCATGACGTGAAGATTTATACCTATTTGAAATGGCATCTTGCTTGTTCAGAATCCTGTGGTATAGATTCCAGGCATTTGGTAAGAATGATCATAGCCTCTCCAAGCATGATGTGGACCCGCTCAGCATCCAGTCTGTTTTAATGCTGAAATTACAAGATTAATTCAAGCTTAGACTGATTTCCAGCCGATCCTAGCAGCCTGATAAATGATTGTTCCACTGGTTGGTGCTGTTAGCTGGCCCACTGTTAAAGGGATATTACGTATTACAATTGGATACTGTAGAAATGGTCCAAGCCAAAACATTTAACTGGTTAGATTCCAACTTGGCTCCTGTCAACCTGCGTCGTAATAATACTCTGCGGAATTACGTCAGCCGGATGCATTTCTCCAGGGAGAGAGTGTGCATTTCATTCCGATAAATATCTTGGGAATTTCCATGTAGAGGTGGGATACTTGGAACTCTGGTTTGGATACTCTTAGGCATGGTGCTAGGTTTCCGCATGTGTCAGACATCCAGCAGACCCAAAAAAAACATTGGTGCAGTAATGATATTCTGGCACTAGGTGGCACTCACACGTTTAGTAAATGCAGTCCCTTTTTACTGAAATTTTTAGTGTTTTTAAATGCTTTTTCTAATGCTTTCCTTTTTAGTTTTCTCTTTCAATATTACATGGTGTCTTATTTTTAACTGGCTCATATAATTTATTGTTATACTCATTTATTCATCAGTCCCCAGCAGATAAGGCTGGCAATTGACCAGCAATTACACAAGAGCAACCTCAGATGATTTGCACTTTCCCCACCCCCTCCACCCACTGAGGAAGACTTGTTCTTTATTCATCTCCACGGAGATGTACTAACAGTGGATGTTGCTATCAAAATACATTGCACGTAGCCAATGGTGGTATTTCCATCTGTAGGGGAGCAGTGAATCAAAGTTGTTGTTGATGGAAGAATATTGCTTTTGTCTTAAGTTAATTCATTTTCTTTTGCCTAATGTTTTTGGGCAATTGGCAAAGGGTCTCTGACAGATGCTGTTCACTTTCAACAAAAATAGCTGTACCTTCAGAAAAAGTTATCACCCATGTGATTTCAGTCAATAACCTTGCCATTGGCATAATTTTCTCCCAAGCTTGCATTAAAATGTTTTGGGGGCAGTGTGCACCTTTGGAAAAACATCCGCAAGCGATCAAGTTCTTTCCAACACGTATACTTTTGGTGATATTCATGTATAACAACTTGAATATGTGAAGATTCTTTGCTGCCGCACTCAATAGGCCAACAGCAACCACAAAACGTTACAGTTGTCTGATCTCAAAGGTCTTCTTGAGATCATTAAATCTGCATAAACAGTCTATTAAACTCCTGTTGTTTTTCAGCTAATTGTTTGATTACAAAAATTGAGTGAATGATGAATTGGATCAGCATGAAGCCAAGATGTTTTGGCACCATTGAGACCAGGGCTTGTTTATGTTCCTTAGACCATTTTGCATTGCCCTTGTTGATGATGGAACAGTGATTTTGTTTCTTTGAGAAAGTTTAAGGTTTGCTTTTGAAGTTGTAGGAAAATCGATTCAATGGGAATCTTTTCAGTCCCTCAGACTCTGGCACACAGAAGCAAGAGCCAGTGATCAACAAACTTCTGAATACTGACTGTTGTGGGTCCACATTCCCCAATACTAGTTGTAGCAGAGTAAAGCCATCAGTTTGCATATAAAGCTGCAAAGCTTCTGAGCTGCTGCATTACTGATAATGTTGCATGACACCAAATCTGAATTCTGCTTATGACCCAATGACCAGTACCTTTGGATATGTGAATCTTGATGTTGCTTATTCCCTGTCAAATGCATCACAGATGTCAACAATGTCAGTAGTCCAATGTAGAACAATTACCTGTAACATTGGCCAGCTGGTCATTTTGCGACAAGAAACCCCATGAAACTAATCAATTCTAGACCTTTTATAACCTTCAACTATCAAAATGGAAGCACTTGTGGGGAAGACCAAGCGTTTATTGGGCTGATCAACAACCTGAGATTTGTGGGAAATTGCTGTGTGCGAATTGGCTGCCACATTCGCCCACAAAATACACAGTCCATCCACTTTACAGTATATTCTGTGAAGCCCTTTGAGATGTCTCGATGACGTGATGAGGTTCTATATCAAATGCCAGGATTATTATTATTATCTCCGTACAGCAAAATGTATTCTGGAAGCCATCTCATTAATATCGAACAAAAAAACATTTGGTATTGTGTTTCCAGGTCAACCATGACTATTTTGGTCATGTGATTTGCTTCATTGGGAAAGTATCAAGCTTTGTTTTCAATATATCCCGATAGTTTGGCCAAGATCAAAAATTCCTCTTTTGGAAATTAAGGGCAGAAAGCCCTGAATCCTGCAGTTCGATATTGGAGCTCAGAAATGTTTAAGAATGTTATCCCTCAGTTTGGGGATTCTTGTACCTGAAACTTTCGTGCTTATTACGTCATCAACTCTTGAGTTTTGAATGCAGCGGGTGAGCAAAATTGTAGCTTTAGATCATTTCATCCTTGTAGAATATGCTAAAGATATCTAGAAATAGAATAATATTACTGCACCAACTTATTTAACAAAATAGCTACTTCCTGATGGCTCAATTAACAAACCCACTGTCACAATGAGCTGAGCTAAACTGGTCTGGAAAGTCCCAGGTTCTTTGAGTCTGGTGAATTAGGTGATTCTTTGGGCACAGTGGTAGGAATATTATAATTGGCTACAATGCCTCTGGGCTATGGTGGAGAAACATTTAGTTGGATTCTCGCTCGTGATTGGTATCCAATTATCCATCCATGTTTGATGTTGGATGAGGTCACAACAGGCTTGGCTGGTGATGCCCCCTTCTCTGTGGTTAAATAACTCCGTCCAGGTTCACACATGAAGAATGGCCACTTTGTTAGTGAAAGGAAGAAAGTTGGATGGGCATAAGTAGTTTCGAATTTAGCTCTATTTCCGAGTAAAATGCTTTTTGTTCCTGTGGAGTTCTCGGTCTGAATCTCATTAGAAATTGACTCCCTGAAGCCTAGCTTAAACCTATTGCTAAAATTAGCAATCTTTTTCTATGTTGCTAGATACTTGCACCGTACCGTTGCTATTTTAAGCAATGAGTTAGATATCCATTTCCCTTTCCCTCCCCTCCCCCTCCTTTCCAGCATGGTATTGCCAGCAAGATTAACATCAATCTCTTACAAACTACCAGTTGATATGAGTTTTATATTTCATTTTTTTATACTTCAGTTTGTAATCAATAAATGCCTGACTTAAATATCATCCACACAACAGCCATTAATCAGGAACCACTATTTGTCCAAAATGATGATACGGAAATTTGGGGCACTTGCACCCAAGACCTAAATACCACTAGCATTCCTTTGTGGAAAATGTAAAAGTGCTGCCCTCTAGAAGAGCAGCATACTTTGTAAATAACATCACCAAGTACTGAAATCGCTCAGATCTATGCAGACATCTGAGAGTGTTGGCTTCTGAAAGCAACACGTCTATTGTCATTGACATTATTTTTGAGTGTTGAAACAAGCGTAGGATAATGCTGGCAATAATTCCAGCATATTGAATAGTCATATATAATACAATCTGGATGAAAAATTACATTTAAATTCTGGTAGCTTGCAAGCAGTGTTTGTAAGCCTTTATTTTGAAAGTTTTTGGTTAAACTTACACATACAGGAATAATTATTGATTGCTACATGACCCTGTGACCCTGAGGGATTTTGTGAAAGTTGCATAAAACCAAAATCACAAAATGAAGTAACTAATCGATTGCTGCTGGTTCTTGAGAATACTTTGAATACCTAGATTTATAAATATTTTAAACTAAATTGAACTGGGAAGATTGTCAATGTGGTAAATGCATTTTGAGCTATTGCACCTTTTCCCCACCTTTTCAAGGACCAAGAAAAATCAATTTGGGCTGCCTTAAAAGTATTTTTCCCATTTTATAATGAATCAAATAATCTTTTAATAATGATATTGTGCATTAAAAGGCTAATAGCTCAACATGAAGCACTCTGGAGAAAGGAATGTTAATCCTAGCCTGTTTAACAATTAAATAGTAACTGAAGAGAGGGCGTAAATCCTCTCCTCCTTTGAACGATTACTACTTCAGGAGGAGAAAGTAAGGAATAAATTTTATTCATGTACTCATGATATTTGATTCTGCTCCTTTCTCCTTCAAATAGAAGTATGCACTATACATATGATTATTGAGCTTGGCCTGTGTAGATTACAGAAAATGGGATGCTGCATTTTTAACAGTTTCACAGTTTTACCTCCTCATTCCAATCTGTCTTTGCCATCACTTTTATGTCTCTGTAACTGCATATGGGCTGCTTCGAAACTGTGCCATGTGAATCAGTGACTGTTGCATCTGAGCATGCTCACCAGAGAAATGTTTGAATCGTGCAGTTTTAAAAGAAAATCCACGACTTGTGGCGCATGATATATTTTTTCTCCAGCCATCCTTTTGGTAATGTCACACATAACCAACCTTTCCACATGTGCTTTTAATACATTTATTTATTTATTTTTAAAAATCTATTCCTTGTATTATGTACTGACTGCACTGACTTTTTTCATTTCTGTTTGGGTAGGCATGAGAGATCATCCACCGATCCCTATCACAGATCTTGCTGACAACATTGAAAGGCTAAAGGCTAATGATAATCTGAAGTTCTCACAGGAGTACGAGGTGGGTTGAGCAATGGGAACAATGCATTTTTTTACATATGGCTGGGCAATCAATATCCTTTTGTTTTTCACTTTACATATTTGGGTTCATTCTAGGTGTTGGAATCGACAGTGTTACGAATGGAACATTTCTTTGTACCTCCTGTCAGAATCACTTCTTGGTCAGATACACTACAGGGCTTCTCCTAATTAACTTCAAAATATGATTCAAACTTACTTTGGGATAGAAATAGCATTTTACCTAAATGCCTGTTGAAGAAATAAAATTCCCATCCAAATTTATTTCCACACATATTACAGGGTGATCTTTCTTCTCTTTTGTATAAATATTACATCCAGCCTACTCATGAGGCAATTGGTCTATTTAAAAAGACTTTGAAATTATACAAACACAACAAAAATAACACATGTAATATGCATATAGTTTTGTTTCAAGGTTTTATAAAATAAAATTCAATCACATTGCAGCATGAATCTTACAGTGGAAAGACAGAAATCCGGTTTTACACTACTTTATTTGACATTAATGCACTGTAATCTATTTTGGTATAATGTTTCCTTCTTGCATTTAGTGAGCAATGATTCAAGTCACTGATGCACCCTGAGGTGTGTTCCTACGTTTTCCTGGTTCATAAAATAGGCAAAAGGAGATCATAGTTACACTATCTGTGGTACTCCATTTGTTTCTAGTGCAATACTTTTTAATATCCTAAATCTGCATAATAAAGCTTTTGTAGACAGCAGCTGAGCTTTAAAATCAGACATTCTGTATTCATTACCTACTTATTGTCTTTGTGCAATCCAATCCGAATCAGCTCCCAGTTGTATATAATGCCCATTCATATTAATGGTAAGATTATTAAATTTTTCAGGTGAATAGGCCATAATGTGTGGTTTAAGTCCGTCCTATAGCAGACTGCTCAAGACTTGCATTCTGATATGAGAATAGATCAGCAGTTGTAGTATGCCTGTCGTATAACAATTGGAAAACTAGTATATATATTCCTACTTTTTAAAAAGACTCCAGCACATCTCCAATGATTCAGACTAACTGGTTTGTGATCTCTTCAGACTCCATTGCCTGCTGGGCATGTAGTGAGCAATGTTTCAAGTCGCTAATTCAACTGAACCCTGAGGTGTGTTCGTACATTTTCCTAGCTGTGTTATCCTTCACAAAATAGGTGAAAGGAGATCATAGTTACATTATCTGCTGTATTCCATTTGTGCAAATCTTAAATCTGAGCAAAAATGCTTTTATAGGCAGCAGTTGAGTTTTAAAATCAGATTTTCTATATTCGTTACCTCTTTGAGCTTTGTGCAATCCAATCCCAATCAGCTCCCAATTGTGTACAATTCCTCAGAAACCAAGGATCCCCTATATGGCAAACTGGTAAATCATCTTGGTAGCAACACGAAGATACATCACTACTACTGCACTGCTCACTCCCTACTTGTCAGTGGTATATCTCTAAAGGAAAAATGGCAGAATAACATAAAAGAATCAAGGACCATGCCCCATATTCCAACAAGCACAAGAATTATAGATATAATTGCACTTGGCATGAGGCAGAGGACACACATTCTTCATTGTGTATACTAATAACTTCTTGCTTGATTCAAATGAAAGATGCACCACCTAGTTTATCTTGAAGCCATGTCGACGAGCAGAAGTTCAGAGGTATTATTCTAGGTCTAGGTAAGCTAGAGTCTCACTCACTTTAAGGGGAGAAATTTGCAAGTAAAAGCCCGATGTTCGCTGTTCGAGGAAATTGATTTCAAATCTGCTAACCACTAAATTGTAGACTTTGTAGGTATTGTTTCACACAAGTTAGCAAAAATTATCAGTGGACAACAAAACCTCACTTGTCATGCAAAGTGATGGAATAAATTTTAAGTGCCTGCTGTGGTAGAAATCTCAGAACATGATTAAATGCAAAGCTACGGGAGGTTTTTTTGCCAATCATGCCTCATAAATCACATTGAATGAATCAGTGATGGGAAGCCAGAGGCAAAGACCTGATGAGCATCTCATCAGAAGCAGAATAAAGTGGAAGGGGAAACAACACATTTCTCCCACCAGTGCACATGATTTTAATTCTGTTGTTTGCTTGCATTTTTATGTCTTATTTGAACTACTCAGCTGTTCCTTGCAGTGTCTTTCCTTCTCCCTCCCAAATTTCTTCTTTTGACTTAAAAGAAAGATTTTGCAAATATATTGCTCTTTGCCTTGTCAATGTCTCAGGGCTTCATGTTAACATAGTGACTGTTTTTGTACTCTCCAGTGCAGCAACCATTATTTGAAGCAACCACTGAATAGCCAATTACTTTGGGCAATTGTGGGCCGGGGGAGTAGACTTCAGGGGGGAATTTTTACCACCTGGCTCTTGATAACCTTGCGATCCAAAGGCCTTACAGATAGATAAGGTGGTCTTAACTGGACAAATATCAGGAAGCTTACTGGCAAGCTGCACAGGTTTATCTAGTCTCCTAATACATGCTAACACACAGACATTTAGGGTATTAGGAGATGCCTTTCCATCTCACTGATTCTGTTCCCTCACTCCATCCCAGGGAGAAATTACGGTGCCCAAAACTAGCAGAAAATATTGTGAGTTCTCAGTAACTAGAGTGGGAGATTCTGCTCTAGAGGGCTTTCATACATACAAGACAACTAAAATCTAGCTTTTTGTTTTGCCCCAAAAGGTTAATTTTGTTTGGTTTAATGCCTGAAGATTACAGTTAATAATAATAAGCTTTGCATTTGATATATCGCCTTATCATGTCATTGATGCATCTGAAAGCTCTTCATAGAATACACTGTAAAGTGGATTGACCGTGTGTTTTGTGGACAAAACAGTTAAACACAAATTGCAACTAAAAGTGAAGGATTTGCTGTGGTCTGGTGGGGAGTTGAATCCTTTTAAGCCATTAGTTCAGCTCTGTGTGACAGCAGTTAACTGGACACTAATTGGACCTACAAAAAGATCAGGATGTCAAAGAACTATTCGGAGCAGTGCATCTTCTCTTCACTTCCTTAGTTCCAATTCACAAATGCCTAATTTCTGTAGCTTAAGTACATTAAAAAAAACTTCCGATACATTTTGAAATAATTTAATGGCAAAATGTTGTACACCCATGTGTCTTTTGATATTATTGGAAAGCAAAGTTGGAGAGTTGTGTGAAAGACAGCAATTGGTCATGTCAAATGGGAAGGTTTCAAAAGGTTGAAATTATGAGCAGTGTTTTTGAGCTGAAATCTGCTTTTTAGTGAGCGCTATTCTTCTTCGTTTTCTTGCACCATATGCCATTTCTGGATAGATCAGGACATGTTCTCAATCCTCTACCAATGTGCCTAAAACTGACCACCGAGCATCCACAAGAATAGGGGTTCTGGCGAAAGCTCAATGACCTGAAACGTTAACTCACTTTCTTCTCTCCATAGACACTGCCTGACCTGCTGCGTGTTCCCAGCAATTTCTGTTTTTATTTCAGATTTCCAGCATCTGCAGTATTTTGCCTTTTGCCAGCAGCTTCGATATCCTCTTCAGTATCAATCAATGCACAAATGTTTTCTTCTGCCTCTTTGTTTCATAGTATAGCCAGGAGGGAGGGAAGTGGTAAGAATAATAATCCTTGCATTTGATATAGCGCCTTATCACATCTTCTAGATGTCTCAAAGCGCTTCATAGAATATACTGTAAAGTAAATTGACTATATATTTCTGAGCGAAACACGGCAGCCAATTGCGCACAGCAGTGTTCAGGATAATTTTTCCCAAGACAGCTCTGATCTGATTGACTGGCAGGAAATAAATTTCATGATATCTCCCATTTGGAGAAACAGTTGAAACAGAATTAGCCTTATCATACTGCAATTCTGTCCAGTTGCCTGTTATCAAACTTACAAAACCCAACTCAATTTAAGCAAGCAAAAGAATTGGGGGATAGTGAGAACTTCAACCTCCCATTGGCCAATCAAAAACATAGACTACTGTTGTGAAAAAATAAGAACGTGTGTTAACAAGTAACAGATTATTTTGGGAGGGGAAGAGAATCTCTGGCATGACCTTTGGATTAACTTTCCTGTGCTTGTGATATACTCTGCACTTTGCTAGTTTCCTCTGGATCTAGGTTAACATTTTGTTTTCTTGCCATGATTATCCTCAGCAGAAAGCGGTTGTTGTATCCGATGATTTTACCATCAAGTAGAGCCTACTATTATTTACCTGGTGCTGCATCCATCTGCTTGCCATTTTTGGTGACAGAAGAAATGATTAAAATTCCCAGCATTTTGACGTCTGATATTTTGTCGGTGAATAATAATAATCCTTACATTTGATATAGCGCTTTTCACATCTTCGAGACGTCTCAAAGCGCTTCACAGAATATTCTGTAAAGTGAATTGACTGTATGTGTGGGCGAAATACGTTGATATATAAATACATTGGCAATTCCTTGCTTAAACTTGATAAGTCTTGTTTTTAGCTAATCTTTCAAGAGAACAGTAAGCAGGAGGGGCACTGAGTAGCTATGTGGATTAAAACACCACTTTGCCCGCTGAACGATGCTGTTAGCACAATATAATCAATGCTGCAACACTTCATGGCATGAGAATCTCTCATCCCACAATTTACGAATTGCTCAAGCTTCACACGTGCAGTTTGACTTTATCTGAACCCTTTGGGATTGCTGCCTTGTAATCAGTCCTGGGTATTGATTATACTCTGTAATCTTTTCTTTTAACTTTTAAATGTGCCTTTATCTCATCTCTTTCAGTCCATTGATCCTGGTCAGCAATTCACCTGGGAAAATTCTAACATGGAAGTCAACAAACCGAAAAACCGATATGCCAATGTCATTGCATATGACCACTCTAGAGTTATCCTGACTTCTGTCGATGGCAAGTATAGTTATAAATCTTTAAATTACTCTGACTGCACTAAATTATGAACAAAATAACCTGGTCCATTAGGGCAATTTATTGTGTGGGCATTATTGGCTCCACAGAGGAAGAACAAACTCAACTACAGTGGCTTCAAAATAAGGACAACAAAAGCAATAAGTATAGGGACATTTATTTTTAATAAAAGGCTGAAAGATGTGTGGAACAACAATAGCACCGACAAATTATAGTTGTATAGCACATTTCACTTCAGGAGGATGTCCCAAGGTGCTGGACAAACTAATAGTACAAAACGTTGGCATTAGACAAATTCCTAGAAATTAAAAGGAATTGTAGCTATGTGTATTGCAATGATATGTCCAATGGTCTACTCATGTATGAAATTTTTACTATGGAGGTGTATGAAATTTTTTACTATTTTTATGATAACAAAAATAACAAAACAACTGAAGTTAATTTTTTAATGATCCACATAATGTAATTTGTTTCGGAGTGTATTTGAAAGCCGACCTAACTAATAGATGATGTCCATCTACATGAATCTTTCACACTCATTCAGAAAATGAACCATTTCTTTTGCAGTGGACCTGCAACAAAGTATTTCTATCTCTTCATCTCTCTCTCCCTCTCTGTCTCTCTCTTTGCTGCTGCTGTTGCTTGTAGCCATCTGACTTGCTCTCATGATTTATTATGTAAAGGGGAATTGGACGTGCATTATTTTAAATCACTGGCCTTTCTCCACCAGAGACATTGAATAAAGAGAGGGCACGGAAGAACCCACTTCTTTGTTGACTTTAGTGGAGGGGTTTAGAACTGTGGTCTGCATTTATGTGATTTGGATTTGAATCCAGTCTAGGCAAAAGGGCTGGCGTCCCAAAAGACTGTTAATGGTTCAAGTTGAAATGAATTTGGCATTTCTTCCGATTTAGTTTGCATAGCAACCTTTACAATTCAATTAGTACAAACCAAAAAATGATGATGAGAGAGAGGATAGGCAAAGAATTGTGTAATTAACAATGTAACATAGTCAGAATGCATTTTGCTAACAAGAAAGCTTGCTGGGGGAAGGGAGGAAACTGATTACTCGGGTTGTTTCTGTCCTTCCTCCTACCCTTTCTCATCTTTGGGAGGCTGTCATTCCAGAAACTAGCCTTCTTTACAGTTGGCAAAACATTACCTTCTGAGTAGCATATGTAAGCAGCAGTCAGACCACCACAATTTGATTGAGACGAGTGCTGTCCTTCCCCACTTCAATGTAATGGACTTGCATGTTTACTTTTTATCTGTCAGTCTAGATCAAACTCGGCCTGGAAATTTAATCCAGCAAATTGGTGATGGATTCCATATTTTGGGGCGAATCTCTACTGGATCTAGGTTCACCATTCTTATTCTTTACACCAGGTTACATAGAGAGTAATAAGGCATGGAAATAGGCCATTTGGCCCAATTAGCAGCACTACAGGTGGACAAAGCCATAAATAGAGTCTCTGGCTTTATATCCCAGAGACTGATGCTAATAATGCCAGGAGGCTTTATCTGATGCTCAGACTTGAGACAATCCATACCTATCTAGTTAGCATTGTGACCTGTGCAACTGGGCTGGTTAGCACAAGGCTTTTCTTAAAATAGTTAAACTGGCTGTAAGTCAACTGCGAGTACAAAATTTCATCAGTTATATGCTGTGGGGATCAGTTCAGACAGTGACCTAGCAGCAGTAATGATACTGATAAATGCAAAACTAATTAGCCACAAAATTGTTAATGTACTTTAACCAAAATTGTGCTTAGGAAAGAACTTCTGTATGATGGGAATTAACGAAAACAATACATTGCAACTCCACTAGCTTGAATACAATCTTATCCAGTCCCTAATATATTCATTTATACATCAGCAATTCTTCGTCCTCAACTGATATCAATTATTAGCTGCATAATACAAGTACACTTATGGAGGTTTTTTAACACTAATTACATGAGCTTTATTTGTCCCCTAGGAAGTAGCAGTTGCAGTTTTAATTTGTCCAGCAGCAACATTTAATTGACTTGAGCTGCTGGGAAAGTTGCCTGCTCCCACCCTGATTAATGCCCATCTCTTTGCATTATTAAAGAGGAATGCTCTGCAACATTAGCTTTCGATCCTACAGCATGTAATAGGATATTTAATTTCCGCTGCCTTTCTTTGACCTTTATTTTTTTTCTTTAAAAAATTTAGATTTCTTTTTAAAGTAAGCAATTTTCCTGCTGGTTGATTGGCTTTGCATTGCAATGAGTAGGTTCTTTTCCAGGGGTGCTGCTCCGGATGGCCTCCTGTGCCAAGCTTCCCTTACTGTTTTCTTTACTCTTTTGCTGCCAAAACAGCTGTTGCAAAGTGAAAGTTTACATGTTACGAAGCTCCGTTCGTTCTCTTGGACGTACAACATTCCGTAATTAAATGGAAGTAGAATCCTGCGCGTTACTGTGCTTTTTGATAGTTTTGTTGTGCTATAATTTGTGTCTGTGACAGAAAACTATGCCAAAAGCTGCTCATTTTTGCGCAAAGCTTTCAGATGAGTAGCAAAGTGGCTATTTTCTATCTGGCCAACCTGGCTGGCATGGTCGATATCTCTCCTTCACAATTGTGCATTTCTGCTTCCAAGAACAACAACAACTTAGTTTTATCATGGCATTTATGTAAAACGAATGGCTCATTAAAGCACTTTACAGAATGACATTCATCAGAAATTAAGTGAGTACTTTTATGTAAGCAGTTAACTTGTTATGGCACCATCCTGCAAACACCATCCTGCAAGCAAGATAACTGGCTGGGTGAGGATGGAATATAAACCAGGATAACTTTTTCTTTTAAAAAAAAGTTTTTTTTTTAAAAATCCACTTTATTTTGAAATAGTAGTAGGAATGCTTCACTGGATATTGTCAAACCCATTTTAACCAGTGTTGTATGATCCCTCAGGAGTACCAGGCAGTGACTACCTCAATGCCAATTACATTGATGGATACAGGAAACAGAATGCCTACATTGC
Organism: Callorhinchus milii; assembly: GCF_018977255.1. Classification (NCBI taxonomy): domain Eukaryota; kingdom Metazoa; phylum Chordata; class Chondrichthyes; order Chimaeriformes; family Callorhinchidae; genus Callorhinchus; species Callorhinchus milii. The sequence continues at coordinate 20,665,644 of NW_024704746.1, forward strand.
GACACAGGGCCCACTACCAGAAACACTCAGTGACTTTTGGCGAATGGTCTGGGAGCAAAGGACTGCCACCTTAGTCATGATGACAAGATTGGAGGAAAAATCAAGGGTAAGAATACTGCAGTTGTGTGTGGGGGAGAAGGTATACATCTTCCTGGCTTCCAGAAGGCCATGTGTGTGTAAATACCTTTGAAGATCATCTTTTGGTATGACGTAGACCTGAAACATCATCATTGCGCTACATGCGGAATACTTGCTCAGAATGTATGACCTGCCAATCCTGTAGATATCCGACCATAATTTAGATTCAACAGATTACGTATACAACAGTATTCTTTATCACTATTTTAAAAGCTAGTTGATGAAAATGATTGCAAGTGCTGCTGATGTATTGGAACATTTACTGAAAAGTAATCTCACATCAGTTGAGGAGAGTGTACTTTTTAAAACAAAATCTGCCGCATTGGTGAAATTTCATAAACTTCGAACACAAGAGGTACTTTTCTCAACTATATAAAGTGGAAACTCTCATAAGATCTGAGACAATACAAGCTTCATTTTTTTTGTCATTCTGCCTCCTATTACTGTCCATATTCACTCAGCATAATTGCAGTACTCACTGCCTTCATTATCTCGCATGGTCTGTGCTTTGACAGGTATCAAATGATGCTCGTGTTGGATTCCAAAATCCTTCCAACTATCAAAAATAAAAAAAACTTCATACAAATGAAAAAGATTGCTAACCAGCTTCTTAGCTTTTTTGCTTTCCTTTATGGAAAGCTCAAGAAAGAAACTACTATTCCCACGCACAAAATATTTAATTCAGCACCTGAGTTTGCAAAGATGTAAGACACATTTGAAGGTTATTTTTTCATTGGTATAACAATGGTTTTCCAAATTAGCTGTCACACCAAAAGCTACAAGGGGATAGGGCAAGGTCACTCCTACTGCCTGCTGCAGGGCACTACAGAGAAAAGTCATTGTTGTCCCATGGTGATAAAAATTACATTGAAAAAGAACAAAACATCACAATTGAAATACGTACAAGCCAGATGACGAAGCTGAAATAGAAATTTGCAGGTTCAGCTAATTAGAACTCATCAGGAAGTAAATGGTTGATATCCTATAGTAGACGTAATTGCATTTGCAACAGTAAAATAAATACAGCCTTTAAACCCTGGAAATTATTATCTGGAGTTCAGAGATGCTATTAATCAGTTGCTGATTTGTCTGATAGCATCAATGGATTCAAAATTTTAACAAACATCAGTTGTCATCAGCCATTGTACACCAGCATGTGCTTCGTTTTATGGTACTTTATAATATTTCCTTAATTTGCTCTTCTAGAAGTTTTTGAATAATGCAGGGAGGATTCTCCTCAGCCCCCACCCTCCACATACACGCAATCGCACATATGTGTGTGCAGCCCAGAGGAAAAGTCTGCAATTTGACTCTTGAGTCTCTTTTCTGGGAGCCCATCAAGTCACCAAACCCATCCCCGTTGGTCAGATAGACCCATGCGGGAGTCCTAACGATCTGTACACTTTCACCTTCACATAGTGTGGGCTTTAAAGAAAAATCACCCCAATATTTGATTTGCAATTAAAACAATTTCTCTCACTGATGTTGTAAAACAATATTTGATTAATGGTAGTGCTGTGACTTCTTTCTACATTCTGCAACTAAACACATCATTGTAGCTTGAAGCCTTTCCACCAGATTCTATTATTTGCTCACTTCAAGAGTGCCTCAGACACCCATCGCTGGGTTCTATGTTGTAACTTTGGTGAGCAGATTGGTGATCTTCTTCATTGTGCTGCATGACAGTGTGGTATGAGTTAAGTTGCAACTGGTCTATCCAGTGCTTCATATTGAAAATAATTAATGGAATATTTCTCTGCTCCGCTTAAGATCAAAATCAAATAAGTAATTTAGAAATGGCAGTTTTGTTGATAGAATTGCAATATTAATAATAATGTTATTTCCAACCATTGCCAGTTGATGAATATTGTTTGAAATATACAGTGTCTTTGCTAATCATTACAACATGAATCTTTGTGGATGAGTTTTTCTTCAGCAACAGAACTAAAACTAACAGTTTGTGGCAGTGTGCAGACCAATTATAGTGAAGTACGAGTCTCAAAGCAGTAAAAGTCTCAGAACCAGTCAGAATTGGTCTATAAACCTGACACAAAAATAAATGTTTGCATCCAGTAATCTGGAAAGTCACATAAGGTAGTTGCAACTGCATATTGATGGAAGGTTCGTGTAAGGTTGAAGATGCATATATTTTATTTCCAGAGATCTGAGTGTTTCAGAGCACCCAGACATCAAGATCTGGTTGCCAAATGCAAAATGTTGCAGTCTGGTCAATATATCATGAAAGAAACCAAACCACTTCAAACGTATATTTGTGAGCCATTGAAGCCTCATACTAATCAATGTTTGGCAAAGTTGATCAGTCTTTTCATGTTTGACCTCAATGGGAGATTGCGTTTGGAAAACTTGTGAGATGGGAAAGGAATCTTGAAATGTGAATATGTCCTTTCACTCATAACCTGTGCCGGCAGAAATTTCTGACCCCATTAACCCCAGCAATAAAATAAATGCTCAAAATGNTTTTTTGGCCCAACATCGATTGAAAGAGTACGCTTTTCTGTTGTGCAAGTTTTCAAATCACTTTGACAAACGTTCTGTCCATAGTCTCCTACAATAAATATGGCTGGTCACCAACGTTTTCTTCCATATCATTAAAACAGATAATCTTGGAAAACCCAACTTGTTCTTTACTTGGGTTTTAGTACAGTCCGGAAACACCCAGCAGTGCTTATTTTCAACATTTGTGATGGTGAGCCTGAATGAAGCTAGATTTCCTCAAAGGTTGGCCTTGTGCTTTCTTGCTCAGTTCGTAGATGCATCAGTTGAACTGGCTCACACAAGGGAATTGTTGTAAACAGGGTAATGGTTTCACATTAAGAATCAGTTCAGAGAGGAGAGGAAAAAGTTTAGGATATGCCTTGCCTAGTAGGAAAGGTCTTTCCCTTTTCACTGACACAGCATTCAGACTGACGAACATCATAGCTGAACTACATTTCAATTAGAAAGTGTTGCTTTATTGATTCGACATTAAGCTGTCTGTTTAACTCCTCACACTTGAAGGGGAAACATAAAACCTGATGAGTCTTTTCCTGCAGATTTAACAATTTGTAGGAGTTCTTCAAGAGTTAACTCTTCCGAATCCTAAATGTTCTGTGCATTGCCAGAACATTAGGTTGTCTCTGTTCATGATATGTCTGAGTGATTTTCTCTGTGAAGTTAAAATACCAATCAATCATGCAGAATTGCCAAGGGTTTCACTTGCAAAGCTTTCTTCTGAACAAAGCAAATCTTTTAATTGTGGTTCTATGATGGTGAGACCTTTAGAAATAGCACCCAGTGTTGTCTGTGGGATTTCAGTGAAGCATGTGGATGGGTGAAAAAAGCCAACACTACAAATATAGATTGTGTTGTGCTGCAAGAAAAAATATTTTGAGCTCCACAAAGGTTCCATTGATTGGGTAGTGTGTAACTAGGGTCATAGTTATAAGACAGATACAAGAATAGCAAAAGGAGAACTTAGGAGGAATTTTTATTTACCCGGAAAGTCATCAGGATGTGGAATGCCCTGCCAAGTAGGGTGGTGGAGACAAAGTCCATTGTAGCTTTCAAGAGGGAAGGAGATGATGGCATATGAAAGAGAGGAGCATGAAGGGGTATGGCAATAAGGCGGGCCGGTGGGATTGAAGTGATCTGCTTGCTACGTGAGCCAATGCAGACTTGATGGGCCGAATGGCCTCCTTCTAGACTGTAGATTTCTGTGTTTCTTATGATTTGAAGCAACTGACCTACTGTCATTTATATCCTCGCTTGCACACATCTTGAACTCCAGATTGTCTGGAAAGTAAAGGAGAAACAGTTTTTTTGTGGAAGAACCGTATTCATACTTAATACCTGAGCAGGTTCTGCTGGTGCAAGCTCTCTACCTTTAATTTGTTGCCGATCTTGTTAGCTTTATGTGCATACACTGAATTACTGTATCAAAAAAACTCATCTGTGACCATGTATCAGTATAAATGTAATCGAAAACTAAGTGACAGAAACAGAAATTAATTGAAATAGAGAATATTCATATTTGCATTGGGTATTCATTTTGACAGTACAGTATTGGTTCAAATTCGGTAGAACATTTGAGAACATTTTTGAATGTTTCACAAGAAGTTGTGAAACCTGTAGGAAAGTCTCAGTGCTCTGGCAGATTAAACTTAAATCCAGAATCCTTTTACATTATGACAAGCAATAGATGCCATATTAAAACGAGATGTTAGTTTCGTACACCTTTAATCGTTTTAGCTCTTTCTTGTTCTTGCCCTCAATGGACTGTTCTACTTGAAAGAATTAGGCTATTAGGGAACGGATATAATTCTCAGAGGCACAATAGCAGTAATTGGTTTCCATGCAGGTTGCCCAACAGGGGTTAGAAAGTACAGCAGGACAGTTGGGGTTCTTTGTAGCAATCTAGACTATTCAACTGTCATTAACTATTATTTCTTAAGGAGGAGAACATGGCGGGTGGGTGAGGGGAAGGGGTACCAGTTTCTTTCTTTTGTCTCTTGAAAGTGCTGATCCAACCTGAAGTATCATCTCACAGGTGTCATTCAAGTGGTCAATCACTATGTGTAAGCCTGACCAGTAAACCTCAGCAGGTTATTTGATTATGTAGGGCACTGACCTAAACCATCTCTCTCTCTCTCATTCACTCACTCACTCATACACATACACACTGCTGGAATCATTGGATCATAAACGGGTACCGAGCATAACCGATGTTTTAATCCCCTGCCACCCTCTCCCCACCAGCCCCCCACACACACTGATTAACATACAGGTGAAGTCCAACAATTTGAATCAGTGGTAAAAGGGTTTAAACGTTCAACTGGGTACCTTGTTTTTTTTAACTTTTTTTAAAAAAAATATTTTATTCTACTGAATCTTTTTTCAGTCTCAATTGTATTCTGAATATTTATGTGGTGGCACGTTAGCACCTGATTCAATACACAACTGGTGAGACATATTAAAAAAATGATTTTTAACTTAATTTGAGTTTGCTAAATTTATTAGGATTTAGTGCAATTTATCACTTCAGCACCTCAGAATCTACTCAAAAGAAAACGGATTAAATTCATCCCCAAATACTTTTTTTTAGTAATTAATGGTATAAATTTTCGAAACCAAATATTTCATGGATGCCTCTAAGATGATATTTTTATTTTATTTCCACTTATCAAGCCAACAATGATCCTGAGCAACAAAGTCCCTTGTGATTTATACAGTTACCTCATGTGGCAGGAAAAAAGCCATGCAAACCTCCCCAGGAATTGGCTGTTACTTTACATGCTCATTTTTGTAGTGAACCTCGCAGCGACTTTGAGTTTCTTGTTTTCCCTTTCTAGCAAAGGAGTTTACTACATTTCAGATATTGATACCAATTGAAAAACTGTATTCTTCTCGATAAAGAATTCTTCAGTTTTCACTGCGTCTAAATTGCTTGTTTTCGATAAATTCCTATTATAAAATGTATATTTTTTCTTTCAAGAAGCACATACAAAATTTCAAATGCACTAAAAATGACAGTAAAATTGCTCTATCATAATTAACATTGGAATAAAGTAGCCATGACATTTGGGTACCGAACAGCTCTTTTTGAAATATTATTTAATCTCTTTTCTCTTTCCCTGCTTCAAATTCTACTCGTAACCTATGAAATATTATCAATATTTAATTTTGTGCGTGACTTCTTTTGTTATTTACACCTTTTCAAACATAACACTGTATTGCATGTCTTGAACTTTCATCTAGGCTCTCACAAATAAAGAGATTGGGCTTTAGAAATGTTTGAAAGGATTGGTTGATCACCATCTGATTGGAAGCACAATACTGTATTTTTTTTTCTAATCTGTATTTTTTGGTTAAAGTAATTCTAGTTTAGGGTAATTTTGAAGATTTTACTTTGTAAACAGAGGAGAGTTGCATTCTCTTTTAAATGTTACTTCAATGTTATTAATTTTTTCCCAATATTCTGCATTACCAAAACTGTGCGTGGTATTCTAGTGATATCGTGCGGCAGAAACTGGTAGTACCTAAATAAGAAATTTCCATTTTTGGTGCATCAGATTTCAAAACAATTAGTTCTGTGGGAGAATGCCTATCCCTCTCCTAAAATACAGCTGGTGACCCTGGCATTTTACATATTTACTTGCTTTGAGATTGTTTATTAACACAAATGTAAGTTAAAACTAAAAAGCTTCCTTAATTTATAATTTGCTGCCCAGAACAAACAGGCAAAGGTGGATCTTGCAGCTGTACCAAAGCAATAAAATCAAAGCCTTCAGTCCTGCAGCTCCAGATCTTCCAGATCCCTTTTGGCTTTGCAGGAATTTAAAAAAACCTCTTATTTTCTCCAGGCTAGAATTATTTCTGTATGAGTGAGGCAGGCTGTCTGGTGCAGTTTCTATCACGCTACAAACATTCTGTCACTGCAGGCCAGTGGGGCTCCTTTGTACTGGTTCCCACAGCACAGGATTAGATAACAGTGAGTTGAGCATTTATTAAACCTTAACTCTTTGAGAGTCAATGCTTTATTGCTGAGCCTCAACTGAGAGTACTTGCAATAATGTAAATAATATCTTGCATTGGGGAAAGGAAGACTTAATTCTGTGTTTATTTAGGTGCCTATTATCAGTAGTAATAAAAATGCATTGAAACTAAACGTGGCAGGATTTTAGAACTCATTAGTTTCTGTGAGGAAGATGAAACAAATTCTGCATTAGTAATCTCTTGCTCAGCAGGCTGAAGATTTCCACTCCACTTTTTAATAGAAAAAACTCCCTCATAATTTATGCATACTATATCTGCCAAACCTCCCACACATGCACACTGAAAAGGACATCGGGGCTGAAACATAACCCTCACTGAGTATTGAGAATTGGCAGCAGGTTGAGTGCAATTGGTGAAACACAAGGTGACATTTCCATTACTGCAGTTAACACTATCAAATGATGCTTTGTTTCTAGACTTTTTGTTTCTCTATCAAATAATAATTTTTTGGTGTCTTGGGGACACCATTATAAGGGAGTATTTCACTCAATGTGTGTCTGTTTTGTTTAAAGAAAAACTAAGCCAACTCAAATAAATGCATAGTCTACAGTATGCATTGCAAAAATGGCGGTTTATTAATTTGAAATGTTGTGTAGGTAAGTGCGTCCAGGACAACTCACATATAAAGGTACACGGACAATATGATTAAATATTAAAACATTCCATATTTTTTGGAATACGTGCATTAACAGTTATAGCGATGACTATTGTAGCTGTTAGTATACTTGCTTTCCATTACTGTGGGCATGAATTTGAGTTCTGTCTCTTTTTGAGGGCCTAATCTTGCAGCTAAACACGTCCTGAGAATTTATGAATCACCTGCTGTGTTGCTTAATGGTAACTACCTTTCCTTCTAGCTCTCTTCTTCACTGCTTCCTCTTCCTATTGCCTTTTTTTTAGTCATTTGATGTTTTTTCCACAGGTGAAATGTGATCAATACTGGCCATGCCGTGGCACAGAGACATATGGAATGATTCAGGTTTCTCTGTTGGATACCGTGGAGCTAGCAACATATTCTGTCCGGACATTTGCACTATACAAGGTTTGTCTATTATCCTGTTGCTTGTGTGCATATTTTTTTAAAAGTCGTATATAGCTATATATATGATATCTAATATATTATATGAGATATATATAGATGAAAAGAAGTTCTTAAAGGTTTTAAATGCTGCGCATGTTTTGTTGAACCCATAATCAAACACTGTGCAGCTGATTTAAAAACTCAAGGTGAATTTCTACTGGTCAAAGGTTCTCAAACAAATTGTCGCTTCTCCATCTAATAATAATAATAATAATAATCCTTTGCTTTTGATATAGTGCTTTTCACATCTTCTCGACGTCTCAAAGCGCTTCACAGAATATGCTGTAAAGTGAATTGACCGTACATTTGTGGGCGAAACATGGCAGCAGTGTCCACAGACAGTCCAATTTATTATTTTTTTTTTGGAGGGATTATTATTAGGCTCTGTGTGGAGTAAGGAAACTTGCCCAAGGTTTCGCCCTCTGCCTGGAATTGAACCCAAGTGTCTCGCTTACAAGGCGAGTGCTCTAACCACTGAGCTACAGGACTCCAAGACTGTCTCACTCATATTAGCCTTTATGAGTTGCTGCACATTAAATGATGTTCATTGGAGCTCCTGAATATGGATGAAGGAGACTCCTCCATTTTCTGTGTTCTTTGACCATAAACTTTAAAGAAAAGATCTTTAACTTGCAGTCAAAAATACTAATTGGATGTTCATTTCTCATTACAGAATGGCTCAAGTGAAAAACGGGAGGTGCGTCAGTTCCAGTTCATGGCCTGGCCAGATCACGGCGTTCCAGAATATCCAACTCCAATCCTGGCCTTTCTGAGGAGGGTTAAAGCCTGTAATCCCGCAGATGCCGGCCCAATGGTGGTGCACTGCAGGTACAGAGAGTTGGAATGGTTTTAGAACTTGGTACAAGCTAATGCATTCGCTGCAAGTAAAATGTATCATTTGGGTTTTTGTGGATAATTTGAAACTGCTTTCTGTAGTTCTTCATAAGAAATATTTAAAACTAAACGAATTATCCGGGGGTTGCCAGGAACTCTCTGCGAGCTTCCTAGTGCCCAGCACGGAGTGGCTTAAAATGCATGAGAGTATTGTCACATCATTCTGCCAACAGTGAGAACACATGCCTACCCGTTGGAATGGTTCCGCCAGTTGGGAGTGCAGAGTTTGAGCGACAGGATTAAAAATTGTTGTTTCAACCTTGCTTTACTGACACTGAATAATTATACAAAGTGCTAGATATTTTCGGAGCACAAATGGCAATGTGTTGGTAGAGAAAGAGGGGTTCTTTGGTGAATTGTACATGTCAATCAGTAGAGCGGTGATGCGTGTAGAGCAACCTATTATGGCAATTGGTGTCGATTCTAGATTAGATCTTACAAGGAAAGGTTGGTCAGTTAACTCTACATGCCTTTTCTATGTATTATTCAGGAATGTACTTAAAAGGCCTCTGCTAAAATATTGCAATGTTAGCGGGAAGCACTTAGTTGAAAAAATAAAACAACTGAAAATTCTGGCAGTATAATATTTCAGTATAATCCATGCAGGCTCTCTCTTTTCCCTGTAGCCTCCTCTGCCCCATCTGCAAAATCTGATCAATGTACGTTTTTTGCAGAAAAACGCGGACCACTGTCCACTCGCAATAAAATCTATCATTTTAGTTACTTGCTAAAATTCCAATTCTTTTCCATTTACTCAGCATCTACATACAATCGAAAACAGTTTTCATCTGTGTTTTGTTGTGCAGCCCGTTAGGTGAAGTGATTTTTGTAACAAATAATAATTAATATTTCCTGCATTTGATCCCGTGCCTTATCATGGTCATCCAAATGTCTTAAAGGGCTTTGTGGAATTTATTGTAAAATGTAGTGACTATATATTTGTAGTCAAAAGTAGGATTCTCTACATAGTCAGTAACAGTCTTAGCTGTTACCTGCACAAGGTAAAGAATTTCTAGAATTGAAAACACTTTCATGATTTTAGGTGGTTTTTTTTCCTGTGGATATCATAATTGTATTTGGAGGTTGAACTTCTTACAGGAAGTTTTTATATATAAAAAAATTGATCATTGTACTTTCCTTGTGCATAGTGCTGGCGTGGGCCGAACTGGCTGCTTTGTTGTAATCGATGCAATGCTGGAACGAATGAAGCACGAGAAGACTGTTGATATATATGGTCACGTCACCTGCATGAGAGCACAGCGGAATTACATGGTGCAGACAGAGGATCAGTACATCTTCATTCATGAGGCTCTCCTCGAGGCCGCAACATGCGGAAACACAGAGGTTCCTGCAAGAAGTCTCTTTGCCCACATACAGAAACTCACACAGGTTCCTCCAGCAGAGACAGTCACAGCCATGGAGCTGGAATTCAAGGTCAGTACAGTTGCCACCATCCGCGAAGAAGTGGAAAGTTAATTGTTGAAATGAGCCTTGTTCAGAAGAATGCATTAAAGGAATCTATTAATTTTTAGATTAATATTGCTTGCAAACTAGCTTTCTGAGAGAGCATTCTGCTGATTCTCTCCTGTTGTTCCTGTGCATTTCTCTCTTAAATGGGGTCCCTACCCAAGCTTCCACTTGGCTTGTTCAACAGCATTGTGATTGATCAGGAAATTGGCTGAGCTGGTTTACTGAACCTGCATCCCACAATTCTCTCATCCAGTACGTCTTATTTATATTGTTCCATGCTTTGGGGAGTGTTAGCCTCTGGGTTACACGATTGTGGATTCAAGCCCCACATCAAGCTCATAATCCAGGCTGATTCTCCATTGGGGTGCTATTGAGAGTGTTATTTTTGGAGGGTCTTCCTGCTTTTTTGGCCAACAATCCTCCAGATGAAATCGGACATTCACTTCCTAGATGTTTGAGGAGCATTGCAGTGTATAAATTGGCTACCGTGTTTGCCTACAAATACACACACTATACAGAAAGGTAATATATTTGAGACATTCTTGATGTTGTATGTAGTTTATCAGAGGCAAGAATGATTATTTTTGTCTAATTACAACTTCTGATTGCTACCCGTCCATCTTTTATTCGTAGACTCAGTAAAACAGTAGAAATATTCGGAACAATGTAGCTCTTTGGTAAAATGTCTCATATGTGTTTATTTTCAGCGCCTGGCAAACTCCAAAGCACATACCTCACGATTCATCAGTGCCAACCTCCCTTGTAACAAGTTCAAGAACCGGCTTGTGAACATCATGCCATATGAGTCCACCCGAGTCTGCCTACAGCCAATACGAGGGGTTGAAGGCTCGGACTACATCAATGCCAGCTTCATTGATGGATATAGGTAACTATGTTCAGTATTCCAAGGCTGCAGTAGACTGGCTGACAGCTTGCTCCATAAATTTTATTGCTTTAAAAAAATCATCCATTCTGAGTTTTCTTCCAAGTGACAGCTGATGATCCGGTAAGAAAAAAAAATTAAAAAAACATATTACAGTAAACATGAACGTCCAATACAAATGTATACAACTTTGCAATAAACCTAACAGGGTTAAATACTTTCAATGGATTAACACATTGGCATTCAGTGTGTTCAGTGCAAAGTACTGGAAGGATCCGATTAAAAGAATTAATGAATAAAATTACTAGCTGTTTTCTGCTTTGTTAATAATTATAGCCGATGATGAATTCCTTAAAAAGCTGTGATTCTACTACTACCCAATCATATTCCTTTACAACCACAGTGTTTGAGTCCTTAAAAGGCATTTGCCTACATACGTTTCACAGTATATCCTGTGAAGCGTTTTGAGACATGTCAACGACATAAGATTATTATGATTATAATAGAGGAGGGCAGCAAACCACTTACAGTACACTTCTCTATCTATCGTGGTACATCAATATAGGCTTTGCACTGGCAGGTACAGGGTAAACCAGGGCCAGGCAGGATTATCTCTCATTAGAGTACAGATCTTTGGGTTGTCTCAAGGCAGGGTCCTCATTACTGTAACTCGCAGTACCAACTCCGATTTAGCATTTTAACTGTTGTTGTCTAGGGTATGGGTGCATTTGCTGCAATGTGGGAATATGGTGTTGCTCAGTAAATAATTGTCCTTTATGCAATTACCAATCTGCACCAGTGCCTGTTGCATGACTTTTTAATTCCTTGGGAAGGAATGTAAATGCCCTTTCTCCTTTCTTATTTCCATTCCCGTTTCTTCAATCTGTTCATTTTTCCTCTTCCTTCAATCCTTTATTAAAGGTAGTGTTTTTGCTGCGCAAATGAAACGTTACGCAATCTAATACGAATTCAGATCTGTGGGGCGTGCTCGTCTCAATCATAGCTTTGGTTACATTTTCAGCAGAAGTCAGGTTTTACAATTTGTATCATCATTTAGAATGTCACAGAAAGTTGCCTGAGTCCATGTTCAGATTATTTGAGATGCCTACCCTTCGAGACAGATTAATTGTATACCATTAACGAGGGAAAACATTGCCCGTGCGCTTGGTGAATACTGATTGAAGAGGAGTGTGTCACGTAGAGCACTTGCTCCACCTGGTGGCCGAGTCTTGGATTCGCAAGCCATTTCCTGTCAGAAACGGTATAAACTCCTCAGAATACACAAAGCGTATGTATATACCATTTGTTTTTTTTTAAAAGCTTTGAACTATTTTGGAAGAAAATGCAAACAATGATTGAATAAATGGTGATGCTATAAAACCAGAAATATAGCAGCGCTACTGGAGTGATTGTCATTGTAAAATTAACAATAAATGCCTTTTACTACCTTCCATTAGGTAACATATTCTTGCTCTGTCCTGTACTTCTGCTTAAGTCCTCATTTTCCCCCATTGTTCTCTATTTCTAGTAAGTGGCAAACACTCAGACTGGAGATGATTATTCTTTTCTAACCTTCCTTATTTTTCTTCAATATTATAGACAGCAAAAGGCTTATATTGCAACACAGGGACCCCTGGCAGAGACCACTGAAGATTTCTGGCGCATGTTGTGGGAACACAATTCCACCATTGTAGTCATGCTCACGAAACTGCGGGAAATGGGACGAGTAAGTAATATTTCCAATATCTCTACAAGTTATGTGGAATATTGCTTCCTATCCGCAACATTTTTGTTTAGCCGCTAAGGTGCCTCATTCACAACTCTTTGGTCACAAGTTCAGGTTCCGAATGTTATCCAATACTCACATTTGTTAGCCTTACTTGTCACTAACATGACTAGTACTGAATCTTGGTGGAATTGGTGAATGGAAAAACAAACTTGCTTCTTTCTAATAAGTAATGAATTTGGAGTCAAGATGTCTATGGCTGGCTTGCATATAAATTCAGGCTTTGCTACCACTCAAATATTTATCATGTCTGTGGTTTCACAGCTCTGTACATGATCACATTTCTTAATTTTTTTTTCAAGCTAGTTAGCAACTGCTAAATTATTTTGGTTAGTGCTCCTGACAACAGATTTTATCTTGGCTTCTAAACACTGAAAAGTATTACAACAGTGTAATGCTTCACTAAATCAGAGGCACATTGGGTTATTCAAATGATAAAATGTCAAATACAGATTTCGTCACAGTAAATGAGGTATGAAATAGCACAATAAATGAGGTATGGTTCCTCAACCGTTTATAAGTGACATACATAAGGAAGGGGCTACCAATGAAAAGATTAGTGTTGCTGACCTATTGTTTAATTCTCTTTAGGAAAAGTGCCACCAGTACTGGCCAGCAGAGCGCTCTGCCCGCTATCAGTACTTTGTAGTGGATCCTATGGCTGAGTACAGCATGCCACAATACATCCTACGGGAGTTCAAAGTAACGGATGCCAGGGTAAGTGTGAAATAACAGAATGTTTTGTTCATCTATGTCCAAATAGGTAATCAATAAGCTTTTTTTCATCTTATCAAACTGCAATTATGCTAAGTTTTATTTTAGCAAAGGTGATGGTTGGTCACTTGAAAAATGTTCAACTGCAACTAAGTGGAACGATCAACTGTGGGTTCCTCACATGGCAAGGAGTGAGGAACTGCCCAATGAAGAACAAACTGTTCTAAGGAAGGAATTAAGTAAGAGACGACCCATGTTACTGTTGCACACCTGCAGTGCTAAAAACAAAGCTGCACAGATGAAAGCTTGCTTAAAAAATCCATGCAAAAAAATCCTTGGTGACCTCTGTCTGCCCGGGTTCATGGTGCCAAGTTTGTGATTAACATTTACAGCAGCACTTATAGTCTGAAAAAACACTTCACTACACTTCCTTCCACACCAACACTGGGACGATTTTATCGTGTCGATTAGCGTTAAAGAGACTCGTACATCCAGTACATTGAGTGTAAAACAAAAGTAATGATGGTATTTTAAATGTACATTCTTTGTATTTTAATGAACTTTCTATCTCAAATCTGTTTATTTCAGTTGGTTCCCTCTTGCAGATATTATGGATATTTGGCTTTTTCTTTTTTTCATATTAGATTGGTGTAAATAAAAATATCACCATCTGTGATAAACATTCTCAAATACTGTTCATGCAGGATGGTCAGTCTCGAACAATCCGACAGTTCCAATTCACTGACTGGCCTGAACAAGGAGTGCCAAAAACCGGAGAGGGATTCATCGATTTTATCGGTCAGGTGCACAAAACCAAGGAACAGTTTGGGCAGGATGGACCTATCACTGTACACTGCAGGTAAGAAAGCACACAGCACGAGCAGCCAAAGCCTCCTGCAATCTCTGGAGTAAGGTCAGTCCAATACATGCATAAAATTACCAGAACTAAGCAAACAATATACACTTTACAATATATTATATTCTGCGAAGCGCTTTGAGATGTCTCAATGACATGATAAGGAGTTATATCCAATGCAACGATTATTATTCTTATTAATATTAACTTACTTCACTTTCAAGGTGGTTATTACTACATCCCGAAACTCTGGAACTCTCTCCCTCAATCCCCCTCCCTCCCCATTTTCAAATTCCACCTAAAGATCTTACATTTTGATCGTGCTTACGTCACCTCCCTCCTCCCTGGCTCAGCGCTGGAGTAAAGCGCAAAAGGATCAAGTGTCAGGTTGCTGCTGACATGATTTCCTGCATACAGTGCACACAGAGCACACTTCCTGCATGCATGCTATGGATCACAGGTGAATTTATTAAGGCAAATTTCCATACATATTCAGGAAAAACAGATGATTGGTGCTTTATGTTCACACGGTTTCTCTTGTTTTCTAGCGCCGGGGTGGGACGGACTGGAGTATTCATTACTCTGAGTATTGTACTGGAGCGGATGAGGTATGAGGGAGTGGTTGACATGTTTCAGACAGTGAAGACCTTACGAACACAGAGGCCTGCCATGGTGCAGACTGAGGTAGGATGTTTCAGCATTTGTTAAGATGGGAAAAGTACATAATGCAACTCAAAATGCTGTATAGAACAGGTGGTCGAGGACTGCTTTACCACCGGGACCACCAGCCTAACTGTTGAGAATCTGAATCCACTTTATAAAGAGCCATATTTTGGCGAGGGTACACTGAATATAGCAGATTAAGTTTCACTAGTCTCCACTACAACATGTGATGCAAGGAAGACACTAAATGGAACCTCTATTGCCACTGGCCAAAGTGGATATTCAATAACATAAAGAATATGAGGCTGCCATTTCTTTAAGTAATTGGAAATATATTTATACCACAGGAAATGGCATCTGATCCTGCATGAGAAAAGGGTTAAAATTGTCTCTTCTGCACAAATGTAACACTGCTGACACTGCTGATGGCGAACAAAAAAATATTTCCACTGGGTTATTGATATTAATCTCTAGCCATTGTTGGGGAATGTGAGTGTGATCCATGTAATATTAGAGTTGTTTATGGTCTGTCAAGAGAATTATGTTAAATTTCTTTCATGTGCCTGAAACTATTGAAAGCAGATCTTGGTGTTTTGACGTATACGTTTAAAGTCTAACCTTTGAAATGAAAATGCCATCCTTCACTCCCCAAGCACAAAACGAAACAGTCAGAGGAAATGATACTTGATTTTCATTAACTACAGTTGTAGCAGCAGGTGCCTAATGGTTGGTGAGGCAGAACCAGAATCTGCCACTGCACTGGGATCCCCAAACAGTTAGAGAACTGCTTCAGGAATCATTGAAGCTTGGTTGCATGTGCAGCTCTGTGCCGAGGGGGTTGCATAGCGATGATCCTGTAACCCTTTACACCCTGAAAAGGTCTCTCCAGCTTTTAAAATGTGCACCCTGTGATGATGTTAACTGCCCCATATGAATATTAAAAAGAATAACTACAGAAGCAGGGATTTTTTTTGTTCACACACAATCCCCAAAATAAAGTGTTTCATTTACTTTTGGCTTTTCTTTACTGAGAAGCTCAAAGTTGGAACGGTTAATTAATTCACCAGCTTTTTTAAAAAAAAATTGCTTACCTCGTTTCCCCTCTTGATAGTGAGTCAACAATGGCCCAATAATGATATCAATGATTCAGATTCTGTTGTGGCTAAGCTTCGGCAACGCAAGAACTATTTTGAGCCCTTTTAAATGCTTGTAGATTACAATAAGTTCTGCTCTACCAACTGCACACACTTACTGCAACCAGTGTGGTTAATAAAACGAAATAACATTTCCTCCAGCTGATCAGCTTTGCACTTGGCAAGTGAAGCATGGTCTTTTGATCTTAAAGGTTGGAATGTTATTTGATTCATTAAAGATTTTTTTTAAAAAATTTTGCTTTCCACCCACCCCGCCCTCCTGTTTTCTCTCCCGGAATACAGTTTCATGACATTGACTACTAATTGTTGTCCAGTGACCTCTGTTGGAAAGTGTTTGTGTGTGGATGTCAGATGAGGGCATGATTACAATTGAGCTTAGCTATGAAGTCTCCATGGTCGTATAGTTTGCTGATGCTCACTGTCTGGGCTCACACCTAGATTTGTTTTCTGTTTTGGGAAACAGGAGGGGTGGGTGCAGATGGAAAACATTTTTTTTTAAAATGAAGATAATAAAGTACATTCCAACCTTTAAGATCAAAAAAACATGCTTCACTTGCCAAATGCAAAGCTGATCAGTAGGAGCCCCTGTTGAGGCAGAGAGAGGGAGAGAGTTGGGTGTCATCCGCGTACATGTGAAAGTAAACCACATATGTACTAGTTTGTTGCATCATTGATGAAATTTATTTCATATACCTGGAACAATTCGCATATGATTGTACTCCTTACCTAATGGTTAACTATGTAGTAGAAATATCTCTGGTATGATAGAATGAACTATTTAATGAACATTGCTCTCTCTGTGCCACAGGATCAGTACCAGTTGTGTTACCGAGCTGCGCTGGAGTACCTCGGGAGCTTTGATCACTATGCAACGTAACTTCTATCATCCAATCAGAACTTGCGACTTTCAGGACCCAGAAAGTGATTTTTTCGAGCCATATCAAATCGTTGTTCAGTTTTCCTTTACAGTGAATCGTAAACGGCGCAGTGATCTCAGCGACTCCAATTCCACCGTGATCCTTAGGCTAAGCAGGAACTGTTTGGACCTGTCTTAATTCCAAACGCATCTCAAATCCTTTTCACTTTGTGCATGAGATTCCCCTTTTTTAATTACTATAATTTTAGCTGAAGTAAAGTGCACCAATTTCCTTTTGGGTTTTAACTGGGATGCCATTTGCAGTTTTATAAATCTTTTTATTAAAACTGGTAATTTTTCCCGAAATTAAAATGTTTTGCTTGATGGCAAAACAGGATTCATTATGCTGTAAATGCTTTTTTATTTTATTATCAGTTAAGTTTTATATTTTTGTTTCTGCTGATTTTAGGGTTCTTTGTGTTTGTTGCAGAGCTGCCCATTTTAGTGCAGTTCTGTATTTGATCCTGGTGACTGGAATCTTAAACCACTGTTCTGATTATAGCTGCTGTATCTACTCCTAGGTATAGACAAATGAATAAATTGAACTGGAGCTTAACCTCTTATATGATAGCATTTTCTCTCCAGATACTGTACAATACAAAACTGTTAACAATGAATAAAGCAGGAGCCTGGTGCTAGTGATGAATTTAATAAAAACAAGGGATGCATTATGGTTTTGTACAGTTTCTTAATATGACTGATTCGATTATTTTCTCGTTTAAAAAAAATAATAAAAAGTTAGAAAAAAATACTCCTCAGATACCCTGATATTCTGTTCAATCTACTGGAGAAAATGTCAAACTGGATTGAAACAAACCCAATATAAACAGGATTACAGACCTTGTCACAAACCTTCAGTCGTCGACCCAGAGATGAACTGGGACCAAGAACATATATTCCTCACCAATTACATCAACTTTTTTTTGTTTCATATTGACTATTCTGCGAGAGTTAAGACTGCTAAGCATTCCCTTACAAATAGCCTGAACTTTCCAATCAACTATTATGGTGGGTTTGACGTTCTGTAACGGTATAATCTTCTGTCATTCTATGAAGCTAATGCAGTAAGGAGACTGAATTTCTCCTGGGTGTGGAAATGGGGAAGGTGGTGGATGAATTCTACATATAATCAACTAGTCAGAATGTTATTGACTGTAACCTGATTTGAAAGGGTTGAAATGTTTGGAACGCACTCATTTTTACCTTGTGTATGCATAGTGCTGTAGGGGTTACTCTGTTGTATACACAGTCTGTTTTCTATTTGTTAATAAATGATACCATCATTGGAAAAGTCTTGATGTTAATAAAGTTGAATAATCAGGTTTTATACAATGTGGTTTCATTGGGGGAATTTTTCCATGTGCTAAAAAAAAAATCAATGAGATCCAAGACTTGAAATAATATTCCATCATATTGGCTAATATGTAGAATGTACTTGGGAAGGTCTTAGAGTGAGATTGTGACTGGTAAAAACATTTGGGATCCAGAGGTTAATGGGATGAGAATCTCTTATAATATCGAACTTTTGTTAACCCTTTCATTTGTTTCAATTATATGGATGACCTCATTGTATAATTAAGGCAAACATTGGGAGTAGTGATTGCTGCATCAACTGTGTGGTTTGATTGTAATTTCCTTTGGCTGCAAGACCAACCAAGAATTATTCAAGTGAGGTCTGATGCCTGGTTCAGCTTTGAGCTGTTTAGTACTCATTGGGTTTATATTTCACAAGAACCAACAGTTTTTTGAGCCATTGTGACAAACCAATGGCCCAGCATCATGGAATCAACAAATTCTGAATTTGCACAGTGAAAATTATAGTAGAAATAATAATAATAATCCTTGGATTTGATACAGTGCCTTATCACATCTTTGAGATGTCTCAAAGCTCTTCACAGGATATTCTGTAAAGTGAATTGACTGTATTTTGTGGGAAAAATGCGGCAGCCAATTGCACACAGCAGTGTCCCACAAACAGTCGTGGATTGAGTGTGCAAATTATTATTTCAAATTATCATGAGTGACCAAATTAATATAATGAAAAATAATCACCAAGCTTCAGCCAATTCTGTTTCCCTCTCAGGAACAAAGGGAACCCAAAAGGAGAAAACATTTTGGACAAGAAATTCCCCTATATTGTACCTTTTAAAAACATTCAGTTTGTGTAACTTTTTCTACAGGTTTTAATACCATTACATTTACACTTTTTCCTTCAGGATGCTTGAGCAGAATGCATTGTCAATATCGATTATAGCAATGAAATGGTTAATTGGGATACTTGTTTAATACAATTTTAATGGATCTTAATAATTAATCATATAAAAGTATTTAAGACATTCACGCGGGTGTGAAATACAGACATCTGATGCAGAATGACAAGTCACAAAGTACAATTTTCTGAGTGGGCGCAGCGAGTAAGTTTGGTCTTGAGACTGTTCCAGAATGTTTTTGCCAGGAGAGCTCTACATTCATCATACAGAGGACATGAAAGACGAGGCAGATTTCCTCTGGAGTACATTGTTGCCAGATGTAGGGACTTTCCAAGGAAGTACAGGAAACATTAACTTAAAAGTACTAAGGTGTAGCATTAATATCGGTCTACTGTAGGACAAAAACATGTGTGTCAATAGGGAAAATTGAATTTGGGAAAGGCATGACCCAAAGAAGCTGCTGCGATACAAGAAATGTGAACAATATTTTATTGTGTAAAGTAATAATTAAAAATAGGGTTAGTTCTACTTACACTGAATATTGCCGTAGTGGAGGAGTTGATGTATTTAATTCAGGAATTTTTTTAAGGAGTCAAATCACCCTCCTGATTCACTGCTCCTATGTTCAAAAGCTCCTGTGCATTTAATTAGCATAACTGAAAGATCACCCCACAATGAAGCAATGCGGATGATATTTAGAAGGGTGAGTATTTGAGGATGCAGATACTGCAGCAGAAGAAAGCTTCAATGGTAATTTTATTCAGATGCAATTTGCACAATGAATGGATCTGTACATAAAAATTGTGCACAGGCGCATCATTGGTAAATGTAGGTTTGAAGTTGTTCTGGCTAGTGGAATGCATTGTAAACAAATTGATATGTGCATCTGTACTGACAGTGTATTGTTTGTTCTCTGTACAGAATAAAGAAAGCCCAGTGGATTGCCTGTCAAACTCGAGGAGCATCCCTCACCTGAGAACCAAGCATCCAGTACAGTACATAAAGCAGACATCACTTCAGTGATATCCTCTGCAGAAGATTAGTACTGCTCGTTTGATAGTGGTGATTAGGGTAAATGGAAGCAAAAAGTATATAAATCAGGCTTCCTGCTTCAACATCACCATAATGTCAGGAGTGAAATAGCTTCCCCTTCAGCCGTGTGAACAGTATCAGTTATTCAGGAAGTGCACATTTAAGCAAACAGGCACTGATAAAGATGTGGTGGGAGCTTCCATTAAGCAAGCAGCAACTGGGGAACTTGAGGTTGCAGAACCCAGTGAGCCTACCTTCAAACTCGGACAGGCTGACCTGGAGTGAGCACCGTACTGAGCAGTTCATTGTTAACCATTAATTCTGCATGATAGGTTCTAAACTGTATAGTGATGAATAATGAAAATACATTGGTGGTTGTCTGCCATGGTAGAAACAACAAAATTACATTTGTAAAGCGCCTTTCACGTCAGGAGGACATCCCAAGGTGCTGAAGAATCAGGGATGGGGCCCCGAGCATGGTGGGGTGGGGGAGGGTTGGGATGAGGGAGGTGGGGCTGAAGGTAGGGTCGAAAAGGAGGGTCCTGAGTCGTGCCTCGAAGGAGACGAGGGAGGAAGCAAGGCGAAGGGATTGTGCGATAGAGTGCCAAAGGTGGGGGCAGAAAGCCCGGCCGACGATGGTAGGGCTGGTCAGGTGGGAGACATGGAGCGGGTTGGATGAACCTGCTGAACAGAGGGAGCGGACAGGTTGATAGGGGGTCAGAGAGGTTGGAGGTGGCAAGGCTATGGAGGGCCCTGAAAGTGAGGGTGAGAATTTTTAATTCTATCCTCTTTCTGAGGGATGGGGAGCCGGTGGAGCTGGGCGAGGGTGGAGGTGAGGGAATCATGGAGCCTGGTGCGGAAGAGGACACAAGCTGCAGAGTTCTGGATGATCTGTGGCTTGCGGAGGGAAGAGTTGGGGAGGCTGACAAGAGGGAGTTTCCATAGTTCAGGCTTGAGGTGACAAATGCGTGTATGAGGATTTCAGCAGCCTGAGGGGTGAAAAAACATTTACACTAAGAGTCCTCAATTTTACAGTTCCAAGATAGAACAAGTGTATCTCATAATCTAAAACTGCTGTTATAATAATAATTATTATAAAAACTGCTGTTACGGAGGCTGAGCTCCATCTGCATAATGTAGTTTGGAAGAATTATTTCTGATCATAACTGACTTTGCATTGGTGCGTTGAAGCAACATAGGGTGAGACTGATGACTAGCCCGTGGGATAAGTAGTCAACTCCACATAACTAGTCACTCAATTCAATATCCCAGCTATTCAAGTACTTTGCTCTTTCTAGATAATGTACTTTGGATAACTAATCAATTCTGATAAGTAGTCATTTAGGAGTCCTATAGCTCAGTGGTTAGAGCACTTTCCTTGCAAGCGAGACCCTTGGGTTCAATTCCAGACAGGGCGAAACCTTGGGCAAGTTTCCTTACTCCACACAGAGCCTAATAATAATCCCTCCAAAACAAAGCAATAATAAATTGGTCATTTTCAATCCACGACTGTTTGTGGGACATTGCTGTGCGCAATTGGCTGCCGCGTTTCGCCCACAAATATACGGTCAATTCACTTTACAGTCTATTCTGTGAAGCGCTTTGAGACGTCGAGAAGACGTGAAAAGCACTATATCAAATGCAAGGATTATTATTATTTATTTGAGCCATTTTTCCTGGGGTGATGAGTTATCAGTTTCATTGTATCACTCATACATGCCTAATTTCCAAAATTGGCCAAAGTACCTTTAACGTGACATTCCTGACCATTTACTCTGAAATGCCTTGCACAGTAGGTGATATAGAATGCAAAAACCTATTGTAGAGTCCTGTAGCTCAGGGATTAGAGCACTCGCCACACAAGCGAGAGACCTGGGTTCGATTCCCGCCAGGGTGAAACCCAGGACAAGTTTCCTTGCTCCACGCGCCTGATAATAATCCCTCAAGAAAACAAATAATGATAAATTGGTCACTTCAATTCACGACTGTTTGTGGGACACTGCTGTCCGCAATTGGTTGCCACGTTTCGCCCACAAATATGGCAATTCACTTTACAGTCTATTCTGTGAAGCGCTTTTAGGCGTCGAGAAGACGTGAAAAGCGCTATATCAAATGCAAGGATTATTATTATAGCGCACTTCATATACGATAATGTCTCGGAGCACTTCACAATTGCGGGGTCAGATGCCGAGCAGGGGAGAAAGGGGAGGTAACCATACATGCAATCTGGAGGTTGGGGGCGGAGGTATAGGGGAATGCACCAGGTAAGGCAGATTCCACAGCAATGCAAACCACTCCAAATAGCCCAAACCGCATGCAGTTATTTCAAAGTCACCATTACAATTTTTAGTTCAGGCTCAATTTCCAAAGGGTTAAGCTGTAAATTCATCCACGATCAGGAAATACATTGCACCCCAGCTGCAATTTGGTGGCATTACTGCCTTTGGCAGTACTACTTTCGGAGAATAAAACCACCTTCGGCTGTGCTGCAGTACTGACGATGTTTAATAAAAAAGCATTGTCTAGACATGACTGGTGTTAATCTTCAATGGAAAACTGACTTAACTATAGCCCTCTTTCTTCAGGCGCTGCAAATTTGTAGTTTAATAGAAATGCCACCAATGAAAAAAATATGCAGTATAGAATCTCAGTGAAGCAAAGATGAGTCAAATTCTTTTCTCTCTCTCTGCGAAGATGAGCTGCCAAATATACTAAGGATTGTGGTGATAAATTTGTCCATAACAGTCAGCAGTGTTAGGGGCTGAAATGTATTTATACAGCAAAAGTAAAAGGGAAGAATGTGTCAACTGGAGATACAGTACATGTAAAAATAGATCTTCGGACATCTGTATTGTGTATGCTATGATCTGTCGATCGAAGACCTAACACTATTTTATATTAACAGATACAATATGGACACCTGCCCTAATCTTCAGACAGTGCGTAGCAAATTGACGAACAAGAAAGGCTGGCACAGCTGTCACTACTTGGTAACAGGTGCGGAGTGAGTGAGTGAGGACTTGTCTTTGACTAGGTAGGAATATGCATGAAATTAATTTTAAAAATGTGCCCCATTGACAGAGAGCATTATCCGACAATTGACATGGAAGAAAAAAGCTTTTAAAAACACGGGGCTCATTGCTAAACATTTTACACTTAAATCAGCTCCTTGCAAGTCGGGACGACGTCCCAAAGCTGCCAGTTTTGGCGGGGCACCGGGAGCTGATGGTACAAGAGAGGAAAGATGACCAAAAGCTGTGTATTTTTTTTAAAAAATGGGTTAAGTCTAACGAGAACAACTTGCACTTACATCCCAGCCTTCACGCGGGGTAGCGCTCGGAACGCTGCGATATAAACCTCCCTTCTTTTTTTGCATATTCATTCATTTGATTCGGAAAAAGGGGAGGGAGTTGCTCACGACGTCCTGGCCAAGAAATACGTATGATATCTAATAATAATAATAATAATAATAAATAATCCTTGCATCTGATAGAGCGCTTTTCACGTCTTCTCGACGTCCCAAAAGCGCTTCGCGGAATAATGCACCGTAAAGCGAATTGACCGTATATTTTTTTTGGGGGGTGTGGGTGGGGGGGTACGAGATTCCTCTCTTTTTTTTTGTCGCTCACTCCACGGACGTTTGGGGGGGGGGGGCGTTGCCGCGCACGAGTGGCCGCGGTGGCGGCGCAGCCCCCCGCCCCCCCCACCCCACCCCCACCGCGAGGCGCTTTGAGGCATCTCGGAGACGCGATAAGGCGCTGTGTCAAGTGCAAGGATTATTATTATTATTAGTATCCTGTAGCGTCCTGTAGCTCAGTGGTTAGAGCACTCGCTTTGCAAGCGAGAGACCTGAGTTCAATTCCAGGCAGAGGGCGAAACCTTGGGCAAGTTTCCTTACTCCACACAGAGCCTAATAATAATCCCTCCAAAACCCAAAAACAATAATAAATTGGTCATTTTCAACCTACGACTGTTTGTGGGACATTGCTGTGCGCAATTGGCTGCCGCGTTCGCCCACAAATATACAGTCAATTCACTTTACAGTGTGTTCTGTGAAGCGCTTTGGGACGTCCTCCCGACGTGAAAAGCGCTATATCAAATGCGAGGATTATTATTATTATTATTATTATTATTATTATTATTATCCTCTGACTGCGCCCCTCCCTCTCTCTCTCTCTCTCTGTGGCTGGAGCGGAGCCACGCCCACAGCCACAGCTGGTGGATGTGCGGATCCGCACGCCGCCAATGGAAGCCTCGGGCTGACAGCTGATTGGACGAGAGGGAGGGCGGCGTGACGAACGAAATCCGCCGCCTCTCCGATTGGTCGGCGGCCGCTCAGTGCCGCTTCTCGATTGGCTTAGACCGCGGTCGCGGACAGCGCCGCTCCTGATTGGCTGGGACCAACCGGCGCGGCTCGGATTGGTGGATCGTGGGTCCCTCGGCCAGTGACGGTTGGTCAGCGCGCTCGCTGATTGGCTCGGGCGGCCGCCAACCGACCCGTCATCGGGGCGTTCGGGTTAAAAAAAAAGGGAGGAGGGGGGGGGGGAGAGAGATTAAAAAAAAACCTGAAGGGGAGAGAAAAAAAAGTATGTCCGGTTTTATTTGGAGAGACGCGAAAAACAAAACCCTTTGAATGTTGGGGTTGAGGTGCGCGAAGCGGACGTGAGAGGGATGGAGCCATTTTGACGGACGGTCGGTCGGTCGGAGCAGAAAGCACAAGACACGAAGGACTCGGGCGGGCGGGAGGTTTTTTTTTGGCCGGTGCTTTGGGTGAGTCGGTCGGAGAGGGAGGGGGTGTGTGTGAGTGTGTGTGTGGGGAGGGGGGGGGGTGTCAGCGAAGCGCTGGTCGCCTGATGGCCTCTTTCCCCCCCTCCCTCCCTCCCAACCCACAACACAAACAAACAACACAAGCGGCCCATTTTTTTTTGGGTGTGGGGGGACGACCCTATTCGGACTCGTTTGCCCGCTTTAAACCAGTAAAATTCGGGGAGGGGGAGGAATGGTTGGTTTTGCTGAGCGGTCCATTGTTTTCCTTCTCTTTCCACCGCTCTGTTTTTTTTAAAAAAAAACGCCCAGTGATAACCATTATTTCCGTTGAAACTGTTCCTCTTTTCCCCCCTCTCTCCCCCCCCCCCCTCTCCGCCCCCTCCTCGCTCGCTCGCTCGCGCGGCGTCGGCGACGCAGAAGCGTCAGTCCAACCAACCCGGTTCCGGTGTGAGAGTGATTGACGGGCCTGTCAGCCAATGACAGGAGGCGCACGGTGTGTGGGTGGGGGGAGGGAGGGGTGGAAGAGAGCGCGCGGGGGGGGCGGGGCGGAGGGGGTGGTCACGCGTCACGTTCTGGGCCAATCAGCGACGGGGCCTGGAGGCTCGCCTCGGTGTCGCCGCCCTCTCGGTTGACCCGCAAACGGCAGCGAAAGCCCAGAGACAGAGGGGGAGCCATGTTTTCTTCCTTTCTTTCGCAGTTTCAGTTCCGCTAAATATATACACACACACACACAGATTTATTTCCGCCAAACTATTTTATCTCTCATATATATATATGTATATACACACACATTAAAAAAAAGGAGAGGTGGGAAGAGGCCGAGGGAGGTGGGCCTCTGTGTGTGTGGGTGTGTGTGTGTGGGGGCAGAGAGAGGCGGCCGAGCCTGAGTTTGTGAAGAAAATACTCGCTCGTACTTAGTGCCTTTATTTTCTGCCCCAACACTCCTGAAAGGTGACAATTAACAACAATAAGAAACGTCACAAATATATTGGGCGGACACACCTCCCCCCCCACCCACCCGCCACCCCCCCACACACACCCACACCCGCCCCCCACCTGACGCCCACACCCGGCCACCGACTGTACAAGTTCGATATCGCACCGGGACGGTGGTGAGGGAAGAAGCGGCTTTGTGTTGTCTCTGTGTGTGTGTGTGTGTATATATATCGCACACACTCGGCGGGTCGTGTCTGCGGCGATGGCGACGTGTGACGCTATTGGCAATGACACCAAACCACCATCAGACTCCCCGGTCTCTCTGTGAGTGATTTCTCCGCGTTTGACAACTGCTCCGCTCCGGGGAGGGAGAGGAGGGGAGAGGAGGGGAGTTCGGGGGAGGGGAGAGGAGGGGAGTTCGGGAGAGGGAGAGGAGGAGAGGGAGTTCGGGGGAGGGGGAGAGGAGGGCGGTGGCGAGTTGGGGCCTCGGGAAACCGAAAGTAAAACGGGCGCTCGGTCGGTCGAGAGAGTTCAGTTACGACAGATAGAACTATGGTACAAAAAGAAATCCCGTCTTGTGTTGGGATGTGTGTGTGTATATATATATAATATTTTTTAAATGATTGGGACTGTTGACCTGTCGGCGTCCCCGTCCTTCCTCACCCCCCCCTCTCCCCCCCCACGAGAAAAACAAAGATGCGCCATTTTAATGTGTTTCACTGACATAATGGAAGTTGGTTTTAAAATTTAAAGAGACCGTACGGCGAGGCTCCTCTTTGTTATGTTTACTCTCCTCTCTCTCCTGATGTGTCTCTCTCCCCCCCCCCCCCCACACACACACACACACACTCCTCTCTACCCCCCCCCACACACACACACACACTCCTCTCTACACCCCCCCCCCCCCCCCACACACACACACACACTCCTCTCTACACCCCCCCCCCCCACACACACACACACTCCTCTCTACACCCCCCCCCCCCCCCCACACACACACACACACTCCTCTCTACACCCCCCACCCCCCTTTATTATTTTTTAGGATTTTTTTTTGCAAGCTTTCGCTAACACATTGCGCTGTTTGTATCCCCCCCCACCACCACCGCCGGTTTTTAATACATGTTTTAATGTAAAGCATTTTTAAAAATATATATATATATATAGCTTGAATCTTATTGGTTTGGTTGATTGTTGACTTTTGAACCATTTTATTAATCCGGCAATGATTAACTGTGATCCCGGTGATAGTAGTTTATTGTATTTCTATAATAACACACTACACGGTTGAGTTTATAGGTTTTCGTTTTATATTCCCCCCCCCCCATCCCCCATAGATTTCTAATTTCAGTTTCGGTTGTTGTTCATTTGATAGAATTGTAGAAATTTGCAGCACAGAAGGGGACTATTTCCGTGGATCGAGCCTCTACCGGCTCTCAGAGCGAGCTATTTATTCATTCAAGCTTTGTATTTTATAGATTAACTTGAGAAAAGTAAATGAAAATAGCAAAGTTTGTTGTTGCCATCAATTTGGTGCTCCTAAATGCGTTCCATTACATGTATTGTGCAGTTTTGATCATACTGGGGAAGGATTCTGGATAGAGCTAAGGAGGGGGAGTTTGCATGTCAACAGTGGCATGTGCTTAAGCTCTTGACCATATGGCTAACTAGACCGGTTTGTCATATTTTTAAAGTACACTTTTTAAAGTGAGGAGACCTGTACACTAATGTGAATTTTTGTGTTTTAGGTGATCAAGTGATAACATTGAATAACCATGGCGACGGATATTGTAGCTCCAAATCCCAGCTGTCGAATAATGACCTTTTATCCTACAATGGATGAGTTCAAAAATTTCAACCGTTACGTTGCGTATATTGAATCGCAAGGAGCTCATCGTGCTGGTCTTGCAAAGGTAACTTTGAATGAATATGTATCTATACTTTTCATTAGAGAATGAGGGTTATTATATTTTAACATCCTCGGGGCCGTTCTCTGAAACTGATATGTTTCAAAGTGAAGTCCTGGTTACCTAGGTTTGCATCTAACCTAGGAGCATGTCATGCTGTTCTCAATTAAAGTGCATGTCAGAGAAAACGTGAATCTAATGAGTCTTGAGAGGAATTTAAATTGAGCACAAAAGGGGCTGTTTATATCAGAACTATATTTGTATTAGGTGCGTTACCAGTCTACTTTGTAAATTATTGTAAACACTTCAGTACAGTTGCATAAGACAGCTTTCAAAGTTTGGGGCATGTTGTGTTTGAGTGTGACTTAAGACTGCTGGATTTTCTTTTCCCTGCACAGGTGGTCCCTCCAAAAGAATGGAAGCCTTGTAGGAATTATGAGGACATTGATGACTTGGTGATTCCGGCCCCTATTCAGCAGGTAGTGACTGGCCAGTCCGGTCTCTTCACACAGTATAACATCCAGAAGAAGCCAATAACTGTTCGAGAATTCAGAAAAATTGCCAACAGTGACAAGTAAGAATATTTGACACTTCATTTGGATGTATTTACAGCAGTGTTTTAGCTAACCAGCTTCATGGACAAGTTATATTGTTACTTAGACAATAAAATAGCCCACTAAATTTAGCTTTGAAGTAATAATTAACCAGCAACTTTACAAGAAATTTATTTGAATTTTAATATTAATTACATCCAGTAAATCCCAGTCAGTTGTGTTATGTAGAATAACATCTCAGAGTGGAACTTCAGCATAAATGAATGGTGACCATCATTGTATTAAGGATACGATCTGCAGGTTGGCTATGTAATACATTCGTAATGATAACAGTGGGATAAAATATCTGGAACATGATTTTTTTTTAAAAAAACCTAATGCAAAAGTGTCATTTGTGTATACTCAATATCGCTGCTGATCGGAGATTGTTTTGCAAATTAGGTAGTAAAAGTAATGTGTATAGAATTTGCATTGTGCTGTTGCATTCTGTGAGATAAAAACCCAACAATACAAATTTGCATGTGTGCCAAATAACAGCAAGAACAAATGTTGTCCTTTGTCCTCCATTTTTTTTTTAAACAGTCCATTTTAATCTTAGCATATTTAATTGTGTTTTTGCAAGATGCTTTAGCCTCATTTTTCTTCATGTATCTACTGCCTTTAGAACTCATTTATATTGATGGGGTCTAGTCCAACATGTAACTAATTTAATGCGCCTCTTCCAGATTTTGTACCCCTCGCTATGGAGATTTTGAAGATCTAGAGCGCAAGTATTGGAAAAATCTCACGTTCAATGCACCAATCTATGGTGCAGATGTCAATGGTACACTCTACGATGAGGTGAGGCATAAACCATTCCTGAAGTATTTTTATATCAAAAATTATAGCGGAATTTAGTGTAGAAGCCGTTATCACGTGTTGCCAATTCACTTTGATCATGATTTTTCTTGTTTGCACTTGTTCTTTTCCTTTCACCTTCTATGATAACTTCATCTAAAAGTACAGTTCAGCACAGCGAGAATTCAGTTATAATGTAGTTGTAGTGAGGACCCCATTCATTGCAATAAATGGCAAACCTCTGACTAACAAGGTAGCCACTGATTTGTACTTCCTGCACACATGCATTTACATGAAAATGAGCACACTGGGACTGTAGTATGTTGTACTCAAGACCAACTGTAAAGAGTTCTCATGTAATTTTACCTTTTTATTCCTTATGTAATGTCTCTAAACCTCCATGCATTACCAGCTGTGCATTTTTAAATTTGTTTATTTAGGGTGTGAGTGACTGGAACATTGGACACCTGAACAGCATACTAGATGTGGTAGAAAAAGAGAGTGGCATCACCATTGAGGGTGTCAATACTCCCTACCTTTATTTTGGAATGTGGAAAACCACCTTTGCTTGGCACACTGAGGACATGGATCTGTACAGCATCAACTATCTGCACTTTGGAGAGCCGAAATCATGGTAATGGTCGAGATTTACATTCCACACTCTTCCTTGTTTCTCAACTATCTTATTCAGTTACTCATTCTTAGGCTAAATAGCTCGTGCAGTTGAATGCTTAATTCATATCCATAACATGGAGCTCTAAGTCAGATTGAGTTGAACTAATTTAAGGAACGGAGAAGAAACTAACCTACATTATATTCACTGCTTGACTTGTAGCAGGAGTGATGATTAAAAAGTGCAAGCAACTCAGCTAAGATGACACTTATGTTTTTGCGTTCAGGTACTCTGTTCCTCCGGAGCATGGGAAGCGATTGGAGCGCCTGGCTAAAGGTAATTGTTTGTATAGTTGAATTCAGATTTTTTTTGCGGGGAAGGGATTTTATCTGTTTTGTTTGTATTTAGAACTTACTATGTTCAGTTAGAAGTATGATTTTTTTTTTCTTCACCAGCTCTCCTTTTTCAAGGAGATGATTATTTTATAGGCTTATTTTGGGGGTTGCGTAATTGTGTGCTTTGGGATCTCATCTCCCAAACCAAGCTAACATAGCTGATATGTTCATAATCATAGCTAATAGGTTCATTCTAGACTGGCTTCATTGATTGCCACAGAGATATTACAAAATTGCATTTGTATAGTGCCTTTCAAGTCAGGAGGACATCCCAAGGTTCTTCACAGAATATATTGTGATGGTGTTGACTGTGTATTTTGTGGGTGAAAGATGGAGCTTTAGACAATGATTTGGAAGATCCAAAGCAGAGAAAATAGAACTTATGTATACTAGAGATTTGTTTTTAGTGCTCTACCTTTGCTTCCTAACTTAAAAAAATCCAGAAGGTGGATCCTCCAAGCTTTGATTTTATATCTCTTCAAATTAAGTATTTGTTTGACTACCAAGAAATGATCAAGAGCATTTGGGGTGAAAACTGTTAGTGTTTCCTGCGATTATTCAGTTTGTACCTTGTAGGATTTTGTCAAAGTATAGGTTGATTTACAAATTGAAATAAATGTTTGTTCTTGTTACATTGTTTTAATAGGCTTTTTCCCAGGAAGCGCTCAAAATTGTGAAGCTTTTTTGCGTCATAAGATGACTCTGATATCCCCTTCTATTTTGAAGAAATATGGGATCCCATTTGACAGGGTACGTACAAACCTTCTTTTGGGATGTTCTCTTTTTATATTGTACTAGCTTTACCTATTGCGGCTATGCTTGCAACCAAAGATCCAACATGGAATGCAGATTTACATGCAGACAGACATTTCACCTTTATCTGTAAAGGACTCCTATGGGAGGACTCAGCGCTTTAAAAATGTAATTTTGTTGTTACCGCGGCTTAGCTTCTTCTGTGCTCTTTATTTTGTTCCCGCCGCTTGCCTACATGCATGCCCTGTGAATGCAGGATGCCACAGTCAGCCGGCGCAACCACCATGTGTAACTGCAGTGTGTACGTACATACGTAGGCCCTTTGTGACATACAATGCCACAGAGCCACTTTGTCTCGGTGGCCACTAGGTGTAAAAACGCAAAACTGAAAATAACTCGTGAACGATAGGAGATACCCCCAAAACAAAATATGTCCGTTGTCACTCCCAGGTACATGACCTTTCCGATGAGGTATAAATCGTGTCTCTACGTCGATCGGTTATTGAGATACGTCTTTAAGCGCAAACAGACATTATTGTTTTGTTTAGAAGAAGATAGATAGAAGATATGAAAGTCCAGGGTACTATCATAACTGACTCAAATTGCACCTTTGGTGGTAGGGCCATTGCATTGGTTCTGAGATGACTTTGCATCCTTCTATTTATTATACAAGGTTCATGATGGAAGGAGCCATTGAATTTATCATGACATGCTAAAATAGTTCCCCATTGAAACAATCTGCTCTAATCTCATTTATTCTATGAACAGTTAATCAAGTGTGTTTTCTTAATCACTGTTTAGTCCAAGCAAACTATTATGCAGCATTTCTTGTATGTATTGTGGATTCCTCCAACACATCTATCCACAGCAAGTTTTTCCATGGTTCAATAGAATGCTGCACCATTTGCTGATAATCCTGTATTCTCCTCCTCGTATCATTGACAACAGCAACAAAATTACATTTGTATGGCATCTTTCACTTCAGGAGGACACATTTGTCCAACTATCCCTTCTTTGCATTTCGAGTCCATGACAAATATTGCAGTTATGTCTATTCATAAAGAATTCTTCTCTTCAAACTGTTGCTGGGCAGGCATGTTGAAACGGTCTGATGATATTTACCTCCCAATTATGTTCTGCGTACTCGGTTGTTTTGGTTGTGTAATTAAAGTATTATGATCAACCCTAGAATTTGTCCAAATGTAGCAATAGTTGAATCAACTTTTTGATTTTTACTTAACATGCTTAATCTGCCAGGTAACCCAAGAAGCTGGGGAGTTTATGATCACCTTCCCCTATGGTTATCATGCTGGCTTTAACCATGGTTTTAACTGTGCGGAATCAACAAACTTTGCCACACTTCGATGGATAGAGTATGGGAAGCTTGCTGTTCTGGTATGTATTGTTTTCTACATGGATTTTAGTAGATCAAGATAAAAGTTTAGACATTTCTCATTGACTCTATAATGAAAGGCTTTCTGTGGAATAATTAAGAATTTTAAATGAACTTCACTGTGTTCATGGTCATTTCCAGTCTGTACATTCCTATTATAGTTTTGTGTGAACAAAATCTGTCTACTGTCCTATAACTTCAATTGATTTGTTCATTAAATAGCTTTGTGTTTGTGGGGCATTGCTGAATTTGCCGTTTTGAGGTAAATCCTGTAAAGAACTCCCAAGATGTTTTAACAGCATTATAAGCATTTTATCAAATGCAAGATCTGATTATTAGAAGTAGGGAAACTTTTAGCTCTATTCGAAAAGTACACATAGTCACAACACTTGACTGCCTAATGTGAAGGCAGTTATACCAAATGTAAAGATTATTATATTATGATCTTGACAATTTTTGAATCTGACTTTTTTCTATAAAATGTAAACATATTTTGAGGATTTAATTTTATAATATCGGGGGATATAGAAAATACTGTCTCCAGATTTTCCATCCCCATTAAAATCCAGACTGCAATCGACTAGTGAATCATTACAGACCCTACTAAATGTGTTATTACTCCACTAATGTACTTTTTTCATTTTTCCTTGTCTTTTTCTAGTGCTCATGCAGAAAGGATATGGTGAAAATTTCAATGGATGTTTTTGTTCGCAAGTTTCAGCCTGAGCGCTACAGGTTATGGAAAATGGGCAAAGATACAAGTGTTATTGACCACACACGGGCCACTCCAGAAGCTGATGAATTTTTTGAAGACGAAATTGCTGAACCAACTGAAATCGAATTAGCTGAAAATAAGGCTGAACGGATGAACACTGTTGTAACAAAAAGGTAAGATAACTTACAGGGCTGGATGAATGAGATTGTAATTTTGGTTTCTTGATATGAAACACACAGTGCACTTGATTTTGGTGAATATGCAATGTCCAGATTAGAGCAGCAGCATCTGAAGATGCAGTGTGTTAGAGCTGTCAAATTCTTAACTGTGTACTGTTTAGTAGTAGGAATGTTTAGTAGGAATTTTAATTTGTAACAGTTTACACAATTTATAGACCTTGACCATATACTATGTTGGGATACTATTTTGGTCTACAGCGCATCAAAACACCGAATAGGAACAAAGAGACACCGGGTTTGTTTGGAGCTGCCAAAGGAGGCAAGTGACAGGGCTGTAGGCTTGGAAGAGGAAAGCGATCGTCTTTCATGTGAACGTGGAGAGTCAAAAGAGGAACTGGAGCTGAAGAAGAAAGAACTTTCTCATCCGGCAGCTGCTGGTACCAACCAGCTTTCTCTAGGTAGGATTCTGGAATCCACCCCCACTGCCCCTCCAGCCCTCCTAACCCCAACTCCCAAACCCCTGATTGTCCATCCCTGGGATATCTTTCCGACATGAAGGGCGCTATACAAGTATAATTCGTTGTTGTTGGAATCTGTTACAATGGCTGTGACTTTTAAACAATGAGTATTGTTTTCCTCACTCTGCTGCCTACTTTGGTAGTTCCTTAATTGTTGGCAGTTAAGAAGAAATTCTATTTGGGTGTAGATTTCTTCCATTTATGTAGCCTTTCAGAGCACCTGAATTTGACAAATTCTTAAATGCAGCCTTAATTTTTAATCCAGTTTTGCGTATTTAAAAAAAGTTATGACTATAGGAAAAGCTGAAGGCTGAATTCAACAACTTGCCAAATGATGCACACACTATAGTTGTTACATAAGTAGAGTAAATCTAAACGCGGGAGGAATTTCTCCAAGAGCATCAACAAACATTGACTCTTAAATTTCATTTTTGGTTTTGCTAATGTATGTTCTGTTCATCTATTCCTTACAGAACCAGTTGAAGTAAATCCTGAGAAACTTCCTGAAAATGTGGCATCAGAAGAAAAACTTACATTGAAACCAACCATGTCTAACTCTGATGACATGACAGTTACTGTGTTGAACTTCTCTGTCGCCACTCCCTCACAGAGTAAACCCAGCCTCTTTGCCAAATCATTAGATTCCAGCTCGTTTGATTCAGAGACTTCAGAGTCTCAAGGTTCTAGCCATGACAGTACTGCAGAAGATTCAGATAGCAGCCCTGTTTGGAGTAGTGGGATTAAGTCGAATATTGGAACTAGTCTCAATGAACAGGACCTTGCAGAGGTATGACATCGCTGAATGATTTCATATTGCTCAGAAGTATTTTCCTTCTATGTGTTCCACAGCGCATTCCTACATTCTATTTCCTACAGAATAGAAATCAATGCAAAACAATAAACATCCGTCCTTCAGGTGAGATGTTAAACTGAGATCCCATCTGCCTGTTCAGGTGGACTTTAAAGATCCCATGAAACTATTTGAAACAGAAGGGAGTTTTTCCTCGTGTTCTGGCCAACAGATACCCCCAAATAAAGTTGGTCACTCACTCCATGACTTCTTCTGGCACATTGCTGTGAGCAATTGGCTGCCCTATTTCATACACAAAATACAATCAAATCCACTTTACAGTATATCATGTGAAACACTTTGAGATATCTGTGTGACAAGGCGCTATATCAAATGCATGGGTAAATATTGTATATTAAAATATTTTATGAGGTAGGTGGGCAATATTGCAATGTGGGACAAATTACACTACTTTCTAAATTGTTAATCTAACTGGTTTGATGGGATGCTTACCTGGAAAAGGGACCTCAATCAATTGGTGTGGTCCATACAGTTTGTCTGATAACCATTTGGTAAGGATGTTTTTAAACAGGAAAGTTTCCAGCAATCCTTGGTAACTACTTTCATTCAGAAAAACACACTGCCAATGGCTTTGTATGATAACTTATTGGCATGTAACCCCATTTGTTTCAATTACTCCTGTATAGTTTAGTAATAGATCTGGTTTGACACTCGGGGTTTAAAACCAGCGCTTGCCAAAAATCCAAAGAGTTTCATTTTCTCAGAATTTCATGTTGGAAGTTTCTAACAACTTTGTGTTTTTCACCATCTTGTTCTTTATTGTGTGGAATTGTTTTGTACATATTATAACTAAAGTTTATGCCAGAATATTGCCTTGATTTAACTGCTCCAGATATCTACTTATTGTTGCCACTCTCCAAATTCCTTGAACATTTTAGGCTTTGGAGTTCAATAGCAATTCCTGTGTTGTGTTTGTACAAAGTGCCATATGTTTGATCCAGCTGCTATAGTGACAGCAAAGGTGCTTTTACAGAAATTCAAGGTTCTTGCTGTTTTATTGCAGCAACAGCAATGAGCATCTCAGCAAGTACATCGCTTCTTTTTGTTGTACTATTTAGAAAAAAGACCCAGCATGATGCATAGTTATTCATTGTTTTAGAAGAATGGACACATTTAGCTCTTTTCATTTATTACAAACATTTGGGACACTTCAGACATGTTTTGTGCAGCAAGATTTTGTAGGCACATGCTTCACTGTAGTGCTTTGTGAACACCCTCCTATTGTGAGTGGTACTATATCAAATGCAGTGATTATTAATTTTACATCATGCTTTGTCTTCTGAACAAAGGCTGGTTTCAAATATTTTGCAAATAGGAAGTTCTTGGATCAATAATCAAATGCCAGCATTTGTTTTTTAAGTAATTACTAAAGCACTGTTTACATTGTTTGAAATTAAATTGGATTATGCATAGATTTTTGTCAATTGAGTGGGCTTGAGAGAAATAATTATTTTCTCAGCCAGAATTTCTCTAATGCTCAAATGGTCTCTTTTGAGGATATTATTGCAGTTCTGCTGTCTTGTTTTACAGATGGCTGAGCAATACATGAAAGAGATGAAAGCCAAGAAGAAGAGCAGACGTCAGCCTCTGAATAAACCACCGCGGCACCATCCAATTCCTGTGGTGAAAGACTGTGTTAGTGATGAAGGTTAGTAAATGCTCCTATACTAAGCTTTTAGTTGTTGAGAAGGACTTTACTGTAGGAGCCGCCTTTCAGGTGCTGGATTTTACTAGAGTTTAGTTCCTGTACAGGAGCCAGGTCAGTCGAAGCAGGATCTGTTTTTATCTCATTTTCACGCTCTAAGCTGTAGGCAACAGATGGTAACTAATCCTTCTCCCTCCCCCACCCCACTAGCCATTTGTTCATGCAGATCAAATATACCATTTACTGTACAAAGGGCTGAAAGGTGAGCATAGAAAATCAGCATATTGTTCGTGAATAGCCAACTGTCGTTTGGTCTGTGCAATTAGGTTTAGCTGGCTTCTGAATCATAGGCTGTAGCCCTACACCAGGATTTGAGTGTATAGCCTCGGCTAACACTCCAGTACTGTACTTGAGGGATATTAAGATCCTATCGTTCAAATCAGATGTTAAATTGAGGACGTATCTGTTCTCGTGGATTAGTTTAATATTAAGGTTCTCGTGACATTATTTCAAGGAAGAGTGTGAGCTCTCCAATATCCAAATTCATTTTAATAGGTTGTGATCAAATGCTGCATAAAACGCAACAGAAATTTGGAATAAAGAAAAGTAAAATTAATAAACTAAACTGTTTTGAGTTTGCATTTGTTTTATTGGTTACTATTGCCTTTTTTAAAAAAAAGTGTGACATACAACAGAAAGGCCAAACGTGAGCTCTGTACTTTAACACTACTAATAATAATAATCGTGTAATGGTTGCATATTTTAACTGTCTGTACTCAATGGAATTTTTGTGACAGAAATGCCTGACTTGCTCGCAATGGAAGATGATTTGATGGAATCAGAACCATGGGCAAAACCACTTGCTCATCTATGGCAAAACCGTCCTCAGAACTTCTTGGCAGAGCGAGAATACAACAGCACTATGGCCCAACATGCTCCTTACTGCTCCATTTGTGCACTTTTTCAGTCATACCAGGTCAGGACATTGTTCGGTTGTCTTAAGCACTCTGAGAAGCTTCTGTGTGATGGGGAGTATGTAAATGCAAGTTGCTGTTGTTGTTCGAGGCTCGACTATGCAAACGCATTGCTTGTCAGCCTCCCCAATTCCTCCCTGCATAGGCTGCAGATCATCCAGAACTCTGCAGCCCGTGTCCTCTCGCGCACTAGGCTCTGCGACCCTATGAACCCCATCATCGCTAAACTCCACTGGCTTCCCATCACACAGAGGATGCAGTTTAAGATCTTGGTCCTCATCTTCAAAGCCTTCCATGGTCTTGCTCCCCCCCCTACCTCTGCGACCTCCTAACCTTTTACCATCCTGCTCGCTCCCTCTGCTAAGCAGGCTCCAGCCTGCTTCACTTCCCCCGGCTTGCCCACCCCATCATTGGTGAGCGGGTCTTCTGCCGCCCTGCCCCACCCTCTGAAACTCCATCCCGCAGTCTGTCCGCCTTGCCTCCTTCAAGACCCTCCTTCGACTTTGCTTTCGATCTCCCTGCTTCCCCCGCCTTCCCTGACCCCCGACCTCCAGCTCGGATCCATAACTCCTGTCTGTCCAGCGCCTTGGGACGTCCTGACGTGAAAGGCGCTTTACAAATGTAATTTTATTGTTGTTTTCCTGTGTCTGAAACTAAATTATAACTCTTGCTTTTACAGCTTATGTTAACTGTATGTTAAGAGACAGTTCTAGTATTATCAGCAATTCTTTCATCACCAATTCCAGTTAAAGGAATCCAATTATGATGTGCAGTGATAATTATACAGTAATGCCTTTTGAGATATTTAAGCCACTGTTTAAAAAAGGCTGTTCAGTTAAAAATTGTTATTCAGAAAGTGGCAAGGCACATTTGCACATACACAATTAACTGATGCTTGTTTCCTGTCCCGAGCAGTGTGCAGCTGTGCACATCATACACATTAGACAAAATACTGAAACAACAACAGAAGTCGCTGGGAATACTCAGCAGGTCAGGTAGCATAAGGAAAGTGAGTCAACGTTTCGGTTCCACGGCCCTTCGTCAGAACTGGCGAAGGGTCGTGGACCCGAAGTGTTGACTCGCTTCCCTTTCTCCATAGATGCTGCCTGACCTGCTGAGTTGTTCCCAGTGAGTTCTGGTTTTGTTTCACACACATTATCTTTGTGGTGCTACAGGACGCTATACCCTGCATGCAGGGCGCTATATCAATGCAGGTTGTTGTTGATGGTGGTTTACCCTGTTCTAAACTCTGGTAATTTGATGTGGCTAATGATGTTTCTCCTTTTCCCACTTATAAATTCAAGGTGGATTGTTGGGAAGGCCATAATTCCAGCAGCAGTACCAAGCCTGTGGGTGCAGGGGAACCCAGAATTGAAAAGAAAACCAAACCTTTGGTCCCAGAGATGTGTTTCACATCAGGCGGTGACAATTCAGATCTGTCTCTTGCTACCTCCTATATTGAAGAAGATGGAACAAGTGCCCTTGTAACGTGTGCAAAATGCTGTGTGTGTGTTCATGCAAGTAAGTGTTGCTTGAGCTATTCAGTTCTTGTGCGTACATACCATAAGAATCTTATGTTGAAGAGGAGCCTGAGCTTTTCTAGTGGATTTGTGATTGCCTGACCATCCCATTGTGCTTGAAGCCTTGAAAAGCTCCAAATTGTTCTTGTTCAAGGTTTAGGGTTATGCCATTTTTTAATATATAAACAAGTTCCCTCTCCTGAAGATGGTGTCACGTGCTGGAATCTGATTCTGACTTGGTGATTGGCTGGACACCCAAGACTTTAACCGTGGGCCTTGATCACCTTTTGCTGGTATTTGATTCCATGGGATTTGTCTTCCGCATGTTTCCTTGGTCTGAGGTTGACTCAGGTTTTGCAAAGTGCTCAGGTGTTCAGTGTCCACAAAATGTTTTAACGTATGAGCACCCACCTGGTCATTTTTCAGATCAAAATAATTTTATTGCAGAT
This sequence comes from Callorhinchus milii, assembly GCF_018977255.1. NCBI lineage: Eukaryota > Metazoa > Chordata > Chondrichthyes > Chimaeriformes > Callorhinchidae > Callorhinchus > Callorhinchus milii. Next base: position 20,705,019 of record NW_024704746.1, read on the forward strand.
TTTATAAACGAAAATGCAGTTTGATTTCAAATTATTGTCACGTATTGAAGAATCTCTGAATTTCCTTTTTTTTCCCCCTATAGGCTGTTATGGTGTGGCTCCAGAAAAAGTGGCAGATGATTGGATGTGTGTTAGGTGCTCAGAAAATGCTTTAACAGAAGTAAGTTGTTTTTCTCTCTTTTTTCTGTTTTGACTCTTGCTTAGTTTCAGTAGTTACAAAATACATTGCTGTCTTAACTGGGGACATTAAGGTTTGCTCGGCGCGTGATGTGCTGCCGTGTCTCTTGTGAAGTGACATTAATGATTAGATGCGTTGGATAAGAAAATGATTTTTTGTGGGGGAGGGTAGTGTGGGGGTCAGTTCACCAGCTCCCAAACATGTTATAAATGAATCTGAGATCCACCAAGGCTGTTATAGCTGTATTGTACTGCTTAGCAAGTTCAATACCATTGTTGAGGAGGTATTGTGGATGTTTTTTGGAATATGCATGCGAGGCTATTTTGACATTTTCCTTTCTCCATGTAGGATTGCTGTCTTTGCAGCCTTCGGGGAGGGGCTCTTCAGAAAACCACTGACAGCAGGTCAGACTAATCATTCAGCAGGATGTAGATAAGCTGCTTTGTATTTTTTGTTCACAAGATGTTTCTCAATCCTATTATTTTTTTTTAATATTCTAAATACACAGCCGCTAACTGCCCTTCATAGTAAATCTTGTGCAGAGCTTTGATGTGTTTTGATGATGTTAACATGAAATAACCTTAAATAAAGATGAAACCATTTCTATTGTCCAAATGCAATTTAATGTTTCATCGTATGCAGGTGGGTCCACGTAATGTGTGCGGTTGCAGTGCAGGAGGTGCGTTTTGTGAATGCTGCAGACCGGAGCCCTGTGGATGTCAGCCCAATCCCGCCACAACGCTGGAAACTGGTATGTTTTCTTACAGCATTGGCAAAAATAACTGTCACTATTTTACTGTAGGCACCAGTTTGAATTAATCATGTATATTAAATGTAGGCGAGATAGGAAGTGCTTGTATGTGGACTATTTATGCCCTTCAGTGAATGAAAACCAACTGAAGTAGATGTACATTTTTCAATTTGTGTTGCTTCAAAATGAGTTACCAGTTGTTAGTCAATTAGCGGATTGCTTTCTGGGGGGTAATCTTCCCTCCAAAAAAAATGAAGAAATAATTGGGTCAGTCAATCCACGATTTTGTGGTAAATTGTCTGCTGCATTTCACCCACAAAATATACAGTCACTACATTTTAAGGTTTATTCTGTGAAGCACTTTTATACTTAATGGCGTGATAATGTGCAACATTAAATGCAAGGATTATTATTACTGTCTAGTGGCAGCTCCAGTAGTGAATATAGCTAGTTTACGACCACGAGGTTTGAATCCCACGCTGCTGAGTTTGCCGAATAGGGTTGCATCGGAAGATTTAAGGGGCTAGGTGGGCAGAAAACTAGCTCTTCTCTGCTACTGATCGCTCTTCAGCAGCTTGTACTGTGTGAGTGTGTGTTTGTATGTGTCTGGCAGTCGGGTGGGGAGGAGTGAGGCTTGGCTGTGATGCCTTCTACAGTCAAATGGCCTATGACAAATGCAGATAATTGTGCTAGGATGTATTCTTTGTGACCTATATGCAAGGCAAAGCAGACAGTCTCACCCTAAAATCTGTGGTCTTGTTTTCAATATATAATGTTTTGCCGTTTCAGAAATGCTTTTATTGTAAAAAGCGAATGAAGAAAACCGAGGGTTGCTGTGTGCAATGCTCTCATGGCCGTTGCCCGACTTCTTTTCACGTGACCTGTGCACAAGCCGCTGGAGTGGTCATGCAGCCTGATGATTGGCCATTTGTGGTCTTCATCACCTGTTTCAGGCACAAGACTCCTAGTCAGGCAGAGGTAGAATAAACAGTGTTTACATTGCCACCACAAATTGGCTGTTGGTTAACTGGATAGCTATCTTTCCACTTGCAGTTACAGTGGTAAAATTACTAGGTGGGAGGGGATTTTATTTCCATACTTAAACCTGCAATTAGGAGTGAAGAGTAGTAAGACGGTTAAGTGCCTACAATGTGTTCAGTGTTTTTGAAGTGGGATTGGCTTCTAAGGTGATTTTAGAAATGTCTTGTTGACCCTGGTCCTCATTCAATTACTTTATCAACTTCTGGCAAATCAATCCTTTTGATTTGTTTTTTTAAATTAATTAATATTAGCAATTTCTGATCTAGATCTCTTAACACTCTACGTATGCATTGGCTTCTGCTTCTGACTCAAGCTCCTCACCTCTCTGCGTTTCATTATATTTTTGCTCTTATTTTTTGTCTATCAGTCACTGTATATGGGAAGTTGCTGGTACATATTGGCTTGTCTACACAGCATTCTTTATGATGTGCAAGTTTCAGTTTTTTGATTGTGTTATTGATTTAGGATCCATCTATTTCGTGATTCGGATTCACATTGCTAATTCAAAGCAACGTGGAGTCTTGTTTATCCTTTTTTTAATCCAAATTATCCTCAAATCCATTTGTTTATATTCCCTTCCTCATCTAAATTAAAATTGCCTAAAACATTTAATGGTTAAGGGATAATTTGGGGCTGTTTGCTATATAACATTCATCTTGATTTCTTGTCAGTTATACTTCGTGAAGCTCTGATATTTTGTGTGAAAAATGCTATGTAAATACAAAATGTTGTAAATTATTCAGTGAGATTTACTTAGAAGTAAATTCAAATGAAAGATTTGTTTATTCTCTCCACAGCGTAGCAAATCTACTATTGTGATTGGACAGAAAGTAATATCCAAACACAAGAATGGGCGATTTTACCAGTGTGAGGTGGTGGGATTGAGTAAGGAAACCTTCTATGAGGTGAACTTCGATGATGGATCCTTCAGTGATAACTTGTATCCAGAAGACATTGTGGTATGTTGTATGGTTGGGATTTTTTAAAACTATTTTATAAAAACACTTTCACAAATTACAGTGCTGCTGTTTGCAGTAATGCTCAGAATTATTTTAGAAACTGCACTGCTGTAAATCTGCATCTACAAACTGATTCATTGAATACTTCTCACATGTTACAGTACAGTTTCTCAGAAGGTAGATTAGCTTTAATGCAGAAGGGATCGGTAGCCTTTTTGTTTTTTAAAAAAGCGAGTAAATAGGAAACTAGAAGTGGCTCATTTTAACAGGAATATATGTTTATCAAGTATGGGTAGCAGTGGCTGAGCAGAAGTAGATAACTGCAGGGTTTCTTATCTGGAATCTAACCGAATTATTAAAAAATAATGATAGAATTGCAACATAGAACATAATAAATTTTTGCATCATTCACATTACATGTTGTGATATCCCCATAATGGTTTATTTTCTGTATATCCCTGGCAGATATGTGATCCACTTTGCATTGGTGTTTCCTGCCAAGGCTCCTTAATAGATTCACTATGGACTAGCCAGTAAATTACTTTTAGGGAATGAAAAATAAGATTCAGATGATAAATAAACTGCCCATGATGAACAACAGCTCCCATTATCCAGCTTGATTTGCTATCCAGTTTATGCTGAGTTAATGATCTTAGTTGGCTGCTGTAATTGACCTCAGTGTCTAAGAGTACAGAGAGCAGAGTATCAGCCAGGGTTATTGCTGCTGATGTAGAGAAGACCCTCCCAGCAGGATAGTGTGCAGTCATTTCTTGTATTTCCTGATAATTTTCAGGGTCGGAACTGTCTTCAATTGGGGCCCCCTGTGGGGGGAGCAGTGGTACAGGTCAGATGGACAGATGGACTTGTGTATGGAGCCCAGTTTGTAGCATCCCATGACATTCAGCTCTACCAGGTAAGGAAGGAGTTCTTCAAGCATTCCAAGACTCTACCCTGCATGAAGGGTGCTCTCCAAATCCTTGTTGTTCACATTGTTGATACGCTTTAAGCTGGTCGCCAGTATTTGTAAACTTTTTTCTATACCATTTATTTACAAATATTTCATCTACTTTGATTACAATTTCTGTGCCATTTATTGTACTTAAATGTATTTTCCTTTTTTTATTTAAAAAGTAATTTTAGAGAACACTGTTTCATACATGGCACCTGTTCTTTTTGGATTATCACTTGCAGCTTGTCAAATACTTAGCTACTTCATCCATTTCTTTCAATAAAGTAATAAATGTCTACAGTCCTTCACATGTGCTAATGTTCTTTGCCATCACGTGCCGAATACTGTCGTTGTTGGACATTTCATCATTGTTTTCATGTTTCTTCTTGTTGATGTACTTAAAGCTCACACTTCTGAAATTTTGGGTTGAACTCAAATGTTCTGCTGGTCTCTGTCCTCTACAGCTGACATTTGCCTGATGTGCTTTATTTGCTCAGGTGGAGTTTGAAGATGGGTCTCAATTGATGGTGAAGAGGGAGGATGTATATACTTTTGATGAGGAATTGCCCAAAAGAGTCAAGTCTCGTCTGGTTAGTAAATCTTTGCTTAAATATTCCTGGGATTTGTAGTTCTGGTAGATATTTACAAATGTTGACTGAATTTGAATCCAGGGGAATTGGATCAGAATTTGGGACTATTCAGATCTGGAGGGATAGTGTTATCAGTAGTCTACCTGCAATACCCCTTTTACAGTGGCAAAAAGTACCTCCTGAATCCTTTTCCCATCAACTTCTGTGAATGATCAATCTGTAAGTGCCCTTTTGGAAGCTCATGATAGAAATTGGTATTCTGGTTCGTTGGGAGTAGTATTAATAGGGGACTGAACAGGTTAGCCCAGAAAGTAGATGTAATAAATGGCTCTTTTTAATGCCAAAAAGTGATGGTCTACTTAAGTACAGGAAATAGCTTATTATTTGTACTGAATAAGGCCAGTCTGGTCTCCATGCAAAATACTGCATTCTACCTTCAAAAACATAAATTATTGGTTGACTGGTTTTGCCAAGTATTCAAAGGATTACATTCTACCATATGTAGTGATAAGTTCTGGTTATTCTGTTGCAATCTCAGATAAATGAAACAATTTATTTGTTTTTTAAAAAGAGTGCCATGGTTTATTCATGCCATGGTTCATAATCCAGAATCTGCACTTCTGTTGCTCAAATAATTTGTATGTAAACTTTATGAATCATGTATTGTGTTGAACAGAATAAGTAACTAAAGCTTTTTTTTTAGTCTGTTGCTTCAGATATGCGCTTCACTGGAATCTTTACAGAAGAAGAGGTTATCCACGAGACCAAGCGACAGCGGGTTTTAAATTCTAAATATCGTGGAGACTATGTCGAGCCAACTCTATACCGTACAATTATGGAGTAAATTTGTTGCAATTGCTGAAACTGCTGGGACTTTACTGTTGGAAGCCAGTGGGACGGAATGACTTTCACACTTGGTCTTATTGTAGATATGTGAATGAAGTTAAGATGCTGCAGAAAGGTTCCAACCCTTCCAGGAACAAAGCCAGCAAGCATCTTGCATTAAGGGAGACTGTGGATACCTCAATACAGATATTTGAATGGGATTAAGATATTTGATGAGATTGTAGCATCATACACTGCAGACTGCAGACTAGTATGGACTAAGCAATGCATTTCATCAAGTCTTCAATGAGCTAGAAGTAGCATTGCAGAGAATTTCTGTGAGAACTTTCTACACTAACAGTATCCTGAATGAGAGATGCATTTTACTTTTAATATTGCCAATGATTTGTCATTACTGAGTTTCTTTACCGTCCAGAGCTTCAAATGAGACCTATTCAATACCTGTGGTGCAGAAGTATGCTAATTTATTATACAATAAGATTCAAATTAATGCATGGCTGCATTGTGCCACAGGCATAGCAGCTGTGTCTTCTGTATCCAAGCTTTGAAATTTTCTAAAATTTGATTTCTTTCCCCCACCTTAAATTCAATTTGAAGCCTAAATGAAGGCTGTACAGGGCTTGCAATTAAAAACGTGTCTGTATTTATAGGTGAAGAATAAATGAGACTAAAGGCTCTTTTCATCATTTTTTTTTAAATGTAGGTATTCATTTGTTCGTTAATTCAAATTGTTTATAATCGATGTGAACTAAATTAAATCACTTGAATGCAAATGCTTTCAGTGGTGAAATACCCTATGACTACTTGTGTGTCTAGAATTTGGAGCACCAAAGCTTCTCAATAGCCAGGAATGTTTTTCTTCAAAAACTTATTAAATTGGTTTCTCCCTCTTCTCTCGCTTTCTGCTTTCTTTGCCTCTCCCTTGCAAGAATGTATGCTTGAATGTCTTCAAAATCATTTCTTTCCATCAATGTTCAACTTATGGGAGTCTTTGTGTGTGCTGGACTTGGTCTAAATAATGAATAATCTGTTTGCCACTAATTAGCGTTGCTTATTCAGTCAAGTATTAATTATCTATTTATTCATACTTATAATTGCAATGGAATATTTCCCAATGGTGTTAATCAAATTCATGTTTTGTGTAGCATGTACAGGCTTAACGTGTACGTTATAAATGGTAAAGGTGACTGGAATGCAACTTGAAACATTTCTCGCATCTAATCTGTTCAAAACAAATTGTCGGACAGGAAATAGTAGCTAGAAAATAGCTGTTTGAATGAATTATTAGTGTCCATAAGTGGGAGTAGCCAGTTTGCAAAATATTCACTTAAGTAGGATCGGTGTCCAGCTCGTGCTGCTGTAATAGCTTTCCACTTTCTGCCCTCTGGGTGCAAAGAGGACATTTAAATAATGAGAGTCCATGTGTCTGTGCATGTTTTTAAATAATATGGGGAGAAAAATAGCTCAAAGCTATAGAGTAGGTACCCACCACAGAAATAGTTTCTTTCCTGCTGCCTCATGAGGACAGCAAACTGAAGAGCCTTCATGAATTACAAACTTTTTCTCTGCTTTTCCCACACCAAACAGCTACCCAACTGTGAAAACCCAATACAAACAACTGTGGACTGGCTGATTTAATTAGTGAAGGTGATCCCATACCTAGTTCTACAGGGTGTCCACAAAGTCATGTTTTGTTTTCTACATTGCACTGACTCAACAACTGAAATATGTGGAAAAATGGTGATTATTTGTATTTAGAAGTACTTCATTGTATTCAGTACAAGTGGTTAACTGTATTTAGAGGTCCAGAGGATCAGTGAGCGTGAGCGCCATCATTTTCATGGCAGATAATCATCCATCGCCATGCGACATCTTCCGTAACGTGGACAGACTGATGAGGCGAAATGCATCTCTGACAGCTTGTTTAATCTCCGTGGACTCGTATTGCTGTTTTGTAACGGGTTAAGAGGACATTGTGCACACCCTGTAGTTGTGTAAATTGTCTTCAGGAGCGAAACAATATTCCTGCTGTGCCTGCTTATGCAACCAGTAATGAAAAACTCGCATTTAATTAGAATTGGAAATAAGGAGAGTCCTTTAGAAGCTTTGTGCTGTCATAAGCTGCCTCTGGAGAGATGCATTCTGTTAATTTTCTTGAAATTCATAAAATTGAGATTGATCATGAAATTTAACAAGATTTATATTTTGTCCCTCAGTGATTAGGTCTGGTGCCTTTCAAATCCCACATTGAAATGACCTTTTGAAGCAACTTGATTTATCTGTTGTAATATCACATTCATAATTTGTTGTAATGAATATACTAAAACTTGACATGGGTGGGTGGGTAAGAACATTTTATTTGCAGCTGAGTTGCATTTTCTTGATTATCACTTGTGTTCTGGGTAACTTTCTTAAGATTATTGTGCTGCGAAGGTGGTGTTCATCAGTCATGTTCTTGAATTTTTTAATTTAACTCTTTTAACAGGATTGCAGGTTTACAGATATACACTTGTTTGTTTCTATGGCTTAGTCTCAGACTTCAATCTTTAATTTTATTTGTTTGATTGATCATTCCTTGGTAAAGAGCCAACAGATAGCCTGCCCCCAGTTAAAAAACTGCTATTCTTTAACATTCTGCTAGGAAATATTTATGAACCATTGGGAAGACTTTCACTTGTTATCTGCCTACTGCAATTTGGTTGAAGGGAGTGCCAGTGTAAAATTGTAAGGGTGGGAACATGAGTGCAAGGAACATGTAAGTTGGATATGCATCTTCATGAATAAAATATTGTTCTAATTAGCAGTTCACTTCAGGATATCTCCTAGTAGAAAAGGGAATATTTGCCGATTTTTTTTTAAAAAAATAAAAATTGAAAGACCATATCGTGCATTAGCACTTTTTTAACCCGGCATCTGGCTCCGCCACTGTTATAAGCGCTCCGAGACGCCATCTGACGTGAACGGTGCTATATAAATGCAAGTTATTAATGTAAATGTTGCAACATGAATATTAAGCAAATGTAGTAGTCTTTCGCAACTTCTAGTTCACCAAAACGTACACCACTGCAATCACCTCAGGAGTCTTACAGTAATTGATTGTATTGAACTATGAAATGTGAAAATGACTGTTAGTTCGAGCAAACATTAAAAGTTAAATCACTTGCTGTGATTGTTTTGAAACGAGTCACCAATTTTAGTTTGGTTCATCTTGTGTTTTTTAAGTGTTCAATATTTTTTTAAAAAAGGACGAAGGGAATGTGGTGCGAGACATTCTCCTGCAAGGTGAGAAATAAGAAGACTTTCTTTCAAACAGCGGTTCTTTAACCTTCTGGGTTTTCTTTTAAGAATTAGTTTTCCAACAGTTAGAATTTTGGTGTTAATTGACCAAATACAAAATGTGATATTTTTTGATGGCAAAAAAATATATATTTTTTTAATTTGCTGGAATGGGGTTGCTTTGCTTCCTGCGAAACCATGTTCTTCCAGCAAATTAGTCGCATCGAAATCACGTTAAACGTGTGTGAATTTTGCACTCGTGCACGTAATTGAAAATCATCATAATTTGCTCTGAAAATTGGAGGCAAAATAAATTAAACCCAATGCTTCCACAAAAGGAGTGAGTGAAAATCACCCCAGGCAATTATTAGACTATCTGGTTATGGAGGCCGACAGGAAGCAAGTTATTTCCCTGTCATCTCAAGTCATGGATCCTGCAAAAAATCATTTTCTTTCCTTCCAGGATTGTTTGCAAAATTAAGATTTGAGTAGATGTTTTCATTGGCATATATGTTATGGACGTGGGGATAGGTTTTAAGAAAAGGATATTAGAAACGACAGGTATTTAATGAGACACTGCTTGTGTTAATCCAGGTGAGTTTAATATTAATATTTCTGTTCTCGTGATTGAGTTGACTGCCTCACATTTACACTATAAAATAAACTGAACTGCTTTTATCACAAGAGGGAGCCAGGTAACAGCACAAGCACAGATCAGTCAGACACTGACACTGTACTTGGAGAAGTAAAGGCATTGTGTGAACGAGGATCATGTGTGAAGGCTACATTTCGAGCAGATAAATAGGCTGCAGATCATTTATGCCGTTCATGTGTTCTTGAATTACATTTCAGTTGATTACACGTGTGATCATTTAAAATCTTGGATGCAATAGTTCCCTTTCTGGAGAAAGAATACGTTTTGGCAAACTCAAACCAAGATGAAATATACCAACCAATTGGTGTAATGCCATTGCCTAAATTCACCAGCTATCCACACAAATTGGCTGGAGAGAACCTGGGGGGGGGGGGCTGAGGGAGGAATTATTAGAAGGAAGGAACATAAATGATCTGACATGAATTGGCTGGAACAAACCGATGGAAGGGTAGAGGAGGAGACGATGGCCCACAGTGTTTTAAAGGTTATTTTTTTTACTCTGAATGGTGTTACCAGAGGGTTGCAGTGTCTCCTCGTCAGGCTTGACCTTGGCAGTGCTGCCTCCTTCCCTTTCTCATTGGCAGGTTGCACCTCCTCTATGACGATGGCGTGAAAAGATTTTTTTCCCCCCAGGCTGCAGAAAGGGACTCGTTACGTACCGATGAGCACGACTCCACTTTCTCAACCGAGCTCCTCGTGTGTTCCTGAGAATTTGGAACATTCCCAATCCACGAGACAAACATCACAGGTCAGTAAAAATAAAAGCAGCGCATTTAAGAGGGCTCTGAGAGGCTGGGATGTGAAGACCCAGTGAGATTCCACAGAAAACAGCAGCCTGTGAAAGGACGGGGGTGTGTGTGTGTGTGTGTGTGCATCAGATTGAATGCAGAGTTAAAACATGGAATCGTCTGCATGTTGCCATCAGTGTTTGAAAAGCTAAATGTGAGTATCTTAAGACTATTTCTTGCTGTGAAGCCTCATCGGGTAACCAGTAACCAGGTAGGTTAGCACCACAGAAAATGGAAGGTTTTTCTGTTATTTTAGTGAGTGCACTTTAGTTTTCGGATGGCTCGTCAGTGGAAGGGAAAGTGGTGCAAGGAAACGATTCGCAAGGAATATTTCCAAATTTCAGTTAAAAAAAAGAAAATTTCTTGAATTGATCTTTTTGTACTTCTTGCATGAAAGTTTTAAAATGTCTTCAAAATTGCGCGTACAATTAAATCTAGGATTTGAACGGTTTTATTTGACATTGATTCAAATACAATCTTATCACAATTGTTCTCAAAATTAATAAAATAGAGATGATCTTCAAAGGGTTTCTGAGAGTTCTTAGCCACGATTTTGTTCGGATTAATATTGCCATGAAAAGTGCAGCCAAGCGAATTATAATGGGTTAAAGCATCATTAACTTCTACACTAGTTGTTTACACTTAAGTCAGTCATTTGAGGCAGATAATCTTTCGATCTGATATTAGATTTTAAAGAGAACAAATGAGAGTGGGAATATTTTGGAATTAGACTTTAAGGAATGAAATAGATAAGCACTCTGAACTACAGAAATTGGTGTCCTTTGGGAGTACATTGCATATTGATAGATTAACTCGTCTGAACACCAAACTTGGATGTCATAATTAGTTTTCTGAGAAGGTCAGAAACCTTAATTATAATTTTATTCATTTCCTTCCCCCCCTCTCCCATCCAAACAACTCTGGGCATTTATTTTCATCATTGCCAATTTCACATGCATACAATCAAGGACAGGCGTTATTGAGCTTCGGAATAACCTTTTCAAGTACATTTAATTTATGTTTGCACATCAGAGCATATAGATGGTTACTGGCTTTCAAATAGTTGATTACAAACAGCATTTCAGTGCTCGTTTTTTTCAAAACAGTTGCTTCACACACAGAACATACTTGAAAAATATATTTTAAAAAAAATTACCTTCAGTACCTTTTTGCCAGCTTTTTATCCCTGTCTGCACTGAATTGATTCATTCAGTTACTTCTTCCCTAGCCTTTTTTTCTGGCAGCAATCCTCGAATGACTCTTGTTCATTTTGACCTTCATTAATACCTGCATTGCAGCATCACCGAAGGGAACTTTCTATCACTGTTGTGCCACTTAATCTTTTTTTTTTGGTCAGCTGGGTGTTTAATTCATGCTGAAGTCTACCACCATGCTTAAAGCAGATTGAGATTTCTATGTATACCACCTACACAATATTATACCCACACATATGTATTTGCCCAGTCTTTGATTTTAAATATTACTTGTGCTTATTTACAATGTCTAGCTGAGTTGGGAGCATTCTGGCCTGTAGGTTCGATGGTTGTGGGTTCAAGTAAGGACTTTGAAACTCATAGTGGCTCACGGTTCAGTGCAAGAAAGAAACTAGAATTGTCTGAAATAGGTCCTGTATAGGAACAATAATGTGGTCTGGGTGGATTCACCTTTTTGTATTTTTTGCACTCACAGAGACAATCGTTGTGAAGCCCTCTACGGATATTTTTCCTCCATTAGTGGTGGTCAAACAGGTTATGGACCCTATGCATCAATGGCCTCCTGTTACTGTAGGCTTGAAGTTATTAAGTTAGTTTTCTTTGTTGGTACATGTGGGTCTCGCTTGCTTTAGATAAGGTGGAATATGAGAACTCTTACGCAGTAATTTGGTTCTAGATTGGCATCTTCGTTTTAATGAGCCTCTTACTTAATTGCCATTTTTCAACCATGGAAGAATGATTATCTCATTCTTACCAGCGAGAGGTCCTCGATTCAATTCCTGGGACGGCCAAAATGTTAGGCAAGTTTCCTAACTCCACATGCCTTACTCCACAGTAAGTAGGAACCCGGTTGTTAGTCGATTGGCGATCGCTTTTCCGGGGGTAATAATTCCTTAAAATAATAGTTTGGTCGTTCAATTTACGACTGTTTGTGGGACACAAAATATACAGTAAATTCACTTTACTATGAAGCACTTTGAGACATCTTGAAGACATGATAAGGCGCTAACTCAAATGCAAGGATTGTAATTATTATCTGTCCCTCTTTAATGTCTCTCTTGTCTCCACAACACTGATAGCAAAATATTGGTGTTACATTAGTTATTGAAATATTCTCATCAAGCCAGTAGTTAAGTGATTTTTGCATAAACTTATATTCTGCGGTGCAACTCTTTCCATAAGAAAATGTGCACAGCAAACCATTCTATTCCAAATGTGATCAATTTGATAGTTATTAATCCTGTGTCAGAAAAAAATAGGAAGGTAATACCTCTCTTCAGCTTGGAATGAATAAAGGTTTAAATGAACAGTGCTGAAATGTTCTTGATGGAGATGAAATTGTAGAATTTAATGATCAAAGTAAGCATTACAGGTTCTTGTGGATCCTTGAAATGCTTCTCTTTTGCCATCCAATAATAATAATAATAATAATAATCCTTGCATTTGATATAGCGCTTTTCACGTCGGGAGGACGTCCCAAAGCGCTTCACAGAAGACACTGTAAAGTGAATTGACTGTATATTTGTGGGCGAACGTGGCAGCCAATTGCGCACAGCAATGTCCCACAAACAGTCGTAGATTGAAAATGACCAATTTATTATTGTTTTTGATTTTGGAGGGATTATTATTAGGCTCTGTGTGGAGTAAGGAAACTTGCCCAAGGTTTCGCCCTGTCTGGGATTGAACTATACAGGTCTGAAATGCAACCTTTGCCGTTGGAATAAAATGAGCTGCTGTTTCGTAAGAGATTGCCCCAGTGCTAAAGAAACACACAAGCTATTTATTACCGTTTGAATTATCTTGATTAAACTCATGCACTCTCTTCATTTAAGTAAACATATATTAACCACAGATTTGTGAAAAATTTTATGAGCCTCGTGATCAGTAAAAGGACTGGATTTGTAATGAATCCTCTTCAGCCTATGTGTGAATACTATACTCTGTTAGATTGGTAGAAGTTAGAATTCGAAACCTCATTAAAACTGTACGATGTTATTTTTTCACATAGTGATACAGTACATGCCCATCATTTGAAATATGGACATTAAAGGGGGAAAAAAATACTGGATGCCTCAGTGCTGACCCATAAAATCCGGGTTCCACTTTCTGTCCCTTTTTCTACCTGAAGATACGCAAAAGAGGATCTTGCTGAGTCCCATTCATTTAGCACTCCGCAAGTTACTCTCTTGTGCATCGCATTCTTGTACTGCGTCATTCTTATATTGCAGAGACATGTGCATTCCTGGGGCGAAGTGTGCCTTCTCGTATCCATTGTCCAGGATACTTGAGCAATGCCTCTTTCCCCACCCCACCACAGCTGAAAATGAAATCGATCCCGTTCTTTCAGACCGCTTTAGACCAACGCTTCATTACCCTTAGTAGCAGGAAACACACAGTCACTGTGCTTCACAGTATATCCTGTGAGGCAATTTAATACATCCTCCCAACCTGAACGGTGCAGTATCAAATTTCAGGATTATGTTAAGTAAAATTCCCCCATACTCTTGACTGATCGTGATCCTATTGACTATCATAGGAAATTCAATGGACTGATTTTTAGCCAAATGTGACCATTTGAGGATACCGTACAAAATGCATTGAATTAGTTAATTAGTTAGTACATTAATTAGTGTTGTACCTAAATCCAGCCACTGAATGACCTGGGCGGGAACTGTGCAAATCCCCAGCAAGGCTGTATATCTTCCCGAACATTTAACTCATACATGTGCAGTTATTTCAAATTTAAAATCTCTAACTCGTGACTTCAATTTCTGGCTATGAACTGAAACTGTGATCTGTGGGGAAGGAAGGCTGATAAATGCAAACCAGCCCACAAAGAAAAACTGCATTGCTGGCATCGTGGAGTCCTGTAGCTCAGTGGTTAGAGCACTCGCTTTGCAAGTGAGAGACCTGAGTTCAATTCCAGGCAGAGGGCGAAACCTTGGGCAAGTTTCCTTACTCCACACAGAGCCTAATAATAATCCCTCCAAAACCAAAAACAATAATAAATTGATCATTTTCAATCTACGACTGTTTGTGGGACATTGCTGTGCGCAATTGGCTGCTGCGTTCACCCACAAATATACAGTCAATTCACTTTACAGTGTGTTCTGTGAAGCGCTTTGGGACGTCCTCCCGACGTGAAAAGCGCTCTATCAAACGCGAGGATTATTATTATTATTATTATCTCGAGCAGGCTGACCAAATAACATTGCTTTTGGAAGTTAGCTTGCAGTTTCCAGGCAGAAAACTCACCACTGGAGGTGCTGGTAACAGCACTGGTACGTTTACACTACACCGTTACTGTCAGCAGCAGTATTGCAATGTAAACTGGATTTATTTTGGGGGGGGGGGGGATGTCAGCCAAGGTCAGCCGAGTATCCAAACCAAGCTGAGAATTCCATGCATCCCACCTTCACGTGGGAATTCCAGAGATACATAGAGTTGGAATGGAATGTGCTCTCTCTCTCCCTCGAGTGCTGGTGCTTCACGAAGCCCTCGTGACGGAATTGAAAATGTCGTCTCGTCTGCAGCGATCCAGTACTTCGTTTTTTGACTTTTTTTAAAAAATGTAAGACGTAAAATGAACTTTGATGGTACATGGAAAGAGGACGTAACTGTTTACGTGAAAAATCACTGTGTGAAATCAGGAATTATGCCCACAAAACGATTACAGATGTGTTTCCAGCTCTTTGGCAACAACATTACGTTTCACAACTTCAGCTGTGCAGTGTTCAGGAAGTATGATCTTCCGTTGCGTTCCCCGCCCCATCCCCCAATCACAAACTCACTGGGAATATATACGGGCATTTTTGAAGTTGGAGAATGGACGTCAAGCGGTTCCATTGACAATAAATAATATAATAATAATTTAGGTCACCCAATCCACCACTGTTTGTTGGGACCGCAAATTGTCTGCCGCGTTTCACCCCCAAATAAACATAACCGTCAATTCACTTTTTCAGTAAAGTGAAGCTTTGAGACATCTCGAAGACGTGATGAAGGCGTCTGTGTCAAATGCAAAGATTATTATTAGGATTATGATGATCACAAGGCTGTCTTTTGAGTGAGTGAGTGTGTGTGTGAGTGTGAGTGAGTGAGTGAGAGTGTGTGCGAGTGTGTGCGAATGTGTGTGTGAATGTGTGAGTGTGAGAGTGAGTGAGTGTGTGTGAGAGTGAGTGTGAGTGAGTGAGTGTGTGTGACTGTGTGTGTGTGTGAGAGTGACTGTGTGAGTGAGTGTGTGTGTGATTGTGTGAGTGTGTGTGTGAGTGTTAGTGTGTGTGAGAGTGACTGTGTGAGTGAGTGTGTGTGTGATTGTGTGAGTGTTAGTGTGTGTGAGAGTGACTGTGTGAGTGAGTGTGTGTGAGAGTGAGTGAGTGTGTGTGTGTGATTGTGTGAGTGTGTGTGTGTGTGAGTGTGTGAGAGTGACTGTGTGAGTGTGTGTGAGTGTGTGTGTGTGAGAGTGACTGTCTGAGTGTGTGTGTGTGTGTGAGAGTGACTGTCTGAGTGTGTGTGAGTGTGTGTGTGTGAGTGTGTGAGAGTGACTGTCTGAGTGTGTGTGAGTGTGTGAGAGTGACTGTGTGTGTGTGAGTGTGAGTGTGTGAGAGTGTGAGAGTGACTGTCTGAGTGTGTGTGTGTGGTGAGTGTGAGCTGTTGTGGTACTTGTCCCCCAGTCCGGGCGGTGGTGTGGATGTGACGCTGTGACACCGCTCTCTGGTCCTCAGTGCAGCGGCTCCTCACAGCTGATCACACGGTGGGTCCCCACCGGGTTCAGGACCACACGTCTGCAGCCACTGGACAGGCGGTCAGACCCCGACCCCTCCCCGACCATTCCCACCCCCTCCCCGACCCCAACCCCTCCCCGACCCCATTCCCGACCCCATTCCCGACCCCATTCCCGACCATTCCCGACCCCAAACGTGTTCACTCTGAGGAGGGAGAGCCGTCAGGAATGAAACCCGTCGCTGATTCACTGGTGAGTTGAAAGCGAACCGATTCAGAAATAGTTACTTGAAGATTATTTGGGTTCCTTTTTTTTCCAAATCCCCCGAATCCCCCCCACAACCCCCACAACCCAAACCCCCCCACAACACCCACCCCCCCCAATCCCCCCCACAACCCCCCCTCCCCCCAACCCCCCCACCCCCAACCCCCACCTCCCCACAACCCCCCCCCACAACCCCCCAATCCCCCCACACCCCACCCCCAAACCCCCAATCCCCCCCACACCCCCCCCCCCCCCCACACCACACAGACGCGACACCGGATGAGGGTTCGCAGCTCCGGGACAGTGCGTTTATAACGCGAATCGGTTGTGGGAACGAAGGTTCAGCCGCTTTCCCACCAACATCCGCTGTAAAGAGCGTCTCCGCGGAGATCGGGGAATAGGGTAAAGGCTGAAGTCTCCTCCGGGACAGTGCAGTCCCATCAAGAACCAGAAAGAGGGGATTCACTGTGGATCTGTCACTCCCGGAGAAGGAGAGGGAGCACTTCATTCCAGTTTTACTGTCTGTCTGTCTGTCACTCTGTGAATGTTCACTCCTCTCTATGTGGTACAGCATTAAATGTGGGGGGAAAAGAGTGCATTTATTCCCATCTGAGACTACAATCCCAACTGTGTGCCTCTTGGTTTCCAGCCACAGGTTAACAAGGTGACCACTTGATTTGCACTGGGGGGGGGGGGTTGGGGAGGGTTGGGGGGGGTTGTGGGGGGGTTGGGGGGTTGTGGTGTGTGTGTGTTTCTGTTCCATCTCCTCACCAGATGTCTGTGATGATAATCATTGCATTTCGCCTGTAATGATTCAGCATTATATATATATAGTAGACTTAAAGCAAAGGAGCGCTGCGCTGCGCTGCCGTTCTCGGTGTCGATTTCTGTGCAGCCACTGGGAAAAGAGAACCACTTTGTATTGATTTATTTGCATTTGCATTCGTGCAACTTGAGAGTTGTGCGGCTGTTTTGCACCGCTCACTGGTACCCATCTCAGTCTTCGGTGCAGCTGACCTCGGGCCTGTCCTAACCCTGTTTCTCTGGGGTTATAATGTACCTGGAATTTGTGTCTCCATTTTAAAATTATCCCACTCAGAAAGCCTCCCCGAACCTCCTCAGGCGTAGTCTGCTAACCCTAAGCCTAACCCAAGTCTGCACTTGTGACCATTTAAAATTTCGAATCCACTTTAGCCCTCTTTTTTTAATATAAAAGAAATCCGAGAGCAAAAAGCATACAAATAGGTAGAGGGGGCATTCTCTCAAATTCTGTTCGCAGAAAAGTTTGAACAAAACTAGTAGTTAGTTTGCAGTATTGTTTGCTGTAATCAAAATAATATCCGGTGCCAAATGTTGAGGTCGAACAAACCAATTGAAACCTTCGTGAATCAAGTTAAATTAAGGCGAGGCCCCCACCCAAAGAACAAGTGGTTTGAAAAAACTTGAATGGTCCTTTGAAGTTCAATGAACGTAAATGTCTTAGAAAGTGTGAAACCTGTCGAGGAAAAAACATTTAATTGTGAGAGGGGAACCAAACAGCACATACGTGTCAGGCTAACAGCAAGTCTGCACAGAGAGGAAATGCAACCTGTGACACTTGGAAGAGAACCTCCTGTTGAAATCACCTTTAAATTACAAAAACAACAACTTGCATTTATATAATGCCTTTCGTGCTGTCAGGACACTTCAAAGTGCTTCACGTAGATGAACGGGTGTCCAAGTTGGGATGGGGGGAGGGGGAGGTGACATAAACCTTGGTTGAAAAGATAGGTGTCAAGAATGCTTTTGAAGACAGATAAGTTAGGGGCAAGGTGCAGGGAGTCTGGGTGGAGTTCCAGAGCGCAGGAGCAGAATGACTGAAAGCTCACCCACCGTAGGTAATAAAGAAAAAAAATGATGTTGAGCAGATGAAGGAAAGCCAGGCAAGTGAGGACCTGGGTGTAGGGTTTGAAGTACAGTTCAAGGTTGAACAAGGCCCTGAAGGTCCACATTGGTGGAGTGAGCTTTGGTCCCGGTCGATGTGTGGTCAATGCCTGAGGTAAGGAGGCAATGATGGGAGCCAAGCAGGAGAGAATTTGGTATTGTTGACATTGAGCCATAGAAAGTTAGAACTCATGCAGGACTTGATATCTGATAAGTAATCAGTCAGAGCAACACTGTTCCTGGAATTGAGGTTGGAGATAAAACAGATGGAGTTGGACGTTATCTGTCTATGTGGACTCCATGCCTAGGGATGACGTCACCAAGGCGGAGGTTACAGATAGTGGAAAGGAGAGCCTTGAGGATGATTGTATGATTATGTGGGGTGAGACGAGATGCCTTTGGAAAAGATTCAGGGAATACGCTGGGGTAGGTAAGAGTGAAAGCAGCCAAGGGCAGAACTGTGTAAGTGGATCAGCAAGGAGAGACAGTGCTTCTCTGGTAGTCTTGTTTATTTTCTATTATTTATTTCACTTCATCCTTTACACTTTCTGCTGTGCACGTGTTTACTATATATAATATCTTCTCTTTTGTAATTTATTAATTAAACTATTATAATTGGGGTAAAACGTCCAATTTGTGGAGTTTAGTGATAGCTTGCACCTCCTATTTATGGAGACTGCAATACAAAATCCCAGTTTGCTAACTGTTTGTTGTAGGCCTGTCTCGGCTTGTCAGTTATAACACTGGGAAAAGCAGAATATGCCACACAGAAACGACCTTGGGTGCAGCTGAAATTTGCACCTTCTTTTTGGGAAATAAGCTAAGAAAAGGAAAAAGCTGAAACCAGACAAATATTACAAAAACCATGAAACTGCTTAGTAATAAATCACCCCCTGAATCCTTCCTTCTTTGCTGTCAGGTGGTTGAAAAGTGATCTCCAATTTCTCCCACTCTGACACCAAGCTATTTTTATCCTGTTTCTGTGAACATCCTGCGGCTTTGCGGATACTCAGTGCATTAACGCAGGCTGGAATATCTGACGGTTTTAGCTGGAGATTGCATGGAAGCTGAAAATTGCAGAATAGAAAACCTGGAATTGATGTTAATACAGTTTGAAAAATCTTATAGCAAATTAATACTACAGAATACTCGGTATTTCCCGCAGTTTCAAGCGAAGGCGGAACAATACCTAATTTCTCATTGGTAAATGCCCTTCAAATTCATCTCAGTTAAAAAAAAACGCTGCTTTAGAATTTATCGCAGATCAATTAAAGCATCACTGCTGCGGGATGTTGTCACTCAAGGAGCCAAGTTGTGTGAGAGATGTCTTTGGTGTAATAAGAGTTAAAACATGTCACAGGATCACACGAGAGGTTTGGATGAAGAAGACCATTTGGCCCATTTGATTTCATCCCTCCAGAGAATCCACCTTACTGTCTTTCTGTCACAAAGATCAAGCTAATTTTCTAAATGAGTCCAACACCCTGACTTCAAACACCCTTCCTGTTAAGCTTTTCCAGTCATTAAATACACTTTGCCATTGCAACTCAAAAACTGTGTCTTTTTAATCTGCTGTCTCTGTGCATATGAAAATATTCTAAATTTAATTTAAAAGTTCAGTTTAAAATAACTTTAGAAGGTCCCCCTGAAATGTCTTTTCAAGACTGAAGAGCCTTGATAACAGAAACTAAAACAGAAGTCAGAAGTTTTCAGCCCCTGGAATGCTGCTGATATGCACTGTCTTCTGATCCTGCTGACAAGATACCAATCGAGGGATACCACTCCGTCCTGGAAATGCAAACTTATTGTGCCTTTTAGCCTCACTCTGGCCAATCATTTTGGTCGGACAACAAAATGAATTTTCTTAATTGATTTACACTATAAATCACGAAATATTTAATCAAGAAAAATCTAGAACACACTACCGATCGAACACCGGCTGACCTAACTAGTGCGAATGTTTTGGGTGGTGGGGGTGCTGAATCTTGACAGCCCCATGGGCAGGAACTGGCCCGCGGGCCATAGTTTGGATGGCACTGTTCAAAGGATTCAGAATACAGTACCTTTTAATATGTGCAGCAGTCATACATCAATCCATTTATACGTGTGTTGTTTAATACTATTTCTGAACGTTTCTGTACCTTTGTTAGCAATCTTGATCGTACTTCGCTGATGTTCAAACCATATTATTTCTACTACTGATTGGAAGGTGTTATCGGGTATTTTGTAAAGATCAATAGACATTGGGCTCACTGTGCGCCCAGCTGTTCTCTGAGTGACACCACTCCAATACATATGGAGATGAGTAATGACACTGCAAAGATGAATCACCTGAATGGCATTGCTCTTATACTGCGAACAAAAAGTACTCCTAGTTCCTGCACATCCATATTTCTCAAATGATGCTGTACTAATTGACAATCCATGAGATTATCCATGGGTTTTACTCTTAATAGAACTGGCAAGCCCATGGAGACCTTTTTGTTTCTGGTTGCTGCCTGATTCTGCACATTTTTGCCTGTGACATTGAAAACCCTACATTAATAATAAAGTAATGAAACTACTCAGAGAGCAGAAGTAACATCATTACTGTACTGCAATGACTCCACTCTATTCAAATAAATACAAAAACGTTTTTAAAAAAACATTTCCGAAACTCATTATGTTTCGATATTTCCTCTTGTCCCTTTTTTAAAGTTGCAACTTTTATTTTTTGCCATTCGGAAACTATTTAGCTTTTTTGAATCCTCTGCAATAAGACAAGAAAGTTCCCTCTCTTTATTTCAGTTCCGTTTTTGAGGGTGGTAGCACCTTTTTTATAACCAAAAAAGGAATGGCATTGATGTCCCAGTTTCGCATCCAATTAAAAGATTGACAGAGTTGTATTATCGTATATCAGCCTTCGCTCATCAATCTTTGACCCAAATTTGAAGCAGAAGTGGGGACAGTGAACAGAAATACAATTTTGAGAGCACCAAACCTGACAACAGGTTCCAACCAGCAATGATACAAACATTAAAACTTCCATTTCTTTAGGGATTATTGGAATTCTGCAACCTTAATGCTGGTTTATCAGAGATGATGTAAGAGAGGTATGTCAGATTTTCTTCTGCTTTTCTCTGAATGGGTGCACCTTCATAACAGGTTTCCAGTCGAATGATATTCTATTCAGAGTTTTATGTTGATTCTGTGATTCTTTGTGATGCTTTTAGGGTCTTTTTTTAAAAAAATAAATCTTACGATCAAATCTGATATCAGTATGCGAATGTAGTAGTTTACTCACTGCAATTGACTCCTACTAGCAAATGTGGATAAAATTGCCCCATTTCTACTCCATTTTTTTGTCTAAATTAGTGTCAATTGCAAGATGTATAGTTGATGTAACTGGGGATAAATATTGTATGCTGCGGATTTGATTCATACAAATTTCTTGGCAAAGCAGTTTTCTGTGTTTGCAAGTACAGTACCACCAAAGGTACAAAGTGAGCAACTTTTTCCTTGTTGAGCGAATAGGATCTCTATGAAGTTGCAAAGCACATAACCTTCGAATACAGAACTTCCAATTTGCTGTAGAATGTTTTATTGAACTTGTGTTTGATCTGGTGTGAAGCGGAAAGTTAAAGAACACCTACAGCTGAACGTCTACCACAGTGTTTGATGTGTTTAATAAAACTGGGGCTAAACTCTGTGATGTTTGATCAGGTGGGTTAGCCCCCTACTCATCATCTGATGTGTTAACTATTTTTTAACTCACAAATAGATCACGATACGTTAAATCATATGTCAACGTTCACTCCAGCATTTGTAGAGAATTATTGCATCAAATATACTGGAGGCATCTAGGAGTATGAGGCTGACTGTCAAAAATACTTTGGGATTATCTTTTCCCTCTGGAACAAAGCAACTACTATGTTACGTTACTTTAGTAGCAGATGACTGTGCAGTTATGGAATGTGGAAGGGCTGAGATAGTAATACAGTCACCCTCCTACCATTACCCTCCCTGCTCTCCACCCCTCCTGATCCCAACCTCCCTGCTCAGGTTCAAATCCCTGACATAGCCAGTGCCTTGGGATGTGCTTTGTTTTTCAATGGAAGTGCTTAATTTGTGTTTACATTAAATTATAAACCTAAATTGCGTTTATAGTAGCTGACACGTTTGGTCACGTTTCACATTTTAAATGTTTAGAGTAATGCTTTCAATTTGGTAATTTTATGGTTACACATATGTCCCAGCATGAAAATAGTAAAACGGTCAGCATTTCCTCCTTATGTCATTAATGAGCAATGATATCAGGTCTCGATTTCCCGGTATAGTTTAAGCTGATAAATTGCTATTCGGAATCTGACACCTTCTACCTCATGCTGTCATTATGTTTCCATTCCTTATGATTCTAGTTTCCGACTATAATCCTATAATCCTTGCATTTGATATAGCGCTTTTCACGTCGGGAGGACGTCCCAAAGCGCTTCACAGAATACACTGTAAAGTGAATTGACTGTATATTTGTGGGCGAACGCGGAAGCCAATTGCGCACAGCAATGTCCCACAAACAGTCGTAGATTGAAAATGACCAATTTATTATTGTTTTTGGTTTTGGAGGGATTATTATTAGGCTCTGTGTGGAGTAAGGAAACTTGCCCAAGGTTTCGCCCTCTGCCTGGGATTGAACTCAGGTCTCTCACTTGCAAAGCGAGTGCTCTGACCACTGAGCCACAGGACTCCACAACTGTTTCAAGGTGCCGGTCTGATTCGGTTGATAGCGCTCTTGCATTTGAATGTGAAAGTTGTGGGTTCGAACCTCACGGCAGGACATTATGCTCATAAGTCTACACTTATCAGTCCGGTCCAATGCTGGAAATCACTGCAATGCTTGAGGTATTGTCCTTCAGATGAGATGTTAAACCGAATTCCTGTTCAGGTGGATGTGAAAGGTCCCGTGGCAATGTGCTGTAAAGTGAATTGACTGTATACTTGTGGGCGAAACGCAGCAGCCAATTACGCACAGCAGTGTCCCACAAATAGTCGGGGATTAAGTGACCAAATTTTATTTTGAGGGATTATTATGCCCAGGAAAGCGATCCGCCAATCGACTTAACAACCGGGTTCCTTATTGCTAGGTCAGCAGAGGTGTGTGGAGTAAGGACTCTTGCCCGGCGTTTTGGAACATGCCCAGGCAGAACAAGAACAGCAGCAAAACAAATGTCGAAGCTGCAGAGCAGTGTCCAACTGTGAGGTTTCTTCACATTTGTTGCACTTTGCTTATCTCTGTTCTGCTGCTCGTCACTCACGGGGCAGCCAACTGCATTCTGCCACCAACCAGCTTGTGAAGTTCCCAGCATAAACTGACCTCGGGTCTCCCACCACTGATGGAATGTGACTTGCTGCTTATGAGTGATTAGCTTCTTGTTGATAGACGTCGCTGGACCTACTGTCAGCCGTACATTCGATCTGTGCTGCAGGAAATGGGAGGTCGTTGTAGCATTATTCTGAGCTGAAGTATGAATTATTTGTACCGGTTAAAATACTGTGTTTTTATTGTTTTGAAGTGGATTATGTTGCTGTCAGCTGTCCACCGGTACGTGTTATTTAACTATTATTACCTGATTGTAATGAATGCACCTGACATGCTTGATGAACTGCAGTAAATGCAGGAGATTACAATCCAAGTGTTTCCACACCGTCCACTATTCCCACGTGGCTTAGATGAAGATTCCTCCTGCTGTTCTTTTATCATAGGTGACTGAGTGGGTAAGCAATGCTTTAGGATTAGCTTTCTCAATGTCATGTTGTAAAGCACCTAAAGCTTTTTCCTTTGGTCAGCCGGGTGTCTGCGGAAACCCATCACCGTGCTTAAGAGTGACCAAACCAAGATGAGATTTCCATGCAACCCACCTACACATGGAAATCCAGAGATACATTGTTGGAATGGAATGCGCACTCTCTTGCTGGAGAGATGCATCCTGCTTACCTAATTCCAGAAAGTATTAGGCACAGGTTGGCAAGAGCCAAGGCTTGGGGACCCCAGAGTGTGCGTTGGTAACTGCTGGAGTTTATTTAACCAGCTAAAACCGCAAAGCTTGCCATTGATATTGCTGTCCGACAAGCTTTCCCGCTGCTTATTCAGCTAGGACCACCCTACCCATTAGTGCTTTGGCTTGCAATCTTTAATAGGAGCTGAGTGGGATGACTCCCTGGCCCCAGTGACTGGTCTGCCCTTCCAGGGCCTGCCGATCAGCTGTGCAGTGGCCTTGAAAACTGCAGACCCACCTGGCTTGGGAACCGGACTTCCGAGACTGCCGCAGAGGGCTGGCTCGATTCCAAAATTCCATTGCCAGGCATGAAGCACCTGGAATGGTAACTTCAAGATGATCTCCAGTTTACACATTCAGGGTTGTATAAATGAGTTAGGGTCTATTGATATTGGCATCAGGTTTGAGCAGCTCCCTTACTCCATGCTGTGATGAAAGCACTTTACAGATGAGTGGATAAGTGACGCATCTTGAATGCGGAGAATGAGTGGGCATGTGCATATATTGTACTGCTGCTGGTAAAAAAAAATCTGTATTAGTTACTGCAACAGTATTACAAAGAATATTATTTTTAAAGAGAATATTGTGAAAGTTTGGGTCAAAAATGACTTGTTTTAAAGGGTTAAGATAACCAGGTGGGGGATGGTTTCAACAGAGGAACCCATTCATTTAAGCTTGTTACAGACGCTTTTCACCATGAATAAAAGATTAATTAGATGACGATAAACAGATGGAGACAGAACCACAAAGGAGAAATGCAGCTCTCTGAGATAGTTGGCTTCTGCAATAAGCGGTTGGCTCAGGCTAAACAGTAGTGGGAGCATAAAGGAGTTAGTTTCACTGTGTTTCAGTCTGCATAAAGGATCCCTTGTACCCAGATGTTTCTATTAGTCAGTCAGTCAGCTTGACAGCCAGTTTCTGGATTGAGAAAGACTATTCCTTTTTTGTTGGTTTGGACAGACAGTGCATAAACTTTATAAACCCCAAACCTATATAATCAACCAGATCTCTATAATTTAGGCAACTCAAGTATTTGGCCACTTTTAGAAGTGTTTGAAAACAATTTTTTTTTCTTTAAGCTATTTTTACTATAAAACACATTCGTGATTTGGCTTTTCTGCTATCGGGTTATGAAATATGTTGATATTAACACTTTTTGAACCCAGCATTGTCACTGACACCTCGCAGATCAGCTTTAACTTTGAATCAGATGCAGAGTAAATCTTGACAAATATGTGTGAACCGCAGAGCCAGAAGATCTCTCATTGCTGCCTGTGTGATATTTCCTTTTCTCACAGCTGTTGTGAAGGCTGTGCAGTGCATTTGCATTCACTATCACCTGCAATTTCCAGATTATGATAAAAGGATATGATCAACTTCAAAACATACAGCAAACCAGATGAACCGCAGGGAAAGAAAGTTCCTCATTTTGTTTTATAGGAAATTGAAAACTAAAATTTCAATTTTTTTCGTTCTTCATGAAGCCATTTTCCAGAACCGAACAGTAAAAATGAAACAAAATACTGGAGATGCTGGAAATCTAAAAACAAAAATAGAAGTCGCTGGGGAATTCTCAGCAGGTCAGGCAGCATCTATGGAGAAAGGAAAGTGAGTCGACGACCCTTCGTCAGAACAGTGACCTCTGTTTTTGTAACAGTGAAACCACATTTCTCATTTGCACTCCTGGATCAAAAGTTGAATTCGGTCATTTTTTAGGAACCATTTTTCCCTATCTAATTGAAGATTTTGCAGACAATATGGCAATGGCTTGTTTGGTTCCTCTCCTTTCTTGAATGCAGGCGGGAGGATGGTGAGTAGATGTTGTGGAGGGATGACACCAAATGGGCCGAATGGCCTTCTTCATCCAAACCAAATTGTGATATTTTTTGCTTGTATACATTTCAACAACTGAGAACCTTCCTGACCTGTATCTATTCTCTCCTCCCCACCTCCTGCCCCACCCCTCTCCCCTCCAGTAAGGATAAAGTACCGTTTGATATCCGTCCTGCAGGATGCCACAGCGCCACGGTCAGCCGGCACGGCCACCAGGTGTCACCGCAGCAAAAAGCGCAAAACTGAAATACATTTTAGGTCATACCGCATGAACGATAGGAGATATTCAAACAAATATGCCCATGTCACTCCCAGACACAAGACCTTTCAGGTATAATCATGTCTCTATGTCAATCGGTTATTGAGATCCTTCTTGAAGCGCAGACAGACATTGTTGTTTTATTAGTATAAATTAATATGATTATTTTGAAGGAATTATTACCCCCGGAAAAGCGATCCGCCAAATGACTAACAACCGGGTTCCTACTTACTGTGAGGTCAACAGAAGCATGTGTCGTATGGAAATTTGCCCAACATTTCGCCCTGCCCGGGAATCGAACCCAGTGACTCTCGCTTGAGAGGCGAGTGCTCTAACCACTGAGCTACAGGGCTTCACTTGGGGATCTATTTCAGTTGAAACGTTAGGGAAGAAAAATATTTTCTCTATATTCCAGTCTTCAGTGTCAGGCATGATTATTTTTTCCATCTATGTTTAAGATCCCTTTGCATCACAGAATGGGTCGGCTGATCGATGGGAAGAAACAGATTATCCCTGATCTGTATTAGATAACGTCTCACTTTAACACCTGATTTCCAGTTTCATCACCGCCCTTTCTTTTACTTTCACCTTTTCTGTCACCAGCTTCACTCTCCCTTGTCCTTCAGCTGTTTTCCCATGTTAAGCACCCGTATCTTTCTGTCTGCTATGGATTGCTGATACTGTCTTCAGCAAAAGCCCGCGTGAGATGCCTTTGAAGTCCTCTGGCCATGTCATTGGCCTTTTCAGGACTGGTCTCTCCTTTCCAAATCAGTAGCTCTTTTTCCTCCATCTAATATATTGCTTCCATTTTCTATTCAAAACTGGTTTTGTAATCTGTTCTTTGTCAATGCAATTTTTTGTTTGGTAAACTATCTTATGTTGACGTAGCTTTCTGCAAAATTCCCTATAATGGATTTCAAACATTATAGAGATAAAGTGGCCAGTTTTACACAGGAAAACATATTCTAATTTGGGTTGCTGTTGACCTGCTTCAGTGCATTGTTTAACAGAGAAAGCTTAGCTCAGGAACCAAAGCCCGTGATGAATCATTCCATACTTTGTGTATCAATATCAACATTGCATATTTCTTCAGTGAATCACACCTGAGTATCCTTTGCATAGTTACAATAGCAGGACTCCCACTGAAATATGTAACCAGATTTTAGTTTTAAATCAATACATATGGTACAAGTGTTTTTTTAAAAAAAAACGTTTTTCTAATCATTTCTGCGAGTTTACTTTGTAAAAGTACAGAAACAAACAGAAAATAAGTTTACTTTGGATATTCCAGGAAAGTGTTGAGTGTTTGAAGTGATAACAGGCTTCCCCAGACTTTGGCCAGTCTCGGGAACAAAACTTATTTTAATTAGACATCTTAAAACATCATCACTGAGAAATCTTCCAGCTTCAGCTGTAAATGATGACTATAGTTCAGAGGCTGAAACAAAACAAAAGTCTCATTCAGTGGAATAACATAATGCACAAATGAACGTTTGAAACTACTGTACTTTAGAAATCCCATTGATTTCCCCTTCTCTGCCTTCTGTTTCCACCTGTATCAAAGCTGCACAGTACAGGAGTAATTTGAACTGTACTGAAACCAACTTAGCCTATACTACCTACTTTAGTTAGTTAGTTAGTTAGTTAGGCCAATGGTTTTCTGCCAATAATAATAATGACAGAAAATGGGTTTGTTGCTCAACCAATTTTGTCAACTAATTTTCTTGCACTGTATCACTGTATCATCTTGAGTAAGTGGACCGAAGACCAGCTCCAAGTGCTGTTGATACTCTGCCTCATTTACTGTACTGAGGGTCATGAGAGTAATGCAATGCTGTTACTTGTAGTACAGCCCTTGTAGCTCTTGGTTTGAGAAACTCACCCTGCACATATTTTGGTTAAAAGGCTTCATTCTTTGCTCTCTTGTAGCTGCAAACTGAGTTGGAAGAATAATCCTGGGTTAATATCTTAACTGCCACTTACAGTGGTGTTTGTGGGTTGACCCATTTAATGTGTGGTCAAACGTAGGCAAATACCCTTGCGTAACTAACCAATGGAAAGTATTGCAGAATCACCCAAAATCCTCCCGACGTGAAAGGTGCTTTATAAATGTAATTTTGTTGTTTTCATTGATGATTAATTACATAATTAAGAACACTTATATACAATTGAATGTATGCAGCATCACCATCCATGGATGCACACAACACCTTACTAAGCCAGCCCGGAAACTTGGCATCTTGTTTGACCCTCAACTATCCTTTCTACCCCACATCAGTGCCATGACCCACTCTGCCTTCTCACCGTCTCCGCAACATCACCTGGTTGCACCACTGTCTCATACCGCAGGCCGCCGCAACCCTCATACATACTTTCATAACATCCAGGCTTGTCTATGCAAACTCAAAGGCTTGTTGTCCTCCCTAACTTCTCCCTCCCTAGGCTGTAGATTATCCAGAACTCTGCAGTCCGTGTCCTCTCCTGCACCAGTCTCCGTGACCATATCATCCCCATCCTGCCCCGCTCCACTGGCTTCCCATCACACAG
Source organism: Callorhinchus milii (assembly GCF_018977255.1). Lineage (NCBI taxonomy): Eukaryota > Metazoa > Chordata > Chondrichthyes > Chimaeriformes > Callorhinchidae > Callorhinchus > Callorhinchus milii. Next base: position 20,733,847 of record NW_024704746.1, read on the forward strand.
AGGTAACAGTACAGGATCCTGGTCCTCACCTTGAAAGCCCTCCATGGTCTTGCTCCTCCCTACCTCTGCGACCTCATAACCCCCTACCATCCTGTGGAGTCCTGTAGCTCAGTGGTTAGAGCACTCGTCTCGCAAGCGAGAGACCTGGGTTCGATTCCCAGCAGGGTGAAGCCTTGGGCAAGTTTCCTTACTCCACAGGCCTGATAATAATCCCTCAAGAAAACAAAACAATAATAAATTGGTCACTTCAATCCACGACTGTTTGTGGGGCGCTGCTGTACGCAATTGGCTGCCGCGTTTCGCCCACAAATATCCAGTCAATTTACATTACAGTATATTCTGTGAAGTGCTTTGAGGCGTCTAGAAGACGTGAAAAGCGCTATATCAAATGCAAGGATTATTATTAAATTATATATCCTGCTCGCTTCCTCTGCTCAGTGGGCACTGGCCTGCTTCACATCCCCCGCCTCACCCACCCCACAATTGGCGAGCAGGCCTTCTGCCACTCTGCCCCCACCCTCTGGAACTCCATCCCGCAGTCCGTCCACCTCGCCCCCTCCCTTGCCTCCTTCAAGAACCATGTCAAGATCCTCCTCTTCGACTGTGGTTTCGATCACCGTGCTTCTCCCCCTGCCTCCACCCTCCCCAATCTTGACCTCCAGAGACTGAGCCCCAGTGCCTTGAGACGTCTACCCAACATGAAAGGCGCTATGCAAATGTAATTTTGTTGTTGTTGTACATGTTTAACCCATGGGCAATTAGCCTAGCTTGCATTTTAGACTCCCGTGCTTTTAGAAGGTAACACTGAGAAGATGTTCTGCGTCTTCTTCCTCCTGACCATAAAAAATGCTTTCAAATTGATCATTTATAAGCCGTAATAATAATTCCTGTATTTGATATAGCACTTTACACGTCAGGAGGACATATCTGGGACATATTCATGGGATCTTTAACAGCTCTCTTATCAATGACTATGCAGAAAGTCCATAAAAAAGTTAACACAGATCAGGCTCACATAACCACATAAATTTAATCTCCATCTCTGTTCATTCAGTGACAATTAATGTATTAACTCGGGTTACTCACTGAAACTCCTGTAATAATCAAGTTTCCAGTTCAAGTCAGTTGAGTCTCGTATTGTGTTTGAATTTCTAACTCAATGCATTTTATCCTGTACTGGAATTCCTTGGTCCATTTACTTGAAGAACGTTACGCTATTAAAGCTCTCGTCCTGCTCATGCCTTGTAAAGCACTGCCATTGCATTTTCAGCTCATATCAGTCACTTTATGAACCTTGTGTTACAATGGAATCTCAGTGTGGGTCTCTTGGCAATGTAGTTGAATTTCAAGCTGAATCCACTTGACAAGATTCATTGATCAGGTTTGTGTTAGATTATCCAGTTTTTGAAAGCAGGACATTGAATGGTACCATTGTAATGCAGTGTGTTCCCCTTGAGTTGCGGTGTTCCACATTTATACTGTATAACCAACTTGAAAAAGAAAGTATAATTAAAAGCAGCCAGCATAGGTTTGTATTAAGACTGCTACTGTTCACCATGTAGATACATGATTTAGACTCAGACATAGAAGGAAGGCATGTGTCTAAATTCACAGATAACACCAAACTGGTGTAAGGTAATTAATGGAAAGGGTTACAGAGGAAACTGGAAGACAAATAGGCTTGCAGAGTGGGTGTTTATATGGCAGATGAAGTTAATATAGAGAAATGTCAAGTGATTAACTTTAGTAGGAGGAATGAGGAAGCCTTCTGTACCCTGAATGGTAAGAATCGTAGAGGAGCAACGAGATCTAAGCATTCAGATTCATTCGACTCCAAAAGTAGCAGCAGAGTGGGCAAGGCCATAAATAATGCAGATAAAAACCTTGGCTTTAGGTCTAGAGAATGAGTACAAAAATAGAGAAGCAATATTAAATTCATGTAAAATTTTGGTTAGCCCTATTTGGAATTCTGTCTGCAGTTAATAGTAATGATCCTTACACTTAATATAGCACCTAATCACGTTAATTGAGATGTCACAGCACTTCACAAAATATAATTTCAAAGTGAACTGACTGTGTATTTTGTGGGCAAAATGCAGCGGCCAATCGAGCACAGCAGTGTCCCGGGGATTATTACCCGTAGAAAGCGATCTGCCAATCGATTAACAACCGGGGTCTTACTTACTGCGAGGTAAACAGGCGTGTGGAGTAAGAAAACTTGCCCGTGGTTTTGTCCCGCCTTGGAAATGAACCCAGCTGCTCTTGCTTGTGATGCAAGCCGCACTAACCACTAGGCTACAATTGTGGTCACCATACGCCTGGAAGGATATTGTACAGTATCCAATATGTTCATTTTTTTTGCTGTAATTCTTGATTGTTTCACAACGAGAGAACTATTCACAATTTGAGATCCTGACTAAAGGTCCCGACTCAATCTTCCTTACGTGCTCCCCAGCGTTGAGGGCGCTATATAAGTGCAAGTTATTGTTATTGTATAAACAATAACCAGAATCCTTTATCATTCCCTCCTCTTGTCATTATTCTTAGTAACAATAATATATGGATTTGCTTTTCTAACTTTGGCTTTGAGAGAATACGTTTACAACCTGATGTATCTGGTTGAAGTCTGCAAATGTAATTGCAAGGAAAGCTTGTCAAATCAAATGTAAATTTCAAAGCACCATCAATTAGATATTTATAATGGTTCCCTCACCCTGCTTGTTGCTAAAGTAGAAAGTTGGCTATTTTTCAAGTTTCCGTGCCACTGAAAATAATCTGTTACCCGAGACTTTGGCACAAAAAGCACGGTAATCAGAGAAAGTTTTCCTTTACAGAATTTACTGCAAAGACAGGTAATGTACCTTTCAAACTGCAATTTATCATTGATTAAAATAAATCTGGCAACAAATCGATTGTAAAGATGCAGTATAAATGGTATTTTGGATACATAAGCTCAAATCAATTTACATTTCAGGGATGATTTGCCCAACAACCTTGAGAAGGTGGTTTGGGAAAGAAATTGAATCCTATTAAGTACATTGGAAATGCATCCATTGCAACATTGATTTTCTGCCTCACTGACATCTAATTTTTTTTAAAACTAGAAGTAAGTCTAATGTTCAATAAACAACTCCAAAAATACAGTTGGGTGAAAAAGATGCTGTAGTTTTTAAATGTTCTACTTTATTTGATGTAATTTCAATTGTTCTTACTGCACCACACCACAGACCCAGAGTCTGTCTCTCGCAGGATAGTAATGAAGGTAGGTAAACTCTGACCTGTGTTATCATTTGTTGATGATCATTATCACATCATTAGTAATATGTAAGAAGGCTGTCCTTGAATCTGACATAATACTATATCCCCTACGCTCACACACACACACACACACACACACACCAAACTTTGTCATCATAATAATAACTATGCAAGGGCAAATGCGAGGGCATTTGATATAGCACCTTATCGCATTGTCGAGATGTCACCTCAGGCTCTGGCAACATCAACCTCCATGGTTGCACACTACAACTCACCAAGCCAGTAAGGAAACTAGGTGTCTTGTTCAATCCTCAAATGTCTTTTCTCCCCCACATACAAGCCATGACCCGCTCCACCTTCCCTCACCTCCGTAACATCGCCCGACTCCCCCACTACCTCACCCCTCAGGCGGCTGAAACTCTTGTTCGTGCCTTCATCACCTCCAGGCTCGACTATGCAAACTCCCTGCTTGTCGGCCTTCCCAACTCCTCCCTCCACAGCTGCAGATAATCCAGAACTCTGCCGCCCGTGTCCTCTCCCGCACCAAACTCCATGACCCCATCTCTCCCACTCTCGCCGGACTCCACTGGCTCCCTATCCTTCAGAGGATCCAGTTCAAGATCCTGGTCCTCACATACAAAGCCCTCCAAGGCCTCACCCCACCCTACTTCTGCGATCTCCTAACTCCCTACCAACCCGCCCGCTCCCTCTGCTCAGCCGGCTCCGGCCTGCACCACGTCCCCCGACCCACCCGCCCCACCATTGGCGGGAGAGCCTTCAGCCACTCTGCCCCCAACCTCTGGAATTCCATCCCCCAGTCACTCCGCCTCGCCCCCTCCTTTGCCTCTTTCAAGTCCCGACTCAAGACCATCCTCTTCAACCATGCCATCAGCCACCCCCCCCTCCCCTCCCTCCTCCTACTGACCCCAGCTCGGGTCTGAAATGCTATACTCTGTCCAGCGCCTTGGGACGTCCTCCTGACGTGAAAGGCACTATACAAATGTAATCTTGTTGTTGTCTCGAAACACTTCACAGGATATTACTGAAAAGTAGATTGATTGTTTATTTTTTGGGTGAAACGGTTGGACCCATGGTAGTTAGCGGACTTGTCGACCCATGTATCGAAACATTGGAGGTGGTTGACTCTTCCACGTTTACAGAAAGTGTTGTTGAAAAATATTTGCATTACTGTATTTGGAATTTAAATGTCCCGTTCTCCCCCTCCACACTCACACACACACACACACACACAGCCTCAGAAGTGTACTGTGATTTTATTCATGCCGGTTTTCTGCTGCTGTCGCATTGGAGAGTTGGGAAGTTTGCATTCTCTCTAATCCTCTCTGTGAAATGTATCACTCAAGCTCTGAAGATTTCAAGCAAGACAGTTTCCATAGCAATCCGCACTTTGTATTAACCTAATGCAGAATTTTCTCTCTGAATGAAAAGCTTAAAATGAATACACAAGCTGATTAGATGAGTTGTGTTTTCCTTGATTTTTGGGGAGGAAACCAATAAATAATTGTTTTTGGTAGCTTTAAATCCATGAATAGCTGAAAAACAGTCAGAAAATATGGCCAGTGCTGTCTTTGTTTGTTGCAAAGTGTACTTTTTTCAGTAAGTTTCTGCGAGGTAGCAGTGCGGCCATGGGTTTAACACACGACTCCCAAGGAGCGTCTTTATATGGCTTCCCATTTTAAGACGATAGCTTGAATGTAATACAAATACAACAAGCCAACACAGAAGAAAACGGAATTCAGGCTTAGTACCGGAAGGTGGAATTCTAGCAGAGCTGGAAAAAATGTTGAAGGGAACAGTTCAGATTTGGGGGTTACCTTTTCATGGGGCCATAAGCAGAATCTTTGAACTCTTGATGTTGCTACACATTTTTAGAGTGCACAATATTGCATTTTTCATGTTAAGTAAACGTGCTTAACACGTTAAATACATCAATTGTGGTTTCCTTGGGAATTGTTTTTTTTAATCATGATGACTGCATTGAATCAAGTGTAACACCCATTAGGTTAGTACACAGTTAAATGAGTTGGAATTGTTTTCAAGACAACGTAGTTTCTCCCGGTGTCCTGGTCAATAACAGCAAACAGCAAATTTTAATCGTTTAAACAGAAGAGCGTCATGATGGGAACAAAATCAAGATGTAAACACCCAACATTTATTTTGCAGCAACTCGCACGTCTCTTTCTTTGATTAGCATGTCCGATGGGTTATATAACTCTTCCTCTCTGATGAATAATTAACATTGTGGTCATACAACCGAGAAAAATGTTACATTCACAATCGATTTTGATCTTCGTTTACTTTTACATTTTTATTCTGCAGAATGCCTTTGGCACAGTCTGTATGAGCATGTCCCAGAGAGTGAAGAATGCACAAGTGAATGTTAAATCAGAGCCATCTAATTTCCTTTGACTAACCCCTAAATCTTTAATTTTTATATTTCATGTTCAGGATTATTTCTTAAAATGTCCGACATCTTCTAATGACTTGAAACTAATTCATAAAACTGATCATGTTCAGCAACAGAGCAATGTGGGGTGGGGAGAGGTTTTATGTTACTCGCTCCAATTACTCCACTGATATGTGGTCAAAAGATATGTGGATAAATAACTAAAAGCAGACACGTAGCACTGCAAACTGGTGTTGCTGTTTAACATTAATAATAAAGAGCCCCTTAATAACATTGAAAACAGCACAACTTTTAAAAGTCCTTGGACTCATTCCTGAAATTCTGATCGATTTGGACCACTTGCATTCTTACTGCAGCAATAAAAATCAATATCTTGCTGATTCTGCTTGGCGGGTGATCTTGGCAGCCAGGTTCCAGTAAGACTCTTTATGATCAATAATCTGAGCCTAATTTATCGTTTTTTATCCCCCCCAGTGATTTGAATATGATGAATATTGTGCCAAATTGCTGTAACTCCACATAAACTATGTATTGGAGGAACTGACTGTGCTTCAACAGGGATTTATGGCCAATATGCGGCTTCATAATTTGAGCATTGGTGACCATACAACTCGCAATTGCAACAGTTCATGAACACACTGTGCCTGCTTTCTATTGAAAAAGTGGAATTACTATAGTTTGTAAATTAAATTGCTGTGAATGGAGAGTGGATTAAGATACAATAATAATCCTTGCATTTGATGCAGATCAAGAGGATGTGTCAAAGCACTCAACAGGATTTACCGTAAAGTGTAGTGGCTGTATTTTGTGGATGAAAGATATATCTACTGTGCAATTAAAATGATAAAACCTCATGACTTCATTATTTAAGAACATAAAATTACTTGTGGTCAGAAAATGAACAATTACGCATAAATGTCTGGACTAAATGGAGAACTTTAGGTACAAATTAAAGTACAAATAATTTCTTCAGAGTTGACTTTGGCTTTCCTCCCATTCCAAGATGGAATAATAAGTTACGATAGGTTTCCAACCTGTTCACAGTTGTCTGCTTGAGGGCAAATAAACTAAAATGTCATTCACCATTAGGTTTCAGGTTTGCTCTGATACCCGTTAGACTTGAAGCACTTCAATAGAACTCCTTAATTTAAATTTGTTTCTCCCGTCAATCACATGTAAGATTCAGGGTGGGGGAGGTGTATTTCACTAATCTTGGCTCTGCAAGGAAAGGAAAAAAAAGTCCAAGAGTATATACTGTGTATGTTGACTCATAGCATTTACTGTGGAATGGCATTTACAATGCCGTTAATGATTTCTGCACTCAGGGGATTGCTGACCAATGGTGACTGTGTGAAATCAGAGTGAATTTTTTTTTGAGGGGAGGAGGGAGGATAAAGGCTTTCAATGTTCCTGAGACGTTACTTAGCATGTAGTCAGACTTAGTCAGGTTAATTAGTCAGTCTCCGCCACTGTCAAGCTCTCTGGGACGCTACCCTGTGTGATGGGCACTGTATAAATGCAAGTTGCTGTTGAACCATAAACAGGAGGGGTGGAGGGTAAGCATCAGCTCGGAAGGAGGGTTAACTGCTTTTAATGTGACAGATTTGTTTCTTTGCAACATGCCTCAACTACCTTTGGTAGTCCTCATTATCTTGAATCAATATATCATGAAGAAAATGTTTTTAGCATGGTTGCCAATATGTTTTAGTGTTAAAAGGGACTTTTGGGGGTCGGTGTCTCAGCCCATGAACTTGTAACACCATACATTCAGCATTCAGATCTGACCATTTTCTCTTATCTGTGCAGGTGAGTTCGATCCAACCATTGAGTTATGTTGACTGAAAACCACAGGTATCCTCATTCTTCGTGTCTGGTAAGCAAAGGCTTTGCGTTGATTATTTAATTTACCTGCCAACTTGCATTATCAAGAAAAATAATTCTTAGTGTCAGAACTGCAGTCAATTAGCATTAATCCATAAATAGTGTTAATGTCAACAATTTGTATTCTACTAATTTGATTCTTAAAATGTTTTTGCTTGAGCTGTGCCCACTAGTGACACTTTTGAGAAATTGACTGTGATGGTTTACTGACCAAATCTGAGTAGTACAGTAGCAGAAAATACAGTTGAAAAGGGAGCATTGCTAAAGCCCCTGATTTTAATGATTATTTTACAACAACAACTTGGATTTTTATAGCGCCCCCCCCCCCGCATGCCGGACGGCGTCTCAGAGCGCTTCACAGTAACTGATCCCGGGGCCAAGCCAGGGGGAGGGGGAGGAAGGTGACCGACAGGTTTACCTGCTAGTTTATCAGAAATAGATATTCTAATGCTCTCCCCCTCCAGATATAAGTTAATTTTAATTCTTCTCAAATGATTTTTAAACAAAACTTAACAAGACTTAACCGTTAAAGCTATTTTTGGAGCATTTGTAAAGCTTTCTGCTCAGAATTCTTGTATGTTTAAGGAAGTGGCCAAAAAAAACGTTATGTTATAATTGGCATATTTAGTAATATGAAAGTGATCGCTGGGGTTTGGACAAAGGCAACTTTGCACCAGTGGTAGGGCTGATGCTATTTACAATGCAGGTAAATTATTTGAAAATGCAGACATAACAGGAGCTAATCAAGTTTGCTGATACCAAATGTGGAACTTGAAAATGATAGAAATCAGTTTGACCAAATACAGAAGCTATGGAGGGATTCGAAAGAGACAATGAGGATCGTCGGTTTGATCCCGGGTGGGGTGGGGTGCGATATAAATGCAAGTTGTTGTCAGCAACTCCATGCGAGTGTTGGGCTTTGTGCAGCAGGTGGGCCTGAACACCGTAATGCAAATAAATGCAAATCAGCCAATTTTTCTGCAAGATTGAGAAAGGTAACCAAAAACATTCTTACTGGGCCATCAGTGGAGGCAGGCATTCCCAAAGGGAGAGAACCCACTCTGTTCTCAGCCAGAGAACCAAGGAGGCTCCTGCCCTGATGCCTTTGAATTTGCTTTGAAGACCCAGTTCAAGGCACATCCAGAAGCAATCGTTCTTGAATTAACACCTTGCTTTAAGACTTTACGGGCTGAATGACCACTTTCTGTGCTGCATGATTCTATGCTACTTATTATTAACAGCAATAATTCATAATAATCCTTGTATAATAATTCTTGCATTTGATATCACACCTTATCACGTCTTTGAGACGTCTCAAAGCACTTCACAGAATATTACTGTGAATTGACTGTATGTTGTGGGCGAAACACGGCAGCCAATTAGGCACATTGTGGTATCCCACAAACAGTTGTCGATTGTGTGACTAATTTTTTTAAAAAGGAAGTATATCCCCCGAAAAGCAGTCTGACAATCAACTAAGAACTGGGTTCCTACTTAGTGCTAGGTAAACAGAGGCGAATACAGTAAGGAAATTTGCCTCAGGTTTTGCCCTGCCCAGGAATCAGATTCTTCTCACTTGCGAGGTGAGTATTTCAACCACTACCCTTTGGGACTCCACGTACTACATTTGATATATAGTACCTTTCACATCAGGAGGATGCCTTGAAGCACATACATTTTGTCGGAACATTTTTATTGTAGTGCTGCTTGTACACACAACACGAACAGTGGCCAAGTGCATTTCGTACCAAGCCTTTGCTTGTTGAGGAAATCAAGTGATATCTTTTTATACTGCAATCACTTTTGTAAATATTTGCCAGCAATAATCACCACTATCAGTCTAAAAAAACATTGTAAATTTATTCCTGCCAACACCTCTCAGGAAGATATTATCATGTGGCAGCCAGGCAGAGTTTGAAGAACTTTCACTTCTGAGTCAGAAGGTTGTGAATTCATGGCTTATGGAGGGACTTTGAACTTACAGCAGGGACAGCACTACATTATTGGAAGGGACGTTATAATAATAATAATAATAATAATAATAATAATCCTTGCATTTGATATAGCGCTTTTCACATCAGGAGGACGTCCCAAAGCGCTTCACAGAACACACTGTAAAGTGAATTGACTGTATATTTGTGGGTGAACGCGGCAGCCAATTGCGCACAGCAATGTCCCACAAACAGTCGTAGATTGAAAATGACCAATTTATTATTGTTTTTGGTTTTGGAGGATTATTATTAGGCTCTGTGTGGAATAAGGAAACTTGCCCAAGGTTTCGCCCTCTGCCTGGAATTGAACTCAGGTCTCTCACTTGCAAAGCGAGTGCTCTAACCACTGAGCTACAGGACTCCACAATGAGAGCGAGTGGGTGAGAAAGAGAGGACGAGAGCGTGAGAGATGGTGTTCGTGTGTGTGTGTGTACGTGACAGGCTGCGTGTGAGAAATAGTGTGTGTGAGCGTGTGTGTGAGAGTAAACAAAGGTCCTATCTCACCTGTTCAGATGGACATTAAAGGTTCCATGGCACCCGTCAAAAAGAGACGTGAGTTTCTCCTGGTGTCCTGGCCAACAATCCCCCCCCCATGTAAAACTGATCATTCACTTTGCGGCTGTGCGTGAGAGATTACCTTGTGCAAAATTGGCTGCCGTGTTTGCCTACAAAATACAATTGCGACACTTTTACGGTGAATCCTTCGAAGCGCTTTCAGATGGCATATATTTGGTGAATAATCAGAAGGGCAGCACTGCTGCAAACAGCAGAACCCACCATACAACCTTGTCGAAGAGGCCTTGCTTACTTTTTGAAAGTCTCACCAACAGCAAAGCTCCTGTCGGTGGCTAAGTGAGCTAAGGTTCATCAAAAAAACCACACCTTCAATACCACTATAAACTGAAAACAGCAAGGAAAGCCTCGAGGCACAAACATTGTCCCACTCTATGTGTTACTCTAAGTTGACTGAAAACACGGTCTTAAACATACAGGTTAACGTTGTGAAGCTATTGTCCTTTCCCTGTTCCGTCCAACTGTTTGTGTCACAGCAGCACCATCTGATGGACATTCTATGAGGCTGCAATTGATGTGATGTGCTGCGGTGGCTGCTCCTTGTGACTGCATTGCTATCACCGAACGGATCGACTTCAAGATCCTCACACTCGTGTTCAAATCCCTTCGGTCTCTGGCACCTCCCTACCTCTCCGTCTTGCCCCCCACCTCTCTCTTTCTTCAAGTCCCGCCTGAAAACCTTCTTGTTTCAACCGTGCTTACGGCCACACAGCCCCAGGCTTGGAGTCAGGCTCCGCCACTGTTAAGCGCTCCTGAGACGCTACCCTGTGTGGAGGGTGTTTATTTTAGCGCAAGTTGTTGTTGTTTATTCATTGGTCCTCGTTACTCTATGGCTGAATTCTGGATTCTTCCACGGGGAGGATTCTGTTCAATTGCAAACTCCAGGGTCACGATATTGGCTTTGCTCCTTTTCACCTAAGGCCCCACCTCAAGACCTGAATCAGCATTGGACATTGTCTGCACCTTTCTTTTCTCTCTAACTTTACAATACTGCAAATAACAGCAACTCAACTTTAGGAGCACTGTAAAGCAAAATAGGCACTTCTGTTTCCTCCGCTCCAAATAAATTGCTCTCAACAAATCTGATAGACCAAGGAGATGAAAGCTATTACACTGTTGATTATCTTTGTATACATTTAAATTCAGTTACGTACAGTAAAACTCGCATAAGTCTTATCTTTATAAATCGTATGATAACCTAAGACATGCATGCACCTGTTCAGTTTCCCATCAAAACCACTTAATTTCTTTGCACTAGTCATATTAATCATTCTCTAATTCGTAGTGCTGCTGCCTTGCCCTCCATTACTCCACTTTACTTGCTGTATTGAATCGTGGGGAATGACGTCCTGACCTATCGATCAATGCGCAGAGAACTTCATTTCCCCCGATTCAATGCGATTCCAATGCTTGCCAGAAAGTGCACATGCGGCAATGGGTCAAGAAGCATTGGATCGCAGGAAACATAGTCTTGACCCATCACCGCATGCCCACTTACCAACTGCATTGACTTGTGCATACGCAGTGTAGATTAATTTGTAAAAAAAAATCTGTTTTAATCAATAGTTTGCTTGTAACTTGGACTTTGTATAAGTCATTAAATGTCATGGTCCCGACTGATACGATTTATGTGAGTTTTACTGTATATCTATTATATATTACAGCGGCTGAAGACTCTTTGTGCAAGATCGCTCTAATAAAGGAGCCCAGAGTAGTTGCAATGTAAATACAGTGGTATTCTGCAGGCAAACCTGGTCGGTGAAAGACACTGATCGTTCCGAATGATAATTCCCCTCCCCAACAGACTATATATTTCTGAAATAATATCTAAATTCAAAATGTTTAGCATGAATAAAATGCTGGTTTCAATTGTCATGTTAGATCATGCTTTTGTTTCGCTTTCATCTGAGGTTGAAAACAACTTTTGGCACGTTTTAAATAACGTGTTTTAAATAGTGGAAATATAAAGGGGGAAAACAAATTTTATTTGGATGTTTGCTAGTCTTGAGTGCAAGGAGATGAAGAAGCTTGAGAGCACAGATACAAAGCAAGTAGAGAGAAGCTCTCTCACCACCACACACAGAGTAGGTAGATAGATATGTAAAATAATCTGTCAGCAAATAATTAATGCTATATTGATTAAATTTGTTCTGGGAAAATATCTGGTTATGAAGATTGAAGGTTATAAGCATACCACATGTTAAGGGGAAAGTGGGCGGCATGGAAATATTGCCTATGGATTGATCAAGGTTGAAAGACTGATATTCCATTACCTTGAGTTTTTATTGATTTGAGTTTTCTTCCAAGTCCAGGAATGGGCAAAATCTATGGTTTGTGGTGTGAACAGACATTCTGGACTGAATAGCTTTATCTCATTCTGGACTATGTTATGATCTTTATTGCTTTCCTAGTTTTTTTTTCTGTAGCACCTGGAACTATTCCACTTGAAATTATTTCTCCATGAACTTCTAATATCACAATTGCTAGCCCTCCATTGTGAAGGAGTCAGAGATTGACACAGGGCACACTGGATATCTGATTGAAAGTTACTTTGTGTAATTGCATTGAGTTGGTTTATTCAGCAAGGTAAGGGTGATGTATAATTGAATAGAATTTGTTTGTTTAAGAGTCCATGTTGCTTTATTTATGTTTATTCAGCCTTGTGTGGGTTACACACTAACCAAATAATTCCAGTTTTCTCAGCTTGGTTGCTTACAATTCTTGTTTATTGGGGCACAGGTTAATAGCTTTATAATGATATTGAGTTCCTGCTCATTGAGTAGGATAAGAGTCGAATTTAACATCCCATTTAAACACATTTTATTTCAAGAGCACTCTGTGTGGTCTTGTTTTGGTTATTTTGGTTTGGAGCAAATGTTGAGCCATGTCCGATTTCCTGTGAATCCAGGAATTCCATGGTTTCACTGAATATGAAATGCCTCCTGAATTTGCCAATCAAAAACAGTCACAAGTTATGACAGGAATTACTGTAACACGCTTTGAAATGTTTTAAAAACTCAAGTTCTTCAAATGGTTGCTTGCTGCTTACAAGTTGGCTGTATTTTGGAGTATAATGACATACTAAAGAATCTAAGCTTTCTATTTGTCATAATTCTAGTATTCGTGATATTTATTTTTATTTATCCTTGATGGCACACATGAATTTAATCCTCAGTTTGTACAATAAAAAATATTACTGACTTTTCAAAAAGTCAGTTATTTAGAATACAAAATGTTAGAATTATCATGAGGCAGTATAAATGCATTTTTTCCCCCTGATTCAGCAACAACAAATGTTCTACCATTATTGTTCAGAATGAGAGTTAAGAAAAGTTACCAATTGTTAATGGAAAAAAATTTGATTCGTCTTTCAACTGCCAGAGTCAAAATTTTATAAATTTTATAAATCTTCCACATGAATATTTTAATGATAATTGAATCCAGAAGATAAAAGAGTATCACCTGTGAGAAACAGGAAGGGTGAAGAGGCACCAAGCTGCACACTTTAATCTGTGTATAAAAAAGTTTATAGGCATAAAGAAAGAAACACACTGACTCAGAAGCGACAAACATTTTATTCAAATATCCACAGAACATTTCACAGGTAATTTTTTTTCTATTTCAAAGCGTATCAAAATTTTGATTCATCACAAGACTTTTTAAAAATCAAAACAAATTTCAAATACTAGAAATAAATAATATGGATTTCTTCACAAAAGACCTGGATACTTTTCATACTATATAAATCTGTACAAAATAAATAAGGAATTTGTTTTAAAGAATTTTATAAACTTTTATCCTAAAACTCTGGAACTCCATACTTTGATTCCTCCATCTCACCCCCTCTTTATATCATTATATCCTACCTCAAAAAGCTACCCCTTTGACTGTCATCTTTCTCTTTCCTTTCCATTTGGTCGGCGTCCAATCATGTCTTTGCAACTTCCTGGAGACATTTTCCTATGGGGAGGACAATACAAATACAAGATATTGTATAATACTGTAATTCAGTTTGCACTAACCAATTATTACTTGTTAATTGTTGTTGACCGTGTTTCGATCTCCCTGCATCACCGCCCTCCACCCCGACCCCCAGCTCGGGTCCGTAACTCTATCTGTCCAGGGCCTTGGGATGTCCTCCTGATGTGAAAGGTGCTTTACAAATGTAATTTTGTTGTTGTTTGTGATTGTTCTTCTGTCATGTTTAGATTGTTTTGAAAACTAGAGTTTAAAGAAAATAAAGTAGTAAATTATTAGCCCCGGAAGAGTGAAAGGTACAGCTACTTGATCAATGGGAAGGAGCTAATGCTGCTGCCACATCAGATACACATTGCCAGGATGGTTACCAAACACAGTAAAATTTGTATAAGTTTTATCTTTAATAATCATGTGATTGCCTAGGCTGTACATGCACCCAAGTCCCATTTCATTTCCAACCAAAATCCAATAGATTTCTTTGCACAAGTCATACTTTATAAAGCTAACTAACTCAATGTTGCTACTGCACTTACCAGTTACATTGATGAACAATGCAGTGTAGAAAATTGGATTTTATACTATTTAAGGTTTGCCGAGAATTCATACTTTGCGTAAGATTAGTAAGTTGGTCACTCAGTCCACAACTGTTTGTGGGACACTGCTGTGCACAATTGGCTGCCGCATTTCACCCACGAAACGTAGTCAGTTCACTTTGCAGTGTATTCTGTGAAGTGCGTTGCGACTTCTCAAAGAAGTGATATGGTGCTGTAGCAAATGCAAGCATTATTATTATTAAGTCATGGATAAGGTCCCGACTGTTGCTAAGTGAGAGGACTTTAAGTGAATTGACCATATATTTTGTGGGGTGGTTGTTGTTGTTGAGACAACCTGTGCCCACCTGATTGCCAATCCTGAGATCAGCCCTAGGACATTAATTACTCTCTTCCTTTCGACAGTTTATACACACACACATACATACACACACACACATATATATACAACTTGGATTTATATAGCGCCCTCCACCCAGACGGCGTCTCAGAGCGCTTTACAGTTTCGGATCCAGGGACCGAGCCCAGGGGGAGGGGTGGGAAGGTGACCAAAGGCGCGGTCGAAAAGAAACGTCTTCAGCAGAGACCTGAAAATGGGAAGGGAGGGAGTGAGGAAGGCAGTTCCGGAGCCTCGGGGCATAGTGGCTGAAGGCACGGCCGCCGAGGGTGGAGCGAAGGACTCAGGGGACAAGGAGAAGGCCAGACCAGGTGGAACGAAGGCAACGGGTACTGTGCTGAGGAGAGAGGAGGCCAGAGAAGTAGGGGGGGTGCAAAGGAGTGCAGGGACTTGAGTATGAGGGTGAGGATCTTGAAATCGATCCTCTCAGGGAAAGGGAGCCAGTGCAGCCTGACAAGGACTGGGCTGATCTTGGAGTGGAGTTTCGTGCGGGTGAGCATGTAGGCGGCAGAGTTCTGAATGAGTTGGTTTTTGTGCATGATAGTGGATGGGAGACCGGCAAGGAGGGCAGAGTTTCAGCGGCTTTTGGGGTGAGGTATTGGCGGAGACGGGCGATTTGGAAGAAAGCAGTGCTGGTGAGGGACCGGATGTAGGGGAGGAAGGATAATTGGGAGTCGAACCTGACACTTAGGTTGCGTACGGGTTCGGAGAGTTTTAGGGGGAGGTCGGGTAGGTGGAGGTGAGAACCGTGAGCATTCAGATGTTGACGAGAGCCGAAGAGTATGGCTTCCGCCTTGTCAACGTTCAACTGAAGGAAGTTTGGCTCATCCAGCCCCTGAGATTTGACAGGCAGGCTGACAACATCAGAGGACTGGGGGTCGCAAAGAGAGGTGGAAAAGTAGAGTTGGGTGTCATCTGCATACATGTGGAAATGTACGCCATGTCTGCGGATGACATCCGCAAGAGGGAGCATGTAGATCAGAAAGAGGAGGGGGCCAAGGATGGATCCTTGGGGTACCCGCAGGTGATTGGGTAAGAGCGGGAGGAGAAGTCATTTATGCAGATGTACTGCTGGCGGTTTGTGAGGTAGGACGTGAACCAGGCGAGTGCGGTCCCAGTGAGGTGGTTGACGGAGGAAAGGCGGTGGAGGAGGATGGCGTGATCGACTGTCGAACGCGGCGGAGAGGTCCAGGGGGACAAGGAGGCAGAGGGAGCCCTGGTCACAGATAGAGAGGATGTGGTTTGTGACTTTCACAAGCGCAGTCTCTGTACTGTGGGCGGAAACCGGACTGGAGGGGTTCGAAGAGGGAGTGGGAGGAGAGGTGCGCGCGGAATTAATTTGCACCAACGCGTTCTAGAACTTTTGAGGGCAGGTTAGAAATAGCGCTTAATGACTGGGGTTTGAGGGACCTGGGGAGGGTTTTTTCAGGAGGGGGGTGATGACAGCAGGTTTGAGGGAGTCGAGGACTGATCCGGAGGAGAGGGACTGGTTGATGATGTCAGCCAGTAGTGGGCAGAGGAGGGGGAGCTGCGTGACCAGTAAGCTGGTGGGGAGGGGGTCGAGGCAGCAGGTGGGTGGGTTTCATGGAGGTGATGGCGGGTGCGAGGGAGGAGGGAGAGATGGGGAGGAAAGAGTGAAGAAAGGGGGTGGTGGTAGTCGGAGCAGATGAATGAGGAGGGCGAGGGGGGGGGACAGAGAGGGCGTGGTGGTGGGTGACAAGGGGCAGGTGGATGAGGCTGCCTGGCGGACGTTCAGTATTTTAGTTGGAAAGAAGTCCATGACCTCCTCGCGGAACTTGGCATTTGATACGAAACTTGAGGAGGCCTGAGGTGGGGGGGGACACGGAGGAGGACACGGAGGAGGTAGTGGGTGGTGGAAAAAAAGATTTTTATGGGCTAACAGAGAGTGGGGGGGGGGGGGAAGATGGAAGGAGAAAAATGGGGTAGAGGGCAGGAGAATGATGGGTTACAGAGGTGTTAATGATGGCGATTGCAACAAACCCAAGGTGGGGGGGGGGGGGGGGGGGAGAAATTGCAACAAAATAAGGCAGACCAGAGAAAACGTTATGGAGTTGTATATTGTGTGGGCTGGTGGTGGTTGTTGAGGCAAATCTTGTGATGCTCATCTGACTGCCAATCCCGAGATCAGCCCCTGGGACATGGAATTACCTTCTTCCTTTCGACGGTTTATCTCTCTCTCTCTATATATATATATATAGAGAGAGAGAGAGACACACACACATATATATATATATACATCTACAAATTCGTACACATTTTTGATGGACCGCAGAGCTCTCCCCCAAACGAGCGATGCCAACCGAGCAACACCGAGAACGGTCGCGCTGTGATTCCGGCGGCGGCAGCAGGTCGCGACCAACGCCCTCCCCCCCCCATATCATCCTCTCGCCCTCTCCCCACCTCATCCCTCTCACCCCCCCTCACCCTCTCACCCCCCCTCTCCCTCACCCTCTCCCTCCTTCGCCTTCGGGGCTGCTCTGCAATGCCAAAATGGCCGCCGACGCCCGGCTGCTCGCGCCCCTCGGATTGCCCTCAAAAGCCGCGACGCTCGAGCTCACCACCTCTCGCCCCGCCCACCGCGCGCGCGCGCTGTTGAGTGACGGCAACGGTTGGGTCCGGGGAGTGCGAGGGGGTCGGGGGGGAGAGAGATGGGGTGGTGGCCTCTGGGTCCATTCAAAGCTGTGAGGCGGCGGCGGCGGCGTGGGTCAGGGACACCTCCGACGAACGGCGAGTGGTTGCGGCCGGGCCGCTTGGGCGGGAACTACGACTCCCGGCGACCCCCCCCCCACCCCGTGCGGTGCCGCGCAGGCGCGGTCGGCGGCCAGCGGTGGGAGGGCCCGGGGTGGGCCCGCGCAGACTCAGGAGCCGCGCTCTGACCGGCGGCTGCATTGTTTTATTGAAACCTAACGGCTCTGAGACGGGCGACGCCGCACGAAACCTCTCCGCCGTCTTCTTCAGTCGTGACCCCACTCCTCGTCCTCCTCCCTTCACACTCACTCACTCACAGACACCGACTCCTCGCCACACCGCCGGGTCAGTCCAGTCAAGTCAGTCAGTCAGCAATGTCTACTCACAGGTAGGAGGAGAGCTTAACATTGATGTGGAAGCCACTGTCCCTCCTCTCCCCTCCTCCACCCCCCAACTCTCCCCTCCTCCTCCTCCCCCCTCCTCCTCTCCCCTCTCCCCCACCCACCCCCCCCCCCCCCCGGGCCCCTCACCCACCACCTTAAATAAATCTGTTTAAAAACAAAATACATTTAAGATTCAGGTGACCTGAAAGTGATGTGCATTAAAGCTTCTTGTACTGTGGGCGTCAGGACATGTTACTGGGATGGATGGCCACGAATGCACGATGGCTCAGGTTATCTGTCTGATATATATGTATATATATATATATATATAGTGTGTGTATGTATGTGTGTATATCATAAGGTTGTTTTTTAAGCATTAATTAAACTGACCGTGTTTGATTTTTTTTTGATGCTCTGATGAGGAAGGAGGAGGCGGATGGTGGGTGTGTTGGTGGTGGTGCGGTAGGGAATACAGAGCGAATAAACCAAAGCTTTACGAATACCCAGAAGAGTGGCATTACTGTGTGACCCCTAACCTGCGGATGGTCAACTTTCTGAGTTGTTTTCCATCGATCGGAAATTGGCCCGTTTGCAGATTCTTCTTTTTTTTTAAAAAAAAATATCGTGGTGCGTCGGTCGTAATTTTTGCAGTCCCCGGCAGCCAGGATGATAAATGTGGTCTTTATGAAAAGTTCGAAGTGCAAAATAATGTTATGAGGCTCAGCTTTTGAGTTTCCACAACAATCTTTAAAGTGCTCACCTGCCCGGACTAGTCTTAGACTTGCAGAGGAATTTGTTACCAGGTGAGTATTCAGCAGATGTTTGTCAGCTTTGATAAGCATCTGGGATATATATCATTGTGATTTGCTGTGTGACCTCCTTGGTTGGCATTCACTGACGATTGATTTTAATGCAGTACCTGGGAGTGGGCATCCAAACCAGGAAGAGATTACAGAGATTGTAGAAGGGAATGTTTACAGTGGAGGAGCGATTATTGAAGTGTATCTTATCTAGTATTTCAGATAGGAGAAGGAAGACACCAATACCTATTTCAACAAGGAGTCATGTTCTCAAATTCAAAAGGGGTGAGAGTGAAGCTTAGATTTATTTGTCATTGTCTTGGAAATCTCCAAAGCCTTTAATGGAGTTCTGTAGAGTATTGGTTGGAGCACTTGCCTTGCAAGCGAGCGGACCTGGGTTTTGATTCCCGGGCAGGGCGAAACATTAGGCAAGTTTCTTTAATCCACTTGTTTCTCTTCACTTAGCAGTAAGTAGGAACCCAGTTGTTCGGCGATTGGAAAATCACTTTCTGGGGATAATAATCCTTTTGGAAAAAAATTGGGGACACTCAATCTGCGATTGTTTGTGGGATACTGCTACGCGGAAATGGTTGCAACATTTTACCCCAAAAATAGTCATTTTACAGCACATCCTGTGAAGTGCTTTGAGACGTTTCAGTGACGTGAAATGGCGCTTTATCAAATGTGAGGATTATTCTTATAATAAGGGCTGGAATGAGCAGTACCAAATAACTTCAGGTGCAAACCCTTGACTATCCAGTGCATTGGGACATCCTCCTGATGTGAAAGGTGATATATAAGTACAATTTTTGCTGTTGGAGTGCCTTGGGACGTCCTCCCGACGTGAAAGGCGCTATACAAATATAATCTTGTTGTTTGTTTTTACTGCCTTATGATCTTCCACCAAAATTTGATCATGGTCATCTAGCTTGCTTTTAGATTATTGTGTCTGTGCTGTAATAAATGGTTCACTTCTGAGGCTCTTTTCAACTGAGGGGTCCCTATTGCTTTGTTCCATTTTACAATTGTTCCACTACTTTCTCCTCATATCAGTTATTCTATTGCACTTATTTTTAAAACCTTTTCATTCTTTTTCAAAATCCATTCCACTTTCATCACCTTCCTTCAGAATATTTTCCATCAGTGCACAAAACCTTCATTCCTCTTGTTGCTCAATGGCTGAATGATTAAATATTGATCTCCTTACATGCTTGGAAAGGGCAGTAAAATATTTTTTGACAATTTTTTCATTCGTCTTACAAAAATTAACCAACAGCTATTACTTTGTACCTTTTATGTTTCTTCTTTGAGATATTCTTCAATTGACATTTTCAGCCCTGTTTTCATCTCTGATTTCAATGAAATTTCTTATCTCTTTCACTGTTGTCAACCTGTCCGCTCCCACCGCTCAGCAAGCTCCGGCCTGCCTCAGGTCTCAAGCCCAACCCGCCCTTCCATCGGCGGCTGGGTTTTCAGCCTCTCTGTCCCCTACTCTTTGGAACTCCATCCCTCAATCACTTCACCTTGCTCCCTCTCTTGCCTCCTTCAAGGCATGACTCAAGGCCCTCCTTTTTGACCATGCCCTCCTACCACTCTGCCCTCCCTCATCTCAACCCTGCCCCCCCCATCCTTGGATCCTGATCCCTGACTGTTCAGCACTTTGGGATGTTCTCCCCATGTGAAAGGCGCTTCACAAATGTAATCTTGTTGTTGTTGTCAGGCTGACTCAGTCGGTAGCACTCTCATCTCTGGATCAGAAGTTGCGGGTTCAAACCTGAGTCATTGTCTGATTGACCAATATTATTGTACAATAACAACAAATTTATATAGAGCCAGAAGGGCACCCCAAGGCGATACAGTCGAGTGTTTATGCCCAATATGGGGGTTCGATTAAGAGGGTGGAGGCAGTGGGGGTGGGAAGATGACTGAAGGTGCGGTCAAAGAGGAAGGTCTTGAAATGGACCTGGAAGGAGGCAAGTGAAGGAGCTAGGTGAAGGAACTCTGGGATAGAGTTCCTGAAAGTGAGGGCAGGGAGTTTAATGGAGTTAATAATAATAATCCATGCATTTGATATCGCGCCTTATCACGTCTTCGAAACGTCTGAAAGCGCTTTACAGAATAGACTATAAAGTGAATTGACTATATATTTTGTGGGCGAAACACGGCAGCCAATTGCAAACAGCAGTGTCCCATGAACAGTCGTGGATTTAGTGACCAAATTATTGTTTCCGCTGTTTGTGGAAGGAAGAGTTGGGTAATCTGGTGAGGTGGGAGGCCCTAAGCATTCACAAGATACAGTGAAAAAGGTATTTCACATTTGTAGGTGTGATTTACATCGTAGGTTAAAGTAAGTGAAAATTTTAGTTAATTCATTGGTGTCGTAATAAAATACTATTCCTAAATATCTAATTAATTTCCGTAGTGGTAGCGTAGTTACTACGACAGTCCCAGCTGCCAAAGTTGTTAATCAATTTGTGGTAAACCAAATGCAAAGGTGATATATTTACTAGTACTGTGGTCTGAGAGCTAATGGTGCCAAAAATCAAGCCTTTCACTTTGCGAGGCTGTAACTATATCCCAGAGCAGCCTACCCTGGCAATGGAGAAGCTTCAATAATCTGCTCAGTGCTAAATATTTGTGATTATTTGATTAGATATGCAGATGTATTATACGTGTCAGCCCGGTTCAGATGGGTCAGAAGATTGCAAGTTTAAATCCCAATATCCGGACTTTGAACTCGCGGAATAGGCTGACGCTACAATGCATTGCTCGGGGTGCACCGCATTGTTACAGGTGCCGTTCCTTCAGCTGAGCCATTAAACCAAGGTCCCGTAAGCCAGTTCAGGTGGATGCTAAAGGTCCAATGGGGAACTGTTTGGAAAGAGAAGGGAGTTGTTCCCGGTATCCTGGCTGGCAACCCCCCCCCCCCCACTCCAGATAAAATTAGTAATCAATTTATAGTTGTTCGTGGGACATTACTGTGCGCACATTGGTTGCCAAGTTTACCTGCAAAGATACACATTCATTGCAGTGAATCCTGTGAAGTGTTTTGAGACATTTTCCAGACATGAAAGGTACAATCTTAAATGGAAGAATTAATTTTTATAGTCTCTCCTCCGATCACTTGGCAACATTTTGTTATCCACCTAATACATTGAAATCTAATGTAGTAGTATGGAATTCTTGCCACTGAATGATTTTTTCAAAAAGAAAATTATAGGAATATGAGTTCTCTATTTTGTGGCAGAAAGTTAGTACTGTGTTTCAATTTATTCCACAGGTCCTAATGAATTTGAATAGAGAATTTCAGCAGATCTTGGATCTCAGATGTGTAGAATTATCCATCTCTATGTCAAACCTCTAGCAATAAAAGATTTTAGGTAAGTGCAGGAACCTTGTGAAACAGAATCAAGAGCTGTGTTCTTTCCCCTTTACTAGAGCTTTAATATTTATTTTTTTTGCTAGGTGCTGTAGAAGTCTTAATAATGTGAAGATGAGTTTTCTCGGCACTGTGCACAATCTTTTTCTGGCTATATGTCTGATGTTGGTCCTCGGATTTCTTTATTATTCCGCTGGCAAGTTACACATGCATGGATGGGGACAGGAACCACGTAAGTTAAACTTTAATTTTCTAATCTGAGATGAAAGATACATCATGAATGCATCACATACAAAACACAACACAAAGCTATTGTGTGACCTGAAGTATTGGTCCCCAAAGCTTGGTGTGTTCCATACAGTTATTTGGCACAGAAACGGTGCCATTCAGCCCAACTCGTCCATTCTGGTGTTTATACTTGGCATGAACATCAACTTCTCCTAATATGCATCTACTTTAATTGATGCCATTTGCTTCGACCACAACATTCGTTCACAATACACACAATCACTGTAAATCCTGTGAAGCGCTATGAGGTGTCTTCCTGACATAAAAGATGCTTTACCAAATGGAAGGAATATTATTACTTCCAGCAGTGAATTCCACATTCTCATCACCCACTCTGCATGAAGAGGTTCCTCCTACCCTCCCTGTTAGATCTGCTACTGACCATTTTAAATTTAAGTTCTCCAGTTTTGGAGCCAATGCATGTGGGAAAACAAACAAGGTGAGGGAGGATTGTGATTTATAAGTGCATAGCATTCTGTGCTTTGTGTTTTAAATGGTGAATTATTTGCTGTGGAGTGGGTGTCACCTGCCCACTCCTGTTTGATAACCTTGTTGAATTCATTGTGCCTATGTATTTATTGTGGGGTGAATGCTGCATAATCCCAAATTCAACCAAAATAAATGAATTGGTTATAAATCTAACAGCAGTTTGTAACACATAGCTAGGTATTTTTGTCTACGTAACAGTGAATGCACGTCAAGGTGACTTGCTACAAAAGACGCTGTGAGATGTTTTAAGATGTGTTCAGGCACTATATCGAGCATGATTATTATTTTTACTAATGATCCCATTGTTACATGCAAATACAATTTAATTAATTTTAATAAATAGTGTTATAAGGAGAATATTCTGAAACTGAACATTGAGAGCCAATGAAGAGGGAGATGATAAATGACAAGTTTGACCTAACTGTTGATAAATTGGTGTGACCAACTGATCCGAACAGCTCATGTTCTGTAAGAAATTGAATTGTTTTGCGCAGATTCAATTACACTCTCAATACTTTTTCTATTTCCATAGACAAATGACCGAATGTTCAAATGGTTAATCATTAATCAAGACCATTATTCCTTCACATTCTGGAACGAACAATCTCAGCTCCCCATGCCTGAAGGTTTGGTTCTGGATCCCAGTCTGTGCTGATGGGGGTCAGAATGTCCTGCTAGATTTTTATCAGAATTTTGAAGTTGAAGAGTAGAAGGAAAATCTCATTCATAACCTTTAAATACTTTTGAGAGGAGAAACTTGTCAGAGTACGGGGTAATTTTAGATAGAGGAAATTTTGTTAAAAAGTGCTTTGGATGTAAACTTTGGAAAGTTTTTTTTTTCCCTTGCCACATAATTCCTTGTCATGATGTGGTGTAGGCGTATTGTTGAATCTGGCGAGTGTGGCTCTGAATCTGTGTTTTATATTTAGGATACTTGCTGTGGCAGTGATTACCAGTGGAGGGATTTATGGGTCTTAGCTGAAATGCTGACTATATCTGGACAGGAAATATTCCCTGATTTAAAATTATATTTAAATGTTGATGACCATCAGCAGTAGTATTTTGGGTTGTTTAGTTGGCTTCTGGGTCTCGCAAGTGCAAATCGTGTATGGATGGATTCAGGTAACTACAAAATAATAGATAGCCTTAGGTGGGCCAAGCTGTAGTGTTGTTCTTCAAACTCTTTCATTCCTTTCTTTGTATTGTGTTAGTCCTCTATGCTGAAGGCTGTAACCTTCATCATTGCTTTCGTATAGATTCAGAAAAGTTTATGAAACAAATTTGTTGCTGTTGTGATCCAAGTAACCCAAAATATTTAGTGTACTTCATAAGATAAGCCAGATGGACATGCTTTCAGCTTGATCGAGTGAGCTATTTATAAAGAGCACTGAATATTTTGAGTTCAGATACCAGAATGCTGATTTGCTTTATCTCAGAGAGTTTTTCCAAATATCTTTGAATCAGGAATGACGGGACCTTTTGAAGTAAATTTGTATTCAACGGATTGGTCTCATGACTGTTCCCTTTCACTGCTAAGGGACTTTGTTCAAGAAATGATCCAAATCTTCCCATCTCTAGCTAGAAGGATAGCAGTCTTTGTGCTTCTTTTTATTAGCTGACAGAGAGGAATAAATAATGTGAAATCTCTGGACGTTCCTTATGAAGTGATATTTGTTTTTGCAAAGATGTATTTTTGCAACCTCATATATAATTGACCTGGCATCAAAATTGTCCATTTTTAAAAGATGCAGATTTGGAACGACTTGAGAGAGCAATGTGCTTTATCAACAGCTGGCATCTCGCCTTCTTTTCAGGTTTCCGTTACGACATGATTCGTTTGTTCACCTTGCAATTTCTGACAGAACCTATGGACAGAGGCCAAGTTCTCAGGATCTGAGAAGTAAAGGTCAAAATCCCTTTTATTTGAATTTATAGTTTGCTTCTCAGTGAAGTTCTTATCAGTTTTTAATTAATTTTATTCACTAAAATGGAGGTAATAGTTCACCTACAAAATACATAATCACATTTTACAATAAATTCTGAAGCGCTTTGAGATGTCCTCCCAATGTGTGAGTTGCTGTATCAAATGCAAAGAGTATTAACAATAATAATCCTTGCATTTGATATAGTGCCTTATCACGTCTTTGAGGCGTCTCAAAGTACTTCACAAAGTAAACTGTAAAGTAGTGACTGTATATTTTGCAGGCGAAACGCAGCAGTCAGTTACCCAATAGCAGTCCACAAACTGTCGTGGATTGAGTGACCAGTTTATTTTTTTGTGAGAATTATTACCCCAGAAAAGCGATCCGCCAATCAAACTAACAATCTGGTTCCTACTTACTGCTAGGTAAACAGAACCGTTTATTATACCAAGTAATGAATGTCTTGGTTTACAATGTGATTTATTTTACATTTGTATTATGTCTTCTTGTACCCCTCTGCATATTAGCTAGGATGTTTACTTTACTAATACCAAATGAGGAGTGTGCCCACCAGCAGTGAAATATGAGACTCCTCCAGGACATGATTTGTATGTGGCTTTCAATTTTGATTAAAATTACAAGCTTTACAATCACCCCGTGCCAGCAATTCCTTTGATTTTTTTTGTGAAAACAAGTGGAGTATATAATCATAGAATCATAGAATGTTACGGCACAGAAGGAGGCCATTCGGCCCATCGAGTCTGTGCCGGCTCTTTGACAGCGCAACTGACTTTTATTAACTCCACTCACCAGCTTTCTCCCCATAGCCCTGCAAACCCGTCTTCCCCAGATACCTATCCAGTTCTCTCTTAAAAGCTGTTATCGAATCGGACTTCACTGCCCTTTCGGGCGGATCATTCCAAATTCTAACAACTCGCTGAGTGAAAACATTTCTTCCAACCTCTCCTCTGCTTCTTTTAGTAGATATCTTAAGACTGTGACCACGAGTCACAGACACACCTACCAATGGAAACAGCTTTTCCCTATCTCGCCTGTCGAAACCTTGTGCCACAAGTGAAAAGTTGGCAAATCAGTTTTCATATCTATAAATTTATCTTTAGGCAAAATGTTTGGAAACCTCAGGAGTAATGTTTGTGTATCTTACCTATGTTTAGTTGACACGGATACCAGAGCACACACGACACAAACAGTTGGCACAAAATAATTATAAATGTTTTTCTTAATTATTGTTTATCAGACATTTACACCAGGCTTGTTATGCTTGTGTCGTAAGTGCAAGGCTCGTGGTTGACAATGCTCTGGGTTGGGTGAGGAGGTAAAGTCTCCTTTGTAATGCTTTGTGTGCATTGATGGTGTGTTTACATACTGAAAGATATTTATTATGAAGATATTCTGTGCTTGGCAACAATATGTTGGAATTGAGTTAACTCTCCATGGCAGTCTTGTCAAGGGTCCTAGCTTGACAAGCATTGGGAAGCTTGCCCGACAGTGCTCCGAATGGCATACTGTGCGGGTTTAGCTGGTTAAACTCCAGCAGTAGCCTATCGCACTGTCAGGTGTCCCTAAGGCTTGGCTCTTGCCAACCTTCATCAAACATGCTCTGGAATTAGGGGTCCAGCGTGCATTCCTCTAGGGAAGGAGTGCACATTCTATACCAGACACAGGGAATTTCCATGGTGGCATACATATGTGAAACTCCCACATCCTCTTAATGATTGTTTCTGTATATGTCATGCGGAAAGATGACCAAAATAAAGACTTGTGCTAACTGCCCTGATAATGCAATGTATGGATTAATGGTGGATTCATTTACTAAGCAATATTTATTATGCGGCCATTTTATATATCTATTGCTCTGTCTCACTTAGTGCATGACAGACTTTGGACTTCTCCACATGTTAGAATTCGCTATTATGTTGAATTACAGCATGTTGTATCGATGAAGTCATGGAATAAAGCGCGTGTTCAAGAGAGTCACTTTCCAATAGATTTCATTCCTCATAACATTCAAGATTCAAAAATATAGTTAATATTTCTGCCCATGGATGTTTTCTTTGTAAATTACTTTATCAAACTCTATTTCCTCTTTTACCTTTGGGTGTTCCCACCTTCTACTCTTTCAGTTCCTTAATTTTTTACCCACTTCTATTAGATGCCTTACAAAAATCAAATGGCACAAAAAACAAATTTAACATCACATTATTAAAACCCAACTTTTTTTTTGCCTGAATAATGAGCACGACAACTGGTTTGAAGCATTTGCAGAGACTGACCACTTGATGGAGCTGAACTGCCTTACAAGATTCATCTGAAACGTTCCCAAAACAGCTCCAGTTCATGGATGGATCATTTTGATTCCACTAATTTCCATGATATATGTAATGGGCAGGATTATCAGAATTGAGTGAATTCTTTATCGTGGTCTCAGTGGTCCGGTCCCCGAGCCAGGCCTGTCTGCAGTACTCCATCACTGTTGATACCAAATCAGCCATTCTGGCTTGTTGGCAGGTAGAATTGGTTCTTCCCACTTGGCTTCTGTTAACCTTGCAAGCCAAAGCTGCAATGAATAGTGTTGTGTTATCATCTTGCCAGACAGTGTTTGCACAGGTAAGCTGTGCAGTTTTAGCTGGTTAAACCAGCATGCAATGCACTCTGGTCGCGAAGCCTTGACTTGCTAATCTGTGCATATTACTTTCCAGAATTAGGTAATTAGAGCATATGGGAAACCATAAGGGGAATTTTAACGTGTAGGTGGTATGCATATGCAGAATTCGGTCTGGTTTGATCGGTTTTGAGTTTACGGAAATGTTTTGAAATTCAAGGTATTTTTGTATTTTTAAAAAAAAGTCTCCAGAAGATGAGATTCAGAAAATAACCGCAAGAATTATCGATACTGGTTTGGGGTTTTAATGCGGAAGCTGTATGCCTATTGGATTGAGATTTCTTAAATTCTCTTTGTATCAGAATTATTCTGGATTCACACCCTAATCTAAGAGTTGAAACAATGTGCTCAAAAAACTGCTTTATGCCATCTTCTTCTCTGGCTTCTCATAGAGAGATAATTATTGGATGTTTAGAAACGCGTTTCTGTTCATTAAGTTGTTCATTCCCTATCATTAGAAAGAGGCAGTTGAAGAATGTTTTTTTTTTAGTGGCTGTTTTAGTTTTACTTTAATGCTTCTTTAAGTTAATCAGTCATGAAATCTCTGTGGGTGGGTGGCTAGTCCAGGAAATACATGAGACATAAGAAGTGGGTACGAGCGAAGGCGTTTCAGCCCCACTAGCTCTGGTTTCTATCATGATTTAGACTGCACGTGGACAGTTTTATCTCCCATCTGATTCTATACCAATCCTATATTTTTTTCCCTTCCTAAATTAGGAATCTCTCAATCAAGTCAACGTGAAGCACATTTTATTGACCTGACTGCCTGTTATGTAAGATAAAAGAGAAATCGAGGGAGCACTTTTTGTTCAAACAATAGGAAACAAAAAGTACAGGGAGATAAATCATCATAGTATCGTTCTTATTCTGTGGAATAACTGACATCCACTAGTACTGAACATTCTGGGGTCGAGTGGTGGAGGTCAGTCCCAATCTCTTAATTCAACTAAACTGAGTAATTTCCTATCATGGATATTGCTATTTTATGGCGATAATTTTTCTCTACTTTGAACAAAACTATTCCCTTTCAATGTCATTTTCCTTTTAACAACTTTGGAGTGTCGAAGAAAACTACTTGAATTACATTCAGCTTGCAGCTTTGACTTTTTCCTTTCACTTGTATTCGCACAGTTTCATTCAGCAGGAGCAGATTAGGGAGGCTTAAGGAGCCGGGAGTGCTTGAGGGAACGTAAGTACATTTTTCCCTCCTTCAAGGATACTCGCTTTTAAGTAGCCCTATTGAGCTGTGAGGTGAGGCAGGTTGCAAACCCCAGTATTGCTTTCATATCAAAGAGAGGCATTGAGGAGAAAACAGGACAACTTGTCCCCTAATTCTCTAAGATGAGATGCAATACATTTTGATTAAGTAGATTGTTCAATAAAGAACACAATTAGTCTCATCTCACATGTGCATGTCATCACGACGCATTGGATAGCCTCGTGGCTGCAGCTTGCAACCTCTAAAGTGAGCATTAATGAAAAGTGCTTTCAGGTGAACTGATGTGGTACCCTGAAACAGTGTTCAAATGTTAAGAGCTTTGCAGAGTTGTGTTGATGTAGTAATGCTGCAGTATTGGATTTCTACCATGGGAGGTCCTCAGCAAGCTGTCAAAAATAAGATTTAGTTTGGTGTTGCAGAAGTTAGCAATGGATATAATACTGTACCGGAATACCTATTGAGAATTGTACAATTTTGTCCACAACCTTTTTGTAAAAACCAAAGAACCATGAACCAGAAACCTTGTGTGGATCCAATTGAATATGGTATTTTCTCAATGAGATCATCCAGCGGTGTTATATGTGTCAAAGTGTACTGATCTTTGGTTACCTTGCTGGGTAAATATCGAATAGACCAGCGTATGTTCTGCTTTATACTCTTATGTATTTCTTTCAAGTTGTACATATATTTTTAAATCGTTGTTTCAAACATTTATTTGTACATAAGGTTTTCCTCGCCCAACTCCACTGGCTTCCCATCACACAGAGGATGCAGTTCAAGATCCTGGTCCTCACCTTCAAAGCCATCCACGGTCTTGCTCCCCCTTACCTCTCCGACCTTCTAACGCCCTACCTACAACAACAACTTGGATTTATATAGCGTCCTCCACGCTGGATGGCGTCTCAGAGCGCTTTACAATAACGGATCCCGGGGGAGGGGGGGGAAGGTGACCAAAGGCGCGGTCGAAAAGAAAGGTCTTCAGCGGAGACCTGAAAATGGAAAGGGAGGGAACGAGACGAAGGGAGTGAGTAAGGCAGTTCCAGAGCCTCGGGGCATAGTGGCTGAAGGCATTGCCTCCAAGGGTGGAGCGGAGGACTCGGGGGACGAGGAGGAGGCCAGACCCTGTACCACCCTGTTCGCTCCCTCCGTCCGCTCAGTGGGCTCCGGCCTGCTTCCCGTTCCCCCACCTTGCTCAGCCCATTATTGGCGGGCGGACCTTCCGCCACTCTGCCCCCACCCTCTGGAACTCCATCCCGCAGTCCTTCAATCTCGTCCCCTCCCTTCAAGGCCCTCCTCTTCGACCTTGCTTTCGATCTCCCTGATTTCCCCCCCCTGCCCTCCACCCTACCCACCCCGACCCCCAGCTCGGGTCTGTAACTCTGTTTGTCCAGCGCCTCGGGACGTCCTCCTGACGTGAAAGGCGCTTTACAAATATAATTTTATTGTTGTTGTAGCGTACACACTGGAGTGCCAATGTCACAATGTTTGGTAAAGTTGAGTATTCTTACCATAAGTCAGGTATATTTGTCAGTATTAAGTTGACATAATAGGTAATACTGAATTTACAACAGCAGCAACAACTTGCATTTACATAGCGCCCATCACGTCACATCTTAGCGTGCTTATTTACCCAACTGGATGCATTACACAGTGAGAGTTTTGGTATTTTAATCTTTGAATATTAAAGTGGTTTGCTGAGGGGCTTTAAACGGGATGTGCTCGGGTCCAAACCCCTGACCGTCCAGTGCCTTGGGACGTCCTCCCGATGTGAAAGGAGCTATACAAATTAAATTTTGTATTGTTTAGAACCAGGAGCTAAGACAGAAGAGATCTTAAATTCAGACCAATAAACTCACAAGTATGATCCTTGGTGTGTGCTGAGTCAGTGTTCTTTAACGCAAGTCTCTGTGTATCCCTGAGCAACATAAAAGAAGAGATTAACCAGGGCTTTGATTTCTCTTTGCTGCGTAACGAGTTCTGTTGGAAAGTGTAGACTTTAAATAAAAATAGTAAAGGGTTATGCTCAACTGTGATGTTCCTAACAATTGGAAAAACAGTTGTCCAGCATTCATTGTACAGATTTGAACATTGTGAATAGCATTTGTCATATTCATTCCGTCAAGGGTACAGATAGCTAATTTGAAGGCAAAATAGAAATGTAAACAATTGATGGGTTCAGGGCTGAAGAAATCATTGTTTGATATTTGGAACAAAAGTGATGTATAAAATTATCTTAAGTAATCTTTCTACCTAAGATATTGATAAGACTTCTTGTATATTTCCTGTCTGTCGGTTTATATTTCAAACCTCCCTGCTATTGTGAAAAAGTATAGGGCAGACATCAGTACGTGTTTCTTTGCACAGAGGTTAATCAACAGCTGGAAGAGGTCACCAACAAGAGAGGTTGAGGTCAAATTTTGGACATATATAATAAACAGCTTGATGCTGTAATCTGAAGATGGTAAGGTTAGTATTTTGGAAGAATGAGATCAAATGGGCCAAAGGTCCTCTTCATCCAAACATCTCTTTTGTGATATTGCACGTATTCTCCTGGTGTATGGATTTCACAGTATAATGTGTACCTTATCCTGTGTGGTGTGTGTATTCCTGCATGTGACTTGGAACCTTGTTTGAAGACATTTTTCTATCCCTCTTCTGAGACCTTTTTATGTGCCCTTTTAATCACTCGGTAGCAGTTTCTAAACATTTTTCTTCTGAATTGTGACATTTCTTTTTGTATTAAAAGAAATAGAGCAAAGTTGGAGGAAAATAATAACTTGCAATTGTATTGCGCCCTTTGTGCAGGATAGTGTCTAGAGACTAATTTTAAACAATTTCAAACAGTTATGTGCATTCCTATTGGCCACAAAGGTGGATTTTACTCCAAGCTGCAGCTGCTAGTTGTGAATACGACAGTTAATTGTGAGGATTGACTGTTGGTAATGACAATCAAATGCAGATGTGATGGTTGGCTGTTTATACCAAAGAGGAAGTCTAAGACCCATGTGTAGTACTTCCATGGAACATTTCTCCTCATTCCCAGCTTCACCCAGATGGACTTGCTTAAAAATGGAAGAAAATCTGTTGGGTTGTTCAATATTAACCAAGGTTTCTATGAATACCTGCAACTGAAAATCAAGCAAAACACACAAATCCCACGATGATTAATAAATTGATTTAAGAGATGGTTATCGACATTGGCTGCTTTTATGAGCTAACAATTTCTGAGTGTGCAATTTGTATAGACAGCAGTTCTGGAACAGAATGTCCATCATAAACTTCCTTGGCCATTTGGACGTGTTTTAATGACTTCAATATCCTAGCTATAATTAGGCCTGGTCGTTGTGCTTCCTTCAACTCGCTAGCTATAGTGGAAATACTGCTGGCAGATTCCAGCGGATGTTTCACTTTAGGAAGTCTTGGAATTAACCCTCTCTCTGCCTAGAACATGTTGAATCACTGAATTGATTACTGTTTGGGTAAGAATAGTCCCCTGACAGGTTTGACTGTATTAGTAATCATGATATTGTTATGTTAATACTTTTTCTTGGAAGTTACAAGGTTTCACTGGCTTACAGTGGAAGACATGACTCCTTTCCTCAGAACTCTGCCAGTCTGCTTCTTTGCCAGGAGGTATTCAAGAGTTGTTAGTCATCCAATATTCTGGACTTTATGGAATGAACGCCTGGCCTTACTTGATATCTCTATTTCATAGCATAACTGAGATGACAATCCCATGTTGTATTACTGTGTGGCATGTTGGAAATCCAGCACACGCGTGTAAGAGAGGTCCAAGATCATTTTATTATTTTACTTGACCTGCATGCATTGTCACTGCACAATGTATGTCACTGTTTTTCCTTCGGGGGTGGTGGGGGGGGAGGCGGGATATGTCCAAAGTTTCAGTGAAGACCATAGGATATTTAGTACTTCATATAAAACCATTCACGACTATATTTTGCAAAATATCTGAGATGTGAATACTTTATTGCTGAACCAGTATGGCTAGTTTTTCTTTTCCTTCTCAATTATATTACCTATTAAGATATTCATTAATTATAACTTTTTGGCAAATACAAATGATAATTTTTTTGTGTTCCAGCATATCTAATATTGTGATACGAGTGGTGATTCTTTAAGAAAGAAAAACTTCTTCAGGATAAAGTTCTACAATAATTTATCTTCAAGTAATAATCTGACAAACTCCTTTGACTGGGGGTGGAGGGTTTACTTCCAATTTTAATATGAGCTGACCTTGTGTCTTGGCAGCTGCTGATGCTCATTGAACACAATGAAAAATGATTGGAATTTGATGTGGTTTATATTTAGGATCAAACACTTACCACCATGTGGCAAGTTTAATTTTTGTAGCATACAATTATTTTTAACCTTTAGCCTGATGAAAATAAAGTTGAATACACGGTGGCTAATCACGTGTTGCAGGCAGAATTAAAGGAAAGGTCACTGAGAAGGTTTGTCATGTGTCGAGTGAGTATAAGCCTTACCAAGTAGAAGTGTTGCTTTCACTTAATTTGTTAATAAATGAGGCTATGAATGGTGATGTCTCTTATTCCTCCTCCACCACATTTCAATCTTAAGGGGAAATGGCAAATGCAGCAGTGATGTCAGGCATGTAAAAGCTGTAGCTGAAAGACAGGATATTATTAATCATTTCATTTGTACCATATTATGTAAGATTTTTTTTGAAAAAAGTCACAATCGCTTATAGAGCTGTACAGGGTGGAGGGAAACTGCCATCTCTGATATCTGTATATAATTAATTTAGTCCAAATACCGTTTTCCTAATAACCGACTTTGTAAGCTGTGCAGGACGACATTTCTTTGAAGATTTACAAACATTGTCATAGTTTAGTTTAAAGGGACAGGGTCCCATCTTATGGCCTGACTAGGCATGTCATTGAGGGCCAGACTATGAATAGAACCATCTCAGAGCACTTAAATATTTACTGGGATTTTTATTTAACAAAAAAATGTGTACTATCTTCTCACTGATGTGAAATTATCTTTAAGTGGCCATTCTTCATCTGCCAGCCCAGGCAGTGAACTATTTAACTGTGGAATACATCAAAGTAAGTCTGATCCTATCCTTGCCTGAAGCTCACATGCATGCACTTTCCAGCAGAGGTCACTGAATTTTGATCAGGAAATAGAATTGGTTAATTTTTTTAAAAAATCCCCCCAACGTTAAGCTCCTCTTTTCCCTTCCCCCCCCCCCCCCACCCCATGCAGGACTCTACCCCACGTGAAGGGCGCTATATCAATGCAAGCTGTTGCAAACTGAGGTCACTCCTGACGTCTACCTGTTCAGGTGGACTTTGACAATTCCATGGCACTATCTGAAAGAGAAGGGAATTACTCCTCGTGTCCTCGCCACCAATCCTCCAAATGAAATTGTAGAACATTGCTGTGCGCACACTGGTGCAGGGCTTTGGAGCAATCCTGAGCATAACTGTCGAACAGGGTACTTCTTGGGATGATCTGTCTCAACAACTTTTTAGAGTACTGTTCTAAACATCTACCAGATCTCGTATTTCTGAGCAAATTGCGATGGGTATTGTCCCAAATATTCTTCTTCCTTAATGTATGTCCAATATCTTCCTTTCTGTAGGTCCAGTAACAGTGAAACAAGTTCCTCTACCTGGGGAATCTGCATACATCTAAATAAACTGGGTCATTTCTGTGTATGCTAAATGTCAATTGGGACAGAATTTTTTGCATTTATTATTACATACTGTATTTTGTAACAATACATTATGCAATAAATATGTTCACACCTCTGTTTACCTAGCAGTAAGAAGGAACCCGGTTATTAATTGATTGGCTGAACGCTTTTCTGGGTAATTTTGAAAATGATTAAATTCAGTCTTAATTCGGAGTCCGTTTCCCACAGTTCCCACCTCTGTTTCGTTCGGGTTCTATCAAGTGTCGTATCTCTGCCGACTGATTGGACAATGATATACAGTGGGGTGTTGAGTGAGGAGTGTTGATGGGTGTCAGTGATCTGAATAACCACCTTCAAAGCGATTGGCAGGAGTACTACAAGAACTGCTTTGTATGTGAGTGGAGTGAGTAGATTGGATCCAGGTGGTGACAGCTTGCAGTGCAAACACACTTGTTGTAATAGAGTTACCCATCGCATGCTAACTTGCAAGAGTTGACATGCTGGAGGCTGCCCTTGTGTCTAAGCTTTTTATTTTGTACAGTGTGTGTGGTCCAAAGGCCGCTAGTTTCTACTTGGAACAGTTTTACGCTGTCAATGCAATATAATGAGAAATATAGCTACTAATATTGCTCTAAACACTACTGTTTTCCTCAGCTTTGTCCAACTGAATTTCAATGGCCATGCCAATCGGACTGTTTGCATATTAACATACTAATTTGTTGCAAATTGTATGGTTAAACAACTTCAGCATAGCAGGAGGGGAAAGATTGTTAAATGTATTTGTAGAATAATAGTTAGTCTGTAATATCCACTTATTTTCTAATTGCCTTTTGACATTACATGGCTTTATTTCTAACTATTGAACCATAACAATTTAGTTGGAAAACAGCTTTATGGATATTATGTATAATATGGAGTTTTTAACTTCAGAAAAAATATATATAGATGTTTCAAATTCAAGAATTACATATATATATAAATATATGCCACTGATGTGAACTACAATTATTCATTTTGTCAACTACTTTTAGGCATGGGAGAAGATATAGATTGATAGCTGATGACTGAGATTTAGTTGCCACCGATGAAGGTGCTACTTTGAGCAAGCCAGAACTACTCAATTGGGTTCCTGAAATACACTAATTTATCAGTAATCAAAATCCCTAAATTAAACTAATAGCTGATCCAAGCATGTTCAAGTGGACATTAAAATCCCATGGCGCTATTCAAAAAGAGAAAGAAGCGTTATCTGGTGTACCTGCCATATATCCCCTGGTTAAAAAGTCATTCATGTCATGTCTGGGTGCAAGTTGGCTATCGTGTTCACCTATAAAAAACACAATCACTGCACTTCACAGAAAGCTCTGACGCACTTTGAGATGTTTCAAATGCAAGAATTATTATTTAAAATGAGTATTCATTCCACTAGTAACAGGGTGAAAAGTTACCGTCAGATAGTGTTGTTTGAACAAACCTAATCAACATGTTCCTCATGAATCCGTGTTTACTGTAAGAACAGCAGCAAACTTCATAATCAAAACAGGTTGAGGATTAAGAGTCTGTTTAGCATAATACATACACTACAGCGAAGAAAACATTCTGTACAGTGGTGAATCTTGAATATCAAAACCAGCTAATGAAGTGGTTGTGTTAGTCATTATGCAGTATTTACAAAGCTCAGTGACTTTTGGTGACATTTGACGTGGTTTATTTTTCGCTTATGGTCCTGGTAACGAGCAGTTATAAAAGCAATCCTCTGCATCTTTGTTCTGAAATTATTTTAAAAGCTCATAGTAAATTAAGCATACTTCAGGGATCAATTAATTGATAAGGTATCCCTATACTACACAGTCAGGGATGTACAGAGCTTGTTCAGTGATTGATGCGGTCTTTCTGCATTTGTTTCAGAATATGACAGACTGGGATTTCTGCTCAAGTTGGAATCACGAATGTAAGTATTGATTTAGAATTTCCCTTTACTTCAATTTACATTACAATCTGAAGTAACCACCAGTGAGGAAGCTTAAAGTTCATACCGCAACCTGAGTTTTCTGTGGAACAGTCTCAGGTTACATATGTTTTGGGCAGGAACTACAAAATAATCATTGAATCACTGTTGTCAGGGAAATAACTAGACTCCAGAGGTTGGCACATGTGAAGTGAAGGTCTCATAGTTAGATGTGTGTAGTTGAACAATCAATCAAGAGCAAAAACATTAATTTGACCGTAAAACTGGAATTTAGATGTTTAAATTGTACCTGTGGTCAATACCCTATTGTGGTTTATTCAGACTCAGCTATTGAACAGCACTGTAACACACTTTTGGTTATCTGCTATAAAACTTCACAAGATCGGTTCAGATGAAGAAGGCTCTTTGGCCCATTTTATCTCACCCTTCCAGCAATCCGACCTTTCCAGCCCTACACCACAGCATCAAGCTATTTCTTAAATGATTCCAGTGTCCTGGCCTCAAGTACATTTTCTGATAACCCATTCCAGTTGTTAATTATTCTCTGAGTAAATAAATAATTCCAGGTATCTATCCTGAAACGGCTTTTTGATACCCCAGAATCTGGAGAATTAAATGAAAAAGCAAATGATTCCTAAACTCCAGGCAAACCAAGTATAACCCAGTTAAAATCCTGATTTTAAAAAAAAAGGTATTGTTCAGAGAAACAGTCATATATCAGCACATATTGATTTTGTTTTTGTTGTTCTTATTGTCCGTCTGTCCTTCTCTAGTCCGGTGGAGTTGAACTATAAATACGGAAATATCACAGAAGGTGGCTGCAGGAAAGGATACGCCTCTGCTCAGATGACCGCAATCTTCCCAAAGTAAGAACTAAATTTCACTTGAGTTATTTTCTGTTCTTTCCTTCCTCCGACCATACCCCTCATTTACAGAAGCTGATGCAGTGTAGTTACTATGGTATCGAGCCGATGATAGATGCCACCATTTTGTATTTGCAATTCATATTGTGTTTTTGTTTTATAGTTTTTTAATTCTAATTATTTTTAATTCGGTCCTCTTCTCAGCTGTTCCTGTGCATAAGGATTTTCAGTATCTGAGCCTCTTCTAGATGGGCAGAAAAAGATTTTGATTTTTTTGTGCCCATTTCTTAACCAACCCAGAATATGTGCAACATTGATAAACTTAATGTATTGCACATTGATTGAAAAAAGTGTGTCATATGCATGCAATGAATAGGATTGTATTTTGACCAGGAGACTGAATATTGTGGGAGTGTTCGTGGGTAGAATGCTGGGAGGGAGCACCAGAATAGTAGAATATACTGTATATTTGGAAGTCATATTTTGCTTTAAGCACTTCTATTTAAAAAGTAGAAATGTCTTGCTTTTCCCTATGTGCATTCAGATTTTACACGTTACTAGTTCTGTGCCTCCCCGCTTTATTCACACTCAGTAAAATGCCATAACACCTCAGATCTTTATTACCAGTAATGTCCTTTAACTCGCCCCGCTTCATGCTGAAATCGACTTAAAACATTTTCAAGTTTTACCAATTTTTGACTAAATAGCGATCATGTTCTGGTGGTTTTGTCCTTCAGTCAACTAGTGTCTACTCAATTTCTTGGTGGGTGTACATGGACTTAGACATAATTGCTTAAAGAATCAAAAGTTCTTTGAATTGGACATTCCTATGGTGAAGTAGTAAAAAGCTTGTATATTAGGTTACACAGTCTGTGAGATTGATTAGGGTCACATCAGAAACTTTAGGCCTTCACTAAAAAGACCTAATTAAAAATGTTATTAGAATCTCTGGCAATGGCCCTTTGCTTTATTCATTACCTTGAACAGATGGTGTTATCGAACAGGCTCCGGTGATTAGATCAGCACTTTAAGGAAACAAGGTTCTTGTCAAGACCCAGCTTTGTGTTTGGAGAGACAGCCTCTCTTTTGTTGGCTCGCATCAGCCGAATTAAAAAACATGCAGAATGTTTTCTTTTACATGTCACAGCTGTCGCATAAAATCCAAGATATAGTATAAAAAAAAGCCTGGCTGACATGGTATTTGTCTGCTTCACCTCTGTGAAATTGATGAGGATGAAGGTAATGGGAGAGGAGATTCATAAATGGAGCAGCACAGATGTGTTATATTTTTTAACATTTCCGCCATATGGTACACTATATTAAATACAAAGAAGCTCTGGGCCATGAGTGGTAGGATACAGGTTCTATCCTGTTATCTTGGGAGTTCTCCCTCTCAGCCGTAGGACGTGTGTGAGCCCATGTCCTGTGACAGAAGGCTCTGCCCCCCTTGTGATTGAAGTATCTACATACTGTTTGCCCTTTGCCATTGAAGGCTTTGTTCTACTCCGAATTATTTGTGCAGCAATACCTACTCCCCACTGTACTACTTACTGCTATTCGGTATCCTGCTGTACTGTGTAATAATTTGTGTACATTTCAGTTTTAGCGGTTGGTGAGAAAGTAATTACTTGTGTTTGTCATTGTAAAGCATTCCGACATTATCTTTGGTGAAAGACGCTAGCATTGGCGAAACATTGAGTTGACATTCCATTTATAAGATACAATATTTTGGTTAAATTGAAACTTTGTGATGTTTTATATAGTGTTCAAATATTCACTTTCAAGCGGTCTACTTCGCAACAAACCTACAGTGAGTTCCTTCCTAACTGTGGCATGGCGTGCCAATGGTCTTGTCTATCTCTGATATCCCATTGTTGCTTTCTCTGTTAAGAAGACTCTGGTCTTTGTTGGTTCTTGTAGCCCATTGATTGACCTGCATCATTGTCCAACTTGTCATCAACAAAGAGTAGATTATTTTTTTCTAGGATTAATCCTTTGTTTAAAAATGTAAATGTTTTTAGTTTCCGCTTAGGGGCATGTCCCCTCCTTGGTTAGATCCTACATCAGGACTCAAAGAGGACATTATATCCCTGAACGTTTTCTAACAAATCATTTTTTGCATCATCTGAGAAATATCATCTGTTGATTTGCGTGCAGTTACGGGAAATGCTGACTCTCAATTACTCTAACCATCATATTATTTATCATCTTGTAGTGTAACAAGGGGTATACTGGGCTGACATACTTTATAAATCATTTATATCAAAAACATTCCTTGTGGAAAAAGCTATGTGTGTTTCTGCTGCTATTTCAGTCACTTGTCCAGAGAGGGTTACTGAAAGCCTTTCCATTCTTGTCTTTAAGAGCCAAGTAAGAATTCCCTCAGCTCTGACAAAAGGGTCTTTGAGTGCAACACATCCACAACAAATCAGAGGTTGTGAATTTAAGACGTTTCTCTAGCAGAAAATTTCAACACAACGACAACTTGCGTTTATATAGTGCTTGAAACACCGGTAATTTGACTGGCATTTACATTGTCTGTAAAATGCATTTGTATGCATTTTGTTGCAGTGCAAATAAAATGAAATAGGGCCATTGGTGCATGACTATGGCAAAGAAAGAGTGAACTAATATGTTAAAATGCTTGTCATCAAATATTTAAACTGCCAATAAGCTGAATAACCTAAGTAAAAGTTATAAACTTTTTAAAATGCTACAGCAAATTTTTCTTAATGGATCTGGATGATCCAGAAGGCACACTGGAGTGGCTTCACAGTGGGGTTCCTACCAACATTCCTTTATTTTATTTGTTGTGGTGTAAAGATAAACCAAAGTAGGCAAACCGCATCCATTGTTTGTATTGCGTGCGGGTAAAACATGGTAGGTTATTAAAAGAAGAAAAATCACAATCTATATGTGGCAGGTTGCTTTGGATGCACATTTCAACCTGACATCCTGATGCAATTTGCATTTAATAGTTTTGTGGTACAGAAATGTGAAATATTCTCTAAACTTACAGAGCTAGAACTGGATATCTCAAGCTCCTGTTGTACAGCTCAAACTGGCATAAGGCCTGTGTTTTTGTTATATGAACAGTTGTTTGTGACAGAACACTTCTTTGTGGATTTAAGAGTGATTAGGTCAGGTGTAGGTGCATTTCAGGTCAATCATCATACATTCCTGGCAAGTAGACGAGTGGGTTGGATCAAGGTTTGAGATTTTGTTTGAACTAGGATTATGGAATAATTCTGCAAATTTTGTAATTCAGTACTTGTCGGATTAAAG
This sequence comes from Callorhinchus milii, assembly GCF_018977255.1. Lineage (NCBI taxonomy): Eukaryota > Metazoa > Chordata > Chondrichthyes > Chimaeriformes > Callorhinchidae > Callorhinchus > Callorhinchus milii. The sequence goes on from NW_024704746.1 coordinate 20,774,576, forward strand.
ATATTGTCACTACGATGCTGTTTGCCATGTGCTATTTTTGTTTGGCTTTGTTAACATTCAGGATAGCTATAGATTCTGTTTGCTGCAAAATGTCTTTTGAATGCCTTTTTTTTACAAGTTGTTAAACCATTGTTGGTTTTGAGATAAAACCAACTTTACACTTTGAATTCTTAGACATAAGAGAAATAATAATAATCCTTGCATTTGATATAGCGCCTTATCACATCTTTGAGATGTCTCAAAACGCTTACAGAATATAGTGTACAGTGAATTGACTGTATATTTTGTGGGAGAATTGTGTGGTGAATAACTGGATCCCCATTCCTAAAATCAAACTTAACATTTGCAGCAAATTACATTTATACAGTTCCTTTCACGCAGGTTGCATATTGGAGTAACAGTGTAGTAGTTTGACCCCAAACTGGGGAGAAAGACGAGGTCAAAGAAGAAGGCCTTTAGGTGCATTCTGAAGGTAGGCAAAGAGGTGGCAAGTTGGAGGGATGAAGGCAGGTTGTTGCAGAGGTTTGGGCGAGTGGTGAAAGCTTGGCCACCGATAGTGGAGAGGAAGGGTTGAATGATGCGCAGAAGGCCCGAGCAGTCTAAACAAAGGGAATGTGTAGAAGACTGGGATGTGAACAGGTTAGAGAGGTGCTCGGGCATGAAGTGATTGGTAAGTGAGTGTGAGGATCTCGAAATCGATCTATTCTGTAACAGGGAGCCGATGTGGCATGGATTCGGGTGATAGGGTGCAGCTGAGGGTACAGGCAGTGGAGATTTGAATCAGTTGGACTTTGAATGGTGGAACTGGGAAGACTGGCATTTCTTAGATTTAAACTTAACATTTGGCTCAAGGAGTACTTGTGGTCAGGATCACCGGTGATCATTTTAAAGCACAGTGTATCAGAATTGTTTGGAACGAAATAAGTATTGGGTATGGACTGCTTCAAATGTAACTGCCTGATCAGCATGAGCTTAAAAAAAAAACAAGTTTCATTGTACACACAGTTGTGATCCACACCAGTTTATGGAGACATTTAATCTGGCAAGGATTAATTTCCCTTTCATTATGTAAAGCGCTTGGCTGCTGTTAGCATGGCTGCTGCTTTGTTGACATGATCCTTCCTTGGTGCAGGATGGATGCATTACTGGATTTGCAATTGGATGTAGTTAAAATCAAAGCAGTAGTAACTCATTTGGTGAAATCTTTGTGATCAGTGTTGGTTAACGTTTTTATTAAATGAAGTATAGTGAGTATGAATGTTGCACAATAGAATTAGAGAGTTAAGTGATCCAGACCAGTGTTCTGTTTGCAACATTACTGCCATTAGAGATCAGTACATCGACTTTCAATAGTGTTTGCTTAATGGGAATAATCAGATAAAGAGAATGGGATACTTGCTATGAAGATGTTCCCATTAAGAGGTTTCAGCTGCTTTTCAGAATCCTGTATATGGAATGTTTTTGTTGCAGTTTTCTTTTTAGTGATTTAAATTATTTTTTTAATGTAGTTCCAACCCTGCCCTGTGGTACTGGACTTCAAAGTGTAATGTGCGACATTTGCGTGCCTGAATGTATTCAGATGGATGATTGGGGGTGGGAAAAAGGGACCTGCTTTAGTAAAATAGCCTTTAGGGTGTTTGGTTTTATTTGCACATGATGAAGGCATGGAGGTGATTCAAGGAGAAGGTCATAGCCCTAGCTCCAAAAGGCTTGTCTACATCAAAGAAACAAATTCTTTTAATATTTTTGTACTTTTTTTTAAAAAAGCTGGATTCAGTATCTCAAGGGACAGATAAGAGAAAAGGGGAGGTAAAGCAAGAGAGATACTTTGCCTACTACAAACACAGCTCAGTTACATGAAACTTGTGAATACACAGTATTGGGTTCTGTACAAGTCCAATGCACAAGGTTGATCTGCCTCCTTCGAGGCAAGCATTCAGTATTTTAAGCATCATTATACCTTCCACATACTTCTTTTTGTGGGGTTGATGCTGGTTGAAAAACCTTTGTCATATTTGAGAGGTTGAATGATATAATTTCAAAGTATAGTAATGAAGATTTTGTTTTTCTCCTGCGATTTAATGTACTTGTTCAATATTGCTTGAAATTCTGAAACATTACACTTGACTTATGACTTGGAAACTTAGGTTGCCGAGAACTGAACTGGGTGATGTCAATCTCCATTTTCAAGCACCTGCGCAATGCATTTCATATAGCTGCCAAAAAGATAATGTTCCTTCATGTTGTTGATCAAACTATATTTGTCTTACAGTAGTGCAGAATTCTTGAGTCTGTTTTCTTTCTATGGTGCACTGTCGACCGTGCGTGCCAGTTTGTCTGATTCCTGTTTTTGCTGTTAATGTACAATGCAGCTTTTAGCTCTGGGGATCTGTTGCTATGATGCTGACGATGATGAAAAGGAGTTTTGTATTTTTTAAGCTCTTTGAAGCCTTTAATAAAATATGTAAGCTGTCCATTTTGAATGTTGCATTTCACAGGTATCAAATATAATGGGGTGCCAGGTTGAAAGAGCCATCTGGTTAAGTCGTGTACAGTAACCCACAGATCTTGGGCAGACCTGCACGGTTAAACAAAACACAGTACACATGTGTTGCTTATTAATTCCCATGTTCCGGGTTATTGAGCAGTAACAGCAATTATTACTGTAGGGCTCAAATTTCATTTTTTTAAATTGGCGAAAAAATATGATTCATTTTCAGATTGTCAGTTGGCTACAGATATGGACCCACTGTGTATTGAATACTGTGCACAGTTTGTAGAGATCGGAACTGTTTTGCTTTCAATAACCTCTGTTGAATGATCTTCTCAGGACCAGCAAGGACTTCTATTATTTTATTTTAATTGAGTTAAGATGTTGAGTTTACCGATAGCACAGCCACAGAAAATTATTCATCCAGATTGCATAAGTACGTCTCCACTACAATACCTAACCTTGTCAAGTATAAAAATAACAAATTGTATTACTCTAATTAGCCTATTCATTCCGTGCTACTCCTGGCTAGCTATTTTGCTATCTTTCCATAGAATTTTAATCATATCCCCAGGGCTAAGATTATTATTAAACTAATTTTTGGCAGAATACTGTTTCTCTTGAAAAATGATTTTTATTCTTGTAGTAAAATTAAATTGGATTCTCAAGCTTGCCTGAACCCTTACCAATAATTGCACTTGCATTGCAGTTTCCCCTTCTGTAGGCAATATCACCTGCCCATCTCCACTTCATCATCTCTTCTCCATGGGTGATTCAGCACTTGGCCAGGGCTTCAGTTGCAACCTATGCTTTGTTCCTGTACCATCTTTCCCTCCTATTCTTCTCATTCACCCCTGCCCATCTACTGTGTTCATTGAATATTATTCAGGAGCAGATACCCTGGCTGGTTTTGCTTTTATCTTTGCCAAACCTAGAATACTATATCCGAGGCGAACTGTAGAGCTTTAATGCTGCCTTGACTAAGATCAAATACATCAATATTGGCTGGGATCAATCCTGGGAAGGGTTGTGATTCAGTTTCACTTTGGATGGTAGCTTCCGACTGAGCCATCTTTACTATCTGAGGCATTATAATCAATGAATTTTGTTTTAAATAGTGTTTATTTTTGTTCAAATTGGATGCCTGAATATTCCTTCACAAATTCCGACACAGCTCAGGGCAAGGTGGATCCTGTAAGGCAGATCTGAAACGTTTGTACTGCTATGGTACAAAGTTGATTGGACAACTGAATTATTGGTTCAGCATCAGTAGGGTTTGAATCTACAGAGGGAACTCTTATTGGCACTGTTGCTAATTCATTGTTAAATGCACTGCTTTGTCTGGGAATACAAAGTTTTTATGTTGCACACTAAATTATACAGATTGGAATACCACTGACAAAGATAAGACCTTCCATTACTTTAAAATAATACATTCTTGGTTGGGGATCAGGTGGAAGTTATTCTATTTTTAGAAAGTTCTTTAGCCTTGTTCAAATGGCTGAATGAGATGTGCATTTTTCCACAAAGTGAAAATCACTAATACAGCACAAATTTATTTATATATTATATATATATATATATAATAGCTTAACATCGATGTGACTATCCGTTCTGTAGAATTGTTTAAAGGAGGAAGGTTTATACATCTTTGTAGTGGAAATGGAACTTATTTGTGACCATGGTATTATAGCTGAGGGAGGTACAGCATTTAAATTACACAGTGCCACACAGAAAATTGATCAAAGTGGATCAGAATAAGAAATAAGCTGGATCACAGTATATCCTGTGAAGCATTTCGAGATGTCTCAATAACATGTTAAGGCATTATATCAAATGCAAGGATTATTATTATTATTATCACTTTAGCTATATACAAAAGTTGATGATACAAAACTGCAGGCGAGTTGCAAATAACAGACAACAGGCTGAACAAATAGGAAATGACCTGCATACATTAGGGAGTTAAACTGATGAGGACAAATGTCATTTAATGTGGACAAATGCAGAACGATTGAGATTGGGGAAAGAAACTAAACAGTAGTAATGTAAACTAAACTGTCAGACTGAAGGAAACGACACAGGAAAGGGATTTGACATTCGAGGAAACTAAATTGTTAAAATCTTTAATATGTAGCAGTAGTAATGCGAACGAACAAAATTTTGGAACATATACGTTAATGGGACAGAGCAGATAATGGAAAATCTTAATGAACTTATGCAGAGCATTGGTTCTATTCCAGCTGGAGTATTATGTACAATTCTAGTCGACATATTACAGATGACCATTGGAGGGTTCAGTGAAGAGTATTGTGCACTAAACTAATTGCTGAAATTAAACATCTGAGTTGTGGAGAGGCCACAGAAACTGGGAATTGCTTCCTTATTAAACAAGAGTTGAATGTACAGCATCTACAAGTCTTAAAATTATTAAGCTTCAGACTGACTGTGAATTGATTAAAAGTCTAGACCCTCTGAAACTAAATTCCAAATGAATCCAGATCTTATCTGTAGTTTGTGCTCTGTTTCCTGCTCTGCTCTCTGTTTGTGTCTCGACTATCTCCTGCATTAACAATGAAAATCTTAGAGCAGCTCCTGGGCAGGATTCCATTTGAAATAAACTTTCAAGCCTATATGGACTATCCTGTGTAAATCTCTTCCAGAAATAAATTCTGCCGTAGGATTTTTATGATTACCCTTCTCTGTGCTCATAAGATTTGCTGCAGCTCGATTATAGAAAAGACGTTCTGTATTTTTCAGAAATGTGGAGTGTGAAAGATATTATTAAGGATATTATTATGCTGTTAGCTAAGTGGCACTGGGCAATCACTGCTGATGTAGGTGTCTGTCATGTCCACTTTGCTAAAATGAATGGAATAGTCAAATGTGCCAATAGTTAGGCTTATTGAATGTTACCAAAAATGAACAATGATGTTCGAAAGACTGGAATGAAAAAAAATTCAGAGAGATGGTTAAATTAGTTTAGCCATTTCATTGGTGATTTAGAATACTGTAACTGTTTGGACAGCCTTTAATGATGCACACTTTTGATTGATGATAGGGGAAATAATTTGCTAAAATTAGGAATAACTCCTCACAACTTTAGGAGTCCTGTAGCTCAGTGGTTAGAGCATTCGCCTCACAAGCGAGAGACCTGGGTTCGATTCCTGGCAGGACGAAATGTTGGGCAAGTTTCCTTACTCCACATGCCTCTGTTTATCTAGCGGTAAATAGGAATCCAGTTGTTAGTCGATTGTCGGATTGCTTTTCCAGGGGTAATAATCTCTTCAAAAAATAATAATGACTGTTTGTGGGACACTGCTGTGCGCAATTAGCTGCCACGTTTCTCCCACAAAATATACAGTCAATTCACTTTACAGTATATTCTGTGAAGGGCTTTGAGACGTCTCGAAGACGTGATAAGACGATATATCAAATGCAAGGATTATTATTATTAGGACTTAGCAGGTAACCTTCCCCCTTGTGGCAAAAGTTGAATTTGCATTCACTGTTCATAAGATTGGTTTGGATGAAAAAAGCCCTTCGGCCCATCTGATATCATCCCTCCAGAATAGCTACACTACTGTCCTCCCATCACAGCAGCATGTTGCTTTTAAGTCAGTATGTGTCGCAGCCTCAACCACCCTTCCTAGCAACTTGTTCCAGTTGTTAATTAGAGTTGTAATAAACACAAGTAGTACACACACAAGGAGCATGCACCTGCATTGCTGTATTTGTTGCTTTGCACGATATCTAAGTGTCAAATTAATAAATAATCAGGCAAAAGAAGAGGAAATAATTTTAGTAATTTATTAGTGGATGAGGTATACAGTGCTGCTGTCCCATCTTGCCTTCATAGGTAACTATGCCATTTCTCTTCCCACCTATGAAAGCATACTTTCAAAGTCACTAACGTCATCGGCACACTGTGTGTTTTTCTTCCCCCTGACAAATTTTGTTCTCTACTGTAATCTTAGCATTCAAATATAGATCTGTTATTTAAGTCATAATACAGTGACATAAAGATTGTTTGGAGTTCTGGTAATGTGTATATATGTGTACACTCACACACATACACACACACAGTATCCCAGCTTTACGAGGGTTTAAAATCACAGTAGCCTTCTCTTCACAAGTGCTTTATCCAAAGTTGTAATTTGATATAGAGAGTTTCAATGACTTTGCATAATAATTAAAACAAGTCTGTATCTTTAAACAAAACCTCATTCATTCTGTAAGCAAATACTGTAGATATTCCTTTGTATTGGTGTTAGCCTGGGGAGGTGAACAACTAAGCACTGTTCTTGAAGAGAGCTTTCTTGGAGGATCTCATTTCATCTCACTTCAAGGAAGGTGGAGGGAACCAGAGAAGAGGTTGTTGCAGTATGCCAAAGACCGACCACTCTTTCACAAAAAAAATCCTTGCAGGCGTAAGTCACAGATACAGAGGGACAAGATCAATTAACCTCCCTTCCACTTCAATGAAAATCCCTCACTTTATTTACAGGAGAAAAAGTTGCACCTACAAAACATTATTTCTTAATTGTACTTTCCTTTTTTTGTGTGATCTCTCATCAAAGTGGTCTGGATTCTTTTTAGTCAGTAGATTTGGGGGCATGGCAGACTGCACATATCTCTATGATCATTGCTATTATTGCTGCAATCAGTTGACAGACTGTGATATTCAAGGCAGCCCGTGTAGTGTTATTTTTCTGTGTAATGTTTTTCTTCATCCAAATGGGGAACGAGAGGGGGAGATGTTCTGTTGTCACAGGGCCTCTATCTCGTATCCTGGTTGAGAACATGAACTCACCCTAATTGTGATGGACATATTTGAATAATAAGCACTAGGACTGGCAGAGAAAAGATGACTGTAATCCTAACTCCCATTTCTACTGACCAAAGGGGAAAGAGATCATGTTGTAGCAAAAGGTCAGAAGAGGAAAAAAAATATGGAAAGGGGAGAGAGGGCTCTTTTTCCCATGTAACTAAAGTGCAGTTTTTCATTGAAGTGGAAAGAATACAGGTTAATTGTGATGGGCATATTTGACTGATGGGCAGCCTTGTCAGTTGAAGTTTCAATGTACTGGTTGAGTAACCAGAGTTATAATCTGCTTTTGAGCTGCAGAGCTGTCTTGCTATTTTAATGTAATATCAATTTGCTTCATACAGGTGAGCTCTGCTCTAAAAGCTGCTTTTGTAATGTTTCTTTCACAGGGCTGTTTTACAAGTAGATTTTAGTTTGTTGATTGCAACCTTCAGTGAATTAAAATATCTGTTGTAGTTATAGACCTTATAAGAGTCCAGTTGGAATTCCTCAACTGTCCTGTTAACGAACCTCAGCCAGAAAAGCTGTTGAAATTGGATTCAGAAGCTCTGGCCTGGGAATGGAAAAATGTTCAGGTTGCTCTTGATTGCTGTTTATTGACCCTTTCTGGATATTTAGATGAGCATTGGAATGAGTTCCACACTTAGGTAGCTTGCTGAGACTCACTATCCAAGACTACTTTACAGTAAATTTAAATTCACTTTACAGCGTATTCTATGAAGCGCTTTGAGACATCTAGAAGATGTGAAAAGCGCTATATCAAATGCAAGGATTATTATTATTACTTGGCAAAACACTGGATGACATCTGGATGCTTGGAAATCGCATAAGTTACACTGAGACATAAAATGAGATTTTTAAATTAAAATGAGGTTAAGTGACTAGGAAGTGCAGTGGTAGGACATGGGCTTTCTTCTCATTCCTCCTAAGCTTCAGAGAAACACTATTATGCAGGAGTTTCTTCCTTCCTCACTGTGGCAACCCTGCTCTAACACAGTGTCTTGGGCCTGTAAAATTAGACATCACGTTATCACGGGTCTGTTTTTTTCACTTTCACATCATCAGGTTGCGCTCTTGTTGTTTCTGGCTTCTGGTGTATACTGGCTGGCTTTCTGCATGCCAGCTGTTCATCTGCGACAGCTCTTGCAAGTGATTTCTAGCACTAAAAGCACTCGCAAGAACAACTAGGATGACTAGCTGGCTTCCAGCATGTACGTGCAGGAAGCTGGCCAGTATGTGCTGGATACCTGCCTTATAAGCAAGCTCATATTATCATAATGATAATAATCCTTGCTTTTGATAATAGCACCTTATCACATCATTGAGACGTCTCAAAACGCTTCACAGAATATACTGTAAAGTGAATTGAAGTGAATATTCCAGTGCCTTATCACATGGCTGTTCTTTACTGCTGAATGTGATTTCAAATTACTTTCAACAACAACTAAATTACATTGAAGTCTCGACTTCAAGATCCTCACCCTCGTATTCAAGTCCCTGCACTCCTCTGTACCCCCACCTCTCTGACTTGTCTCCTCAAAACAGCACCCGTTGCCTTCGTTCCCCCGGTCTGGCCTCTTCCTTGTCCCCCGAGTCCTTCGCTCCACCCTCGTCAGCCGTGCCTTCAGCCACTATGCCCCGAGGCTCTGGAACTCCCTTCGTCTCACTCCCTCCCTTCCCATTTTCAGGTCTCTGCTGAAGACCTTTCTTTTCGACCGCGCCTTTGGTCACCTTCCCCCCCTCCCCCCTGGGCTCCATCCCGGGATCCGTTACTGTAAAGCACTCTGAGACACTGTCCGGCGTGGAGGGCCCTATATAAATCCAAGTTGTTGTTGTTGTACATCTGTATAGCGCCTTTCACATCGGGACAGAGTTATGGACCCCCCAAAAAAGAAAGGTTTCAGGAGTAAAAGTAAATGTTTCAGAGTAAATGTTACAGCCTTTTAACAATACTATACTGGCTTTTCCTATTTTTTAATTAAATTTCACAATCATTGTAAAAGGAATAAAATGTTGACATTGGATAAGATGTAATGTGTGTTTGAAAATATGAGAGGCTGAAAACCGAGAGTACTGGATTCCTCATTATACAATTGTAGCCATAAAGATTGCTATTTTAGCAAGCAGAGTACTATAACCCCAAAATATTGTATTACATTTCCTACAACAGTTCTTGGTAGGTCAGGAAAATTGAAACAAAACTTCTGAATTAGAATCCCACCACTATGTAACAGATGCTACGGTTATCATGGAGAATGTTATGACAGTATAGCGAGGCTCTGATGTAGGTCCTGGGAGTCCAAATGAAATGTTTCATCACAGAAATTCTAATCTGCCTCAATGCCGATCATCCTTTGGTACTTGTCTACGTTTGTGCCAGATTTATGACATGGCAAAAGAGATTGTAGGCTTTAGTTCCCACAGTAAATCAGGACTGCTGGCTTCAATCTGCAACATTTTTCTATTATCTTTCCTCTCTGGAAGTGTATGAATTTTTTCCACCAAGTGTAAAATTCCGGACATTCTACATTCAAGCCATCTTCTTTTCCTCATTTTCGTAGATGGCATTCTCACGAATACTCAAATTAATTCTGAATTCCATTTCAATTACGCACCTTGAAAGAAAGTTTTGTTCAACCTTTTTGGATGGAGTTGAAAAAAAGCCCCATTTTACATCCGTGTATCCTCTTTCTAAATAGGTTTGCATATTTTAAATAACATTAGTATTCCGGAAGAAATGAAGGGAAATATATACTGTACATAACTAACATAAGAATTGCTTGTGTTAACATATTAGAACTATCAATTCAAACTAACAGCGATTATGTAGAATGCCTATTTTGATTTGAAGCACGCAAAAATAGTAAAAAAAAGATCTTCCAGACTTGATCTCTGAGTCCATTCGGATGAAGGAAATACTGATGTATGAGCATAAAAAGTGAGTTGAGCACTATGTATTCAGACTATCTCTCCATAAGAGAGGAAGTGGATCAACAGGTACTGTATTACACCACCCCTTCTATCCCAAAACCAGTCCCACATTCATCAGTTTTGAGTTGGCTCATAGATTTGACAGGAGGTTCCTGTGTCTGTAATCCAGAAAATAAACCCACATCTGTAAGAACTTATTAGAACACAAACTAAACATATTATTTGCTCTGTGTGTGATTTTTGACATATTCAACCATGTTGACGGGAGTGGGGGGGGGGAAAGGTCAAGCTGATGGCATTTAATGGAAATGCATCACGATAAGATGAACGACAAAGGTTTAATCAATTGCAGCTCAATCTCATCTAAATTACAAAAATGTTTTTTCATGAATGTATATTCTACACCAATGTTACCAAGCGCTTTATTGACCTACGTCCTGTTTTTCTTGTTCAGTTTTATAAATCACATTTGGCTCACCAGTTTAAAACACTTTCACGGAAGACCTGGCACATGATTGAACCACAATAAATTATACATTAAAAAAAACTGATAGCGACACTGCTTCTGATGTGTGCACACAAACACTAAAGAATAGGTATTAGCATGGCAGACTGTAAAGGCTTCTCCAATGTCTGTCCCTAGGCAATGGAAAGAATGGCAGATGTGACCTGTGGTTGATTCAATATCAGAAAAATTACCAGTCTACTTTTTCACCTGCTTTAATCTCTGACTTTTGCTACTTTGTCGGACAGTGATGAGGAGTCAGCCTCTGAGCAGTGAAGTTGGCATGCAGACCCTGATTTATTGTGCGTTGACTGATTGGTAGGACATTTGAGGAACAAGCAGGTTTTCATCCAGATTGAAAATGCAGGTGCAAACTATCAAGTTAACAGTGTTTACAGCTTTAGCCCCAGTGGAAACTGGCTGGCAGGCAGGCAAATGGACAAATAAGATTGGTCTGGCAACGATGCTGTGGGAAAAGCAATAATCGGAGTTTCTGAGGCATGTAAGAATTGGATTTAAACAGGTCCTTATAGCTCATTTTATTATGGATTCACAAAAACAAAGAATTTTATTTTTCAGGCAAAAAAATAAGTGGTACAGTTTCAGTGGTTTATTGGGGCTGATGTTAAACTCTTAAATATGACTGTTTTGACTTTATTAAAATTAGAAATTGGGAAACATGAACTTGAAAGTAGGATGTAGGATCTAAGTGGTCTTGCATTGATTCTGCTGCTTTCCTTTTTGTCAGCCTGCTGTTGGCTGACGAATGCAAACCCATCACCGTGTTTTAGAGTATTTTGCTGCTTTGTAACCTGATTTTATTTTGATGAGACCCTTAAAGATGCACTTGAGAATTACTGCATAAAAAAGATTTAGTATCCTAGTTCAGAGCCAAGTTATTTAGACATAATAATTCACCTTTCTTCCATATCACAAATCCAAAAATTATATAAACTTTCCTCGGGGATTTTTCTAGAAAATCTTAAATGAAGAACTGAAGATTTATAACGTATGGAACACCAATGATGGTCAGTGATAAAGGTGGTTACTTTGGAGCTGTTTCACTGTACATAACAGCAGTTATAACAAAATGAAAGACTACTGATGACATCCTGAACAGCAACACCAAAGCATGCACATAATCTGTAAGAAAGAAGAAGTGTGTTTCATTATAATAGTACTCCAAAGGTGGCCAGCTGTAGCAAACTGGGAATTTTTGAAATGGAGAAAATTTTGAACCCATTTTTTGTAAGTTATGGCGAAAATTTTATGCCTGTACTTTGTAAACCACAAACAAAACCCTGAAACTAGTTTGAAGATTCTCTGTGGATTCCACATGCACCGGGCGAGCATAATGGTGTCAAGAGCACTTACAGTTGCAGAGTTGGCCGGAGTAATTGGTCTGAAATTGAAGCTTGTAACAGCAGTAACAGCACAGCAGTCAGATTTAACTGTTTCGTGCTTCAGAATTGTTTGATGATCATTAGAGTTAAATCAGTTAATTGGCAGAGTTGCTGTGAGGAGGAGGAATATTTGCAGTGATCGATTTTAGATTCTCACCAAATAATAATAATAATAATCCTTGCATTTGATATAGCGCTTTTCACGTCAGGAGGATGTCCCAAAGCGCTTCACAGAACACACTGTAAAGTGAATTGACTGTATATTTGTGGGCGAACGTGGCAGCCAATTGCGCACAGCAATGTCCCACAAACAGTCGTAGATTAAAAATGACCAATTTATTATTGTTTTGTTTTTTGAAGGGATTATTATTAGGCTCTGTGTGGAGTAAGGAAACTTGCCCAAGGTTTCGCCCTCTGCCTGGGATTGAACTCAGGTCTCTCACTTGCAAAGCGAGTGCTCTAACCACTGAGCTACAGGACTCCACAATTCGTTTTAATCAGTGTCCTGGAACTCCCCTGAAGTTGTGGCATTTTAATTTTTTTTTCAGGACATGCATTACCAACTGAGCATCCAGTTTCAGTGAGCGAGAATCAACTTACCTTTTGTTCCTACTCATTCCATAGCTGTCATTTGTTAAACGTTAAGCTTTGTAGAAAAAGCATCTGTCAATAGGTAATTTACCCATTTTATTCAACTGGAAAATTATATTTCTAACAGTGGGAAATATCTATTTGCTTGTTTAGATTACCATAACATTGTTGAGTGGAGTGCTTTACAGATGGATTGTAAATGTTTTGTCTTAAAATACTATCTAGTATTGTTTAGCAGATACTGTCTTAGCCTCGGTAAAGCTAAAGTGATTGTTTGAATACAGAGATTTTGTTTTGGACTATGACTTAATTTGAAGGCATCTTTTCATATTGTAACACATAAAAGATAGTGAATTTTGATTGATATTCTTAGTTACTTTGGAGCATGAGTTCATGGTGTTATGGTTTGAAGATGAAAGCATCGGTGATACCCTTTGTCCTAAGTCATGTCAATTTATGTCTGTCACCTAATCCGTGAGACAGGATTACAATTTTGAGTACATGGACACGTATTGGATATCATTTACAATATGTGCTGGACAGTGACTTTTTGTGCAATATATGTAGTTTTTATTGACAGTAGCTGATTTCTTTAATGTTGTTATTAGTTTTCTCTCCCTTTGTAGTGCAATCTAGTGTCCTCCGGGATGCCACCCTGCGTGAAAGGCGCTATATAAAGTTGTTGTAGTGCACTGTGGGACTTGAAAGCATAGTTATGTGCTGAATTGAAGTTTAAATTGAGTAGGGATTTACAAAAACATTTCCCATCAGCGTATATATTCTTGACTATTACAAAAAGGGGTGAGAGGATTATCAGTTGTTTATCACTGGGACAGACCATTGGTCAGTGTCGTGAGATTCTGTATCAAGGTGTTCATTTCTAACATGTACAATTTTTTTAAAAAAAACTTATGACGTCAAAGTATTGCATCACACAGGAACCAAAACACCTTTCTGTTCAGGACAGAATACCATCCAACTATATCCATCATGATTTCCTAACTAAGGAATACTCAATCTTGATTATTAACTTTAAAAGAATAATCATAGATTGGTACAAATTATCTTAATTCGGACTGCAATAGTTTTTCCTCAAGTGTTTGTTAATTTACATTTTTCTTTCATTTCATTAATATTTATGTATCCATAGGCAATTTAGTGTCCCCAGATGTGGGGAAAAAAACAGGGTAAATATCTTCTGGGAATAAATAGACAACTCTGGTGATGTCTTGCTGACCAAACTGATGTTGGTAAAGGCTTGTGATTCGGTCATTTACCCTTTGGCTTCTGGGGAATGCACCTGGAAGGCGATGAGGGGTGTGTGTGTGTGTGGGGTGGAATGAAAATTATAATGCTGTATATAAAGGCCATGTTTATAACAATTTCAGATGTCAATTTTCAAAGACAAAACACTGTTTACGTAACAAAATCTGTATTAAACACCTGGCCATTTAATTTGATATGCAAAAGAATGGTGAGATTGTTTTTTTTTTGAACCTGTCCCCTGATTTGATGGCCTGTTGGAAATGATTTGTACCCCTGCTATGACATTTCTTAGGGAGCTGGATCATAATGGAAAAACACAAGGATATAAAACACTGATAATGGAGCTTATCATTGTTTGTCTCATGACTATTGGTCCCAGGGGTACACTTAGTGGATCCCAGGTCAAGACAATTCTCAATCATATGTGAATGAAGTATTTTCTTATTTGACAAATGGTCTCAACCATTGTACTGAATATGTTTAGTTTTACTACTGATGATGGACTATCAGGATTTGGAATAGAAAGAGTTCCATTCACCGATGTTTGATGTAATTTGTCCAGTCATCCCTTTTATCCTATCCCACTTTATCCAAGATGTCGTTTTAAAATACTAAGCATCAAATTAATGTAGCTTTTTTGTGTCAGAGTGAAGGATCTTTTCACTGCCCAGTGGAGAAATAACAGTGAAATAGTAATAAATCATCACAAACACAGCCTGTGAGAATTAGTTTAAGGATTATTTATTCCTGTAGAATAAACTGTTTATACACTCTGTGATAGCATTTGTTAATTTCATGGGATCCATTTTTAAGCCTAATGGGTACAACTTTCTATCTCCTAAAATAGGTACAATAAATCAAAGATGAATGCTTTGAGATGCACTTCAGAACCACACAATTCCAACTCACAAAATGGAATTCAAAGTAGCAGTGAAAAACTGATATAAATAATTGATTGAACATGGGATGGTTACCTCGGCATATTAATTTCTGCTGGGAAAGAATAGCAAGTCAAGTGATGCTGCAAGACTGCTATCTATTTTTGTTCCTTGTCTAAGTCTAAAAGTGAAGATGGGATGTAACAAGATCAACAAATTACATTTATATGGTACCTTTCACAATAGAAGGATGTTCCAAGGTGCTGGACAGTTAAGGGTTTGCACCCGAGCTGTGGGTCGGAATCGGGTACTAACCACATCATAGTGAATTAAAAAAAAAAAATCAACAGGTACATTTTTTGTATGAGTGCTCAAAGATTTTGGCCTTATCATTGACTATTTCTTTAATCTTGTCTGCTGTGGGAAAGTTTGTCACTTTTTGCGATTTTTCATCATGACATTTTGGATAAATTCGGTGGATGTTTGTCTTTCTCAGGGCTTGTTATTT
The DNA here is from genome assembly GCF_018977255.1 of Callorhinchus milii. Lineage (NCBI taxonomy): Eukaryota > Metazoa > Chordata > Chondrichthyes > Chimaeriformes > Callorhinchidae > Callorhinchus > Callorhinchus milii. The sequence goes on from NW_024704746.1 coordinate 20,789,977, forward strand.
TATTTATTTTTTAAGATAGTGGGCCATTATTTTCCACGAGCTGGTATTTCTATTTAAACAGTGCCACTGAAAAGTTTGCAGCTTATAAAAGATTACTTTTTTAAAAAAAAAACACAAATGATGGATAGCTGGTGAGATTCGCAGATTACAAATAGGAGGAAAAAGACATCTGTGGGAAAAATGAAACCACTTGGAAGAAGAGCATAGGAATACAGGAAAATAATCTGCTGATATGCTCGTTTCCTAGAAGTTCCTTGACTCAGATGTGCAATGACAAGAATATGTTGTATTTGTAATAATAACTTTGGGATTGGATATATTGCGCAATCCCACATAAAATTGCTTTCTTGAGGTGAGGGTAGCCAACTGCTACACGAGATGGGGTTTCTGGGGAGAGATGATGACCCAAATCATGAAATCCTCTGTGACTCCTGTCAATGCCTGTACTGTGCTTTTGTTAATGTCCAAGACAGGCACTGCTATTTTTCTCTCCCACCGAAAATAGAATGATGGATTCATCTGTTTGAGCCTTAACCAAGCAGGGATAATGTTCATCATAGTAAAAAAACTGGCCGATTATTTTACATGCTCAGGATTAAGTAAACTTGTCACATAACTGAGACTGATAGATTAGGTAGATGTACAGCTCTGGGAATCAGTTTATAACTTCTGGAGTATAACGCAGATATTTCTTTCCCTACAACAAATTTTCTCCCCTGTCTTGAAGATGGTGGTTTATGTTGGAGGTTTGACTAGCTGGGGTGCCGGAGGAGCTGACGCAGGTGTTCCTCCCACCTGAGCCGTAATCCTCTACATTTTAACTTTTCTCATAATTTCTGGAAAAAGAAGCAATGTACAGAAGTTAAAGACTAGCTGGTTGTTTTCAATGTAGTTTAGTGTTACAGCAGGGAAACTAGTGATTTGGGTTTTAGCCACCACACCGAGGGGCATTTTATTAGCATCGTCTTTGTAGTGTCCTGTGTCAGTATGGCATTTATGCCAGTAGAGGCCCTCGCTAAACCATAGAAATAGGAGAGATCCCTCTTGTGACAGGAAATTTCAATTTATGGCACAAGCCTTGCAGATTGAATTATCATTATGCACAAAAAAAGTCAGCTTCAGGAGATGCGTAGTTCACTAATACTGCCCAGAGATTGTTAAATCTTGAATTAAACCATGCTGTAAATCCGGTATTTGTGCCTAAGGTTCGTGTGTATGGTGTGTATTTTTACAACATAAACCAAAACAAAATTATCAGGTCAGTTTTATTTACCAGAAGTAATGTGCTTGGTTGATGTTGTTAGAAATCTTTCATTGGTGAGATATCTACATTAAAAAGCACTTGCATTACTAAGTATTGGTCCTATATCAGTAACACATGGACCATAGGTTGCGTCTGCTGTGCTGAGACTGCAGACTTCTCTTCAAATCGCTAATCTTTGACAGTGTCTTTAGTTATCTTCCTACCCCCACCCACTTGGACCCACGCATCCCGAATCCAGCCTCCAGCTCGGGTGCAAACCTTTGGCTGTCAGCACTTTGGGATATCCTCCTGACGTGAAAGGCGCTATATAAATGCAATTTGTTGTTATTGTAATCCAACACTTTATTTTTGACAGTTCTTAAAATAAACTTATTATATGTAGCCGCAATGCACAAATCAGTAACAAATCATATATGTGCTAGTTTTCAATGGGACTGTTGAAAGGCCATCCTGATTGTTGTGGCTTTGAGGAGCTCATTGCTGCTTAAATGAATGCACACTATACCAACTTAATCCTGTATTATTGTAACTTTGATTGTAAGCTTGTTTGGGCTGTTACAAAAATGCCTATACTGTACTACTTGTTCAATTTCAGGGGGATACAACGAGTTTAACTAAATTTACACAAATCGAAATCATGCAGATAACAAGATTTTATAATCCGTTAAGGCTGTATTTAATACTCCAACCCCTGGACCAGTTGAGATCACAGGAAACACAGGTTTTGGTTCAATCTTAGAGTGGGCAATACATTTCCCGATTGAGATGTCTTTTGCTCTGGTAGGAAGACGATGTAGATGAACATCTCCATTGTGCCCAAAGAGTTCTGAGTGTTTGTTGTCTGGCAACAATTTAGTTAGCATCTTGCATCCTTTAGTTGTAATGCACACCAGTCTGGTGGTGATATTTTCTATTAAGAATGTCATCCACTTTTTAAAGCTCAATTAGGCAGAGTTTGTATTGTATCGTATGTCTGTAAAAAGCTCATTCATTTCATGTCATTAAACATTTCAACATCCACAAAATAGTCTAACTTGTTGTTAGTATTTGGTCAACCACATCCTAAAAGAAATATTTCATGGAAATCTCTGCTAACTGCATAATGAGAGCCGAGGTAAATAACTTGTGATTGTGGCTTTAACTGTGCTGAAGAGCTTTCCCCAGAATTAAAGCTCCTGTTTGATGAATGGATTTGCTTTATATTAACTCAAGTTCTTTGGAATATAACAGGACTGCAAAGTAACGCAATGATGGCATCCTACACTTGATAAAGTCGAGGAACTGATGAGGGCACTTATCTCATTGATTCATCTGACCAAAATCCAGATGGGTAATGGTAGCAATGGGAATGTGTACGATTTGGATAAAATAGTAATGTAGCCACGATATTACTAAATTACCAATCTCCTGAGTTTAAACTTTGAAATTCTTATATCATGCAAAAAGAAAGCAATTATATGCTAGCATTTCTATGACTTGGATTTTGCTGTTGCTGGAAGGTGTGACCTCTCTAATCAAGTAGATTAACTCGTGTATAAAATGGATTGCAGTTTCTCTACTCACATCCTCTCTTGCTCTCTCACCTTTGCTTGCTTGTTTTCTCTCTTTTCCTCGCTCGTATTTTCTATCTCTACCATTGTGTTGTTTTGAGTCTCCACAGTTTGTGTTCAGCAAGAAATTCATGTCCCTCTTTCTCCCTGTTTCATTGGCAATATTCTTTCACTTGTTTCTCTCTGATGCCCGTATCTACTTACATTGTTATATTATACTGTGCAGATTAGAAACCTACTGTAAATGTTTACTACCGTCCGGCGTAGAGTGCGCTATATAAATCCTTGTTGTTGTTGTTGTTATCGTGTTAAATTAGCTGTTTAATTGCCGGATACTACTAATCAAACATTAACCATTGACTAAAACCCGAAGAATATCTGAAGTTGACTGACTGTTTATTATTACAAAATATTAACTTAAATATCTTAAGTCATTGCAATTGAGACAATGCCTCAAGCATTATGACTTTTCAAAGAAAAGAAAGCTATTTTCACGGTATTTTCTTCCTTTTAAGGTACAGTTAAATATGTTCTAGAAATTATAACCATTCAACCAGATACAAATTCCTCTCGTATTTTCACATGCAAGAATATGAGAAGATTTGAGTACTATTACGTATAACTGTCTCAGAGATTGATCTCCAGCATTGTTTGACAGAAACTAAGGAGGGCGAAGCTCCTTTGGTTTGTAACACTTCACTCAATGTTGCCTGTAGGCCTAACACAGTTTGAATTGACTTCTGACACTCCATCAATGAGTTAATCTTTCAGTGTCAGATATGTTACATATTTTCAAAACACAGATCTGGGAAATAAGCATTTGGGATAATTCCTACAGAACTATAAGGATCTCAGCTAAGCGTACTGCTGTAAATGCTATTGAGTTTGTGCAGTTTTAAAGATCAAACGTTAGGCAGGTACAGAATTTAGCAATATTATGTAACAGAAACAAACCTGGGTAAATCCACCAAATAAAATTGGTCAGTTGACTCATGGCTGTTTGTGGGACTTTGCTGTGCACAATTGTGCTGCCACGTTTTCCTACAAATACACGGGTCACTCCTTTTCACAGTAATTCCTGAGACACCTTTCCTGTTTCATTTTTTTTAAAAGAATGGGGTAGAGGTAAGGAATTAGTTGAGCAATATATGAATAAGAAGATCACTTATATTAATTTTAAAAATTTGTGTACTGACATTTTCACTGTCCTACATTTCAGATTCTCAAAACCAGCACCAATGTTTCTGGATAACTCCTTCAAACGATGGGCAAAACTGAAAGATTTTGTTCCTCCATTTGGAATCAAAGGGCAAGGTATTGTAGCATCAATGGCTTGGACTCCTGACTTTAAAATTCTGTGTTATTAAAGGATGTAGGAACACTTGGGCAAATGAACAAAAATGTCTTTACCCTCCCTTCCCTCATCCACCTTTATAATAGAGTAACTAACCACCTAAATGTGTGTCAGCAGAATTAGGTGACTGATTTCTCATCTCTTCCTGCAAAGCAAACCATCACCACTTCTCTTTCTCTGCATCCTACCCAAACCTGGACTAGTGATTCCACTTAGATTTCGATTTGCTTTATTCATGTCACATTTCAGAGTCAGCAGGATTTGCCAAATTGCTGAATTCAGTTTTAACGTTAATTTTCTGTTGTTCTTAAAAGAACTTAAAAGTTCTCTTCGATCGTGCCTTTGGTCGCCCTCCAACCGCTCTGCCTTCCCTCATCTGTACACCACCCCTCCCTCATGCTCGGTCCCCAACACCTGACTGTTCAGCGCTTTGGGACGTCCTCCCAATGTGAAAGGCGCTCTATAAATGTAATTTTGTTGTTAAAGAGTATATTAAAGTTGACAAATTCTAGTAGATCTAGACCCAGGTAGAATTTTACAAGTTGCAGATATGCAACTGTTTGCTCCCTCGAAACGTGTCTTGTATAAAGAAACTGAACTGTTTCCAGAATGCATTTTTTCCTGCATGTATTATTAATTTACATAAAATGATGGAGCATGAGTGTCTCCATTTGCTTTATTCAAAGAATCATAGAATTGTACAGCACAAAAAGAGGCCATTCGGCCCATCGAGTCTGTGCCGGCTCTTTGAATAGAGCAATTAATGTTAATCCCACTCCCCAGCTCTTTCCCCATAACCCTGCAAACCCGTCCTCCTCAAATACCTGTCAACCGCGTTTTTAAAAGTAGTTATCGAATCGGCCTCGACCACCCTTTCAGGCAATGCGTTCCAGTTTCCAGTATTCTTGAAAAATACCTGCCTGATTGTTGATGAAGTAATTTTCTGCCTATAACTGGCAGTACATCTGAAAGATGTGCAGTTTGGTAAGATTGGTAAGATGTGAAGATGTGTTGATTCTTTACTGAGGGAGTTCCCAATTTATGTTGTCATGGTCGGAGTGTGTGATGTGGTGCACGTAGACATGGAAAAATAACTCCAAAACTATTGTATGACTTTAACTATGCATGTTAAACCTTGAAAACCATCAAATCACCCCAAAATGCAACTGTTAGATATCTGCCCTTGTTTAATAATAACATATTGTGTAAATATGACTCCGATGTTGCTTTGTAAGATGTTCAAATGAGAGTTCTTGCTTCATGACCAATGCGACTTTTAACATTACCGGATGGTTGATTTTGAATATAATTTGGTCCGAAATTGACAAGGTACAGTGCAAGGTCCTCTGTTGTGAAATTTTGAACTTTTCCTAACCTTTGCGTATGACAATTGCTTGTAATTGCTCTGTGACTTTATAAATCGACCTTTGGATTCCAGTGCCTTTTAAGCATTTTAAAATAGGTTGCTCTTGACAAAAGGCATCACCCTCATATAATTTGAGATTGCCAGCTCCTGAATGAATGTGAAACCTTTAGAAATGCATTTCCTTTTCATGATGATGACAGCGCTATTGCTACGTGATAAATTGCGCATGTTTTAATCAGTACAGGAGAAGTGGGAGCACCCACTTACATTATCGACAGGATCGTCCTCTATGCTAAATAATTCAGACAAAAGCAACAGCGAACTTCAGAACTGATAGTATATCAGTGCATTACAGCTGTCAGCGTTTGTGTAAGCTTTCTCTGTGTCTATAAATTGCTTTTCTAGTTAACCTATGATAACTGAGTATACATCTTCTTTGTAATGAATTCAACATTTTGCCGTGAGTTTATTTAAAGGGCTATGACATTGTGCATAGAATTCTTGCAAAAATAACTTGCAATCACACTGAGCCTTACGCTCCCTTCGCTCAGCAAATACTGTTCTGTTTCATGTTCCCACCCTAGCCACCCCACCGAGTGGATTTTCTGCCTTCGCTCTCTGGAACTCCACCCCAAAGTCCTTCCAACGCATTTCCACACTTTCAATTATCTTTTCCATGTTTTAAACCAATATTGACAAAGATTTTCACCTCATTTTCTGCAGAGATATTCTAGAAATGTGAAATAAATGTTGTTTCACCCACAAAAAAAAAAACAGTTCATTCATTTTACAGTATATATTTACAGTATATTTTATGAAGCGCTTTGAGACATCTCAAAGACATAAAGCGCTATATCAAATACAAAGATTATTATTGTCTTTATTTTCTTAGAATCTTTCATGAATATTTTTTGTAAGTGACCCAAAACGTTAGCATTGTTCTACATCCACAATTTAGTATCCATATGCAGGAGTTTGTAATAAAATACAGCATATCTGCCATGACTCCCCATATGATGAATTTCATAATTTACTCAAGGCAATTTACTTGGATCAATCATCACAATATTTAAAAGCACATTCTAAATCTTCCATCTTTCTTAGCATATGATGTGGAAGGAACTTAAATGGCAGAAATCAGATAAAGTAAATTGGGTAATTTAACTCATTACTTGATTCATTCAGCATGTTTAACAACAATTTGAATGACGTTCTGTACATTTAAATTGTTTCTGTCATCAGTAGAATATTTGATTACCATCAGTGAGTGCAGCATTGATTTGGACTCGTAGAATAATTTTCATGAAATAAAATGGACAATTTGAACTACAATTCCCATAATTCTGCACAGCTTCTTAAAGTTGACATTAATGAATAGTAAGAGTGGAGTAGCTGTTGGCAATATTTCAATTGATGGCTTTGTTTTTTTTAAACCTTCATGAAGATAAAATAGTTGAATCTGGAGGAGGTTTGTTGACAGAATCCAATAATGTATTGTTTCAGGGGTCAGCAAGAGTGTGGAATCCATAATGCATTTAAAGTAAGCATGTCTGAGGTACAGCTCTATCCTTACACCTTCTCATTATTCTAATCTTTCAACACTTAGTGTGTTGGATTTGAAATATTTTGTGCAAGTTGTCATTTATATGTGGGTCAATTTGTCAATGAGCAGGTAGAGTATTGAAATCCAATCTCCAATTAAGAAGTAGACTAAGCACATGGACAGGTTATTTAGATGTCATTACCAAGAGTTTTTGTCTGCCAGTTGCAGAATTGTCTCCCAGAACAGTGGACTGAGAAAGACTTGTAACACTCAGTAATTATATCCTTGAATTCTACATATTCGGACAGGACGAAATGTTAGGCGCGTCTCCTTACTACACACACACACACATCTCTGCTTAACTAGCAGTAAGTAGTAACCCAGTTGTTAGTAGAATGGCGGATCGCTTTTCTGGCGTAATAATCCCTTCAATAAACAAAAATATTTTGGTCACTCAATCCATGACTGTATGTGGGACACTGCTGTGTGCAATTGGCTGCTGCATTTTGTCCACAAAATACCCGGTCACTATACTTTGCAGTATATCCTGTGAAGCGCTTTGAGACATGTCGATGAAGTGATAAGGCGCTATATTAAATTCTATCAAATAATAATAGGATTATTTATTATTATTATCCTTGCAAAACCATAGATTCCACATCACATAACTTTGAAGCAGTTAGCTCAGCACATACACTGAGAAAGTATTGTTTCTTTTAAATTGAAATCCATATTGAAAAGACTGGGGACAACCAGACTAACTGGGATGAGTTAGCACCTTCAGGAAGTGAGTGGAGAAACGCTGAATTGGAGAGGATGGTTCTGGCTGAGGCAGGGAAATTGTGGAAAATGCCTAAACTTTCCATCTTTTGGCAAATTATCCAAAACGGGTGCATCAAGTAGCTGTATAGAAGCAGATCGGGTATTTAAAAAGGCCACTTTATGACCAGGAACCATGTACAAACTGTTTTGCAAGACTCGCTTTCCACCAAAATGTAGTACAGTAGATGTCATCCTGACTCAGTTGGAAACTCTCTCACCTCTGAGCAGAAGATATGGTTCAAGCTCCACATCAGAATTTTATAGGCTAGTCTGACACCCCAGTGCAATGTCAGGGAACTTGGACATTGTTAAAGATATTGATCTTTGAATGGAACATTAAACCAAGGTCCCGTTTACTTGTACAGACAGATGTTAAAGACTCTGTGGCACTATTTGAAAAGAGAAAGGAGTTTCTCACAGTGCCTAATCATCTCTCAGCTAAAAAGCCAATCATCTTGCATTCCATTCCAACAATCTATCCTTGGGATTTCCATGTGTAAGTGGGATGCATGGAAATCTCAGCTTGGTTTGGATACTCTTAAGCACGGTGAAGGGTTTCCGCACATGTCAGATACCCAGCTGACCAAAACAAAAGTCTTTATAGCTTCTGTTACAGCAGATACGTGGAAATCCTTGTCTGCAGAGAAGTGTAGATTGTGTTCACTAATGGGGATAATGAAGATATAATTGTTGGGTAAATACAGTGAAGAGAAATATTAGGCATATGAGAATCTAGTGATGGAGCCCCACTAACTTTGAAATGATTAATATTGATAATTAACCACTTATTGCTGCGATTTGGGAAGTTAATTCACTGAAGGATGCTCAGAAGTGTGGGTTGCCATATTCCAAGTCATAAGTTGAGTTATTTTGTGGTTGTATAGTAAGAGACTTTGCAGAATAAATCACTGCAAATAAACCTCAGCTTCACAAATTGTGGGCTTCATAAATCAATGTGCAGATGGCAATTAAGTTATTGAGAGTAAAATATAAAAAGAGCAATGAGAAATTATCGGAAAGAAGAAATCATATTGCAAGCAGCATTACATCCATTTAAGCTTTGTTTAAACATATTAATATTAGATTAAAGAGCAATCCAATTGGCCAAGAAGGTAGGCATAATCTATCAAATGCCCTTAGTCCAGAAACAACAGTTGGATGCTAATAGTAATGAATGATTCAGCATACTTTAGTTACGAGAACTTTGAGCTGATTAGTGCTCTTGGCACCAATCAGCAATAAATCCTGATTAGTGCTTGCGAGTCCAGCATTAATCAGTTCTGCACCCCATTCCAATATAAAAATTACCACACAATCGAATTGCAAGTTTTTTTTTGTTGCCTGTCCTTCCACCCCATTCTTTATCAAGCAGAATCCACATTTTGTTAGTAGCTCAAATTTTAATAAGTATTTTTGCTTAAAATGTATTATCTCCCCACCCTTAATTTCTGGGCACGCTTTAAAAGGTGATTTTTGTCTCCACAGATTTACCTTGAAGTGGTAAAGGTGAGGGAATGTCGATCGGAACAAAAATAGTGGATCTAACATTTAGGAGTGTTAGGCACCTAGCTCCTTGAGTGTAAAAACTGGATGTGGCATCTTTACCTTTGGCTTTTAGATCAGTTATGAAACCAGGTGTGATGTAAAAAGGACCAGTTATTAAAAAAAAAGGAGGTTAAAGCGCCCTTAAATAAACAGTAGATTTGTAAAGTTCAAGCATGGTTGAATGGGATCAGATTGCCTGTACAGTGAAAGCCAAGCGCAAAATGATTAAAGCTTGTTACGGCAATTGATTGATGTCTTAATTCCAGTGGAAATAGACAAGAACATTTGTCTGGATCTGAAACTAACAGCATGGTTTCTTTTCTTAGTTCTGTGTTTTTAAGCAAACAGTTGTTAAAGTTCACATTCAAACATTCCCTGTGCCTTCCGAGCTCCACCTTTGGCTCAACTCTGCTCTGATGCTGTTATGCCGCTCCTTTCAGAAATAGAAGCTGTCACTTTTGAAGCTGACAAAACAAAAAAAAAAGAAATTGAACAGACCTTCACATTGACAGAACTTCAACAGTTTATTTGCTTAAAAAAACAAAATAAAATTATTTTATTTTTTAAAGGAGATGTCCGAGGGAGTTCTTTCTGTTTGGAGTGCAACCTTATTCACTTGTGAGGAAGATTTTCCTTTATTTAAGGATAGATGTTGTCTAACATTAAGGTGAAAAACCTCAGTTGAGAGGGAAGGGCTGTAAGATTGTTTCCAGCCCTTCCCTAATGCTACTGTATACCAAACATTAAGAGATGCCTCTGGATTAAAATGATCTGAAAAATTCTCTCTTCCTGGGAAAAGCTCCACAATTCTATTTGACTTTTCTCCTCAGACCAGGGAATCAGAACTCACTTTATAGATAAATTAGAATCATGAATTTGCATCCTATAGAGACAATTCAACACACTTTTTAAAAAATGTTTTTGTTCTGACAGAAGTGTTCTTTGTAGCAACAGGTACTTTTTACTTTTAATAACAACAATGACAGTAACATTTTCTCTATATATTGACATCACTTTGAGTAGGTTTATTTCATAAAATTGGCAGCCGCGTTTCGCCCACAAAATATACAGCTTCTGTGAAGTGCTTTGAGACGTGTGGAAGATGTGTTAAAGCGCTATATCAGATGCAAGGATTCTTATTATTTAGAAATACAGGAGCGCTAGCTGCACAAGCTACACAAATATACCATTGGAGTATTTTGAATTCAGGCATTTCCTTTCAATTCCCTCAAATTTTAAACTCCCAAAGTCAGCTGGCTTCCCTGGAGACACAGATTAAGAGAGAGGACAGACATTTCTCTACTTGGAGAGGAAACAAGGTGAATAGTCAACCCATTAGCAGCTGTCTTATTGACTGCAAAATGTTGTGTGGGGTGAAGGGAAAAAATATAATTTGCAATTTGAGGGTCAAATAATTAAGATATCTTAATTTCTATTCAAAGAGTTTACGTCTGTGTTAAGGTCAGCTGCAATTTTCCAGTCAGCAGGGTAAGGTGTAAACAATGGAATCCACAAAGATCGTCACAATTTCGTCTCTCTGCCATGTAGTCAATCCGAGATGTAAATGAACTACTTTCTCACTGTTCTTCAGTCTGTAAGCCTCCTGCAAAAAATCTTGATAGGTAATTAAACTAGTCTATGCATATTAGCGACAATAATAAATTGTGCAGCTTTCATTCTGAGAGCTGGTAGAGAAAGTTGGCATGTATAATAATAATAGCCATTGCATTTGATATAGCGCTTTTCACATCTTCTAGACATCTCAAAGAGCCTCACAGAATAGACTGTAAAGTGAATTGACTGTATATTTGTGGGCAAAGCGCGACAGCCAATTGCACGCAGCAGTGTCCCACAAACAGTCGTGGATTGAAAATTACCAATTTATTATTGTTTTGTTTTGGAGGGATTATTATTAGACGTGTGGAGTAAGGAAACTTGCCCAATGTTTCTGCCTGGAATTGAACCCAGGTGTCTCGTTTGCAAGGCGAGTGCTCTAACCACTGAGCTACAGGACTCCACAAAGTTAGTCTCATATCATACTGTATGACAGTAAAATACTTCATAATTATGTTATGGTAAATGAATTCAGAAAAAGTTGTTCAATTATGTGGTGGAAACAATGTAAAATGTGATGACCAATAATATGTATTGAATACCATGCAGTAAGAATATGTAGAGGTCAAATTAAAGAAATTGACAGGTTTCCACGCTGAAATGATTTCATTATTTTCTTTACAGAAGTAGTTGTGCAGAAGATACTGGGAATAACAAAACACTACACTTTGACCGAGTCCATAGACAGGTAAGTGCATTACAGCTTACAAGGGCAAAGGAAGGAACTAATGTGAACTTAAGAAAATAGTTGTACTTTGGGAAAGGGGCAATTTTTAGAGTGCATTTTTGTGTAAGCATTATTGGTATTCAGCAGCCCAGTAACTCCAGTGATAAAGCCTCTAACTTAATGATCTATCCAGTTGATGATTCTTAACAATACATCGCAAGCAAATTGACATTTATCCAGTGCCTTTCACATCAGGAGGACATTCCAAAATGATTTACACCACTGCCTTAGTATCCGAGACGGGGTTGGGGAGGGATGATGGGAAAGATGACCGAAGGCAGACTCAGTTGTTTGTTTTGCAGGGTGGAAACTGAAGCTGAATTCTGCGTGTGGGGACTAGATTTTCTAACTTATTTGTAAATGATTATTTTGCAAAACATAACTAAGGCTGACCCAAGCAAGACAATGTAAGGAGAACGGATGCTTTTTTAGGATCTTGATTTAAATTTATTGTATTAATTTAATTTGATTTACACTTATTTATTGTATTTTATTAATTTGCTCAATCTCCTAGATCTGTTCTATGAGAATTGGTGTTAAGGAAGTAAATTAAAAAGTCTGTTTCAAAGATTAAAGCTGATTGAGATGAGTAATATCTCAATCAGCCAGACTCCTTCACCCATCTACTTAATTGTTCCAGATCTTTATAAATCTCTTTACTTTCCCATTATTCATCTGCACAAGCTTTTGTATCTTCAGCGTAAGTGTAATCCTATTGGAGTGAATGTGCATTTCAAATTCATTTATAAATCAGGTTGTGTTACAACAACATGCCTTATACAGAGTCGCCCTGTATTGTTAACAGCAGGAGACTTAGAACTGATCCCGATAGATTTCCAGTTGTCATTGCCCGTCAATCTCCTCCTCCCCAAACAGCGCTTTTATATTCATCCTCTATTTCCTATTTCGAAGGACAGTTTCTTAATCTAAACCACTAATTTACTAGATCTTTATCCTTTTTTAAAAGATTTACTGTATCATGCAGGTAAAGTTAAATAACACTCGTCCATTATCGATTACTTTAGTTGTTTCCTCAAATTCTACTAGATTCCCAAGGCATGTTCTATTGTTGTACTTCTGAATCCATATTGACTACGTTTTTAGCTTTAAGGAATTATTTACATCGGCAAGCATTTTCTCCACTAAGGATATTGAGGCTAACTTATCGATAATTTCCAGATTTTTTTCTCACTAATGCTTTGAATAACAGGCTATTTATTATCCTTCAGGTCTTGTGTACAGATCCATTGTTTATGGAGCTCCTAAAATATTAACCAGAGTCTCAACTATTTCCTCTCAAAATTTTAAGAGGATCCCAAGAGTGTGTTTTGCTTGACCCAGTTGCCTTGTCAACATTCAGTTCTTTGGGTTTTTCATAACTCTTTCTACCCCAATGTCTACTTGTGTTAAGGTTTGAGAAGGGGATATAAACTGATTGGAATGTGCCATATGTTTTAACTACTGAGGATGTTAGATGGTACATTAAGTGAAGAGAGTATAACTTGTACCTAATTTTAGGCTGGATATTAGCAGTTTCTTTGGGATTTTTTTTAAAAAAAGCAAAAGCTAGCTGCATCAGTTCAACCGTGTCCAACTGAAGGCGTCTATCTCAATCATGGCTTTCCTCCAATCACAAACCTTTTTAAGAAAGGCACTGTTTTAATGTATAATTCTGTAATATGGGCCAAGTAATTTTCTTTTAAACTGTGTGAGATAGCTCCAGGAAACGAGAGCAGCACCACAAAGAGTTAAATAATTCAGAGATTGTTACTGGGGTAACCATCCAAAACTCCAGGAACGAAATGTTGCCGACGATATCCAGTTTTACACGAACAATTACTGCTGGGAAGTGCAGTCCAAAAAGCTCCAATAAGAAACTAATATGATAAGGTTACCTCTGAGATACTGTAAAATTCTACCATTTTTAGTGAAAAATATTCTGTTCAACATAGGACTTTCAGTTCATGAAAATACCCTGAAAAATGATGGTGCAAAAATATTTGGATTTACATTTTTGTCTCCAAGGCTATTTTTGTTTGAACAAATCAGTGTGCAGGATTGAGATTGTTAAAGTATAAGGGGAGCAAATTTACTATTGTTTAGTTTAATTTGACATGTGAATCCGTTTGGAAGTATTTAAATTTTCTGGGCACCCTTGATAATTTATCTTCGAATATTGGGCTGAGAGAACAGTGGGAGTTGCATTGTAATTTGTTGCTCTCCTGTTCACAGAGCCTGAGCAGCTCACTATCAAAAGGCCCCTAGAATCCTACGACATAAAAAGTTTCATTTCTGTGGCAGTTTGAAACAAATATCTTCTTGTGCCAGTGGTTCATTCATGTTATTTCTTCAGCGTTTAAATGCCAGGAATCTCAGGGATATCTGTAGGTAATCTCTCCAATGACCAGCATTTCTGTGTATGATGTATATTATCAAGTACATCTTCGAAATTCATATACTGTTTAATAAATGATTCCCTTATGTCTGCAGAGTAGGGTTGTCACCCACATATCATTTTTGCAAAGAAATTGTGCAGAGTGTAAGATGAATTTGCAAAGCATGCTCTTGTGTCTGGTCAGATTCAGCTCGTTGATAATGTGATGGGGCTTGACAATTGTACATTGAATCAATCCCAGAGCCGGGATTCATTGTCATGGAGTGAATCAGTTATGCTACATGTCACTCCATAATTCAGAGCACCATTCCTCCTGTCCAACTCAAAGTTTTTGCCATCTTTCTTAAGTGACCTCTTCCCCCGTCTTGTTCAAAACTTATCTCTATATTCACTCTTCACCAAAAATCTATTGCCTTGAAGAACACCAACCAATATAATATTTATGTGGTGACCAGCAGTTAATGCTCCAAGTACTGTTTGTTCCATTTACTGCCATGTCTTTGTCAAAGGAAGCTGCTTCTTGGCTTCAGTTAACCTTTGTTTTTTTGGAATTAGCTTGTTTTTTTGCCCCATTTCCAGAATTTAACTTGTACAATTTGTGATATCTGCTTCATCACCTGAGTACTTTAGACATATCACCTGTTAATGTTTAATATGTACAATTCACCCTCTTTAAATTTGCTCTAAACCAGTATACAGTTACTGGAAATAGATTATGTGCTACCATTATCCTCCTAATCCCATACAATTTATTTGTAGCTCCCAGGGTGGGATTCATTGTATATATTCAAAATCCTCATGGAGCTATTATCTAATACATTGCTTTAGGTTTCATTTAAAAAAAAGTGTAGGACGTGGCAAGATTGAGTCAAATGAGGTGCACCCTTTAGCAACTGGAATCAATTGAATTACTTTCAAACTGCAGTGTATCTTGCAGCTAAGCACTCAGATGGAACTCGGTTAAATGAAGGAGAATCAGATGACAGTCATGCTTGCGACTTATTTCCCTGTCACTAATACTGATTATGCTCAAGTCAGAATTACATTGTTTTAATAGTAAAACTGCTTAGGGGGCCATTACAATTGCAAGGTTTATTTTGTTCAAACGACTGTTCAAAGGAAGTGGAAAAACATTCTTATGAAACAATATTTCATCTAAAGTGGGTATCCTTTCTTTAATACACCATTTCATCCCTTCCTCCTCACATCTGTATACTTGGTTGCTCTTATGACATCCATTATAGAGACAAGTCAAAGCAATTTAATTGAGTGCAATGGGTGAGGGTGTTAGAGCTTCTCTGTTCTGAAAAACGTAATTACTGCTTACTGTAAGTACTGGTTATTGAATAAAAGCTAGTTCAGTATTGGACATTCCCAGATCAGATAGCTCTGAATGGTTAGCTAGACTTTGATTGGTCCAAAAGCACTCACCTTCATTAAACTCAATAAGCCAGCTCTTTGTGGGTCTCTCCATTAAATAAGCAGCCTAATACAGGAAGAAGCAGGTGCAGGACTAAATAATCATCTTTGCATTTGATGCAGAGCTTTATCATGTCATCGAGATGTCTCAAAGTGCTTCACAGAATATAGTGTAAAGTGAATTGACTGTATATTTTGTGGGCGAAATGTGGCAGCCAATTGCCAATTACTGAAGGGAAGATTCATTTCTACAGGTAAACTATTGTTTTGTAACAAAACAATGCCCATGCATTTCTGATTAGAACAGTAAGTGCTCCTTCTAGATCATTTCCTTGTTTGGGTCTTATCCATTGAGAGGCATCATCTATGGTTTGCCCCAGTTCTCTCATTTTGATGAATTTAAAATCAAAATATTCCACCTTATCAAAATAAGAACTATTTAAAAAAAATTCTCCAAGATCCAGAACAAATACTGTAATTATATTGTATCAGACGACTTTGACATCTATAAAAATGTTAACTTTATCAGAACCACCTGTCCCTGTACTTCATAAATGGCTTGTATTACATGTGCGATATTCTCTGCTGAATATGGAGTTCAACAAACTTCACTTGATGAATCGACGATACCAATAAAACTCCTACATGTTCTTTGCCAGGGTAAGGGCCATAATAATGAAAGATATAGGCAGATCGCTTCAGTTTTTGAGATTGTCACTTGTATGTACTTTCCCCAAGCCAGTGAGGGGCTTAATATATCTTGTGATTAACCTTGCTAACTGTTATTCAGATGATACAATTCAATGTTTTGAATTACTGAATTTGGGTTGCAGCTTATTCAACAAATTTCATATCCTTATGGGGTCCAAGGTATTAAACAAAAGAAATACAGTTCCTCTGAAAATAAAAATAAACTTTGTTAAGAAAGTTTCTCTTATTTAAAATGAAGAGCAGTGTTTTATTTTGTACTCACAATACCCTCATTGAGAGTTTTAATAAATATGAACAGCAGAGATCCCAGGTCAGATCCCCAGGGGCTTTTACTGGTCACAGCTGCACAATTAGAATTATTACCATTGATAACTCTCCCCTGTTTTGTATTATCTTGCCAGCTAATAATGCAATTTTAAACTTCCTCCTTGATCCCATGAGTTTTCACTTTAGCCATAAGTTTCATGTAAGGAACCATAGCAAATGGTTTCTAAAATTTAAGATATATAATATCCTCCAGCATACCCTTGTCCACCAACTTGGTTACATCCTCAACAATTCCAATAAACATCTTTGGCATAACCTGTTTTTTATAAGCTCATGTTGTTTTGTATTTATTGCTTCCCCAAGTACTGGTCCCTTTATAATAGGCTTTAATATTTACCAATATGCATTCTGTGTGTCAAATTGACATCTCCATAGTTTCTGTGGTCATGCAATATTTGAGGATTCAAATCACCATTGCTATCTGCTACTCTATTTATATCTATCCAATGAGAAGCTAGGAAGCTCTGTTGGAGCACTCCCTACTACAGTACATTGAGTAGTTTGACATGCAATCCATCTGGTCTTGTTGTTTTATGACTAGATCAGACTGGGAATATACCAAATAGAAAATCGCACGGTTGGATTATCAACCTTTGACCTACTAGTCCTTTGAATAATCCATAAACCTAATGGCTGTTCTTCCCCCAAGAAAATACAGGGTCACTTCTGGGAATTTTTTCAAAACAGGTATTGCGTTAACTTGCAACTGACCTGTAGCAGCATGTTGTGTAGAGGGTGCAAAGTTAGGACATTAGTATCCCAAGATAAAACACCCATCAACAGATGTGGAGGGGACGGGGGCAGGCATCAGGATACAGTGAAAGAAGGATAGGCATTTATATGCCATCTTTAGTGGAGGGTAAGTACTAAGTGTTTACCTATACATCATATTTTTTGACTTCTGTGATTTATTTCATTCATATTTATTTAAGAAATTCCTGTTGTTGCTATCAGGCTTCCTCTTGCCATTAGCTAATAATTACTATGATCTGATTGATCTATCACATTGCCTGTACGTTTGTTGCATTGCTCAACTGATTAATGTTTGAGTTTATCAGTCAATGTATTTATTTCTGTGCAAGGACATCTTTGCCAGGGCTGTAGGTTTTGCTGTGAAATCTAAAAACTCAGCTATTTTTTATTCATTCCAAGAACATCATGTGTTTCTTTATTGCAATGAATCAAACCTGATTTCACATTTTGTAGGAATATATTTAGGTGGTGGGAAGCTGTTTCCATGTGTACGAAGACAATACACCCAACAAGAACTGGAGTTGTATTTACATTGCAGCTGTATATTATTGGTTCCAAATTTACAGCTGGTTCAAATGAAATGCATCGTGCAATCACGCAAATGAAAGCAGTGGTCAAAGCATTTGTTTGATAACCATATGGTGTTGCAGCTTCTGCATTGTAACTCATACACTGCTTAACTGTATATGTGTTCTATTTATTCTTAAGGGTAATAGCTTAAACATTTGTTATGTAACACTGGAGTAGCATAAAATGTTCAGTTGCATAAGGAATTGGCTGGAAAGGCAATGTCACGCACCAACACTGCTGCTACAGAATATACATGTTTAATCCTGGTTTAATTCTAATAAAACAGCAATAAAACTGTTAATGATATTTGCATGAAGATCCTCAATATAAACAAATTAATGATAAGCCTTCTTTCTCTTTCAGTTTAACCTGCAAACGATGCATCATTATAGGCAATGGAGGAATAGTGGCTAACAAATCTCTCGGATCAAAAATCGATGACTATGATGTTGTAATAAGGTGAGTTTTATTTTGATCTGTTTTGTTCTGTTTGTTTCTCATCATACAACAACAGCACAATGAGATTCATCTCAAAGTAGGATTAATTGTATATTTATGTCATGTGGGTGCTGGTTCAGCTGGATAACCTTGAATAGTCCTGATGCTGATTCTTTTCTGTCCTCGCAGACTTGAGACATTTTTCTATATTTTTGTTTAGCTGCTGCTATTCAGTCCTTTCATATAAATTATAAAGGTGGTTTGGCAATTCACGCTATGTGTAATGGCAGCATCTAATTCATGCAATATGTAATTTATAGTTTTGCCCATAAAATATACATCAATTCACTTTACACTATATTCTGTGAATCGCTTTGAGACGTCTAGAAGACGTGATAAGGCGCTGTATCAAGTTCAAGGATTATTACAAACTGCATTCAGAAAGAAAATATGGTCATATATCTACAATCCAGTAAATAACATGGACTCAACTAAAGAAGCAAAATCATATATTTTCATACTTCTAAAGATCACTGCATTACACTGGTCTAACACATGTTATTTGTTAAGGCTGGCAATTGTTTTGTACTTATAATGAAATGTAGGAATGAGCATTTGTTTTAATTTTGTTTTCCTTGTGGAGTAGTCAGCAGGTTTATGTTGTGATGTCTTTCATGTGGAGAAGCACTAACATTCACAACATCTGTTGCTACAACTTTACAGACATCCTTGCTTTCCACTGGAGATGGCCTGCCAGCTATTCCACACAAATAAACATAGAATTTTATTCACCTTCTGCACATTCAATCTCTTAGATTATTCAGTAAAACATGAGCGTGTGGTAACCCGATTAACTGTGTTAGCACTGCATGAAGTACAAATGAGGCCTTTCCCCTTTTTGCACAGAAACTCTGTACAGTAATTCCAGTCCTCGTTCCTGGGTGACAAAATTGGTAAGCAGGGCTTCAGTCCACCAGCAATGGTGACACCTCTTTTCGATGAGTTTAAATATCATTGAAGATGGTTTGAAAAAATTTAGGGAAACAAATGTTCTATCTCACCAAAATAATATTGCCTATTTGTTAATATCTAATCAGATCCCACCCTTTACAAGATTATTAACAGATATGTTAGATATGTGGCTTGATTTCGCCTCCCTCCCCTCCCTTATCTCCTTTCAGGAGGAGGCAAGAGAAGCATTACAGTGGCTTAATTTTGAATGAAAGCATTTACAAGCTATTGGAACCTCTGCAAGCGAGAGAATCGTATTTTAGTCTGGCTAGCTGTAACAAGTCCTCCCTGAAATTGGTTAATGATTAAACAAGTAACTGGGACACTGTGTTTTAAAACCTTTATATATATATATATATATAATGTGTGTGTGTATGAACTGCACGTAGCTGTGGCGCTTTGATTGAACATCAGACACGCTCCTGCTTGAATAAAATTTGAAGGCTTTTGATTGCTGCATTCATTGTTCACATACATTCCTACTTTGTTCACAAAGACAAAAAAACAAAAAGCTAGGGAATTTAGTGTTGACGTGACTCAAACCAAAATGTCCACCATGGATCAATAATAATAATAATCCTTGCATTTGTTATAGAGCCTTATCACGTCTTTAAGACGTCTCAAAGCGCTTCACAGCATATACTGTAAAGTGTAGTGATTGTATTTTGTGGGTGAAACGCAGCAGACAATTGCGCACAAATCCATGAAATCATAGGGAAACATATTTGTCAATCTTATGTGGATGATTGTTGGCCAGTTATGAATTAACTCACTCAAGGACTTCTGCTGATGTCTTCACATTCAAATGTTTTGTCAGTGTAAGAGTTGGTTATAGAGATCACTCTTCGACATCCATTTGTATTGCAAGACTCGGGTAAATAAGTACTTCTCTTATTTTGATTCCATGGTTTGAGCCATCTTTTTCCCAAGCCCTTGTTTGCACCTCCTACCATTACTTCCCAATTGGGTGAAAACAAGAATGAAATGCTGGTAGAGTGAAATGAATGGCCATCACAAAGAGAAAACAAAGCTTTGGTTCTGGGAAGAGCATCTATGGTTACCCCAGTGTTGAAACTTCCAAACTAGGAAGCTGTAGTCTGAAGCTGTTTTATTTGATTTCTGAGCCCAAATTTCGCTTCAGGACAAACTGATTGAATTTATGCTTTCAGATTTCAGAGGATTGAAGTCTGCTCAGAGTATCTCCTAAAGTATTTTCTGTTGAGTTCCCAAGTCGTCCTTGACATCAACCTGTCTAGAAAGACAGGAATAAGTTTACATTATTTGGATGGCCCAGGCAAATCTGATGGATCAGGGGACTAAAATTTACCATTAATCTTTATCTTATGGGAAAAGACTGCATGACCATTACCATTACCTAAGACAAATATTACTATTTAGAATTGAAAATATTTTTGTTTTCTTCAGACTGAATGAAGCTCCTGTGAAGGGATTTGAAAAAGATGTTGGCTCAAAGACAACTCTTCGAATCACATACCCAGAAGGTGCCATACAGAAACCAGAACGCTATGAGAAGGACTCACTATTTGTGTTTGCTGGATTCAAACCTCAGGATTTCAAATGGTTGAAATACATTGTTTACAAAGAAAAAGTGGTAAGGATCCATTCCAGAATCACAATGGCATATTGTCGAGAATACTACAGGTATAAGAGGTTTATCTATCTACTTATTTCATGGTGTAACGGATGTCCAGCACAATTTTCATTCTGTCCTTGGACTTCAAAGCCAACTGTGATAGCCTAAGCAAAAGTAAAAAATTGTCATCTTTCTTAACTGATGTAACATCAACCAACCATAGTCTTACATGAGTAATGAGTTGGAGTCTTCAGTGATGGTAGCGGAGAGCAGTAACCCTGAGAGAGTGACAGTAAAATTCAGTAGTTACAATGGTGCCAACAGCATATAGTTGTCTTCAATTACAGCAGCAGTCTTCAGTCAGTAGTGACAGCAACAGGCTTCAATGAATGGTTTCAGCAGCATTCTTCAGTGAATAATGACAGCAGAGGTCTTCAATGAATAGTGACAGCCGCAGGCAACAGTCTTCAGTGAGTGGTGAGTGATCATAAGATAATTTTCATTAGCAAGCAACAGCAAACCATAATTTTCAGTGAGAACACAACAGATGTGCACTTCAGTGTGTTGAAGAAAGGTAAGCTTAAGCTCTCGCCACCCTTCCACTCTGCCAACTTCAGCCTACTTCATAACCCCACTTGTTCCATCCCACCATCTGCAGACAAGCCTTCAAATACATTGCCCCCTCCCTCTGGAATTATTTTCCCTTCCACCTTTCTAAAGGGCTTTGAGGCATTCTCCAAATATGAAACAGACTATACAACTGTAAATCACATCAGTATCCATTGCTTGACTATTAATATAATGCCATGCCTGAACAGTTCCAAGTCATTGTACTGAATCTTGTAATCTATCTCCTTTCTTCAGTAAACATGAGAACTGTCGATGTATTGCATTCTCATAAATTCGATTTATACTTTCATAATGAAATGTCGTTTTGGTTTGCTGAAATATTTATAAACAGCCTATGCAACCAACGGTGCAGTTTAAAAGCCAGTGTGTCTTGTGCACTCCTTAAAGAGCAGGTTAAAGAGCAGTTTAAGCACCAATTGTTAGATTGACAATGGTTAACAATTGACAGCGATTGTTAGATTGATGGGGATGTGCAGACAATTTAATCTCTTCGGATCCAAGCTGCATAATGCCAATTTATCACTGTTGACTTGCTCACAATGTTTCTGTTCATTTTATGTGCAAGGAATAGGTCCGTCCATTTGATCAGGTTAAATATCACGTATTGTGTTCCAAACCTTTTTAAAACTTCATATGGTTTCAAAAATACTTGAACTTTTTTTTAAATTGTTGTTTTGTTTATTTATTTGTGCCAGTGTTCTTGACATTATCATTGGGAAAGGGGATAACTGGCTGGAGAGACTCACTGAGCATAGTAATGAACAGGAGCTGAACTGAAATATGATAGAAGGTTATTGACCCCAGGGTACTTCATCAATCAAGTGTATGTTTGTTCAGCTCTCTTGGTTGTCAGTAATTTCTGATGAGTAGTACAATACACTTTACTTAATGGTGATGTCTGTTTGAAGAGACTATTGGCTTTTTGATTCTGCAGTGTTTGCTTATTAGGTGCTGAAATTGCTCTTTGCATCATCTTATTTATAAAGCTTTTTTGAAAACAATTCTCTTACTTCACAGTAATTTTTCATTTCCTGCTTTGCCATTGTGAGAATCCCTCTGTAGCAGACAGCAGAGAAAGGGAGAGAGACAAAAACAGAGGAAGAATCATCCTAAGCTGCTTTTTGTGGCTGTTTTACTGGGGAATGATACAGGTTAGAGAATATGTAGTTAAAAGGAAATTGTTATTTGAAGTAATATGTAAATTTACCAGTTTAAAAAAATTCCACATTTCCAAGCATTAAATTAGACCATTAAAAATAGGGATGTGCTCTGTAAGATTGTAAGAATAGCCTAGTAACCTGTGAGACACTGAATGATACAGAGCAACAATTACAATGCATCTTGTGCTAAATAAAAGAACAATTATTTTCGTCACCTTACTCCATTCAGTCTGAAACTGCGTCTTAAGTTGTTCCTGGTTGAAAATGAGAGCTGGTCATTGTAGGGTTAATGAACCCTCATCTGTCATTATAAGGACATTAGTGCAGTAATCTTAACTGTCAGCAAACTTTCAGTGAAAAGGGTAATTCTGTACTTCACTGACAGCCTGTAACATACACTTACATTGTACACATTGATTCATGTCAAAGCTAACCATAGAAAGCTAGTGCAGGAATTTCAACTTGTTTAAAATCATTCTAACTTGAAATATTCTAGAAGCATTTTGTTTGTGTGGGGTGGGGGCATAGGGGTCCAGATGCACATTGTTTTTTCCCAAGTCTCTTTCCATGGTCAAAATGTTATTTCTACTTGCTACTTAAATCATGGGGGGGCGTTGCATTTAACTTACTGAGCTTGCTATTTCTCTTCGTTTGATAGTCACAAAGTTTCCTTGAACATTGAGAATATTTTGTCAACCTCTGTCAGCGATGATTCAATACAGAAAGAAACCAGGTGAAGATCATACTTTTGATCTTCAGATTTGGCTCCATCCTGGGTCATTTCCCAACTATGAAGGTGGAACACTTTCAATGCTGTCCCAATCCTTTGAATGTTCTCACTGTAACCAACTCTGATAACATGGCTGAGCATGATAATTTGACCTCAGGTTATACAGGATCAGATGTAAAGGGTTGCAATTCAAACTTATCAATGGGGCTGCTTCCCTGCTGTCAGATGTAAAAATCAGTTATAATAGGTTGTGTTTTTAATAAAAAAAACTCACTTGTAATTAAATGTAAGATGTGGGAACGGAGAGAAATATTATTGTGGTTAATGCTTACATAGAGAGTCTTGGCCCTGTGTTCCATTAATTGTGAGCACTAACCCTGACCTTGACTTTCCATTTTAAAAACATGCTTCAGATTCTTCAGGAATACGCACATCTATAGAATAAAGAGAATATCTAATCAGTGACAGTGAGTTCCCGATGTTCTTTTGTTCATGTGAAAAACTGTTATGACTTGAGTAAAAGAACAAATGTAGCTCTGTGTCACCTTGTGAGAGACTTTCTATATAATAAGCACACAAGTATGGAATGAAGTATGATTGTATGATACATTGAACCTGGATATTGTTGAGTGATTTGTTAAATAATTCAGCTGTGTTATTCAGGAACCATTCAGGCCAAATTGTGTTTATTGAAGGGGGAATGGTCCGGTTAATTTAAAAAAAAATTAAATCCAAACTTACAGTATTTTTCCCATAAACATTTCACTTTGCTTCTTGCCCATAACCTATACTTTGAGTTGATATTCTCAGCCATACCTACTTTGGAATTATATTAAGTGGAAACCATGAGCTTTCCCTTATGCAAGGTATGAGATAACGCACAGCCACTGTTGTATAACTCCCTGTAGTCAGTCTCTTAATACATATGTTATTTCTGAAGACCGGGAACAGATCACCTGCCCTCCTGGCCAGCGGTGGTGCCAGAAGCGAATACTTCCAACAGTTGAGGGTTGAACAAGACACCAAAGTTTTTGCCGGCTAAGCGAGGTGGAGAGTCTATCCATAGATAGTTATGCTGTCAGCGCCTGAGGTGAGGAGGTGCTGACGGGAGCTAAGCAGGAGGGCCTCGGTCTTGTCGACATTCAACTGGAGAAAATTGGCTCTCATTCAGGACTTGATGTCTGATAGACACTCCATCAAGACAGCAGGGTCATGGAGTCAAGGATGGAGACAGACGTAGAATGAGTTATCATTCGCATAATATGGAAGTTAACCCCATGCCTGCGGATGATAATAACCATTTATTATGGCAAGTTCTGCTGAATTTAAATTCTGTCACTTACAAAAAACTCACCTTTTTAGTCTGAGCTGCATCCCCGTTATAGTTTGTTGAAGGGCTGCAATACTATTTGTTAGGCTTGTGCATTAATGGTGGGGTCATACGCTCAATGTTTAATCTTCCTTACCAAACTGCCTACAGTATGAAATATCTGTCAAAATCTGTCAGTGTAGGACAGAGAGAGAAAGAGGGATATATTGTAGTTTATCACTAACTCTTTGTTCAACCTGTGTAAGAATCACTTTGCAAATTTTGAGGAGCAGTACAGCATGGATTGACGTTTTCGTAGATTAAGAAATTGTACAAAAGATTACACCACACTTACTATCTACACGTTATTCAGAACTTACTGCGATAGCTTTCATTTGTGAAAACTGATGATGATTTCATTCAAGCACCATTGATTACACTACTCTGTACCTACATGGTCAACTTGAGTTGCTGGTTGACAACTGTTCCAAAATATTTATTTTGTTTATAAACATTTGTGTAATCCTTCTGCTGTCTGACTCCTGTTAAAAATTGAAAAGTCATTCAGAGGGGAAAAAAGAATACCTGGAATGCTTCTTGGAATAAGTCCATTTGTCTTTCAAATCTCCTTATTTTACTGCACGTGGAGTCTCTCGGGGGGAAGGGGTGAAACGAAGTGCAACAATTTAAAATCACATTTTGGACTGTGTTGGGGTTCGTCTGAAAAAATTAGTTAAAAAAAATCTAGGAATATTTGTGTGTCAGATTTGTAAATCATAATAACCAAATGTATAATGTAATGAGGAAGTTACTGTTACAACAGGCATGCAGAGTTTATTTTATTAGCACTGTTGTGAAATACCCTCCACTATAGCTGCCTGTCAGTTACTGGGCCTTTCAGACTCCTGAACATGAATTTTCTGTTCCTGATAGTCATTTATTCTTTGCAGAGTGAAGAGAATGCCTATGACCTCACAAAAATTTTACCTTACCATAAGAAATTCTAACAGAATTTACTTATCCAGTGGAATTACTGTGCTACTTAAATTGCAGGTCATCAGTGCTGAATATCAGATTTTTTTCTCCATGTTTTGTTACCAGTAGAAATTTCAAACTCTTCTAGGTTGAATAAAATACAAGTTAGATGCAGTATAATTCTCCCTCAACTCTATCCCGACAAAGTACAAGCTCAACACCCCCCGCTGTAACAGTGAGGCATTTACAATTCCTGTAACACTCATCAACGATATCAATCTGTGGGATGTTTTATGCTGTGGACTTTTGCTATAGGTCATAGCAACTGGGACCTGGCTGAACGATTCCAAGCTCATTGAGATTTCTTATAGGTGAACGATTCACTTCTTTCCCATCAGCTCGGAGTAGATTTGAATCATTTCAAAGTGCCACTTTCTACCTGCTTCACAATTCAGACTCTGTAACTCTATCCTGTAACATTGTCTGAAAACACTTCCTGATCCATCTTGCAGTCATGGTTGGCAAACGAGTGAGGTTGTGGTGCCTATTGATTTCTGAACTATGACTCTGGGTTTGACACAGTCTGCTGCGGTCTGTGTGTGCGCGACTGTCACTATTTCCACAGTGTCAAGGCTGTACTGAGCATTTTATTTAAACAATTCAACCATTAGAGGATTCTGTTCTGTTCCATCATTGCTTTCTGTTTCATCAATCGAAACAGTAACAATAGTCTGCGGTCTGGACCAGCTGGAGAGATCAGTGTAGGTCTTCTCTGATTTTCTGATGTTGCTTTGTGCGTGTGTACAGTTTAAAGTCATGGCATGTGAAAGGGCCTGGATATTTGACTCAGACCAAGCACATTGTAAACAGCCTATAAAACAAGCAGTGAGTCAATAGCTACATGACATGAGTCCATGTTAATAAAGGGCATCAATCAGCCCAACAGTTCAGCTAGTAGAAGACTCAAATAGTCAACTTCAATACATTTCCTCTCAACATCCTTTATATGAAATGATTAGAATGGTGATTCAGTTCAATCAGGGGTCTTGTGCTTCATCGGATCGCAGATACTTTAAAGACGAGTAATTTTGCAATTAAATCACAAATATCGTGAGTCACAAGTTGTAGTCTTTATCGTTGAAACTTTACGTTGAGAATTTATGAATTTCACCAAATTTGAAGTTTTGCTTGTTTTACTGGTGAACATGTGAGAAAGTAATCCTCGAAATAATGTGAATCGTAACAAAATTAAAACATTTTGTGTGACTAAATATAGTCACAGGATTACAAGAGAGGTTCAAAATGAAGATTTCTTCAGCTGATTTTGTGGGTATCACTGACCAAGAAAATGTGATGTTTTCAAATTAACAGAAAATTAATTTCTTACCTTATATTTCAGGGTTGGTAGAAATTTCAGAACTTTGCCAGGAACCATTATTCATGTGACAAAATGTGATTTATATATTTGTAAGAAACTAGGACTGGGTTTAAAGGTTATTGATATAGCTGGCAGTTGACCCACACATGCACAGCATATGCATGCGCAAAAAAAAAATTACAATCCCACTACAGTGAAGGAGTTGAGATTTGAGAGTGAGAGAAGCTGTGGGTGATAGAGGAACTAGTATTTGAAAGGAGAGCACAATATGTTGAGGATGGAAATGCTGTTATTTGAGAGAAGGAGAAGCTGTGCTGGTGATGGAAAAGCTGGTATTTGAGAACAGGGCAGGTCACTTATTTCAGCAAATAACTAATATTTATTTAGCACTCGAGATCATCCTCTTATAAGTGCTCCACCTATGCACGGATGCCATGTGCAAGCCACCATTACTGTTGGTATTTTGCCAAGTGCTGAGAATATTTAGCAAACTAAGGGTTAAGACACATTCCAGTTGTGTTCTCCCGACTGTATGGTCTTTTTACATTTTGAAATGAGATGATGCAGAAAGGATAAAGTAAGTGAAAAGACATCAGTGGTATTTTGTGAATAGACTAAAATATGCATCTCTTGTCATGCTTACTGATTCATGACTGATAAACCAAGACAGTTAACACTGGCTTGCTTGTTTTTTTAACTACAAAAAGCCTGTTGATTCCTTTAAAGAATCAGAACATTTTATTGAACTAAAAATCTTATGATCTCTTTATTAAAAATAAAAGTAAACACTCTTCTCCAACAGTGTTTTAAACAATAGAGACAATGCATGATAGAAGCTGACGAACGTTTGCTGTGTTTAGTCATAGAGACCTCCCTAGTGTTCATTCAGTGCATATGAATAATTTATTTGTGTGGAAAAAAACCTTTGAACTGCACCAATTTACTAGTCTGCCTGAGCTTTGAAGTTGTTGTTTTGTAATGTAGTGTTTGTTGGAAGTTTATACTTATCAAATGATGAGGAACACACATCTGTTCAGTTATGGCAGTGGGGGGTGGAAGGGGAAGAAGACACAGATTATTTTTCTGTGAACTTTAGAGAATGTAATGCAAAGACCCAAATCCTTAAAAGCAAAGATTACTACCATATGATCTGCATCATTTATGTTAAAGGCAGTGCAATGTAGCAGTCAACTGATGAGGCGTGCCATGGAGTAGGAGGCCATAGGTGCGCCTATTTGAGATGTTAGTCTACATTGGGCATGTTGGGCAAACATTTCCCTTGAGGGAAAATTTTGAGTATAAATCAACAAATATGTTTGCCCTGTAGCTGGTTCAAATATGGGATCTTTTGACCCCTGAATTCAAGTTGCTATTCTTTCATTGAAAATGTGTGACTTGGGAAGAGGAATAATGTACCAATCTATTGAGAATTATTATCATCTTTCTTGGGACTTTAAATATATGATAGTTTTGTAACAAAATTGTTTTTGTATAATGCTCGATTGGTGCTAGACTTCCATGCAATTTTGAAAACTACTAACCTGAATATAACTGACAATAATTGTATAACCTTAAGTCCATTTACTATCAGGTTACATCTGCTCTCTTGGAGCAACTCACAGGTGCAGACTTTTATCAAGTGATGAAAAAATCAATCCAACATAGTAAATGGAATTATTGACTTTCCAGCAACTTTATTACAAACCACATGTGCGAAATAATTGCTCATTTTGGTCATTGCCGCTTGCTCCATCTATTCCTGGGGATATACACTAGAGAGCAGTGGTGATTCAAAATCGACCATTGAGCACCATATGAATGGAGCAAGTGAGGCTTGAGTATTGATGGCTATAATGTAAATCGTTTATTTTGCATAAACACCATTCCCTTGACATCCATTCTGTTTTCTCATGCAGCTTATTTTGATTTTAAAGAAAATCTTGGTTTTAAATATATTTTAGTTTAAATTCAATTGTTGCAAGGTATTCTAATGTCCTGTTCACTGGACTCCCCAGCGCCCTTATACACAAGCTGCAGATCATCCAGAACTCAGCAGTCTGTGCCCTCTACCACACCAGAATGCACGAACACTTCACCCCCAACCTCACTCAGCTCCATCTCCCAGCAGATCAAATTCATCTTCCTCACTTTCAAATCTCTACACAGCCTCAGCCCACCCTACCTCCGTGACCATATCGTTCACAAAACCCCAGCCTGCTTCATTTCCCCAGCCTACTCCACTCCATTGTTAGTGGGCAACCTTTCAGACATTTTGCCTTAGCTGTTTGGAATTTCATCTCAGAGTCTCTCCGTCTTGCCTTTCCGTCCTTAGCTGCCTTCAAAGCTTGAGGGTGTTAGGCTTGCAGGAGTTGGGATAGCAAAGTTCTGGAGGTGAAAAAGGTTTGGGATGAGGGTTTTTTCTTCATTGAGGGTGAGTATTTGAAGAGACAGAGTAATCTCTTTGCATCCTTTTAAGTGTTAGCAACTGCCATAAACTGCTTAAATAAGGGTTCTGGAAATTGAATTATTCAAAAGAAAACTTGCATTTTAAAAAAATATAGTTTTTTTTGATAACTAAGTACCATTGCTTGTTAACACCCAACTCTAAGGTGTTTTGCTGCAAGATCTTCAAGGTGTTTTGCTGCACTGTAGCATGTTATTTGAGAGTTGGTGAAGGGTTAAACCACATCTGTAGCCCCAATTTGTGCACTTTTGTCATGGATTCTGAATTTTTCTTTGATGTAGTCTGTTGTAGCAGTTTCTATGAAACTTCTACTGAAAACAATAGCACTTTATTTTACATATAATCTTTTGAACACGGGGGAATTCTGTGTGTGAGAGAAATGCTTCTTATAACCAGAGGCTATGTTTGTGCAACAATATAAAACGAATCAACGTATGTATGGGTGGATGAAATAACTGGTTTATTGTACCCCAGCTGTTAGTTCAAAGTATCCTAACAATAAATCGCTCTCAATGCACACCTGCCCTCTATTTTTCCTGTTGAATTCTATCCATAAGGTGAGAATCAGAGCCTCATGGTTTCTGAGAGTCTGTAAGCGGGTTAATGCTGGACTAGATGCTTGCACACCTGATAGGCACTCGGGAAATTGCTTCCAAACTTAATAATAATAATAATCCTTGCATTTGATATAGCGCTTTTCACGTCAGGAGGACGTCCCAAAGCGCTTCACAGAACACACAGTGTAAAGTGAATTGACTGTATATTTGTGGGCGAACGCGGCAGCCAATTGCGCACAGCAATGTCCCACAAACAGTCGTAGATTAAAAATGACCAATTTATTATTGTTTTTGGAGGGATTATTATTAGGCTCTGTGTGGAGTAAGGAAACTTGCCCAAGGTTTCGCCCTCTGCCTGGAATTGAACTCAGGTCTCTCACTTGCAAAGCGAGTGCTCTAACCACTGAGCTACAGGACTCCACTTGGATGAGAACTTCTTGGATGAGAACAGTAAACCTGAAGAGAAAGAAAAGTATAACATTCAAAACAGTAAATCTGAGTGTTGCCTTAGTTATTCTGGTAAAATAAAAGTCATTAACTTTGCACTCTTTTGGCTTTTTAAAGAAAATTATTTTAGAGTACACTCTGCATGAGAAGCAGGAATGTTGCACATTGTGTTCAAAAGCGGTGCACCATATAAAGCACCCACGCTTGAGATGGCTCTTGTCTGGTGGGTATAGGAATAATAATAATTCTTGCATTGTATATTCACAGAATATACTGTAAAGTGAATTGATTGTATATTTTGTATATAAGAGTATATAGCTTACACTTTATTATTTACAGTACTCAACATATAAACTGTTACCCTTAACATGGTGTGCACTGTGAATGTACAGAACTTGACAAGGTCACACATGAAAAATACAATAATAGACATGAGTGAATTGTTCTCTTTAAATGATGTGTGCTATTTAGACTAGAGTATACAGTACTGCATAGAGATCAGTTGAATTATTAACTTTTCTCCGGTATCTTATTGTGTAGAAGTTGTGAGGGGGGAGAAAAACTTTGGGTAAAAGGTAAGAGTGAATTCATTCACTCAGTGTGAGCTACACATGTTCAACAAGCAGTAAGATGAATCTAAGGTTGTGGAGTGTAAGATGAGAAGTGAATTGAATTTTTTTTTAACCAGTCTATTTTTTTTATCCTATTGATTTCCAAATTCCTCAGTCGCAGTCTGAACAAAACCAGGTGGTTGCTTTGAGTAACACAACATACCAGTACAATTTCTGCTCAATAGAGGTATGGAGACTCTTCTCTTAGGAAATAATGGACATGTCTCCAATGTTTTATCTGGAGTAATAATAAATAATAATAATCCTTGCATTTGATATAACGCCTTATCACATCACTGAGACGTATCAAAGCACTGCACAGGATGTACTGTAAAGTGGAGTGACTGTGTATTTTGGGGGCGAAATGGGACTTTGCTCCCTCTCCCACTCTTTCATCAACTAGATTA
This sequence comes from Callorhinchus milii, assembly GCF_018977255.1. Lineage (NCBI taxonomy): Eukaryota > Metazoa > Chordata > Chondrichthyes > Chimaeriformes > Callorhinchidae > Callorhinchus > Callorhinchus milii. Next base: position 20,821,648 of record NW_024704746.1, read on the forward strand.
GGCTCTTGGTGCCTGCATTCACACCATCGAAAAAACACGCGGTAGCCTCATGGTAAAGGAACTGTTTAGACGAATTTAAAAAAAACCTAAGAATACAACTTTTACACTGAGTAAATGCCAAGAATTAGGGACTAATAAGGTGATGAATTTATTTAATTCGAATCTCCACACATCAGAGGTCTGTTTGGCTACGAAGAATCTGTTTATAGTAAAATCGTACTGGCAAGGTTGCTTTAGATAGAATTAATAACAGTGTAAACAAAACAAAATATAAACAGAACAGTAGAGTTACAAGTAATAGAGACCGGGTACAAACAGCAAAAAAACAAATAATTCAGCAGTATAAACAGACTAAACAGTACACTCAGTGCAGTAAACCAGGCTTGATTCCAGAACATTTCTCCAAAGAATTAGAGCATAAGAATTTTGAGGAACAGGAAAAGACCATCAGAACCAGCAAGTCCTTCCTTTTGACAATAATAATCCCTCAAAAAAAAACAATAATAAATTGGTCATTTCAATCCACGACTGTTTGTGGGACACTGCTGTCCGCAATTGGCTGCTGCATTTCGCCCACAAATATACAGTCAATTCACTTTACAGTCTATTCTGTGAAGTACTTTGGGACGTCTAGAAGACAAGAAAAACGCTATATCAAATGCAAGGATTATTATTAAGTGCCTATGTTCTCTTCAACCGTGCCTTCACCTCCTCTCTCGACTCTCTACCCCCTCCTCGCTCCCTCCCTTCCCTCCCCTCACCCGGACCATTTCCCTCCCCGATGCTCGGGTCCCGACCCAACTGTCCAGCGCCTTGGGACGTCCTCCCAACGTGAAAGGCGCTCTATAAATGCAATCTTGTTGTTGTTGTTCTCCATATGCCTCAGTTATGTATCTTTCCTGAAAACACCTTGCATCTCATTTACACTGTATTTTAAAAGCCTCACTGGTTACTTAATCCCAATATCTCTTGTTGAATATCTCCTATTTCTTAATTTACTCATTTTAAACCTTGAATTTATTGGAGCTATTGACATAGATTAACATGTCTATTTGTCCTGTAAAACCCCGAAAACCTGAGTAATTAGGTAATTTTGAAAGCAAAATAGGACTGATCTTCTGAACATTTCTTTATCGTAACTTCAACTCCTAATGCTCGATTACTCACTTTTGTCATCTCTCAAAGGAAGAACTATTCTCTCTATAAAATGGCCAGTGGAGACTGTGCAGGTTGGCTTGATTTACAATTGCTGCTAAATACAGTGTGCAAGTTCAGCCATGCAAATGTGACAGAAAGTGTGCCCTTGAGACACGTTAGCAAGCAGCACGCTGTGGGACAGCAGTGAGCGATCGAGGCTTCTTATCAAAAAACCCAACCTTCTCCTGTGAGCGTGAAACTGAAGCAGCTCACGATTAATGAGCACAATTTCTAAAGTATAGAGGGGCAACCATCCTGAACCTGAGTTAGGCTGCTCCTGTTCCCTCACCCTGAACCACTCTGGTATGGTGCAGCTGATTCACACAACTAAGCCCAAATTCACCCAGTATCGTCTAATGCAACGCACTTTGCGAGAAAGTAGGCAGCACAGCTTAAGTTACACCATAATGAACTTAACCATTTTTCGTCATATGGACGAAGGGTATTTGTTCTTGTATTCAACAGTCAAAAACTCAAATCACCTATCCTCCCATTACTAGTGTTCTTTGAGAATTGAGAGTTTTTTTCACTTTTCTAACTGCTTTTCTGTAAGTTTGTACAGGAGAGAGATTGTATTTTTTTGAAAAAAATGTTTACAACTATAAAAGAAAAACAAGTAATTTGAGGTTGAATGACTGATACTATATTAACATACCATGACTCAAATTGAAATGATGTGACTTTAATTTGCTCATTTGATCACAGGGAATAGGAGAGCTTTTAGATGTGAAATGCAAAGTTAAATTGACTTTTAATTTAGAATGAGATATTTTGATAGTTTTTCCTGTATATTTGATGGTGACTGTTATATTGTAGCTTGCAAGGACCGAATTATATTGTAGCCTGCAAGGACCAATTTCATGATCTGGGAAACCGAGAATTACCCTAACATTGGGTGGACATTTTTACAAATGATGAGATCAGTCTAATTTAAGATGTACTGCATTAGGATTCACCACTCGAAAACAATTATTGAAAAAAATTGACTTTCCTTAGGTCAGCTGCACACTTCTGTGAATTCAGAATTATTTGTTTTTATGGGTAGTCGAGTGTGTTGGTACACCGGATATTGGGACATAATTAAAAGGTCTTGGTTATGTTTCTGATTCTCTCCATAGTAGGTCTAGATCTGGCCATGATTTCATGGGGTGGGGAAGGACTGCTGAGAAAAAGGAGAATTCCGGTCAGGCCAGTTTTACGCACCCCCTGGTGGCTATCTGAGAAAGTAACTTATCTGCTCTTATCTGTTATTTTGGTAAAGAAGGGCACATGGCTTGAAGGAAGAAACAATTAAATTGGATTTGTTCTTTGTTTCTTTAATTGTGTTTAATTTAATTTAATTCAATTAGCACATAAATTGAGATATATCACAAGGTGATAACATATCACAAGATTCAGATGACATAAATCAGGGAGAGCAAATCATGGTCTAATTTAATACAATCTATGCAGCTTGAATTTTGGGTTTACTTGTGTTTGCCTACTGATTTTTGCCATTAGAGTTATCCTGCTGTACGGCATTACTAAGATGAGTATTACCACTTCAAACCATTTTGTTTGGCAAGTTTTAAGCTGTATTCTGTCCAAAGATAAGTACTGAAATTCAAACTCTTCTACTATTTCCAGAATCATCCCTTATTCTTGTGTGTTTTTTTTGTTGGATTCAAGCTCCCCGATGATGGAAATACTTGTTTGCGAGGATAGTAACCCACCTGTAATGGTTCCAAATTAACAAATTTACCAAGAGAAATGGGTTGAATTATCCAGAGTCTTAAAATGTACAGAAATGACAGTCTCCTTGACCCAGATGTGAAAAGATGGAACTTCAAGGGTCATAAACTAGACTTGTGTGGTGAAGTATCACTGACTGGGAGATTGTGAGGACTGAAACAGTGTGTTCATCATGATGGTAATATAATACTGTGTTCAGGGAAAGTAGTAAATGCTATAGAAGAACAGGTATTTGCAGTAAGAGTGCAGTGGTTGCTTTCTAGATCTAAACCAAACCCAATCTTTGTGTATTAGGGTTGAGGACAATGTGAATAAACTGAGAACAATATTTGTTAATGGTTTCAAAATGGCCCAATGCTACTACAGTATTTGATGTATTTAGTTACCAAATTGTTTTCCCTGCACCCAGTACTATATGTATAAAGTGAAGTGATCACCGTATGCTTAGAGGGAACCTTAGACTGGAGGAGCCTTGCATTAAAATGCTTCTGCTTGCCTACATGAGCGAGTTTAAATACATTTGATTTATTTGAGAGGAAACACTCACCGACTCCGTCTGATAGTCAGCTCTCCTGTCTCAGTTAAAAAAGGCAGTTCTTTACTGCCATCCTGTTCTGTTGTTCTCAGTAAGTGCCCTGCTGACCATTTCTCCAGTTACCATGAAGGTCTGCTATTGTACTGGACACCCAGCAGGCATTGAACACAGGAGATTGGGTTACATTGCAGAATTTATTGGTAGTGAAACAACACACATTATGAAAATGGGACAGATTGTTTATATGGAAAATGTCCTTTGAGTACAGTACTGTTTTAAAAAAAATTATTTGTAGATCAGTTACCATGACACTAGTCCTTTAAAGCTTAATTTACACTGTTAACCACAGTCAGAAATCTCTTGAATTTGAAGATTGCCTTTGTATTTCTTTTAACATTTTCGTGTCTTTTGACTTTTTGTGAGATGCTAAAATTATTCAACAACAAATTGCATTTATGTCGTGTCTTTCACATCAGGAGGACATCACAAGTTGCTGAACAATGAGGGGTTTGCACCGAGCTGCAGGTTGGGATCAGAGAGGGGTGGATGGAGGGCAAGGGAGCGGTGGAGGAGGGAAGATGACCAAAGGCATGTTTGAAGATTATTGACATTATTAAAAATTATTAAAATTATTCATCTTGATTGTTACCCATGGTTACCCACAACAGATGAAAGGACTAACCAAGCATCTTCAGGACCAAATAAACATTTACCGGTGAAAAATACTAACTTGTCACCCTGTAGGTGGAGCTAAGGTTTGTAGGCCCAAGTGCAGTCTGAAGGCTTAAACTTCTCTGCGTGAAGTTAGTACAACATCATACAGACCTTATGGTATGGAACCTTTCCAGCTCTTTTTTTTTAAACATTGGTTTGAATTCAAGCCTACAAAAGCGAAAGCTATCCAATATAAGAGTTAGTGGAACTTTAATCTTCTGTGAGTAAAACAGTCTGCTGGTTCATCAGAACAATAGCCTTGTAAATGAAGTGCAGTCAATCTATTTCAGTCAGAAACTTGGCTATAAACACCCCATTAATAATCACAAATGCCATAGCATTGCCTGTGTCTCAGAATCCCTTCTCAAATAAACAACATTATTCTCCTTTCTCACTCATTATTCTGTGATTTTGAGGCCATCACTCATAGGCTAACAGGAAACCAAAACTCAAAAAAAAGTTCTCAGCCCCTTTGCTCTCCCCCCAATTCCCATCAGTTTGAATACCGTTGACTCGTTTAACATTAAGGGCATAACTGGCACAGTTTCAGCAGTTCCTCGTCACTTGCAGGTTTGAAATTATTGCATTCTTGCTCTGCAGCGTGGGCTGTGATCTTAAAATATTTCATAATTTTGTGATGTGCTGTGAATATTAGTTCGGAGTGTTTTTTCACACGTAAATCTCTTGATTCTTCCAATGTGCTTTTATGACTGTGCCATGGGCTTGGCAGATTAAAGAGACTATTTTCACTGATTTGTGAATAGGTAACGGGGCACAAATTGAAAATGATCACCAGAAGAAAAAGGGGGAGAGATGTTGAGACGTACTTTACAGAGAGATTCATCAGAAATCTGTACTACAATTGGCAGTTAATGTGTTTAAAAAGGAATTGGATGAATACTTCAGGAAAAAATATTTGAGCAGTGAAAGTGATCAGATTAGATGGATTTAGGGAAATAGTACCAGCACACACAGGATGCGTCAAATGGCCTCCGAAATGCTGTGAATATTGTATGATTTTACTCAACTTGCATGACAGTGCATGAGTGAATGTTCAAGTGGGAGCACCAAGAATTCTGACTTTCCTTTGATTTATTGGGACTCTCAGGTCGTGGCAGCTGACTCAAAGTCTTTGCAGGTGTGGTTAGTTTTATTGGGGTAAATGTATTATCTTTATGACTAAACTATATGCAGTTTCTAACACAAACACCTGCAAATTATGAGTCTTAAATGTAAGGCGAAAGGAGAGTTTAAGTGAGATGAAGTCAAATCATGCAAAAGAATTTTTTTTTAATAATTTGTGTAAAATTATTAGAGGGCAAAGGAATTTCTCGGCTAATCGCTTACACATGGTAATGGAGTGGGCTGCCTCAAAGTTTTATGCTGCCAGTTTGAGTTGTTCATAAAAATGTCAAATGATGATTTTTTACTTTTTAATTTTTTTTATATTAGTTTTTGCAGGATATTTATAGCTGTATAGCCTCTTCAAGTGGTGACGATGGAAGGAACAAAGGGCATACCCAGGTTAAATAAGTAATAGAATATTATTTAAAATTCTGACAAGTAATGTTCCTTTTTTGAAAAGTTTAATGATTCCATTCCGGACTAATATTTGTTCATTTTTTAATGTTTTTCCTTTTGTTCTCAAATGAATTGTACTATAGATCGTGCTGTAAGCTGAATCTCAGCAATGGCTTGCACGTAGGTTGTGTGTGTGTGTACCTGTAATTAATAGCATTTGAATGTACATTTGGCAAAAGGAGTGGCACTCAGCACTTGAAATAAAATACATTTCAGACCCAGTGTGCAGTGGTAGCATGGTAAACTAAAGTGTAGTAGAATATTGGTTGACTTGTTAGCCTTCCACTGTGGAGTTTCCGAAGGGAGGAAGATAAATCCCCAGATGGAAAGGGGCAACTTTGGTGAATGAGACAACATTAGTAGCTGATGACCTGGAAGGCGACAATTTTTTTAGTGAAACCCAGCTCTCCACCACCAGATGTACCATGTTTAGTTAGCATAGCTCTACAAGATACCAATGCTTAAAAACAATGCTATTCTAAAGTTGTTTGTAATTTAGTTTAATAGCTATAGCAGTGGTTTTGATGAACCTACCAGAGGTCATTCTCACGGTAAAATGACCTGTTTTCACGAAACTACTTCAGCTGCTGACCCTTACTCTGTCAGTTAGCTCTGGGACACTACCCTGAATGAGGGGAGCTATATAAATGCAAGTTGATGTTGTTGTTGTTAAGAACCTTTGTCCAGCTGTGCTATGAATGTACTGGTTGATGTGCTTCTGAATTGAATTCGATGTGAAATCTGTACACTTCCTATTCAATGCTTGTTGTTGTTGTTTAGCTGCTTGATTGAAGGTTACAACTGTAAATCTTTCCTTCCACAAGCTGAGTCTTTGAGAAGGATTTGTATATTTAATACTTTTTAAAATATTCTCTTCATTGGGTAGGGGATGGCCGGTAGTTGGGATCAGAATCAAATTGCAAACCTAATTTCCAAACAATAGAGTGAAGTCTGGCATTTCAAAGATAGAACTTTAATCTAGTGGCCTCCAGGAAGGTGATCTTGAGGCATAGAAGTTCTGGACAAAATTCAAATTGACAGCAAAGGCTTCCGCACTCTCTTATCTAACTCCTGTTTGTAACTTTCCTGGCTTGGAACCAATATGATTTTCAATAACGGATCTTTGGCCAATTACCAAGTTAAATTGCTTCTTTACTAGGGTACTGGCTGACAGTGTGTCACAGAACTGATAGGCAAGAGGCTTTTAGAAAGGATTTCAGATAAGGGCAATTTTTTTTACAAATTGTGTTGGAGCTTACATGTACAATATTACGTTAGGATGTTGAGGCTGATAGAAGTTCAGAAACCGGCTTTCCAAAATTAGGCCACTTTGCTATTTGCGTGGCCGTTTGCAGTTATATCTTTAAATTGGTGTTTAAACAGTAGGCTCTTCCTATGATAGCAACACTTCATTTATAGTAAGCTCCTTTACCGTAACCTAGGCTCAATTAACAGATATCAGAGATGGACTAAGTGAAAAATATCTCATTTACACTGCTGACTATACTTTAGATGGCATGTATGTAAAACAAATACAAGGTATCTCCATTTATTAATGAACAGAAAGCACAGTAAGCTCATGTAATCAATGGAATGGATATAGCAAACAAAAAGTTTCAACTGCAAATTTAGGTTCAACTACAAATTCAGCAATTATTGACATTGTATTGGTCTTAGTGTGGAAGACCAATCTGGAGTGTAAAATTCAGCAATTTTTTTCATGAGTTGGAGGTTAACTCTCTATTCCAGCATCTGATTTTAAAGGAAATTTTATTCTTACCATTTTCTTGGAGTGAATAGGAGACATGTTTTTTGCTACCTATCAAGAACACTATGACTTCCTCTGAAAAAGCTCTTCTTCTCTGCTATGCACTTTCCCTTGACATCCTGGCTGAGATGATGAACTCATAACCATAGAGAATCACACGCAAGAAACCCACATCCTACCACTTTATAGCACAGTGTGTTGCTACAGTTGGTAGCTTCCAATAAAGTGGGCCAAGAGCTTCTTAAAAGACGATGATCAGTATGACTAATAATTATCAACAAACGATATATTATACACAGAGAAATTAGTAGTTAGCTGATATATAACAAGATTATGTGCAGATTTCAAGCGAGTCATTGATAAAGTGAAACCCGACAAACCGCATTGCTAAACTGGCAGCACCTCTTGAAGAGTAAATATTATGCTTGTGTAGTTTTCAATTCCATTGTTTGTCAGTCTTTGAAATGTGGCCATTTAGGTAAAGGATGTTGGCACAAAGTCGAGCACATCTCATGGGTAATTCCAGAAATTGACCATCCGTGACAAGCTTTGGCACTTTGAGAGTGGACTCGGAAAGCTTTGTGTCTGTCTGACTGAAGGATAATAATCATTTTGATAAAGTCAGCTTTATCAGCAAGGCTTAAATGGGAAAATGCTGGTCATCCATGTTTGTCATCATCAGCCTGCACACATGCGTTGAAGCAAATTGCCTCCAGGATGTGTTTAACCTATATTTAGTTTTTTCATGCTTGTTTGGCATCTATATGTGTGTGCATGCAATTAAAAACATTTTCTTTCAGTGAGGCATTCTGTACTTGGAAGAACACACAGAGGTAGAGGTAATTTAATCTGATCCTTTTTAATATCTAGTTTCCTAAAGTAGTTTAAAGAGGAAGTGTTTTCAATGAAAAATACTTTTTATGAGTTAAGCTGTCTCTTACTTTTTAAAAAAAATCGTTTGTGATCCACTCATGATTTTTTTGTAAATGTTCACTGAAATCTCCAGTGAGGTGGATATTTTATGTTGCTGACTTTGATTGGTGGGACACACTAAGATGCCCAAGTTCAAATAATTCCACACAAGGAAAAAGATCCAAATAGGGTAAATTGGTGTCAAAATTGATACTGCTAGTAAAATCATTGAAATTTTGTTTTGGGAGGGGAGCAAGAGGAGTCGGAATTCCTGTAGTTTCCCTGCATTCATAATATTTCCCCAACTCAAATAGAATTAGTTTTGACTAGATTCAATGGATGAAATTCACATCAGGGGTGAATATGTGAAAGTTGTCATTGAACTAAAACAGCCGGAACTAAGCAGTCATGCGTTTGAATCATGTTTGTAGGTCAGATGTCAAGCTACATTAGTTATCTAAGCTTTAACTTCTTATATTAAAAATAGCATAAATATTGTGCAGTATGTCCTCTGATTTAAATCCAAGTCATATGACTGATTTGAATGATAGCCAAGATTATCAGCAGCTCTTCTGAAAGGAGCATTGTGCTCCTATTTAGTAAATTGGGCAGTAAAGCATTAATGTGTTGATTAATTGGAACCTTTAGCAGCTAAAGAAGGGACACCCATTTAGAGAGCCTTGCAGCCTTTGCAACAGAATCTGCAGGCAGCCTAATACAGTGGAAATGGACTATTATTTCAAGGGAACCACGTTATGGTGCGGTGCTATACATGACACTGATATCCAGTGGGCCCTCACTAATAAAACCAAATTCTGGCGCACAATGGATTATACTCAAATTTGCTTGTATTAATAAAGGGTACACATTAGGAGTTTGCGACTTTCGATAACCACCAGTTGCAAATAGAGGAAAAAACTACGGCAAAAAGGAAAGTGTCCAGCACAACAAGTTGCCCTTAGGAATCAGTCATCTGATTATGAAGGTATCCATATAAAGATTTTCTATTGTACCTTTGGCAGTATAATGAAGTGGGAATACCAGTAGCTGATACTCTGCACGGTCAGATTTGAAGAGTTACATCGCAATACTCAAAAAGTAGGTTGTCTTTTGTTGAAATTTTTGGGGAAAAATGTAAAAGGGAAATGCAAGTGGAGTTCTTGGCATGTACAAATTGTAACTGTGTCCAGTATTTCCCTATTGAATGATTTGGCGTCTGCTTCTAAAAAGTTAAAATCAGCTTCTGTTCTCCTTGTTGTTCGCTGAGAGGAAACTGTCAGTATTGTTGTTTGTATCAGAGCTTTTCCAAATGAGGATATTTATTATATTTTCATTCAAAAGCAATCAACATCAGAGATCTGCCGCAAAATCAATATTACTGATTGAAAGAAGCAGTTTATCTTAATAACTACAGTGATAGATTAAGGAGGTAATCCTTCAAGGGTTGCAACAGCATTGCAGCACTAAAACCCAAATTATAACCAGATAACAATCTTCAGTCTATCTCCATAATGCTGTAAGTACAGGCATTGTCTGGTTCTGTATGTTCTGTAATACTATTTGATATCTTTGATAGAAAATTGCAGATGATCATTTCTATCCATGTGTATAAAAATGTGTTTTAGTAGCTGAAGGTGCATTTCAGTACTGAAAGGAGAATGTCTTCACTAAATGATATTATAACATTTCATAAGAGAATGGGGAAAAGGAAAGGTTAACGACTAAGACGATTGAGCTTTGAGAAGTACCATTTCTGTTATTTTGTACATTCAATGCAACTGTTGTACGTCTTTGCCACAATATGCTCTTAGTGAATAGGGATGATTCCCCTAGTGACAGATCCAGACGATAATGTTGTACTTCAATTTGCTCCATGGGTCCCTGGATGGTAAATGACTTCATCCTTACTTTATTGTATAAGTTTGACCTAAAACTGACTGAAAGGTTCACATTGAGATTTGATTCTGAGGCTATTTTGTGTAGGTGAACTGAAATTAAAATTATGAGATTACATAGAAAATAATGGAGTTATTGCTTTATGGTTTAAAGGCAGCAATTTCCATTGATGTATGAAACATTTCCACTGTTCCTAAAATAGATGGGTTCTTAGATTTGTATCTCAAATGGATAGTAATTTCATTATTAAAGGACCATTCCATTCAGTTCAATACTTAATGATTTGAGTTATTGGATTTATTTTGGTTGTGTTTGAGGACATTATTTTCTTCTTTTTAAAAGAGTGAATTAAACCCCAACCAGAAGTTTTGATCTAGGAAAACCAGAGAAAATTGTTTTTACTGATCAGAATAATTCCAAATATGTAATGTTCAATTTGAGTAATTCCACCTTTAAGAAATGGAGCTGAGTCCAACTTAGACAGATAAAATATTGGGCTTTATTTAATGCGGATCTGGACAATGTATTTTAGGCAAATGTGTCGTTTTATTTGACCTTTGATTACTTCTGTAAACAGATATTAGATGCAAGGTAAAGTCCCTCAAGGTTTTGAAACCAGCTAGACTAATGGATTGAAGATCTACTTTTCTAGGATCTTTGAAGAATAATAATACAAGGAGGGCAGCTCAATATAAATAGGACCATTATAATTGTCTTTCAATAAATATCTGTTTTTCAGTGGAAATCATCAGAAAAATACAGTCTCTATTTTCAGTTTTCACCTCAATTTAATTTTTAAAAACAAATTGCCAATTATCTTAATGGCCCTTAAATATAAAACATTCCCCTATTTACTTTATAAAATAAGAGGTAAATGCCCCACCATTATTCACCTTTTTCGTTTCCAAATTCAGTTTCTCACCACTTATGTATCCTCTCCAGTGCTGCACTTTAGCAGAGTGAGTTGAGTGATGGACTTCTCCATAGCTGCTGCCCATTCTGCATCACAAGAAACCATTGAAACACGTACTTCTACGGACTGGACATGACGATTTATTTTAAACCTAGTTTCATCTCATATCTTTCTTTCCCCAAACTGAGATGCAGGACCCCAATTAGGCATATTTCAATCAAGACTATGATTCAAGCTTGGGACACTTGAGGACGACCTTGATTAGGACAATGCGCAAGTACAATGTTTAAACCGGGCACCTTCCTGTCTATAATTTCCCAATGCAGTTCCCTGACTCATTGGGCCTGACTGGAAGGCACAAGTGGTAGTTAAGTTTTCTATGGCACAAGGAAATCAAAGAGAAAAAATAGCTCTTTTCTTACCCTTAAAACGAACTATTGAATGCAAGTTTTCACTTGCCATGACATACAAAGAGCAAAATCTAGAAGGGGAATTTCTGAGCATTTGGAGATGTGTAATTATACTTCTAGTTTGATATCCGTTTGCATAAGTAAATAACCATTATTACTCCTTTATTTCTAGAGTCCTTCAGATGGTTTTTGGAAGTCTGTGGCCACAGCTGTCCCGAAGGAGCCCAAAGATATCCGAATTCTGAATCCTTATTTCATCCGTGAAGCAGCTTTCATGTTTATTGGCCTGCCAGTCAACAATGGGATGATGGGTCGTGGGGTGAGCAAAAACCCTGATATTTGGGTCATTTTTAATTTTTCTCTATCTTAACATGCAAACTTAAGAAATTATTTTGCAATTAAACAGTGGATTTAATTCATACTTCACTGTTGCGTCGCATTGTTATACAATGTTCGGGATCATTGAGTGGAAGGACGCAAGCTTATATTTGAGTTTCCACACAAATGAGGGAACTACTGAAAAGAAGTAACGTAAAAGATTAAATGTCTCAGAAAAGACATGTCTGGCAAAGACGAGTCAGACAGTGGTAATCCTAAGTAAAGTTGGAGGAGTAAACATGTTCTCAGACCTGTGAGCCAAAACCCTAATGGGCAGTTCTGTCTGGAGAAGTACTATGCTGTATGTTACTTTTTCTCTTGCTGTTGTATTCTATACCATTCTAGGATTTAACCAACAAAAGGCAGAGATTTAACAAACAAAATTTCAAATCCTCATTTTCATAGCTTTACACAGTACAATGTCTTTTGGAATGTGAGACGCCATGCATCATTCCAAGAGTAACCAGAGTGAGGGAATGTTAAGGACAATTTAAAAGCAATCTAAATGTCACATAAGTTCAAAGGGTTAATCTTAACTTCTCCTGAATTTAATTTAACATATGGAAGCAATGCAACTACTGAGCATTTGGACAAACAGAGAATACAGGTCTTGCTGATTTACTGAGTGTCAAAATACCCATGTCATTGAGGAGATCTGAAGGTAGAATTCCTCAAGGTAAGTTGGTCTGATTATTTATTGACCTTGGAGCTATTTTCATTTTCCGGAGCTTTTATCTGCACAATAACATTTTAATAGAGTAATTAATAAAAGTTTGAAGAAAAGAATACAAATTTTAATTTGTGTTTTCAGTTAATTTCTCAGTGCCCTGCGCTGCTGTATACATTCTACCTTTACTCTATAAACTGCTTATAGAATTTCCAATCCAATTTTACCTTGCTGTAAAGAACACCTTAATTCCACCACATAATATTGGATGCAGAATTCAGTTCTTCAGTTTCCCCTCTACTTGGGAATGTGTGTATTGAAAAGGTTAATAAAATAGTCACGCAAATACTGCTTAAATGTCCCAATTCCTGATTGTGATCATTTAATACAAAACTTGCCTAGGTTCTCGCAACTCTGCTTCAGTGTTCTCCATAGCATCATAGTCAGGAGAGATACCAGAAAGTATTTCAATGAACAAGTGAAACAGGTTACCAGGAAAGGAAGTTGAGATTAGGACACATTAAAAGAAACACCTTGTGCTCCAATGAGATTTATTCTGGAAGTATGAGATCAAATTGACCAAAGGGCATTCTTCAAGTAAACTTCTCTTATGATCTTCTGTTAAATTAGACAGAATAAAAATGGTTACTGAGATCAGAAATTTACATATAGTGGTCAGTCTTTATGAACTCCTTTCATTAAAAGGAAGCAGTTATTTTTGGGAGTATGATCATAATACTTGCATCTGCTATTCAGCTAGAAATCACTAACTAGACCTCTTTGGGGAAACAATACATTTTCAAGTAGCTTTCATTTTAGTTCTGGGCCCAATGCATTGACATCTATCTTGCAATTGGTCTTGCGCATGATCTTGCAGATACACTTTGGTGATAGAGATTTGAGTTGCACGTTGTAAAATGTCCCTATGTAATATTATTTGGGAGTGATTGTGGCTCAGTTGGAAGTACCCTCACCTTTTCATTGAGGACTTGAACTCATGGTCTAGGCTGACACTCTAGTGCAGAATTGGGGGAGGGATGGGGTGTGGACTGTAATATTGAAAGTGCTGTCCTTAGGATGAAAGATTAAACCAAGCAAAAAAGGCATTCTCTTAGGCCTATACGAGATCAACGGCCCATCCATTTCAGCAAGTAATTGTGTGGGTAAGAGGAAACAGAAAAACGTATTTGTTTTGGAAAAAAAACAGAAAGATAATGAAGCCATATCTTTATGGAAACGCATCCTGAAAGCAGAGTTCTTTTATAATATCAAAATAGCAGCCTGGTGACCTCAAAGAAATTACAGCTGTTTCCCAGGTTATCAATGCATCAGACTAGTTAACAGAGATGATTACATTTGTGACTTTTGCCTGAGGGGAGATTGTTCACCTTGAGTCGTGGTCATGTAGCCCTCGGATCAGCATTGGAGCAGGAAGTAGATGAGGTGAGGTGTCTTAGCGTGCCTGCTTACTCTCTAAACTGCAAGAGGATGAATGACTCCTAGACTGAAGCTTCAGGGCATCCTGTTCATTGACACATTCCAAACCTGTCAAATCTCTAATTCCGTCACAGACCTTACGTGCGTCTCTTTTGTTACATTTGAAGGTTAGCTGTCAATAGTGTATTGACTGGAGCTGATTTAGTTTTTCAGTTTAAAGAAGCATTGCCAAGCCACTCATTTCCAATCTTGTTCCTATGGTAACTCTGGCTTTGATTGCATCTCGAGGCTTGACTGCCCTGGAAATTCTTCCAGGCCTGGAGAATCGGATGAGAGCAGCTCAGTGTGTGTGCTATCAGTGTGCAGTCAGACACATCAGTGTGGATTAATGTGTCACTGTGTGGAAGCAACTGATAAGCCTTCAATAGAATGAAGTTATTATGAGAAATCAAACAATGTTTCATCGTAAGTGCAGGTACTACTGTTCAGTTATCACTGACAGTCTGACGTTGAACTCCTTTAAAACTGAATAGATGTATGTTGAAGATATATTTAAGATCAGGTGACAGATTTCTAATTTTCCACGAGTGAGTTTGATTCTCACTTTAACATATGGAGCTTTCAATTATTCCTTCCTGCCCTCCCCCTACCTCTCATCTTCTTCCCTATCCTCCTTCAGCGATACACAGAATGAAGCATCTCCAGCTGTGTGAACATTAATTATTTTATTGCTGTTACATTCTGAAATGGTGACCATTCATTAGACACTGAGTGAGTGTTGTTTTGTAATAGGGCAATCCAGTATCAGAATGCCTAATTCCAAAATACCATAAACGCAATTAGCACTGGGAGAATTCTCTGCAATATTTCAAATAGTGGTGCTGGTAGTAAATAAATGTTTAATTATGGCATCATCCCTACCATATAGCTTAAAGCACAACTGGACATTTTATTGCAAGTTGTAGACACCACTTTCAATGTGTAACTCAGATCAGATGCTGTGGAGAGGATTCCATCTAACAAACTCTGTGTAACTGTTATTTATTACTTTTACAGTTAGGAGTTGCAAAAAGAAAAGGTTTTATTATTTGTAAGTTCTGCCTATTTTGGGGATTTTGGTGGAGGAGGTGTGAATATTGTGCTTAAGGTGATGGACATCTGTGCTGGTTATCTGAGTTTCAGGTATATAGATGTCTGTGTAAGTGATCTGTTATTCCTGCACCTTTGGGCAGCCTGTTGGATTGTAGAAGTACTGCTGCCTCTGTAACTGCTGGTTCCAGTTCGGGTATACTATATGTACTGAGATATAGCTCATGGGTTACCTCTTTGATCCAGTGTGACACAATGATCGTCTGACTCCAGCGATGTCTCCTGTGGGCCTGAAGGAGCTGATTGCAGAGAAATCGAGGGCAGGGATGTACAAATTGTTAACTGAACCTGCAAATCTTCCTGGAGTAGCTGGTAAAGCTCTGTGACAGCCTCCTCATTCCTTGGTGTTCTGTTAGTTGTAGCTTGATTACTCTTTTTCTGTGCCAAGCATAATATCCACTAGCAGTAGCCAGGCTCTGATGAGCTGTGTGCTTCCAGACCTATTTCTCCTTTGCTCTCAACACAACCGACAATGTTTGTTGGACTCAGTTGTTTCCTCAAAAAAAGTTTTGGATGCTCTGTTTTTTTATGATCCAACTCATCTAATTCACACACATGTGGCTCCCCAAATGCAAATACTCTATAAGATGTATTGTTGCTCAGTTGCTTTCAAAAAAACTCAAGTTTAATAGAGTGTCAGAAAATCAAATGCACAAACTGTGTCCTACTTCTTCAAGGTATTCAAAGTTTTTATCTGAGTACATATAGTATATCCAACGTTGGATTTCATATCTCTGGGGTAATGGAGGAATAATATCCCAATAAGTAATTCCATCCTACTTTTTTCCCATCCAAGAAGTTGCACATCCTGCACATCCTATAATTATTGTTAATGTGATTGAATTAATCTCTCCCGAACATTTGTTTTCTGAGGTGTTGCCATTAGACTTGATATTAATTTTTAATCACCTTATGTTTGCAGAACATCCCAACACTTGGAACAGTGGCAATAACAATGGCACTACACAACTGCGATGAAGTAGCAGTGGCTGGCTTTGGCTATGATATGAACACTCCGAATGCCCCTCTTCATTACTATGAGACCATTAAGATGTCAGCCATTAAAGAGGTAAGGTGTCTCAGCCTCACAAAGCTGGGGCTCTCTAAATTGCTTTTAACTAGAAATAATGCCAGAAAGGGTTAAAAAAAACTAGTATTAAGGAAATATTTTTTTTTCTCTTATATGGATTAAGTAGATTTATAGAAGCTACATGAGTTCTGATATAATCAGTATCAAAATTAATAGTATTAGTACCATTTTTGCCTGAAAGCAATATTTTAGTCCGTTGTGGAATTGGTCTGGATATCAGATGTTACTTTACTTACCCCTGTCCATTAAAATAAGGATTTTTTTAATATTAAGACCTGTAGATGGCAACCTGGGCTTTGTTTTCCAATTGGCTTGTTATACAATATTCACATTGAAACAATACAAGCCGTTGGTCACAGCCCAGTGTCGATATGGAAATGCAATGAAAGACAACTTGCATGATCTAGGTTTTGTGCTAGATGTAGTGTAATTGCAGGCAGGTGCAAAATAAACTTTTAAACTTCAGTTTTAAATATTAATGAACAGCCTCTGGTGTTATTACAACTAACATTAAAAATGAGCAGAAACTATGTTGGTTTAGCAGTGCATAATACACACAAAGAGTTGTGCTTTTTTTAATAGTCAGTTGGCAGAATCACTCCAGGCTACATGTTTGTATTGCTCCACTACAGAGCTAGTTCAGTGGAGTGCCTGAACTATAATTCAGACAATGAAATTCCTCCCTGACCTCCAGAGGCAATTGAGTGAAAAATTATGATATCAATCTAACGTTACAACCTACATTATTCAACCCTGACTGGTTAGATTTCACAGATGACATGTCTATGGTCCCAGCAGAATGGGAACTTTAGTGTTTCATAGAGGATTTGTTTTTCTGTAGCTGCACTTACATGTATAACCTATAATCTTGTTCTTCACCAAATATTTACCCAGCTTTTTAAGTGAGTTAATGGATGTATTATTGACATTTTTGATGGAAGTTTATTCCATATAACTACTCTGAGGATGAAAATTAAATTCTTCTGATCTCTAGTCTCACTTGAGGCTTGACAGTTTGCTATCCATGGCCTCTAGCCTGGCAATCACAGAATTAGATAATTAGGCTGATTTCCTCTACATTATCTATGACTTTCAGTATTTTAAAGTTGAGGATTACCTTGTCACTCAATTATCTTTTCTTCAATGGATATAAATTCAACTTTTGAGCTTCTGCTTCTAACTTATGCCCCCGTTATACTACAGGATAATATGTAACTTGAGTTATTTTATCTGTTCCAAATTGCTCTTGCCCAGAGCAAAGTTCAAAGAAAGTGGATCTGCTGTTAACCAGAGTCTGGGGATAGCCCTTGTGGAGCCCTTGTGCAGTTGTGAAAGAGTTAACTCATAAACAGGCTATTCACCCTGAATGGCACATCCGTCGTTCCAATCCCAGGACCATCTATGATCCTAAAACCAAATACGATGAAATCCCATCAGCTGATAAGGATCTTCTTAATCCATGAAATTGGAATCAATCCAGGTTGACAGGGAATTCTCTGTTTATAGTAAACCTTTAACTTAATGTTCACACATGCACCGCACTGGCAGCTGGAATGAGTCCAAGTTACCTGGTTCTGCACCACATGATGTTACCTGATACATCAAACCCTTTCTAGCCAACACGTGTACTAGTTGTTTTTTAATTTGATGGCACAAAAGCCACCTGCCAGCTGAAATCAATTATTAACACATCTGTAATTGTTTTCCCGTGAGTTAGCAAGATGCTCCCCGAGGCAAAAGGGATACGGTTTCCCCGTCATTAATATTAATGAGGTGCGATAACTAGTCAATCCCATGGGATCAAGCTTGGACACGGAATCCAATTGTTAAGGTCAAGTAAAAACTTATCTTCCACTTTGCTGTGTTGAATGAGGCTCTGGCAGTGAGGTCCATTTACATGCTTGTCATTATCGGGAAATATAGAGATGAATATTTCTATATATGAAAAATATTAACTCATTATTAACTTTTTTTCAACCACTTATCCTTTGGGTAATTGATTTACACTTCCCTTCCATACAACTTCTGTTCCCCATGAATAAACTGATCAGGAGCCTACATCTGACTAATAAGTTGTCTTTTTTTCTGTTTTTAATAATTGTGGAAAACCAGCTAAGAATTTTAACAATGTTTCACAATTCTTATCATAAATTTTAAGACAAAATGGTCTTACAAAATAGGACTTGGTCGAATTGTGGTCCCCTGGACCCCTATGGCTGCATTTTGTGAAGTTTTCAGTGTCTGCCATTCATTTTACTGTCTTCAAATTAGATTTACAAGAGAACAATGTCCAAACTGAGCAAAGTACAGTGTACCAAATAGACCTCAATTAACCATAATCAGATTTGATGATCACTTTGTAATTCATCCCTACTCAGAAAGGTTTTGAGAAGTGATAGTCACATTTCTGTAGTAGGAAATGTTTATCTTAAGATTATCCAGTTTAGATATATTTTCAGTGCAGTATAAGAGAATTTCACCTTTGTCATATCTGACCTGCAAAGTTTTGTTGTTGCCACTAGCTTTAGTGATGGATGTACTCTGTAATAGAAATAGCGATAATTTATTAATTATGGACCATGCTATTTCTGACCTAGGAGTTCTTGATCCTGATATTGGGGCATAACGTACTTTTGTTTGCTTCTATGGATGAAGTGGAGGTACATTGTGAGGCAACTTTATATTGGAGCTATGCTTTACATTAAACCTGATCTGGAAATATTTGATATGGACATGTAATGTAGAAGAAGTTTGACTTATTCCTTGTTGCATAACAAGTAATAAAAAGAGAATAAATTCCCTGGTACTGTACGTATTTCAAATTGTCTCTGTCTCGTTATGTAGTCACACCGTCACAGGTACTTTTACGCATGTGCCAAACTGTGTGAAGTTGTTGATTAAGTGTAGGGTTGATGTCAATTTCATTGCGCTGCTAGCAAAAGAGCAGTAGCAAAGTTGAGCAACTATATTGAAATACAACTTTCGGCCTGCACTACCATTATTTCTGAAATGGTGGCTTCAAAAATAAAGTTAGCACCTTCAGCAGAGTGGGGGTGAAACATTGAATATTGTATTTAACCCCATCATTAATCACTGCTTGAAAGTCAGTGATCGAATTTATTAAATAAGAGACTAGGGACATATCCTATAACTATAATTTAACCAAAATGACCCTTACCTACACTCTTTTTACATATTTTAGTTTCTCCCCTGTGACATGAACCATTCCTTACCAAGATGACAGGCAATTGATCTGTTTATGGGATGTTGCCATTCCTGCTCTTGATTCAGCTTCTAGAAATTACTCGCAAGGGCAGAATGTTGCCTTGACTACTAAATACTTTTTAAGGCTTCCTGAGAGGAAGTATCTGTCATCTGCTCAGGACCTTCCTATTCGTTTATTTTTACCTTCCTGTGGGAAAGTACTAGCCATCTCCATCTGCTGCGATCTTGCCCTTCAAATTCACGCTAGTTATTCATATTGTACTGCTGTGTTATCCTTTAAACTGCACTTTAAGTGTGCATGTATACACTGTAATATATATTGCATGTATATCTTTATATATATATATAAAAATCAACTGATTTCTTCCTTTAGGTCAGTATTGATTATACTGATATGCAGTACTGTTCTTTATTGTTTACTAGTTGACATAGAATTGTTTGTGAACTGACATTCACATACATCCTTGTTCACTCCTATATAGACAGCAGACTCCCTTGTCCTGATGTAGTTTTCCTCTTCCATTGCAGAGCTGGTCCTTGTGAAAAACTTGCAATGAGGGAAACTTTTGAAATATTAGCTATATATTTTTAATAAAAATACAACAAATTTACAGCATGGCTATCGGCTATTGAGGTTTATTCAGTAGACATTAACAATAGTGTCTAGTGCTTTAAAATTCTTCCATATATATCACTTGTGTTGCTTGTCAGTGACTATGTTGTTATTTAAAACCTCTAATAGTCGGTAAGAAAAGTACAAAAGACCCTAAGCAGAGGCACTAGGGTCACTGAAAAGGTTTTGGATATATATGGTGTGCTTTCTTTGAACAGATTGTATTTAATGTAACTGTAAATCAAACACAGTAACATTAAACACAAAATAACCTAATATAAGGCACCATTTAAAACCCAATTAGACAAACAGGTGCTTAGCAAATGCTTAGACTGGATTTAAGCTTTGATGTGCCTTGTTCAGAGACTTCCTGTAATCGTTATACTTAAAGTCATAGTCATCCCATCTACTCTGTCACTAATAACAGTGTCACAGAAAGGAAATATAGTTTGACTCAAGTCACAGTGTGTATGTATCACTCCTGAAAAGTAGATTGCAGTTGATACGAAAGGCGTTAATCATAGCTTCCTAAATATTGAAAGTTTTTCAGTTTAAATAAATATCCTTTTTGAATTGGTTATTGACATTATCTGGAAACGTCTATTCTGTTAACTCTTTATCCTCTCTTTCTCTCAAGAAAAAAACAGCCTTTGTCCAAAGGAATGGCTTTTTTTTGTGAGGATTATTCATGACATTGCTTTAAGGTAGATTGGGAAAGATGATTCATTGGAAAATTAAGTCTTTGACTTGTATTTAATCCCTGAGGTCCTTCGGGAGCTCAGAAGATTTCAGGTCCGTACTTGGAAGACTGGTATTTGTTGAGAGATGAACCCATTGAAGGTGGAGCTGAGCAGGTCTTCTCTGTTTGACAGGCACTGCACAATAGTTCTTCTGAGGCTCTTTTTGGTGTTTCTGAACCTGAAACGATGTAAAGTGTTCAGAGTCGTGGCCTGCTGGGCATTTGTTTAAATCTGTGCCAGTTTGTTAGGAGTTGAAAAGTGACGACTTCAGCTGCGATTATGACCACCAATGTCTCCAAACCATATTTCTATTGCAATTAAATTGCAACTATTGCAACTAAATCATGAACTCTCCAGGAGACAGAGTTGCCTTATATATGGCTTGCTAACATTTTATTATCTTGCCCCATAAAGTGTTATTTGCTGCAGCCAATACCACCTACCAAAAGAATTTAGAGCCATATTAAAAAGTAAGTTAATGGTGTTCCATTGCACTGTGCCGATAAATGATAGGCCTTGTTTTCTGAATATACAGTTCTCTACCCAAATTCTCAATATTTTCACATATCATGAAGGAAAGGGTTAGTGGTCCCTCTGTGTGTCTTTCCAGTTGTGAACGCCAAGGCCCTTTTACAGACCAAGAAACCTGATGCTTGTTTAATTTTTTAGACAAGAAATGGTGAGACCTAAAAACATGAGAGAATACATTAAAAATTAATTACTATTATAAAATGCTTATTTTAATAAGGGCCATTTTTAGACACTGTTTTTGGCAGGCTATCAGTACACAGCTCAAAATAAATATTGATATTGCCCATTGAAATTCGGACAGTTACAAGAATGTTTGTCAACTTAATTTAGTTTTGAGCCCATAGCCATCGTTTGAAAGTTAAGTTTGGACATCTGCTTATATTATTATGTGAAAAAGCTATTAATTTCGCTTTGATTAAATTCCCTATCTAGTTTTCCTTTATTATTCTAAATATTGAAACTATATCAGAAATGGGAACTAATTGTACCCCAGCATCTGGTAATCTGAGTTTTGGCTTTTGCCCTGGTATCATATGACTAGAATGATGAATGAAATCTCTCACCTCTGTGACATCTGTGGCTTGTGAAATACACATGAGAGGAGAAATGTAATAAGAATTAAAAATCGTGGGGTATCAGTATTCTCGTATATGAATTGGACCAAGATGCAAATCTTTGATACTTTACAAAGCACATCTGTGTTTCTGTCTGTTGAGCTGGCCTTATGCACCGTGTTTTTTTTGGCTATCTAGTTACAATGGCAAAAAGTCACACTCATTACTTATATTTTTAGATTTAACCAAGGCTCATGTCATGTTGAGCAAGTTGCTTTTTATTATTGACTAAGCAATGGTAAAGATTTTCCACTACAGTATTTTTGCCACTGATCAGGGGAATTTGGTAATGTTTCCTGCTTTAGTTTATAATATCCAAAACTTCAGTCTGTGGTAGCAGTACAAATATAATAATGATAATAATCCTTGCATTTGATATAGCGCCTTATCACGTTTTCGAGACGTCTCAAAGTGCTTCACAGAATATATTATAAAGTGAATCGATAATATATATTTGTGGGCGAACGTGAAATAAAACCATCAATGGCTGTGTGAAGCACTTTATACTGACTGTACTGAGTGT
Organism: Callorhinchus milii; assembly: GCF_018977255.1. Taxonomy (NCBI): domain Eukaryota; kingdom Metazoa; phylum Chordata; class Chondrichthyes; order Chimaeriformes; family Callorhinchidae; genus Callorhinchus; species Callorhinchus milii. The sequence continues at coordinate 20,844,272 of NW_024704746.1, forward strand.
CCACTCTGTATTGCTTCTCCTTACACCTCTTACCTTTTCACACTGTCTCAAAGGAAGAGGAATCAACAGGAGTTGTATCACTTCGGGAGAAATATCAGCACAAAGTAAAATTATTTTCCCCAATTCTGATTTTTGTTGGGTACCAAACAAATACTCCAAAAAAAATCTTATCCAATCTATACTACTCTTGGAAGTTCTAATTATTATAAGTAGAATACATTATGGTCAACATTGAGATGTGAAATGGCTCCACTTGTGAAGCAAACCATAATTCACAGGCATCTTTGCTGGTTGTGAATTAACCAATTCGTTCCATTTAAGGATAGGTTTACACCCGGTGATGACATTTCCTTTTATGTTTTTAAAAACATCTTGTTAGTTAATTTAATAAATAGGTTTAGTGTCTTGAAAGAGTTACACGTAATTTGTCCTCCTTCAGAGACAACATAATTCGCCGTAAAACAAAGACTTAAACATGAGGAATTCCCAAAAGGCTCAACAAGTTTATTGAACGAGCAGCTGACCATACAGAGAAGTTCAGTTCAGGTCTCAGCCACTACATTTGGCCCCATTGTCTTAGATCAAGGAGAGAAAGATCAGCCAGGGCATTGGAGAAGAAAAACAAACCACACGTCCCCAAAAATGAAACCTTTTTTCCTCTTGCAATAGCATTCCTGTACCACTGAATGACTGGCAGCTTTGACAGCTAAAACAGTGGCTGTTGCAATGCAACACCGTGACTGTAATATAAAATGTTTCATTCTGTGGTTTTGTTTCAATAACAGATGAACATACCTCACTCAAGGAGTCAAGCATTTCATTTCATGATCTCTCAGCCTAATTCCTCTGTATCTCACTCTTCAATAAAGACCCTACTCATGGATATGTTGCTCACAAAAGGGATAAAGGCTTGTTTTCAAGCTTGACTGACCTTCCTCTTGAACAACATCAACCTGTAATAATAAGTGTGGAGGAGAGTTTTTCTTGGTAATCTATTGCAAATATATCTCAATAAAATATACAGTAATAATGTCACAGTTAATCCCTCGTATGAACATCACACATCAATTGTGGAGCAGAAAGAAAAATAATCAATGTTCAAGCATATGCTCACACATAAGTATAATTGTGTGTTCTACCAGAGAGTGAATTCAAAGATTTAATTTGTAACATTCATCGTTGGTTTGGAGCTGAACTTGGTCCAACCATTATAAAACATGCCTCGAAAACATTAGCTGATAAAATATGCAACATGTAAAATAGGGATAGACAGGAGAAAACGTTACATTAGCAATAGGTTTCTTATCTGTAGTTTAAAAAATGAATGCATATGATATGACAGAAGAAAAATTAATTATTTTGGGCACCAAATCTTTCAGTTATAGGCTGCTGAAGTGTCCTTTTTTCTCTTGTACTTTGTCATGTGCCAGTTTATTACCTGAACGGATGTGAGTGAATTACCGTGCTTTATTTTACAAGAAAAGAAACTGACACTGAGACAGGCGTGCTTTACATCACCAGATGACAGTGAATTTACGTTTTACCTGATGTGCCCTTTCACCCTTACCATGCTTAGTGAAATGGAGCTCTGTGAAGTTAAGTTGCACTGCTTCCACTGCTAATTTAATTCTCTACACTTCCTTTCTGATAATAATGTTTGCTGAATGTATCTTAGGAATCCTGTAAGAAAATACTTTTTTTTCCCCTCTGAAAACTGAATCTTCTATCACCCAAGCACATTTAGAGAATATGTTCTTTGATATTTGGGAAAACTTTACTGCTCCTTAATCTTGGGGCATGGGATAGTGCAATTGCAGTATGGTTATAAGTGAGGAATGACAGTAAATAAAACACCAGTTTGTAATCCACTGTTCTCCCAAAATAGTATCTTAAAAAGAAAATGTGATCGCTGAAACTAACCTAAAATAGTAAATGAATGAGTTCCCCATGTCTGGAGTTTTTGCATAAAGTTTGTATTTCCGTGGTAAGGCTGCGAATCACAAGTGTTGTCCACCTCACCTGACTGTTCAGCAGCATAAAAAATGTAGTTGGTGCCAAAATTCATCAAATTCCACCACTGGAGATAGATTTCCAAAGCAGCAGAGGGGGAGCTTATTGTTGGCAACAGCTACGAGACTGTAAGTTGCAGAACTTTGCTGTCTTGTTATTGGAATGGGTGAGACAAAGGTGGCATTTTTCACCATTAGGATTAGGAATCCTATAAGGATGTTCTGACTATCAGTGAACTCTCAATTGTCAGTGTTCTTTTAAAAATGAATTTGAATTGACTTCTGTTGAAATCTGCAATAAAATAAATTAATCAGTGAATCCATAACAAAATTATTACCGTGTTATAAACGGGGGTTGCCCTGTACCAATTATAACACATCCCCAGTTTGAAAGGGTTGTGTGAAATCCAAATTCCAGACAATGTTTGAAAACACGTACCACCCAGTCCTCATTGGTCAGAATAAACCTTTATCCATTTGAGATGGATTCAAACCTTTGTTCCAAGAATGAGAAGACATTATTCTAACATTTGAATCCACAGCTCAGATCTGAAGGATCTGTGTTCTAGCCTAAACATGATGAGAAAATAATCAGTTTGTTACTTCATTTTACCCTGATTAAGGTGAAAAGGACCTTGAAAAAATTAGTGTTCAAGGTTAAGACTAGTGAATGATTAAGTGTGTGCTTTCCCATTCAAGGCACAGATTCCACCTGTTAAGATGCTTCACATCATATTTGCAGCTTTTACAGCCACCTCTCACGTTCCATCACTGTCCCAGGCACTGGGCGCAGATTAGTGACCTGTGTTACCGTGTAATTACCATGTCAAGTAAATTGGTGACTGTTATCCGACAGTGGTATTTCTGCATTCCACTGATTAAATCCAGCAGATTAGCTTTGTTGTATTATTTAAGTATCTTCTGGCTCCGATCCCATTTTGTGGAGAAAAAAAGAAAGAAAAACAATACGACTGTCATCCAATTTATTCCATCAGCGTCAATGCTTGGTTTGACTCCTAAAAATTTGTGCGTCATCGGCCGGCATTTCTAAGTATAAATATCATAAATTGTTTTTTAGGAGAATTCTGCTCAGTGATGACATCAGTTTTGACAGACAACAGAACTCTTAATTACCAAGGTGACAATGGGTCGATTAATTTAGATCTAGTATTTTGCCCTGAATTACAGTTTATAGTAAAGGGCTGAGAACAATTCTCATCAATTTAGTGGAATATCTGATTTATTAAACCAATAACATCTATCTGAGATTTTGCTTTTTCATCTTCCTAAGCACATATCCATTTGAACTTGAATATAATAATACATAACAATCCTTAGTTGATATAACACCTTTTACTTAGGGAAGGCATCTTAAAGCACTTGACAGGATATAATGTTAAGATGTAATTACTGTTTGTTGGTGAATAGTAAGGAACACCTTTCCAAAATCTAAAATTCCTTTCCATTATTTAGAATTCTTGATTCAAAAATTACAAATTTTGATTCCAGCATTAAATATTTCCCAACTATTCTGTTTTTCCAGTGCTTAGGAGGTTAATACAGTCGACCATCGCTAAAATTACCTGGAGGCATCAGTACATTATAGATGTCTGTTCACTTTTAAGTAAGAAGAGAAATATTTTTGCTTTGATTGAATCACTGAACAAAGGTTTAAATGGGCTTCAGGACAAAGATTTGAAACTTTTTTTATCTGGAGCTTCTGGAAATCTCTGATCCCAGTGTAATTATGGTCCAAACAGAACATTTCCTGGCAAATTAGGTACATGTATATCAGAATTTGATTGTAAGCAGTAATAAACCCATCAGAACATTTATCTTACACTGGAAACATTAACTATTGATGTTTTTAAAATTTATTTTCAGTCTTGGACTCATAATATTGCAAAGGAGAAGGAATTCCTGAAGAAGTTGGTGAAAGGGCAAGTGATTACAGATTTGACAGCTGGGATTTGAGACGCCTTTTTCCAGACCAAAAGGTTTTGGGGGAAAACAACACAACAGAACAACAGCGGCCTGTGGACTCTTAATGTCCCAACGGGGAGTCAGGATACACCTGTACCAAACTGCAGGGGAGTCTGCACAGCTCTCAACAGAACATTCATCTGTCATCTTGCGTTAACACTAGATAGAAGGGGGAAAGTTGTGCAGATATAGTTCACTGCTCCACTTTAGTGTGCAATGAGAGAAAAGAAAAGACACTGAAAGATGTGCCATAATTACCTCCTGGAGAAAGAAGTCCAACAGGAATGTTGAGGTATTTCTCTTTTATAGCTTGAATGTAAAGACTCACATAAGCTGTGTGTACAAACACTTCTACGTTGTGTTTCATTTTTAATTTAATAATTTTCTTTCTTCTGCCCCAAAAACCATGAGACCGGTGGTTCCGTCCCAGACTTCTCCATTAGTGCTGCTATTTATTTTGGGGGTAGAGGATCTTTTTAAACTTTCTCTAGAAAACGGTCTGTGTAGAACTGAAGCTGTGAAGCGGTTAAAGATGGTCACCCTCTTTTGATCTAAAGCACAGAAAGAAGATCTTCTAATAGCTGAGAATGTTTTGCTATCTCTGGGGCCTGGCTGGTGCGGCCATTACGTGTGCGTGAAATGATCATGAAAAATAGACTATTTCAAACGACTTAAGTAACTGGAACTCATAATAACGCTTCTTTCAAATGCACAGCTTCCCGATCTGGATTCTTGCTTGTAAAGTTTTTATTTTTTTTAATGTTATATAAAAAAGGTCATGGCAGAACGAAGGACAAGTTGTATAGATAACTGTTCCACATGCTTGTCTTGTGCAGCAGTATGATTGATCCGAATCAGTGTTTCTTACTCTAAACCCAATCTTTCAGGAGTATGGAGACCAAGTTTCTCCAGTGGTTGGAACTATTCATTCTTTGCAAGACTGACAAATGAACGGCACAAGGTGGTGTTATCTTATCCATCATTCAGCAAATACTGACAATATGTTATTGGAACAGTCAACTTACATTTCTGCCAGCTGATAATGTTTTTTAAATTCTCATTTTAATACTAAATAAGTGTTTTTTCTTATTGATCATTGGCTGAGTAAACCTTGTTGGTACGGAATGGACGACTCTGGGCGTATATGAAAAAGGAGTCATTGTTTGTTCTGATGCTAATGTGACAAAATGTTTTAGAACTATCCTGTTAAACACATTAGAGGGTTCATGTTTCCAGTCTGCTGGCTTGCCTACCCAGGTTTAAATGTAACTGATACTCGCACACTGGGGATTTCTTGGAAGCATGCTCACCTGTTTGGAAAATTACTCGTCCAGCGTCAATTCCTAACATTTGTTTATTGCTTCCACCAGCATTCACTCTTGCTTCCAGCACACCACACACTCGTTAATTCACAGTTAAGCAAAGCCCACATTTATCTGTTCTCTCCCCTTTAGCAGATTGTTACACTATGACTGTGGAGGAAAAGCATTGTGGGGATGCTGATAGTGCCCTAGACACATAGTAATAACACTCCTTGTGTGTGGCTCCTACTTTGGGAGCTTTACCACCCTGGGATTCAACCAGAATGTTTAATCCACCTTTCAAAAAAATGCTTTTTTCTAAAATGTCTTTTTTTCTTTGTTTTTCCTTCTCTCTCTGTCTCTCTCCCTGGCTCTGCCTTACTCTTTGCTCCCTAATTATTAAACACTAAACCAATCCCAAACATCAATTTTATTTATTCCTTCCTTTGAGATTATTGTTGATGTTTTTATCTGGCCAAACTGATAATGGTCTAACCACAGACTAAAAACTAGAGTCTTTGGGATTTTAGCCTGTTTTTCTAGTCAGTATACTTAGTAGCATTTGTTATTATTCAGTCTCAGCTTCACTATATATTTTTTTAAAATTATTTTTATTTTTTTTAAACCATTTTTGAGTTGCTAAATAAAGCAAGTTGTTACATATCTTCCCCCACCCCCACAACCACCACCACCTACACAAACACTTCACTGTAAACACATACAAAAAGCTGTCTAGTGGGATTTGTTACACTATGACTGCTTTATTTTAGCATCATTAAAGGATACCCGGTAAGGCTTTCCGTGAATGAAGTTCTGACTTTCACCCTAAGTGTAGGAAATTACATATGATATCAGCAACATCCTAAAAGCTTTCCCTCCACCCCCCCCCCCCCCCCCCCACCTGCCACTGAATGTCAGCAAGGACTAAAGTCAGGTAAAATGATGATGGGATATCTTTAATTTGATTAAGCTATTAGCTATATTGAACCTGGAAAGAGGAAAAGGCAACTGGAAGCTCTGACTCTTGAGTAAGATAGCATTGACATGTATTCAATATTTATTTTTATGCATTCAGATTTTATGTATAAAACAACCATGATATAGCAAATTGATGAGCACTAACATAATTGTATTTGTTATCCAGTGGTTCATTCTGTTGAAAATTAAGCTGCCACACAAACAATGTATGTATGTATATGTCCTGCAGATCCATGTACTGCAGATTGGGGGCAAGTTTGTTTTTCTGATTATGGTTTTACTGGCGCCAGTCTGTAACTTTTTAATCACTTCTGAAAGATCTTCCAGGCCCTATCGTACAACCCAACTTATAATTTGATTTCCCCATTTACTTAAACACATGCCAGCCCAGATATAGGACTGAACTTCCCCAGATTTCAATTTTTTTATTGGCCTTGCAGTCATTAAAATGACTATGTAAACTAGTAATAGTAGATAATATATGATCTACTATTTCCCAGTTTACGGAATCTATATCTATATGTGTGTGTGTATATGTATGGAACAAAAACAGAAATTGCTGGGAATACTCATCAGGTCAGGCAGCATCTATGGATAAAGGAAAGTTGAGTCAACGTTTCGGGTCCACGACCCTTCATCAGAACCTGACCTGCTGAGTGTTCCCAGCGACTTCTGTTTTTGTTTCAGATTTCCAACATCTGCAAAAGTATTTTGCATTTTTTATATATATTATGGGATAGAAGTATCCTCCAACCTGATCTTTCTTACACTGAATCCTGTCCTATGCTCCATACCTCATACTCAGCTCAGCTGTGATCCTCTCATATCCACTAAAGTTTGCTCAACCATCCATTTCACATTGATCATCATCAAATCACACAGTGATGTGTTTGAATTTTCCCAGCTCCTGCTGAATTCTGCCCTTCGTACCTTATTATTTGCTGAATGCAGCCACAGCACGCCTTCCCAAACTACACAAGACTACCAAATCTCTTAGAACCCGTCCCGTTCTTGTGCATGTTTTGCCGGTCAACTGTAATGTCATTGGCAAAACCTGGTCAGGGAAAAGCATCTGGTTGCTGGGAAAGGTGGGAAACCACAAAAGAAGCTGAAGTAACTTTAAGAAGTGGGTGTGGAACTATAAAAGCACCGGCACTTTAAAACTTCAGCGGAAAGGAGGGTTAACCCCAATGGTGATGTGGGTAGAGGTGCAGCTTACAGACCTGGAGCTTGTTGGATCATATTTGTCAAATCCCTATTGGGAATGCTAAATAGTTCTGGCTTTCCCATGGTATGGGAGGGTAAAAACAGCTAGGAATATTTGTCATGTTCCCTCTTCAGCCCCTTCCCCGACCATTAGCGCACATGATAGCAGCCATATGAAGAGCAGTAGTCTTGACTGTGACGCCTTCAGCAGTTGACACTTAATAATAATAATACTAATCCTTGGATTTGATACAGCGCCTTATCGCATCTTCGAGACGTCTCAAAGCGCTTCACAGAATATACTGTAAAGTGAATTGACTGTACATTTGTGGGCGAAACTTGCTGTCAGATGTGAACAATGCTTCCAGCAAGCAACAAACTCCCAGCTTGAGGGAATTGGGAAACCAGGAGCATGTGCCAAAGGAGAGAAAACTGGGAAAATAATTTGAAAACTAAAAAAAAAGTTTTTTTTTAAATACTAAACTTCCCTGCCTGGGAGAAACCTCAGTAAATAAGCAATACTTTTGAAAAGGTTAAACGTTGTCGAAAAAAAAATTGTTTGCGATCATTACAAAGGGGTAAATAAATACTGCTCTGACCTCTAACCTGCCCTCCCAACAAAATTCGTGAGAGCAGGTGTTCCATTCATGCCTGTCGATGGAAATTATAGCCAGCATAGGTATGTCCAGAAATAAATAAAACATTTTAATTTGTCACATTTAATTCCCAACTGTTAAACTCAGCTTTAAGGACCCAGCAAAAACACTTGAGATGTTTATATTTGCTATAACGTTTCCAGTCACGAGATGTTTCTGGCATTAAAAGCTATTTAGCTTTGATATGTGCAAGTCATGATTACCTTTGATTCTGTCCACTTAAAAATCCAATGCACACTTTTTTAGAATTGTCATCACAGGTGATGTAATTGTTTGTATTTGACGGACCAACGATTTCATGTTTTGATGAGGTTCAGATTAAGAAATTGATGTTGCACTGAGTGACGACTGCATCAGCTCTCTGGATACGTGCTCTATAACCAGTGTGTATGATGATGTCTCGAAGAAAGATTTACAGTGAGCAGATCTGGGTCATTCTGATGAATCTGATGTATTGGGCCTCTTTAGCAACATCAGTTGCATAACCGTTAACTCCCACATGGCCTGTTATGACAGTACTACATGCTCTTTAGTAAAGAGATTCTCATCATAAATTACATTAGCAACACCACATCTGTCATTTATACTAGCTGTTTCTATTATTTTTACCCCTCCTCCAAGAGTAAAGAGCCTTACCGCTTCCCTAGTCCATCCCATTTGTATTGGAACATGGCAGAGACTCAAGGGCAACCCTGTTCAGCAACAATTTATAGTAAGATAGCATCTGGTAGTGAGCTGGTAAAACCCTAGCCTCAATGATGTTATGCTCCCTTTTAGTGGTACTATGACATGGATTTTAAACCAGGAACACAAGAATTTCCTATTTATTAATGATGACAACCATACAGATCATGTGAAATTGGTGATTCCTGCTTCTTTTGTGAAAGATACAGGATATAGTATGTTAATATATAACTTAAATAGTATGTAGGTAGTATATAACTTAAATCGTATGTTCGTTCTTTCATATCAGTGAGAGGCGATGTATTATCTCTCAGCCCATTTAGGGTATATTTTAAATAGAAAATATATTCAACCTGTATATCAACATATACTTCGATGCTGAACTCACTGAGTTGGGTCATTCCAGTAAAGATTCTAGTTTAATCCATTCTCGCCATGTAAGCTTTTAAAATGACTATTTAAATTCCCAGGATGGTTCAGGACGAAGGTAACCCTTCCAAACTGAAGGCAAAAGGGAAGCAATTCCCACTCAAATATGCTCCCATTTTATTTTGATGTTGTGAAACCTGGTGGCTGTAGTCAACACGCCACAGCCATTTCACTAACAGACATCTGTTGCTGAGGTTTGACATAATCATTTGGAAATATGCAGCACACCTGTTATCACACTCCATGGTGCAGACTTTGGTGCTCCAATGAAATGCATTACTGCACTGTTTTCTTTTTAAACAAATTCAATGTTCTCTTCACCAAGTTCCTACCTTCAGCCAATAGGATTATAACCTTAATCAGTCAACAAGAGCTGGACGTTGAAGCCCTGCTGATCTTGCCGAGTTACTCCTTATTGGTCTCGCTCCCTGTCTACAGTGGTCTTCATAGATTAGAAAAAGATATATTTCATGGTGAGTTAAAATTTGCAATTTAAAAATGCCCAGTTTTCTCTCTCTCTATGTGTGTGGTACTTAGCAGGAACTAGACGGAAACTTAAAAAAGGCAGTAAGTGCTACTAAGTACTACAGTGGGATCAAACTTGTTGACCTCCCAGGTAGTCATTGTGGATTGATTGGATATTTCCAGTGCTTCCTGTAATGTGAAACTTAAATCTCGAAAATGCAACTTGGAAATAAAATCAATATTTGTGCCACTCCTTAAGAAATTGTCCCACCTGCCCCAAACCTTTCCCGACTAGTTTGGGAGTGTGAGGATACATAAGAAGAAATGCATTGCTCTTCAGTTCTGAGATTGAGTGAAGAACCTAAACACCATGTTTAATGATATTTGGTGCAGATGGAATCAAGTGTCAGCAGAATAATTGTGCATTGGCAGCACTGGAGGACTCATCAGTTTAGAATTGTTTCATTATGTAAGAAAGCACTTTGTACTGCCAATTTGAAGCTATTGAATATTAAGGATTAATTACGTAATATCAAATAGTCTTTCTGAGACTAAGATACCAATTGAGGCCTATTTTGTTCTGAAGGATACTTTGGAAAATGACTGGGTCTAATCCAGAATTTAGGGTACACTATTTTCTTATTTCCCTAACCATTTTCTTAAACACTTAAAGAATATATATCACAGTGCTGAGGACTCCAGGGATAATACCTTAAGGGAGTGCGCTGTCAGTGTGTTTTTGGATTGACGTCAGAATAGTTGCAAATGGTTACTCATATAAAGCTCATAAATCAGAAGACTTACCGGTGAACACATTCAATGAAACTGTGCAATCTTGTTACTTTGTGCCGGGTTAAATGAAAACAATTGGAATGGACCTGTTTAAACTTTTCTCCATTGAGCTTTTCCTGAATGCAATTGTGTGTAAACAGAAATACTGTATATTACTGAGATTGAGTATACTGTGTGACTTTTTGGTGCATAGTCCTATCGCTGCTGGAACTGTATGTTCGTGACAGTTTGAAATGGATGTAGCTGTGTGGGAGCCTATTTGTGGTTCATATCAATAAGCGTGACAGCAGTTTTCACTTGGCACTTCTTAGTACTTTTAATATGTTGTTGAGCTTTTCAACACCAGCAATCAATTAGAAATTTATTGAAGTCAATACTGATTACCTTATCGAGGACAATTAACTTTAACTAAGCCGGTACAGCTTGTGAGGCTTCATTTACATCAATTGGTTCATGAATTACAATCTAAACTCTGCTTTTCTGTTTAAAGTAAAGGATAACAATGCTTCAGAACTGAAAGTTTCTGAGCTCTGGATCCAGCAGTGTCAACGTAATGAAAATATGAAAAAAATGAACGAGAATAAGAATAGAACGAGTTCTAGTTAATTGAATTTTAAATCCTTGGGTAAAACTCACCAGACAACTTTTGCCAGTTCTTTACTCAGATATCAGAAGCTCTTCTTTAATGATGGATTAACACTGAGGAATAACACTAACACTAAAGGACTGTAAAGTGTTTAGAAATATAACCCAAAGAAAACAAAGTACAAAGCGAGATGTAGCAAATGTTTATGAAAAATATATTTTAAATGGGATACGAAATGTAAATTATAACTATGGCAAAAAGGTGCTTCTCTCCTGATCTAAAGAGTGAACCAACAATAGTTGGCTGATTACCAGCACATTTTAATACCAGTAAAGTTAAAATTCCCTTGAACATAAGTGATAGGTAAATGCACCGTCTACCCTCTCCTGTATTGCACCAGCACAATATTACCACACTGTTACCCTGGACCCTTCAGGTTGATCATATTCAATTCCCAAAATGTAGTATCTTTTGATTCATAAATGTTAACTTCAAAATAAACCAAGAACTCAATTCCTTTGAGAACAACAACAATAACTTGCATTTATGTAGTGCCCCTCACGCAGGTTAATGTCCCAGAAAACTGTCAGTGACAGGAACCCTTTTGCTTCCACTTTTGAATTGAATCATTTGTATTCAGCAGCGAAGATGGGGATTGTTTATATTTTTAAATGAATGAGCGGAATAGAGTTGCAGGCAAGTACTGTTTCCTGAGTGTAGCTACAAAGTAACGTGATCAACCAAATCAAAGAACGTGTAGATAACTATTTCCAGTTGTTTTCCCATTGGCCTTCAACTGAGATACAATGAAAACTGGAGTTTATCTTTAAAATATTCACCCTGAGGTATTCCTACCATTGCTTCTTAAAATCTTGCAGGAGTCGTAGTGAGTGTTAAGGTGCCTTCCTGCATCTTATTTCCTTCCCACTCTCTCTCTGCTGTCATATTGACTAAAGTAACCTTTATATTTCAATGATTATCCTCCATTGTAGATGGTGTTAGAAAGTTATGGGCTACCAATTAATTAAAAATATTGCTCAATAGAAAAGTGTATTGTTTTTACAAACCCTTAAAGGCACATTCGTGCAAACCCTTTCAAGACAGCATTAACCTTTAGACTTCCAGCAAGTCTATGTTCAGCTCATTGGGCTGTTTTACTAGTAATTAAGATGCTCAATCCGGATATCTTTATAATTAATATTAATTCCAATCCACTATAATAATGCAAAACACAATTGAAAAAGAATTACTGTATTTTTTAAAACTATCTGTCGCTATTCCCTTCTATTTTCTCTTCTTCCCTATATCTTTACTGTATGCGCTTTGTTTTGCCTATATTATTTTCAGCCTTCCCGTGTGCTTATTTAAACGACAGGTTACATTGTAAAGGGCCTTTCACGTTGGGAGGACGTCCTAAAGCATTGAACATATATTAACTGTTTCTAAAACTGTTTCTAATGTTAGAATCTTCACTGTCCACTGACCAAAAGGGCAAAAACTTTTTAAAAAAGTAATTTTTCAGCCAATAAAAAGCAAAAGGTTGATTTTGACCAGGTTACATTATACAGATGCCCCTGTCAATATCTGATACAATTTTCACATCAGGAAGAGGAGATGAGAGCCACAAACGTGTAACCAGCTTAGCAGCTTCCCTACCCTTGAGTTCCTGCACAGGTAAACATATCTGGGAGCTTGTGAGGGTAAACATAAAGTTAGGGAGCATCTGAGAGCAATAAAAAAAACTGATTTAAAAAATAAAAGTAGAATAATCAACAGTGAATTTCTAGCAAGGTGTCCAGTCTCTCACATTTCTGCTGCCTCTAGAAGTGTATAAGTATATGTGTACAAATATTCATAGGATTCAGGATTTGTTACATTAGAGGATCATTGCAATAAGCTGGAAAAGGGGAATTTTAGTACAATAAAATGTTGGAAATAAACCTTCATGCTGAAAAGTAGATAATTTTTTTAAAATATGAAGCGAGTTATCTCCATAGCAATAATTAGGAGCATGGAGCTGCGTATGATACAGAGCTTGCAGTGCAAGAGACAATATATAATGTTGCTTACAAATATATATGTATGTATAACAAATATAAATATCCGATGAAAGGGGATTTCCACCACTTTTGTGCATTGTGGTGCCTATGTTCAATTTTCTCCATTTTAGATTGGTTTAACCCTCAACTTTCCACATTATTGACTGCCCCAATTATAGCTGCAAAGAATTGGAACAATTTATGAACCTTGAACTTCAGATTTAGATTTAATTCTTTGAGTCCCATCTGAATCTATTCAGAACCAAATTCTCAATTTGATGTATGATGATGACGAGAAAATAAAACACGTTTGGATAAATGGAAGCTCACTGTTTCCTCCCCCCACCACACACACCTGACAACACTAGTGTCTCCACTATTTTTGTGGGTCTAGAGACCAAGTGAAAACTGTCCGTTATGTTAAACAATGACAACTTAGTGTTCCAGTCACCTTATATTTGTTTTAGTGACAAAACTACATGTTTTTTTTATTTCAGAAATGCAAGTACAAATGTTTCTTAATTTCAATTCTTTTTTCTTATTTTATATTTACACCTGTTTGTATACCCTGGTTTGTATTGCATTGCGTTTCTTTACAAAGGACAGCATTATTTTGGCTCCTCAAGCCAGATTAAATGTAAATGATTATGTATGTGATGTCACTGAGGCAATAAACCTATCTGATAATGTTTTGGAGTGTCTTATTTTCTTTGAAATGTGCTTTTTTGTTGCTTTTTCCCCCCTGGTTTGTGCAGGTTTTGAATTTATGATGTCGGTGAAACCAGTGGATTCGAGGATGTGATCTTAATTAATGTAAACATTGCCATTAGGCTAAATTTTTCATTCTCAAACAAAATTTCTTGGATCTGCTTCCCAGATAATGTCCATGGCTACTTTCCACTGCTTGAAAACATCCAAATGGTTAATTTCTCATGGCCTTTCTCTGCAGCTGTATTTCGCTTTTATGCTTGCAATAAAAGCATGTTGTGGAGGGTCAATTCGCTGTTTCCAAATATGGAATTGCATTGCATGGCAAGGTAATTGTTCAATTTTTTTCACTCGAGTTTATACATGATCCAGAACACAGAGATCACACTTGTCAGGGCTTCGAGAGAAACATTCTTCCCAGCTGTATTTGGGATTTTGCCCTGACAACTGACCGATTGGGAGAGATAAACAGACCCTTACTGTGATGGGAAGTGACCTTTCCACTTCAACACAGTAATAAGAGATAATTGTCTTTTAAGCTTGCTTTTAGAAGGAGTGTATAATTGCATGTGGAAATTACATCATACTCTTATGAGAAATAGACTGCTTTTCCATCTTACCCACCTATGACCCTGACCATGAAACTCAGTTGTTAGTTATTTCATTATGAATTTCCTTCCAACTTGGTGTTACATTTGTACCTGACTCAACACATGAAGAAGGTTGGATCTGATTTTAAAAAAAGATTGTCTATTATTTGATTAGAAGAGTGAGTGAAGAGTCTGATTCCAGCCTTGGTGTATTCTGCAAAATTAATAGCAACTCTTCAAAAGTGCTTAATTTATAGCCTTATTAACACTATATATATGCAATGATAATAATATCTGTGAGTCGAATATTCTTGCCCTCTATTATTGATATTTTAAAACAATAATGCATGTTGTGGCTATGATCTGCTGAAACTTTCTAATTTGATAGGGTCAATGGTCGAACAATTTGGAACACAAAATTGCTGTAGTAGTATGTATAATGTTAAATTATCTGATGATTTAACTGGAAGAAAAATATCTGATAATACAGTATATTTATTATACGTTGCAAGTCTGTCAATAACATTACCCAACCTCTTTAAACAAAAAATAACACCATATTGGTTTAAAAAAAATCATTAAAATTCACTACTTTCGACTACATTATCTATTATCTATTACTGAGGGATCTCCTTGAATGAAAGCATGGAGTTGGTGGTGATATGGAAAAATTAACTCATCAGGGTTGTTTCTAAAGGATTATTCAATAAAATATGATGAACTACAGGATGACCAAAAAGTCTTATTTTTCAGCTCCCCTATTATCTAAAAAATCATTTTTTCAAGACTAATGGAATCACGACTTTTTAGTTATCCTGTATTTCACTGTGGTGATTCAGACAGTGTAGAAACACCCTGTATTTCAGGTGGTTATGTTATTTCCCCGGTTACATCATTGAACCCTCAAGTATGTGATCTCATTACTGGATTTGTTTAATAAATTATTGGCAAGTAATGTTTTACAGGAATTTAATCTACATTCCGTCACTGGCAAATTACACTTCTGTATATTAAAAAGGCTGTATTTTGTTAGAGTTTGATTGACAACCGTCAATTATTCACGTTTCACCGTAGGTAATGGAAATGTCAGACTGGTACAGCAAGAAGTGTTTTTCTTTAACTGAGGTTAAAGCATGTGGTTAGTGCAATGTAAAGAGAAAATTCACTGTGCATCTAACCTGTCCTGTAATTGATGGAATGGTGGGGAGAGAGTGCAGCTTGCACCTGCATCACACTACATTACACCAATCATAACAACAACTTGCACTTACGTAGTGCCCTCCACGCAGGGTAGCTTCTTAGAGTGCTTGATGTTGATGCTTCATGTTGATATCTGGTGAAAAGTGAAATATGGATTTCCAGCACTGCTATCTTTTACTTAACAGAGCATCAAATAATAGGAATGTTGTAGATTAACACTTCTTATTCCATACCATTGAATTGCAGTCTCACTCTACTCAAGTTCTGGATCTCATCACCAGGTCATTCTCAAACAGACAATCTAGTTCTGGGTTAATTTAATTAGACTGAATATTAACTGAATAGGATTTCTTGAGAAACAAAGTGAATTGATACAACGAGATGAAGTGGGTACAGATGAAAGACAGAAGGTGAGCACACCTGAACACGGACTGCTTAAGGCCGCAGATCATTCCTCATTTTATACCAAGGTTAGTTTTTATTTAAATTAATTCATGTTAAAAATATGACATTATGAACAGCCTAACTCCTGGCATTTCTTAAGGTCAAAGCTGTAGGAAAGGAACTTCATTGAGCGAAATGTCACCCAAGACAATCTTGTAGACAGCTGGGTTAAAGAACAGTTATAGAGAAGAGATGTTCACCTGAAAGCTGGAAATCAAATCAAAATAAGTACCGCATCAAATGTAGCCAGTGGGGTTGGAGTGTTGAATTAAAGACCTCTTACAGAACAGAATAAATTGTCTTGGAATATGACAATTGGATAAACATTATATAGAGAAAGGAGGCCTGTTTGAAAAGATTGCAGATATGCAGTCAAAACTAATATCCAACAATTTGAAGGTGATTAAGATGGATCTAATGTCAGATCAAATCCTGTCTAATGTTAAAACGTTCAATAAAGAACACCACCTCAATCAATATATATTGTGTATGTACAAGGTTCATGGCAGTGGCAGAAAATCGAACCTCAGTTAATGAGAGCCTTTTCTGATTTATCAAATTCTGCCGGCAAGGTTTACAAGAGTTCTAATGCACCAAATCCTACAACATTGAAACAAAACATTTGATCTCCGTCTGTGTGTTGTTTCTTTAAAAAAAAACACATCTCTAATGCATATTAATCGGTCCAAATTTAAAAAAAAATTAATTCTGGTTATTCATTTGTAGGGTAATTGCAATTTGCAGGACAATATCATGTAATACCGAACAACCTATTTATATATTTTTTAAAAAGCGGTGCAGTGTCCAATTACTGTCAATAGAGGTCCTTAGCACACCTAATTTGTATTGAAGAACCAATAACTAATAAAAGTTAATTGTGAATACAGTAGGTTCTATCAAATATTATTTAATCGAAGCAGTAAGATCACAGTTTGTTTGCAAGATTCATGGAACGAAGCGATGAATTAGTCATAAAAGACAGTTGAGGTTAATCAAAAATGTATACTGGAGGAATACGACAATAGAACAGCAGATTGCAGCCCATTGGGATGTTGCTTTTATTCGAGTTGGCAGTTAAGAGTGTGTTACAAAGAGCAAACAATTTTAGAGCATGCATAAGAAAGCCATATCCAGGAGTTAGCAGTCATCTGTGCTAAAAACTGATTTTGCACAAGGCTCAACAATATTAACAGTAAGTATTAGTTTGAGCACTTGTGAAGAAAAAGTAAGCAGTTTATGCTGACTACTAAATCTTTGGTTAAGCCACAGTTACGAGTGTTGTGTACAGTTTGGGGAGAAGCCTTCTACAAAGGATATCAGAACCATGGAGAGGGTGCAGCATCCATTCATTGGGATGATAACTGGGATAAACATATTGTTATGATGGAAGGTTTAAAAACTGGTCTGCATTCATTGGAGCAGAGAAGATCAAAGAGGGGATCTAATCGAATAAAGTTAGGAAAGAGTTTGAGGAGATAACATATTGAAAGATTATTTCCATTAGTTGGTCAATCGGTAACAAGGGGACAATAATTGAAAATTCTCCCTGTAAACCTGAAGGTGGAGGGTATTTTACACAAAGGATTAGTATTATTATTATTATTATTATTAGCAATGTGCAAATGTGTTCCAAACTTTGGTCATGGGAGAATGTAAATATGCTTCGATGTACTTGGATCTTTGGCTGGGTTTCTGGATAGGTCGGTTTTGATCTCTGGATGCAAGGGTATTATCTGGGCTCTGGTGAAAGGATATTTGCCTGGAGCCATATATTATCGGATTGGTGTTTTATATTTAGAATTACGTTCACGATTTACGATCATTGTAATGCAAGAAGCAGCGATAAAGGGTGAGCTGCAGAGAAGGTAATTCCAGGGGTCAATCTTGTGTGGTGTGGCTGCAGAACTAACTTCCACTTGCACGTGGATTAAATTCAGTGGCAGTACATGGGTGTTTTTTTTTGTTATCTCGGTCGATAGTTTTTACATGTGAATTAAATGGAGGGCATCTCACAGAGTGACTGGAACATTTCTATCTTCACATTAAACCCTTCGGTTTAATTCCATGGTCCAAAACCCATTTGCTGACACAAGACTAAAAATCACCCAAACAATATTGTTAAGTTCGAATAAAACTGACTGGTACTCAGACTGTTTCCCCCCCACACACATAACCCTTCAAATCTGGTGATATCCGATGGGGCATTTTAATTAATAAAATGTTGTTTTTTTGGGGGGGAATAACGATATCATAGAATAGGCACTTCAGAAGTCTGCACTTTGCAATTAAAGTGTGTTGTGCAAACAAAAAGGGGGATAGATGGTGTGCTTAAGCTTTTTTTTTAGTGCAATTTGTTAAGGGTGAATAGACAGAGGACACGAATTGGATGCACAGCCCCTGTCTACTTAACCAGGCGAGCAGTTAATGTTCAGCCCCGTTTTGGTTTTGTTTCTCTTCTGACTTCGCTCAGTGAAAAGTAATTGGTTCCAACGAGTCAGTAAAAGCAGTTTACTTGCAGGTCGCTGCCTTTAATCCAGAGGAAACGTTTCGGTTTATTGCTTGTGCACTGTGTTTCAGGTTGGAGTTGGACAGAATGCCTTCCAGTCAGCTGGAAGGTGCTGTTTGCACACTTTCTCCATCACTGCCACACGAATACAGGGACTTGTGGTGAATCAGAACTTGTGTCAACCTCCCAGGGGCTGCTCACACTCACCCTTACACACACACACACACACACACACACGTCCACTCAAGGCTTATATAACAGTTGCATTGCCAAACTATTGACGAAAATGCATAGTGAGGAAAGATCTGGAGTGCGATTGAAATGAGCTTTTGTTTTTTGTAAAAAGAAAGAGAACTAAAAAGGATGAGAAAGCATCGAAAGTAGTTGTGCTTACATCCCCCAGACCCTTCGCAACCCCGCACTGAATTTCGTGGGTAAACGAGGAAAATAAACGTTTCACCAAGTTATCTACATTTTTTTAATAAAAAAAGCACGTTGTTAATATTTTTGTTCGAGCTCAATGCTGTTTTGATCGCTGTGCACTAACTGGGGAGGGGGGGGGGGGAGTCACACAATTCCAAGCCAAGCAATGACTCGGTTTGGGACAGAGGAATATTTGAATTGAGGGAATGACCACACTGGCATTCTCCTGATTTTGGGTTGAATTATCTGAATTTAGGGGTGGGTGAGGTTTGGTTGGAGTATGACCATGGTGCTTTGGTGGTTATTTTTGGATTGGATAGGGTAGTCTTGAACTCTGGATAATGGCATGGTTCTGGTGACTTGGCTCTGGGAAGGTGAGCTCTCAGTCCAGTTTGAAGAGCAGTTTCAGGTCCCCATCGAGGGATATGTATGTTTTGGAGAGTGGCATTTGGTTCTAATTCAAAGATCTTCTGGAACCCGCATCTGAAGATGTTTGGGTTCCAGACGAAGTGATGCTCTGGATCTGGAGAGAGGAATATGGATCAAGTTCTGCATGTAAGGACTTTCATGGGTGGGAGATCATCTGGGGTTCAGAATTGGTTCGTGAACCCTCAGATTTGGATGGACAGTCGCCTCGATTCTGGATGGGAAGCTGAACAAGATTCTGGGCTGAAACTAATGGGAATTGTAGGAATTGAGGTGGAGGTCGGTTGGGATAACAGACCCACTGGTTTCTCCTGGTCAGAGCTGCAGTGTTTGAGTTGTGTTTGGAGGGTTGTTCGGTTTCTGGTCGAGGACACTGATATAATTTGCATGGGGGGCTGTCTGTGTCCTACCTGGAGAAGGGTATATTCTGTAGCAAGGAGGGGTGGTGTGGGGGTTGGGTTTTGGGTGCAGAGGATATTGTGGAGAGATTCTGTGCGGGGAGGGTTTGCACAAAGAGATGCAATTCCACAATTCACCAAAGCTCCCAGTTGGTTCAGAGTGGTGGGGGGGACTTGCAGGTCTCTCCGGCTCGGGGATGGAGTGCCAACAGGTTTCACTCGATGGAGCTCTCTGATTTCTGGAAGGGAAGACCATTGGCTCGTGAGTGGGAAAGGCTGGGAGAAAGCTGGGGCTCGATCATGTGGTTCACCAGTGGAATCCGACACCAAGCGACGGGAGGCAGAGAGCTCAGGCTGTCGGTGCAGTGATGGAGGGATCAGGTTCACCAGCCCCCAGTGCAGCCCCCCATCCCCAAAACACTCGACCCTCTCACTCCCTCGCCCCAACACCCCGCACTGTGGATTACCCCACCACTGGCCGGAGCTGAGCAGCTCTCAATAGCCGAGAGGATCTGGAATCAAAGTGTGTGTTTTATTGTTTTATTTTGTTTTCTTTCCAGTGGCACCTATTAGCCGGTGAGTCTCTGTGATACCCCACTCGCTTCATTGCCATCAGCTTCTCGTCCAGCAATGTTGTGGCTGTTATTTTCCTCTTTGCTTAATAGTGTGTCTGTTGTGTGTGTGTGTGTGTGTGTGTGTAAAAAAAAGAGTAGTAAATATTCTCATGTGTTTCATCCAAAAAATACATTCTGGCTGTTCACAGTTGAGCGAAGTAAACTTCTGAAATGATTCGTAAAAGGACTTTGAATTAAAAAAAAAGTTCCACTGCGTCCTCGGGTTAACGAATTTAGATGTGAAATCCAATGTGGTTCGAGTTAAATGAATGATCTTTAGTTACACTGAATACACGAGTGGTCTATTTAACAATAATAACGTGTGCATTTGTCTTTAAACAAATAGCTACTGACTTGTTTTTTTTTGCAAACTTATTGAGGGTTATTAAGTGCTCTGAAAGCTGTGAAGCCAATATTATGTATTGCTGTGGTTGGCTCGGATGACGGATTGAAAATTTTGTGAGATATGTGTTATATATATATATTTAAAAAGTCACTCACTAATTGTTTTAACCAATTTCCCCATCTCCTTGCACACGGTACACGTGTGTCTGTGTGATGTCTGGTGTGTACAGCAATACCTGGACTCTGTGTGTACAGTCATCTCAAATCATTTGATTCAAAGGAGCACAAACTACAGCTTTGCGTGTTTGGGTCTCTCTCTCTCACACACACACACACACACACACACACACGAGTGTTTTTTTCCCCACTTAGTTTGCTGCAGAAGATGGTTAACAAAAATGCGATGTATTTGTGTGTGTGTATGTGTGTATTTGTCTGTGTGTGTGTGTGTGTGTGTGTGTGGTGTCTGTGTATTTCTTTTAAAATAGTGTGCGAGGAAAAAGGAAAAGCTCTTTGCCCACAACTAACTAACTAACTAACTAACTCTTGGCTGTCAGGCAGATTTGAAGAGGATTGGGGTGGGATGACTTTTGGTGGTGATCTTTTTTTAGGGGTAATGTTTTGTGGGGGTGGGGGTGGGAGATGGTTTCATCACTGTGTTGACCCTGACCATCACTGTGTGTGTGTGTCTGTGTGTGTGTATCTCTGTGTGTGTGTCTCTGTGTCTGTGTGTGTGATGGGTTCCCACTTTCCCTCTCTATCTAAAAGAAAGTCTTGTGTCTCGCACAGGGCCAGAGGGAGAGAGAGAGAGAGAGAGAGAGAGAGGAGCTTCAGGAAGTGGCTGCAGGAGACTTTGGGAAAGGAGTCCACAGCAATGTTGCAGAGCAGAGGGCGGCGCTTCCACACACACAACGAACCCCAACTGAGGATCCAACCCGTCTCCTGACAACCCCCTCCCTCCCTCCCCCCAGGAGACCCCCCCCCACACCACCCAGACCCCCCCCCCCCCCCCACACCACCCAGACCCCCTGGTCGCTTCTACCCCAACCAGAGGCTGGAGATGCCCTCCTGTGAGCCGGGGATCTTTACACAGTGCGCCACCACCATGAGCTGCGGGAGGAGAGGAGAGCCACCAGTGGGCAGGAGGAGTGCGGATGCCCGACCCGGAGTGCCGGGAGCTCGGAGGGGGGCGCACAGTAAGTCTCTGGGGTGGTGGGGGGGGGGTCCCCATGAGAGAGAGAGAGAGAGAGAGTGTGTGTGGGTGTGTGGGTGTGGTGAGACACAGGAGATCCCACTGAAGCCCAAGTGCTGAGTGGTGCAGACACAGTGTGAAGCTGTGCGTGTGGTTCCTGCTTCACTCTCAGTCTGGGGGTGGGGGGTGTGTGTGGGGTGGGGGGGTGGTGGGGTGTGGGTGGGGGGGGGGTGTGGGGGTGGGGGGGGGTGGGGGTGGGGGGGTCGGTGTGGGGGCTGTGGGGGCTGTGACCATTACTGCACTCTGTGCTGCTGTGTGTGTGTTGGTTGTTATGTACACGTTAAGTTGTTATTGCCCACGGATTCGGCGTGTGGTCTCTGTGGGTTTCTGGCATCTCGTGGTCAGTAGTGGGCGACAGAGTAACATTGTCAACCTTAAACCCCCCTCTCCCCCCCCCCCCCCCATAGTAATAATAATAATAATAATAATAATAATAGGTGCTGCACAGGTTTGCAAAAACAAATCCCACCTCAGTTTTCTCTGCCTGTTATTTTTCTGTCACAAGTTTGTGTCAAACTCTGGGTGAATTATTTTATTGTGTGTGTGTGTGGGGGGGGGGGGGGGAGGGGGGAGGGGATGGGGGGGGTATCTAGAAAATATGGACTGATTCAACAGTTTGCATTTCAATTGAAATAAAACACTTCGAATCAAAAGAGATGTTCCTGTTGTTTTAAGGTGTGTGTGTGTGTGTATATATATATTTATGGTTATAAAGCAAAATGCAACCAGGTTTGAGTGGAGTTATAATATTATGCACAAGGGGGTGGGCAGCTCACAGGATAATGTTACCCCTTTGTTAGCTGAGATAGCAATATACATACAGGGGAGAGAGGGTGGAGCAGTGCACTGTGCCAGGTGGCTATGTCCATCTGTCAGAGAAGGTCGAGTTGCTGCAAAAGTGCCACTGGTATTAGTCTCCATCAGATGCTTAACGTAACCCTTTTGCATGGGATTCTCTGAAGCTCTTGACCCTAATGCTGGCAGTTGCTTTTGTTTTAATGCAGTATGTCAAGTTCAAATGCAACCAAAAAAAAAAAAAAATTGTGGAGGAGGCGATGGCAGATTGACCAGCTCCTGTTATCCAAAGGGGATGTTGCCTTGAGTGCTGTTGTGCTATTGTAGCTCTTTCTCACCTCCTCTCCTCCACCTCAGCAGTCCTGGCAGGGCTTCTGCACACCAGGAAGGTCTATGTCACAAGCCAAAGGGCGCTCAGCATACAACATGTTCTAATTCAAGTTGTTTTGCGGGACATTTGCTGTGCACAAATCGTCTGACACCCTCGCCTTACAGAATACACAATCACTACACTTTACAGTACATACTGCAAAGCACTTTGAGACATCCTCCTGAAGTGAAAGGCGCTATACCAAGTGCAAGGATGATGATTAGTATCATTCCAAATGCCATCAACGTTGTAAATTAGACGTTGATTCCTGATCTATCAGGAGTGAAAGGTAGGTTTGTGCAAATACACTAGAGAAATGCTGTGCAAAGAAGTGACTTTATATAAGAGTCGAAGCTGCTCATGTTCCAAAGTGAAATGGAGCAATCCAGACAGCATCACATTTTCAAATGAGCAGAACTAGGAACCTGAGAGGGTGAAGCCATCAACTGTGCAAATAGAAGTGTGTAACAGCAGATGCTGCGGTTGCTAATTGTTCAATTTAATTTAAAAAAAAGATTTCTAATATATTAGAGGATACAGTCAGAGTTGCCTTATCTTTGTGTATGTGTGTGTGTGTGTATAATCTCTTGATTGCTCTTCGTTCTGTTATCAGCTCAGCTAATATTACACAAATTTAAAATGCAGGATGGATTCGACAGTTAATGATGTATAAAGTCTGGGACCTTTCCAACCAATTTGTGCATTTGCAAATACTTATATGCAAGTGATCTGATTGTGGAAATCTGTTGTGTTGAACCATTATCACCTTGCCCCAAATGCTAAGGACTTTCCAGTTTGTCTTGGTGAATGATTGCAAATATTCTTTATGCATGTTTTGATGTAAAGGCTCTGTGGTATAATTTAACATTTGTGCTATAATGTCAACAATCAGTAAAACATTAAAATGCGTGTTATACTTTTAGGAATTGAAAATGCCCAGGTTCATGTGTAGGACTTGTTCAGACCATCTTCGTTCACTTTGGCTCGGTACCAAGTTCATAGCCCTTTACATGCTAATAAGAAATCTGTCCACTCTTGAATACTTCTATTCCACAAATAGAGTGCTTAAGACAGAATATGATTGCTGGAAAGAACAGACCAAATAAGGGGAAAAAAAATAAAAACTGAAATATGATTACAATTTGTTGGTGTTCTACTTAGGAGCTGAGCTTGAAGTTGTTAATTTTTAAAATGCATTTAGATTGTGATTTCCTAATTGTTTAATTTTTTAATCGTGTAACCTAATCCCACTTATGGGACAGGGCTTTATGTGTTGAGGGTGAGACCTTCTTTTAAGGCATGAAGAGCAAATGGATAACCTGTTTGGAGGCTTCTTGCAATTCCCCTGAAACCAGTGACTTTCCTGTTGGGAAGTATCTGGTTTTCTTTTGGTGCCTTCATCAAATCAAATGAGTAGAGTATCACTGGTGTGAACATGCTCAATTCCATTGTATAATACACTGTGCTTTTGATTATGCAATCATTATGGCAGTATGAAATGCCGATCAATGACTTTAAAATTCTCCCAGAACCTCCGCTTCCTTTGAAATATGCTATCAATTCCATTTCTATTCCATGGAAGGGAGTTTCTCACAGTGTCCGAGCTAATAATCCCCAAATAGAATTGGTCATTCACTTCATGGCTGTTTGTGGGACGTTGCAGTGTGCAAATGAGCTGCAATGTTTGACCACTTAACACACAATCATTACACTTTACAATATATTCTATGAAGGCCTTTCAAGACATTCTCCCAATGCAAAAGGCACAAAACCAAATGTAAGGATTAATATGTATTATTTTTGTTTTGCCTACTGCGCATTTGGGCATCTTCTAAATTATTTCCTGTTTGAACAGTGTTGGACGATTGTCTGTGTTCTTCTTGTGAACTTAACAGGTGTTTATAAGGGAACCAGTTATAAGGGTCATAGCCGATACAAAAACAATAACAGTACTAACTCCAACCAGCAAAGATTGACGATTATGAGGGCTATTTTCTCTCCCCTGCCCCCTGCAATTCTGAGCTAGATTTATATAATGTATTATTAATACTAAGAGCAAAAAAGAATCTTGGAAATAATCTTAGATAACTAAAGTCCATGAGGTCAGGTTTGGTTGGACTCAGCCAGCAGTGCCCTGGTCACCCTCCAAACATTCTTTCTTCCTAAGTAACAGAGGAAAAAATCTCCTGTTAAATATGGAAAATTCCTTTTGGACTAAGGGTTCAGATTCAGCCGAAAACTTCAAAGCGTGTATTCTGATTCAGAATAACCCAAACTGTCTCAAATTGTAAAACCATGAACAAAATACAAACCTCGATTATTTGGAGTGAATTTTCAAATGATGTGAATTGATGGATATATCTTGTCTGTAGAAAACCAGATACGTTATCTCTGTGGGCCAGTCCTATTCACACTTAGGACAGGTTTGGGATATGAGAGGGAACATGAATTCCCCCGTAGGTTTTAGCATATCAAAGGTGAATGTACTGGCAAAATATTATTTGAAGCACTTCTACAATAATCAGACATGATACAAATAGTATATGTTAACAGAGCTTAGGCTATATCTCTGGCAATCAAAATATTTCCCATCACTATGGTTTCAAAGTTGTCTAATCTTCATCTGTATCCACAGACGAGAATACTAGACAGAGATTTTCATTACAACAATAAGAAAAGCTACAGAGAAAAATAATGATTGAAACGCCTCCTCAGTAAAAACATATATTACACACTCGCAAAGAATCTATGGTTACCAAGATCAGAGAACCTCCGGCCCACATCAGAGGTTGCGCTTTCAGCCACTAACCCCCAAAACTCTGGAACACTCTCCCCCAATCTCTCCACCTTGCCTCCTCTCTCCCCTCTTTCAAGTCCTGCCTGAAAACTTTCCTCTTCAACCGTGCTTACGGCCACCTGCCCCCAGCTTGGAATCAGGCTCTGCCACAGTTAATCGCCCTGAGGTGCTACCCTGCGTGGAGGGTGCTTTATAAGTACAAGTTGTTGTTCGTGTTATTGATGAAGACCAGCTTTGAACAACCAGAATAACACTTCAAGCCATCAAACTCATTAATCAATTACCACCTAGTAACTAATGCAGAACTCAAACAGAAAGCTATGCAAAGGTGCATCCGAGCATAGATTCGATTGCAGTCGGTGAAACTCTTGCACTGTATTTACTTTGCAGTTCTGCAATGTTCCAGAATTAGGTAATGAGGATGCGTTCCTCCAGGGAGACAGTGTTTATTCCAACAATCTATCCCTGGGATTTCCATGTGTAGGTGGATACATGGAAATCACAGCTTGGTTTGGATATACTCTTAAGCACGGTGATGGGTTTCCGCATGTGTCAAGACACCAGGTTGACCAACAGAATAATAATTCTGCAACAAGGCTGCCCTTGCTGCTGTTTCTTCAGGTGTTGAAACCTACCTAAAATGGTTTTCTAGTCATCACCCGAAGCCATTTTGTTTCTGGCAGTGGGAGAGCTAAATGCTCCAGCCATTTGTGCAGACCATGCGTTTTTGTTTTGACGAGCTTTGCTTTACGGACCCTCTCCAGACACTGGGAAAGGTCCAGAGGAGAGTTGATATAGCTTGTAATCATGACTTTAAACAATTGCTCACGCATAGTTTTGTTTGTTGTTCTGGTGCTGTAGAAACCAGCTCCACATTGTAAATGGGGTGAATTCCATGGCAATAGGAACTCAGAATCTTAACAGAACTACTTCTTGAAATGTTTCTGTGACATAAACACATCGTTAGGTATTGAGTCAGAACATCCTGAAGAAATGAAGCTCCATTCACACTGCAAACAGCAGTGTTGTAATGTTGCTCACTGATTTGAAAGCAATTAGTTGTTTTTGCATTTATACAAATTTATTTGATTGAAATTATTTATTTATACACCTTACCAATTCCCGTAGTGTTGTGGTGTACTTTCTACATCTTTCTTTTACCCCATTCCCTCATTCCCGCCACTCAAAAAAGTCTTTCTGGTAGAATTTTATTTGGAATAGAGCCAAGTGAATATAGTAACATTTAATCATACTGGAACAATGGTTTGAACCTACATTCTAGCTTTGAAGATATTCATCAATCTGCTGCTGAAGTAATGGTTTGTGCTAACAGAAGGTTGAAAAATGAAATTGATTTGAGTGTGATTATTGATTATTCCCTGAAAGCTTCCAGTCGATGTAAAAATTATCAACAAAGTTGATCAAATATCCTGAAGGCATTTTGCTACAAGTCAAAACCAGTTGTCGTAATCTTGTATAGATGATTTTTGAAGTCACGTTTGCAATAATCTGTGCAGTGTTGGGCACCTAATCTTTAAAGGGGTCTTGGAGTAAGATTTTGATATGCTGCCATATTGGTTTTCACACTTGAGGCAGACAGAATTTTTCTTAGTGTTTGTGTTTTCAAAAGTTATTCCCTATAAGTCTGGACCTTTAGAAAAGTGACATTTCTGCTTTTTCCAGCTGAGAATTTTTAAATTGATAATTGAGGTGAGGGCTTTGAAAAATACCCCAATAATTCATAGGGTGGGGGTGGGGTTGGGCAGGGGAGTGCTCAGAGGTAGAGCAGTGAGGAAAATACTGGAACTCAAGGAAAATTCGAAGAACTGAGAAGCAGAATGACTAGTTGACTGATCCAGGCCACTATTTGATCAGTTCAGTTTCTGAGCCTGTCATTGAAGGTCAAACATGCTTTTTTTTGGCATTCCAAAGATCTGCAATAACTCAGCAACCAAAAAACATAAGTTGCGAAATGTGAGTTTCAAACCTGCAGAATTGTCATCGGTGGAATGTGCCCCACACTGTAAATGGGACCAATTTCAGCAACTCAGGATACCACAGAATTGCTTCTAATTGAAGCAACAATGTACTTATCCTAATGATTTTCCCCATTGACTTGCTCCTTCTTTAATGAGTATCGGACTGGTTTGGTCTCACTGCAGATGTTCTTCGTGTTGAGCAGAATTTTATTTTTTAAAAAATGCACATTTGGCAGCTTTCGGAGAAGCTGTGTGAAGAGCCAATGTGTTTTTGACTTGTTTACTGAGCACGTCACTAGCTCCATGCTAAAATGAAATCTCACTGTCATGGCTATCATAATAAACATAGCTTTGACCAGTGACTGGTCTGTAAACTTTGTGTTCTGGAATGTGGTATGTAGTGAGGACTGTTAATTGATGATCAACATAATCTATAGGGAATAATAGACATCTGAGTTATAATTCAGTCGAGTGGTTTAGTTGATGACATAAACAACAACATTGACTTGCACTTACATCGTACCTTTCATGTAGGAAGACATTTTGAAGCAATTCACAGAGACAGAGTGAGAAGCTTGAGCAAAGTGGGAGATGGGTGGGGCGGGGTTGAAGAAGTGAGGTGGTCATAGGCACACTAAGAGAAGTAGCTTTTACCTTCCCCAATGACATCCTGAATGAGTCTCTCCAGTTTGACTCTGCCCTGCCCACAGGACCGACAGCCCTGGTCAAAGGCACAAACTACATCCTTTTCATCTGCAACCTGATGCTCCTTGTCCTCCTTAAACTCTTTGCCACCTTTCAAGTGGTTGATCACAGTCTCTCCTTCCATTATACACCTCCGTGGTTCTGTATTTTCTACTAGTTTTATTTCTTCGTGTCCCAGAGTTGTTTTCAATCTCTGCTAAGTGCATTGTTGCACAGAATGCAGTTTGAGAGAAGCTACTTTCAGTGCAGAGATGAGTGAGGACAATGAATGAAACAGGAGTAAATTCAGTATTCAATAGAATTATGCACCGTTATAACTAACCAGTAGAAATTGATGCATCTGTTTTTTAAATTTTTTGGGGGTCGCTGTGGGGGGTTTTGACCAGTTTCTCCATATCCTCTTTCCCTCCTGATATTGTTTAGCTTGTTTTTACTTTTCCTGGGGGTACCTTGCTGAAGTGACCATTATTTATTTATTTATATGTGTGTAAATCTAGATGGTGAATATTTGTAGTCTGTTTTACTATGGCAGATATTGCACTCAAAGCTGACACCCAATGTTCACAGACTCACATCTTTGGCTCGGATTCTGATACCAACTCAAAGGCAACTATTGTTGCTCGGACTGAGATCAGCTAACGCAAAACAGGCTAGAGATTGAACCTAAGAAAATGTGAACATTAATATGGATTAAATGACACTTAACCTGAACTTTTCACTCCAGTAAACTGTAATTGGTCTCAGTAGCTTTCTTTTTGTTTGACCCTTGGAACACTGAAATGGTTTTGAGGTCAATGCAACATACAAACATTGCTTTTTGTGTGTTTTTCTAAAAAAAACCTGCAAAAGATAATTTTCAAGACATTTCTAAGACTGAATTTGAAACAATAGAATGGGAGGGGGAAGGTAGGAAGGGTCACACCAAGGTGAGGCTAAATGTTGGCTCACAGGAAGAGAAGTAAATCACCTTTATTACACGTCTTGGAAACTAATGAGTGAGCAAGGAAGAAAGTCTGGGATTGAGGTTGATGCCCAACTATTCTCACTGCCAATGAACAGACCTAATATAAGGATCTTCCATGACATTCGAATTTTGAGCCTTTCTCAATTATTAGTGTTCCAAAATTACATCAAATGAACAAACTAGTGCGTGCATTATATTTTTGAGTTCAGAGCTGAAATGCTGCTGCAGTTCCTACAGTTGGATTGCCAGGCTGCTCACATGTGGGCTGTTCTGCCTTTCCACTTTCGATATTGATTCCTAACAGGAACGTTCAAGACTAAGATCTCAGAGAATATATTTCCGATGTTCTGACTCTCTGCTTTGAGGGAATGCCAACTGTTCATGAGCGATGGTATGTCAGAAGGAAAAATGTGTTTGTGCATCTTGTGTCGCTGCCAGTGGCTGGAGTCCTGTACAACTCCAGTGAGAACAGAACACACTTCCTTTCTACATGGATTGAAACCTGAACGACGTCCACTCGTTGATCTTGAAGACCAATCTTAAAAGATCTTAAAGATTGCAATTTATTAAAAACAAAATTCTCAGTGTTCTCTTTTTATCCCTCGACCTATTCTGCGATTTGATAACATGAGGATCAGGAGCCCTAAGCTAGAACCCTATGATTAGCTGTTTATTCACACGCATGTCTTGACAGTGAGCGTCAACAGGCATTTTTGCTCTTGGGGAATATCACAGCAGAGCCCTTTTCTGAACATTAGTTTATCTGCCCTATTTCATAATTGGCAGCGAAAGCAACCAATTTGCTCTCAGGCCTTTTCTGCTTCTATGTCAGTAGTTTCAAGTTGATGAGGGTCAACCCTACTCAATGGAATGCCTATCACTGAACTTAGCTCTTTTGGGGAAAAAAAAGCTATTGAATTAATTCCTTCGTGATCTCCAGCCAAGTTTTATAGTGAGATGCATTCTGTATAAATCTGATTTTGATAATATTTTTTCCCTGTCTATTTATCGACTTATTAATCCTCTAAGACTGGTTTCCAAGAAGCAGCAATCTTAGGTGGGACATATTTTGAGAAATGTCATTGTAACTGTACTTTGTAAACAAGAACTATGGATAAAATATCCTCACTAACATCAATGCACAAACACACAAATAAAGGCCATTAAACCCCCGAGCCTTGCTATGTTTAGGATCCATAGTCACTCCACTTTACAATATCTCCCCAACGTGAAAGACGCTGTACCAAACGTAAAGATTTCTTTTCATCCGTTTGCCTTCATGCATGTGGAGTTTCCTTTCCACATGCTTCAAACAAAGTTCATGTTCCCGCTGCTAAGAGACAATTTATTTCAGGAACTAACATCTTGATTATATCTTATAAATTAAGCCTAAATAGTCAAAATGAATATTTGTATACGAAATCACTAAAATCTTCAATAAGCCAGCAAAATCAAGATGTAACTGCTGTACACTGTGTGCTGGAATTATCACTTAGAGAAGAAGATCTGTGAAAGAGTCAGATTTGTATTATTTATCAAGAAAACCATCTTTTCTTGCGAGTTAACCCTGTAACAAACAAGCCAATTTCTTTTTTAAAAGTCTTCCATTTAACTCCAATACAAAACTCAGCAGCTGTTAACAGTAAAAACTGCAGTGTGAATACCTTAGCATAATTTTGATGAATATAAAAATAAAGAAAGTCCACTTATATTAGAAGAAATTAAAAAGTACCTGGAACCATGCTCAGGATTCAGATGACATTTCTAAATCAATTGAACCCTTGTCGTTTAGAATTGCTACTGAACGCTTCATATATATTCATACCTTTGTGGTATGTTCTCAAACATCTGCTAATTGCTGTCTAATACTTAATATAAACATTTCGCTTACCATCGCTACACAATTTGATTTTATTGGAATTATGTAATGCTGTACTAGCTCCTTTGTACTAGCCTCGCCGTTGATAGTGCATTCTCTCCCTCCCACCCATTGTAGAATTTCTCAGCTCAAGCTTCATGTGCTCATTAGTGTGGGAGAAAATCTTGAAGACATAAGTGAAGGAAGTGGAGGTAAGCACTCAAAGCTTCCTTTGTGAGCTTAAAAGATAATGCCTTCTGCATGGAAAATCAATTCTGAAAGTCAGATTTATAAATGACTTTGTGGTATTTTTAGATTTGAGCAAGTCTGGGACATTAGTTTGAATTGAACTCACATTGTTAGGACATGTAACCTAAATGTTAATATGTTAATGGAGCAGAGGAAACTTACAATACAGATGCAGGGATCTTTATAGGTGATGTATGAAGACCAGACTGTTTAAAAAAGAAGTGGAATTCTAGGATTTATATAAGGAGTCATTGAATATAAGAGCAAATAGCTAATGTTACATTTCTCCAAGACATCGGCTAAACTGCAATTGGATTGCTATTTCCAAATTTGGGCACCTGGTGACAGAAAAGACATCACTGCCGTGGAAAGTGCACAGCAGAGTTTCACAAGGAATGAGTGGTCTAACTATATGGTTGGGAGTGTTTTTGTTGGAGCAGGGAGTTGTTAGAATGTAAAATGCCTGACCACAAATGTCTGCATCTATTTGAAAGGAAATTGGATACATACTCAAAGAAAACTATAAAAGATTATAGGGAAAGAGCAAGAGAATAGTATTAAGAGTGGATAGCTCCAGTGGGGAAGCTAGCTCCAAGACAGGTTTGATGGGCTTCTTCTATGCAGCCTTTCTCTTTGCTGGATAATTATTATGGTCAAATAATAATAATCCTTGCATTTTATACAGAGTTTTATCACACCATTGAGACATTTCAAAGCGCTTCACAGGGAATTCTGTAAAGTGAATTGACTGTACATTTTGTGGGCGAAACGTAATAGGTCTGATTTGCCTAAATAATCCAAATTTTCCGTCAATAAACCCAAATCTTCAATTTAGCAAGAAATCATCCAAAAATATTTGGACAGAATTTCTAATTAAAAGGAGCAGGTTCATTCAGTCTGTTTATCATATTTTAGATGTGACCCTTAATCTGAATAAGTGAAATATTAACTAATCTTTCTCTTCCAGACCTGTGATTGGCATTGACCTGTTGTGTATAATCTGGCATTTTCTGTTTTTGTTTTACACTTGGGCTTTCTCTTTAAAAGTGAGTATATCTGAAGAAAAGCAAGAAAGAGAAGGACAAACAAAAATCTTTGTAGGTTTGTCACTGGGCCAATAAAAATAAAGAGTAAGCTGTTTGTAAACTGATTAATCTGTCAAAAACAATTGAAAACATGGTACTTCACACAGTTCAGATACCAAGGAATATCTTGATGTTGTTTCTGTAACAGATCTTTAAATTCATAGAGAAATATCATGGGGTAGTTTGGTAACAGACTAGGATAATGGGTAAAGCAATCTGGGAATTTATTTGACTGTAATCTTGTAATGTACAGAGCAACAACCCCAAATTGTTACTGTAACAGGGAATATTCAAACTGATATATGCGTTTGTTACACCAACTGACCTTGAATTGGGAATGAAAATAACATGAGATTCTTTTGGAATAGATGAAATAAATCTACACCTACTTGATAGAAGTAGTATTTTCCCCATAAAATTTCCAGTTTCAAGTTTTATGGCTGTCTCTAATGATCTTCTCATGCAGTACTCTCCCACTGTCACTCGAACAGCACTCTTGCTTTCAGACCATCTTCACATAATCCACGTTTTAGCTTGAAGGAGGGGAATTAATCTGAATAATTACTCCTTACTTCAAATGAGTAGTTGTTAGTAAACATTTAGGTTTTGATTGTGGTGAAACTCATCCTGTTAATCATGCCTTGGCCATGCTGACCTCATGGTATTGTTTGAGTAACAATAAATAAAGGATAACTCCTTATCGTGTTGAAATGTGCTTTACAGGTAATTGCTGTTAAGTGTGGTGACTGAGATTGCAGTGAAACCATGTGTGTAAGCAAGATCATACAAACAACCATAAATTAATGATCAATTAATCTAGAGGAAGTTTGACCAGGATACTGGGAGAAACTCTCTTCTCTGACTGAATGTTATCATGGGATCTTCAACATCCATCTGAAGAGACAAATGAGACCTTGTCCATTTGATATGGCACCTTAGCACATTGTCAAAATGCCTCAAAGTGCTTCACGGATTTACTGTAAAGTGTAGTGACTGTGTAAAATTAGCAAATTCAATTGTCCATCTCATTTTTAAATAGGAACTATGTGATGTTTCCCCTATTTTCATCCCGACAATACAACATGTCTGTCATGAATTGTGACACCATCGAAACAAACAACCCAGAGATTAAATTGTCGCTGAGGTATAAATCACAAACCTACTTGTACACAATTAATTGTTGGGTTTAAAAATTCCCATCCAGCAAACATGGGCAGACAGAACAAACAAATTTTGTGTTGTAACAGCGATCAAAAAGCAGACAAGCACATTTCACTGTGCCAATTTTAGTAAGTTTTGATTCCGGTCCCACAGCTAAAAAATTACACTATCCAACTGGGATTTCCCTTCATAAATGTGGAATGAAAAATTACAATTTATTAGCAATTGGTTAATGATGGACAGCAACCTGGTGGATGGTACATATTTTGTTCATCAACAAATATCTGATAGGATGAAGTGTTTTGAGACGTCTCAAGATGTGATAAGGCGCTGTATCTAATGCAAGGATTATTTTCAGTAAAATTTTGACTAGGTGCAGTTTTGGGGATAAAACACGCAGTGATATATTGGATCATAGATTAGCTAAATATCTTGTAAAGAAATATAGGGTGGTTGTTGATGATAATAGTTCTAATTTGACAGATTCCCAGGGGTCAGCTCTTTAACCTTGATGTTTATGATATTGAGAAATTATCTTGATAAATGGATTATAATTAGAATGTTTTATTTGTAGATCATGGTGAGTTGTGTGGGAAAGCAGTGCATTTGGAGGAAAGAGACACATAGAATTTCATAGAATTACACAGCACAGAATGAGGCCATTCGGTCCATCGTGTCTGTGTCGGCTCTTTGAAAAGAACTATCCAAATCAATCCCATTCTCCTGCTCTCTCCCCATAGCCCTGCAAACTTGTCCTCCCCATTTTGAATAGAAATAAGGNAAAAAATCAAGATGATTGACCAATGTTTTGTGAAGCAGTTACACACAGATATATGTATGTATGAGGGGTATATGGGAGGGGAATAAGATTGTTGTTTGAACAATTATGATAATTGGGTATGGGGGCATAATTCAATAGAATCAAAGTGAATTCACAGAGGGATTTTGCAAAATCAGAGGAGATAACCTTGAGATACAGAAGTCTTAAATTAAATGTAAATTAAGGAATAAGGCCTTCAAGCTTAGATGTACTGACCTGTGGAATGGAATGTTAATAACAATAATAATAATCCTTGCATTTGACATAGCGCCTTATCACATCGTCGAGATGTCTCAAAGCGCTTCACAAGATACACTGTGTTTTTGTGTGTGTATTTTGTGGACAAATTGACAGTTGCACACAGTTGCACACAGCAACGTCCGAAAAACAGACATGAAGTGAGTGACCAATTTTATTTGGGGGATTGTTGGCAATGCAGCACACTGCATTAGATGTCATCTTAGAATATATAATTCCAAGTCCTTAAACCCACAACCTTCTGACTTGCAGGTGAGAATGCTGCCACTGAGCCAAGCCGACATAATGTTATCTAACGCCACAGATCTTAGATAGCTCAGCTGAATAATTCAAAAGAAAATTGGGCCAATTGCTGATTCAACAAAGAGTTGTCAATATGAATTTAGGGCAGGAAAATATGGAAATACACACATTGGGTCCCAAAACAGAATCCTGTTGCCTGAATTACATTTCTCATCTATTCATTCTTTTGTTCTCCACTCCAAGTCGCTACCCTGTGTGATGGGCTCTATATTAATGCAAGCTGTTGTTGTTCTTCATGGCTGTGTCACCAGTGATGGATTTATACCTTAGGTACAGAGGTGAAAGGAGAGCAACTAATCCCCTGCCAACCCCTATTCCCCTGCTAGAGAGAGTAAGGGACAAATCCCCTTGCCTGTCCAGGGTAGAGCAGAATATTCCAACAAACTGTATTCAAAAAATCACTAATTGTATACTTGCACACGGCACACTGATATTTTGCTATGTATCAAATAGGAAGGAATATTCTGCCCTAATGCATCATGTAGATTGACATTGATACGGTCAAACTCTCCATGGCAGGATAAATCATTTAATATTTACATCACAACCTTTTCTGTAAGGAAACTGTGACGCAAATTCCAATTTCAGCAGAATTCAATGAATACAGAATTACAAAACTGTTGGTTTCCAGTAACTCTTTAACAGCTGGTCACTGCTATGTCTTTTTAAATGAGATTCTATAACAAGTTACTGGCAAGTGTCGGAAAAATTTAAGTCTAGGACAGAGGGAAATAGCTGGTGAGCTCTGCACAAAGAACAGCTGGCGAATGTCTACAAAGGAATGTCTTGTGAATGTCACAAGAAGCAATAAAATCTGGAACATTAAGAACCATTCCCAGAGAAACCTGAATTTCTCCAATCCATCATTATTAGACCAGGCACAGAAATGACAATATTTAAAGCTACATTATCATCAGGACTTTTTAAAAGAAGAACCAGAACCTGAATCTGTAAATACAAGGCTACCTTAGGACCTATCTTAAATGATTGTGACAACCAAACCCAATGTGAATTCCATAACAATGATGGGATTAATATTGCTGTGTCAAACAGGCCATGGCAATAGACAAGATTTAGATCAAATACTCAACAGTTTCACACTAAATATTGGTAATTTTTTTTGTAATTTTTTTCCCCATGTGCCTTATTAGTTCTTAATAGTATGTAATCCAAGGAAATCCATCCTGTTGTGTGTAGAATGATGGGAATCTATATTATCAGTGAGAATGGAAATTGCAGAGATAAGGTTTTGTTGGAAACTAAATCATAACATTACAAATGTGACCTTACCAATGATCTATGCCTGTTTAAAATAACAGGATCAAGATGCATCCCAGGACCTGATTAGTAGCTACAGTTTGTGTCTTTGGCCCAGATGTCATAAATCCCCAAATCCAGCGACTTGGGTTAATTTTTAGATACATCACGGAAACCCAATGGGCCATGCTTTACCTCTCACACCATAAAGAGGAGCTGTTGCAGGTTGGATAACTCCGCACTACTGCATTTTCAGTCAGGAAGTTGTTTTCTGCCAGCAATAGCTCCCAGTTCTAGAGCGCACGTTGTTTGTGATTTAAATCAAAATTTAAATTGATTTAAATCAAGGAGAAGAATACATTCAGAGAGTAAAAACAGGCTTCATGGAGACAGGAAGGGAGAAAGAAGACTAAAGATGAATAGACAGCGAGAGAGAAACAGGGTAAAAATGACACGCTGCTGAACTCATGGAACATAATTTTATATTTTAACCTTTTATATAGAATGCAACTCTTCGATTATATCCAGTTATATTTTCCATTTCAGCTTCCCTCTACAGAAGCTCAACTAATCCAGATTTCTGCAACCTGAGGTCTCCTACACAAAGCTCTGCAGACTCACTTAGTCCCATCTTTGCCCAAGCTCCATTAGCTCTTGGTATCTCAGAGGATTGAGTTGAAGATTCTTGTGTGGTTTTTCAATTCCCTTAACAGTCTCATCTAACCCTACCTTGGCAATCTCTTCCTCCACCCATTGCTTTGCTCTTCTGAATCTGATGTAGTTCTCCATTTTGTGCGCTGAGGTGTCCAACTTTGTGCTTGATGGATATGATCTTAATATCATGGCCAATTTTATTTTTTCGAAACAATTTCAGCAGTTGCACAAAAAAGAGGGATTTAAAGTTGAGAATTTTGTTTGGAATTAATCACTTCTTCTCCTGACCTTTGGCTTTCATTTAACCGCTAACCCTAAAATCCAGTATAATGAATAACCCCCAAAGTCCATTATCGCCGTAAAAATACCTCTAGACCCACTTTTCTTTGGAATGTCTTTGATGTTTGAACTTCTCCTCCCTATTTTGGTATCCTGTTTAAGCCCCTTTGGTGGATTTAAGACATAAAGGCAGGCT
Source organism: Callorhinchus milii (assembly GCF_018977255.1). Classification (NCBI taxonomy): domain Eukaryota; kingdom Metazoa; phylum Chordata; class Chondrichthyes; order Chimaeriformes; family Callorhinchidae; genus Callorhinchus; species Callorhinchus milii. The sequence continues at coordinate 20,882,036 of NW_024704746.1, forward strand.
GTGCTGGGGATTACTGTAGCTTTCCAATTCTCTCGGCTATACTTCTAATTGATGGTTAGATTGCAAAATACTTTCACTTGTAAGAAATAGGACTACATTCAATGAGAGAGGTTTAGAAACAGCTATTGTCAAAAAAACACCTGAAAAGTTGTGCATCCAATAAGAAACCATTAGCTTCATGCTGAAACCAGAATACATAAAGCACTCTGATTTTTTTTCTTTATTACTGTTTAATTGTTCTTCAAAGAAGATAGACCAAAGGACATTAAAGGACAAGATGTTTGGTTTATCCCTCCTAAGATGCTCTTGTTTAACTAAGACAAATGATTAACTTAAAAATATAATATCTGAATTTTGAAATCATTCCTTTGTCATTCCACCCCACACACGCACACACACACGCACACGTGCTCACAAACATACACACAATTAAATGTATCTGCTTCCAATCCAGTTTTGTGTAACAGTATAAGCATTATTGTCGAATAAGATTTCACATCTCCTGTGTTTACGTTTGTATTCAATATTAAACAAGCATTTAATGTTATTCCAAGTTCAAGTTCTCTTCAATATGACCCAGGACTTTTTGCATTTCAGAAGAGTCACTTTAAAGTTGACGAGCCATGATAATGGGAGAAGTTCTCATTCAGTACACCAAATGGACTGAACGAACTTCAGCAAGATTTATAGGTATCCCCCTCAATAGAAAACTGCTGTTTTATTCTTAAACTGACTGCTAAATGTTATGTATACACTAACAAACCAATGGAAAAACTTGAATGGACATATAAAAACATAAAAATAACAGTTGTCTAGCAGTACAACTTAAACAAGGAAAGGTTTGGCTCTTGCTCAGCCTGAAAGTAAGTCAGACTGTTGGCATTCACACACTACAGTGGAGTCCTGTAGCTCAATGGTTAGAGCACTCGCCAAGCAAGCGAGAGACCTGGGTTCGATTGCCGGCAGGGTGAAATGTTGGGCAAGTTTCCTTGTTCCACATGCCTCTGTTTACCCAGCAGTTAGTAGGAACCCAGTTGTTAGTCGATTGATGAATCGCTTTTCCGGGGGTAATAATCCCTTCNAAAAAAAATTGTTCACTTCAATCCACGACTGTTTGTGGGACACTGCTGTGCGCAATTGGCTGCCACATTTTGTCCACAATATATGCAGTCAATTCACTTTACAGTATATTCTATAAAGTGTTTTGAGACGTCTCGAAGACGTCATAAGGCGCGATATCAAAAAAATGCAAGGAATATTAGAGAGATCTAAGTCCATTCCAGTCACTCCTCATAACCAAATGGATCTTGTTGTATCGGGAGACAGCACGGACTTAGAAAATGCTGGCATATTGCCGATGGAAATCAGGAATGTTTATGGATAAATAGCAGCCTTTATAAATATTTTCAGAACTGATATGCAGATGCACATTATGATACTGGTTTTGCTTCTTTGCTGACCGAACCTCTGGGAACCAAAAATGTTGATCCAAACACAGAATATTTGCTATTTGTTTTGAGGCCCAACACACACATTATGATCAATCTGTCACTCAGTCGAATCCCCCGTGTAGTTAGAAACCTGATCAGTTTTAGATATTATTTGATTCAGTCTCTTCGTTGTGCTTGATTTTCCAAATGAATGTTTAAATGTCTGCGGTACACAATTTTCTAACTGATGGTTTTTTTTTGTCTGCCTTCAATGGAAATCTTAATGGTAGCAAAACACTTTTCAAGTTGTAGCTATGTGCTTAGCGGGTTTGCACTCATGGTTCTTCATGTTACATAGAATAGCATGGACTGTACATTACTGAAACAGGCCACTCTGCTCACCAAGTACATGGTGGTGTTCAGAGGCTTTACCCATCCTAATCCTCTCTCCCTATGCTCCTCTGATACCCCTCTCTTCCCTTCTTCCTCACTTATGCAATAGATGTAATGTGTTCCTAACCATCAGCTGTAAGTTACAGAGAAGTGCTGAGTAGAAGGTATAAAACTCCCTTCAGGGTTGATGGTAAAATCTTAGATGAATCTGTGATGCTGACATACAGAATAGCATTGGATGCTCTAAATGCTGAGGGATAGGCTAAGATACAGTAATGCGGAAAGGAGAAAGAAGGAAGAAAATAACAAATGTAACTCACCAAAACAAACGTAGCAAATGATGGAGTATAGTACATGGAAAGTTTTACTTCTTATTCTTGGCAGAGAGCAAATGTGGCAAAGATTAAGTTTGTGTCAATGTGACACTGATTTTGGAAGTTAACCTGTTTTTTTAGTTGAGTAATTATTTAGATTAACTACTAGGGTATGTGGTGCAATGCCATGAGACTTTGAGTTCAAGACTGACACCCCAGTGCAGGAGTACTTCAGATGATGTGCTAAACCAAAGTCGTGTCTGGCTTGTTCAGGTGGATGTCAAAGATCCGATGACACTGTTAGAAAAGAGAAGGAATTTTCCCGCCCAGTGTCCTGACCAACAACTCCTCAGATAAAATTAGTCATTCGCTTTATTACCGTTCGCAAATTGGCTGCCGAGTTTGCCAGTAAATACATAGTTACTACATGTGGCAATAAATCCTGTGAAGCACTTTTCATGTCTTGTTATAATGTCAAGGATCATTAATTTTAACCCAGGTTCCTGTTCCATGGCTAGTTTACAGAACATAAATGTAGATCTCACTAAAGTAGCTACATTCTTGATATCCATAGCAAATCAGAGCATAATGGAAATTTCTGACTTGCACGTTAGAAATTCCAGACGACACTGGACCTTTCAAGATGTTGATTTGGAAAGCATGTTCTAAAGATTGCAATTGAAGCAATCAAACAAGAGAGCTAGTGTCTCCCAGGACGAATTAATTGATGTAATATTCTGTCGGGCATTGAAACAAGCCAACAGCTAATTGCTATGTCCTAGCTTGGGCTTGTTAATACATTGTTAATGTTATCTGGAGTTCATTTTTGTCAATGCCAAAAGATGGGATAGATATGAAGCATGGTTAAATGATCTCATGAAATCACATTCTGTGGTGTTTATCGGGATTGAGTAATATACCCCATCTTTCTGGTACAGTGTTCTCTTAAGAATATCACAATACATTCATGAAGTGCTCCAACAATAGAGAAGTAATTTGGCAAGTGGACGGTTTATGTGGTAACCAGTGTCATAGAGTATGGTGTGCATTAGTCATATAACCAGAGGGCACGACCAGTAACAAGAATATGTCAAAGGTATTAACAGAATCGGCCGTTGGGTTTCATGAAAATGTACCAGTCCGGATCCTAGTCGGATCGAGATGACAAATTTATTCTGAATTAAGTTATCCTGAAAGGGAATCAAGCACACCTTCATTATTGATATAAACCTATTCTTTAGGATGGAGCAATAAAAGGTTGGCTAAACATAATGAATATTACTTTTATTTTGTAAGTTTGTTTTTATTTCGTTAACTTTATGGAAGCTGGAAAGAAAATTTCCTTAAGGTGTGCTTCAAATGTTATAAAATTGAGAGGGGATATAATAAATAACAATAAGAGTAATAATAAGTAATCCTTGCATTTGATAATAGCGACTTTCACATCGTCGAGACGATGCTGTAAAAGTATTTTGAAGTTTTAATTAAGACAGCTATCAAAGTATTCATGGAAATAGTCATGCGAGGTATACTTTCAGAGTCCAAATAAATGTCATTCAGTAATTTAATTAAAACAAACAAAAGAAAGCTCTGACAAAAGAAGATTACATTTCTAAAATATCATGTTGGTCTTATTTTAAAATACAGCAGTGGATATTTAAAGTGGAAATCATTAGATAACTGAGGACATTGTCAAGATTTCATTTGGAAATATAATGCTTTGACCAGGAATTCTGTACAATATGAATTAATTCTGACTAATGCCAATGATCTTCCAGATTAATTGATCATTTACAACATGTGGGACCTCAAACAGCTGCCAAGGTTGCCCTACAAAAATGATCGCTACACTTCACAGTAAATACCTATGAAGTGATAAGGCACTATAAATGAAAGTTCCTTTCTAAAATAGATATTGCACACTGTCCATCTGAAAGTTTAAGTATGTAGAGTGTCACTTAGCTTCATTGAATATAAAGAAGTGAAACAACAGCCCCCCCCACCCCCCACACACACACACACACAAACTCGCACAACTGGGTTTGTTCAGACAACTGGGGTATCCATTACCTAAATACATCAAAAGGTCAACTTTAATGATCAGATACAAGCTCAAGAAGGACAAGCTCTGTTAAATTGCTCCTACTATATATAGATAATATAAATGCTGCAAAATCTGCAGTGGTTATCACATAAAAATATTTTGGCTTTGAATATACCGTAGTTATTAAGGTATATGTTATTTGTGGGACATTGCTGTGCGCAATTGGCTGCCGCGTTCGCCCACAAATATACAGTCAATTCACTTTACAGTGTGTTCTGTGAAGCGCTTTGGGACGTCCTCCTGACGTGAAAAGCGCTATATCAAATGCAAGGATTATTATTATTATTATTATATGGCAAAAGGGGGAGGGGTATTGGTAAATAAAATATATCATAAACTAGTAGAACAGGCTTGATGGGCTGAATGGCCTCATCCTGTTCCAGTTCTCCTATTTTTCTCATGAAAGATCTTAAAAATATATCGTTACTTCAATTTCAAGATCCTTTCGAAATCTAGATAAAGCTGTGGAATCTACAGCTATAGTTTCAACCACAAGCTCCTCCTCCGCTTCACTGTAAGATAAGTCAAGCTCCAGATCGAATTGTGTTCTGTTAAAGACTTTGTTCGATCAGATACCCACGTAGGACATAGAGTTCTTCTAAATGATGAAAAGTTACTGACTTGGTGAGAAATGGTCAAGTGCTTGGCTTGTACCAGGTTAAATGTCCATTATAACCTGAACAAACCCACCCCCTTCCAAAAAAAAAATCTTCTGGGTTGAAGAGAAAAAGAACCAACTCCATTTCAACCAGTTAATAAAATATTGTCTGCCTAAGGGAAAATCTCGTGTTTCCTGCCACCAATATTTATTCCCTTGATCTCCTGAGAGTTTCTGTTCTTAGCTTCAAGTGACTCTTAGATACTGCCCTGGGTTTGAAAATAAGGCCAAGCATAAAAGGAAATCTCTCTAGAGAGTTGCAGATATGTGGAGCAGATTCTCGGCAAAAGCAGGTGACGGTTTGTTCGGTAGCCTCTTCAAAATGGAGCTGAGTAAATATTTGTGTGGATATAGAATTAAACCCACAAAGGATGTGTACTTTTTCTACTTTCAGTACCTTAAATTTACTTGTATCAAATCTCTCTGCGTTAATTCCATCTAAACATTCTTATTAGCTCTCCAAGACACTCTCCTGCAAGAAGGGCACTACATAAACAGTGTTATTGTGTATCAGGCTATATTTTACGGCAAATGTGTTCCTACAAAAATCAGAAAACATTTCTTCTCACAAAGAATTTAGATTTCACCGTATCCAAAGCCCATAAATGCTGAATCAATTGGGATGTTTCAATGGAAAATAGAAAGATATGCCATTTTGCCCACAAAATATACAGTCAATTCACTTTACAATATATTCTGTGGAGCACTTTGAGACGTCTCAAAGACGTGATGAGGAGCCATATCAAATGCAAGGATTATATGTGGGAAATGAGAGTAACAAAATTGTATACCTCTCTATGAGTCTCCTCTGAATCATCTTCTCTCAAGACTGAATATGTTTAATTTCTTTAAATACCTCCGTACCTTATAATGTCTCCTGAAAATCTAAATACACAGCTGTGTAATCTTCCTCCACAAGAGTAGTTACCAGTGTAAATAATTACACATTTGTTTCCAACTTTTGCTTAGTTCTATTCCTTGGTTCCTTGCTTCTCAGATGAACATTTACTATATCCTGAAAATACTTTTGAGAATTTTCCCCACTACCGTTGAGAGACTAACTGTTGAATAATTCACTGTTTCTCGACTGGCTACTTTATAGTACTTTCATTTCTACAGGAAATTCCAGTTCTTCATTGGATTTGCGGTGAGAAAAAATGTATATATAACTGAGGAGTTTCCAAGATTGCTCAATCTGGGACTTCCTATCCCATGAGAACTGTACAAATGACCTCCAATATTCTTGCAGGAATTACTAAATGTCTCAATAGACTCTCTAGTAGTTTGTTGCAATTTGGTTATCACAAAACACAAATTAAGAGACATGGGTATACATTAGTGTAAAGAATTAGGTAAGGAATGAGAGGGACGGAAGAGAGTGAGATAAGTAAAGAACAGAGAAATTTAATACATTGAAATCACAAGAGAAGAAAGGAAGAAATAAGCAGTGACATGAAAATAGCTATTTTTAGTATAAAAACGATAAATCTTCTATCTCTCTCTCTCTCTATATATATATATATGAGAGGTTGCATAGGAAAATAGGTTCTACACTTCCTTGGCATGTTGTCCTTGGTGTATATGTTGGATATGTTGGAAACGCAGGACAAAATATTAACACAAAATGGGTACAGTACAGTAAGCCTTGTGTGGGAATATTGCATTTCTAAATACTGCTTCTAGAGTATTCTAGTCATCTTTTAGTCCTCAGGTATAGCCTTGTATTGCTGGATTTCCTGCAGATATTGACTGGAGCCTTACCTACTTCCTCACTGATTTCCTTGAGGTTTCCAGGGGGTTACCATCTGGCCCAGGTGCCCTGTAGACATTTAAGACTTTGAGTTGCCTCATAACATATGTTTTACTGATCTCTACATGTGTTACAGATTCCCAAGCAAGTTTCAGTGGATCTGGAATTTTCCATGGTCTTCATTTGTGAAGACTGTTGTGAAGAATTAATTTAACACATCTGTCAATTCCTGATCCCCCATGATATTTCTACCTAGCTTATCCCATAAAAGATGATCTTGTATTTAACAGTGAACCTACTTTGTACAAAGTTGAAACATTTATTTTGATGTTTTCCTTTCAACTCTACCAATAGTTATTTTTGTTGAACTGAAATGATGTTGAATGATTTTCAGTTCTCATTATTTTGACTCCAAGTGACTTTTAAGATAAATTCTTAGCCTTTAGATTATTCTTAAACTCTTCATTCATCCACTGTTTTGGTCATTTCTTTGATTCAAAATCCAGGGAAATAAAACGTTTATAAATCCGTTCATCAAATTTTGTGTGAGGTTGAAATCTGGGTGGAATTCTTTTTACGAAACTATCATTGTTATCGTTAGCTTGGGGGTGAGGTGAATGTGAATCACTATTATTACAATTCAAGCAAATTTGAAGCAAAAATTACATTTTTTAAAACTTTACCTTAATTGTATCTAACTTTATTTTGACCCATTTTGATATATTTTACTTCTTTCCCTACTTGAGTTGCCCATGGCACACTTCAGAGGAATAGATAATCCAAATGTACGATAAGGTAGTTTGATTTGGATTGACACACCAGAGGACCCAGGTTGAAGATGAACAAGCCTCACGTGAAATTAGAATTTAGAAGGAACATTTTCTCCCAGTGATTAGTTCCTACTGATTGTAGAATAGACTCCATTAAAAGCAGGTGAAGTTCAGCTAATATATATTTTTCTAAATAATGTGACTAAATATCCTTTTAAGAAAGAGATTGTTTTTTGGAATGGATAGACAAAGACAATCAAATACAGGGTGTCCAAAAAGTGGTGATCCTACTCTATTATTAGACATTGTAATGGTATCACAACTTTTTGGTCACCCTATAATTCATGGAACAAACGTAGTAGATAAACCATTGCCTTGTTTGTCTTCTTGTCCTCATTGAACTTGTCACGAATGGATATGGAACAGGTGTCAAACTGATTCATTGATATACTCTACAGCCACTGCAAAGGGCTATGAAAAATCCCCTTTATTTATTTTGCTGGCTCAAACTTTTTATAAAATAACAAATTATTCTTAATCACAAAAGGGCACAAAACTCAGGTAACTTTATCCAAATGAAACTATTGCTTTTGTTTAAAATATTCCCATCTGTTATTTTAGCATTGGATTGTTGGATTGCCTAAGAGTTATCACAGGCCCCAAATTCCACTAAATTCGAAACCATTTTTCCTTGAAATGTAAGGTGGCGCAGAATTGCGGAAAGTTCTTAAATTCCGTCGTAATTTGGAAGCCGGTACTTGATCGGGTTGCCGAAAAACAACCCAAATTCCAAATTAAGTCTGAATCTAAGAGTCTACCACAATTTTGTGCGATTCTAAAACAAAACGGGGGCCTGGGGCTATCCGAAACAACAGGCGTAATCTTAAAATTATTGATTAAAATTATTATTACTAGGCCATTTAGGAGCGTAATAATGTTTTCCACGCAAACGGTAGTGGAAATCTGGAAGGGCGGGTAATTGGAGTTGAGGTACAGATCAGCAATGCTCTTGTAGAATGGCAGATTAAGCTTGAGGGGCTGAATGGCCTACTCCTGTTCCTGTGTTCCTATGCTAAGACTAGCTAGAATTTCAGGCCTCTGGTCTCTAGAGCAGCCACCTTAGCTCTGTTCCTGGGAACCAGCAACAACCCCACAAAAATGAATGGGGATGGGCTTGTGCCTGAGAAAATATTCTCTTTGAACAAACTCGTATTTAGTTTACTCTGACAATACTGTAAATTAAGATTTTTTTATTTGTCCATATCATTCTGGTTATCTGCTTTATAATATCCAGTATTTCATAGTTCCCACATTTTCCCACCACATTCTGCAGTGAATGTATATCTGCCTATTGAGAAAGCTTATAAAAACATGTAAGGTTACGTCTGGTCATCAATAGGTTAAGAGTTCAGTGAATCCATTTAATAAAACCAATTACACCAGAGGAGTGTGGTTATTTTTATTAAGTGGATTCTTGGCTCACTCAGTAAATCTGCAAACAGACTCTCTCCCATATATGTACCTAACTATGTGAATATAATCTTCATGTGATGACTGACTATATAGGCATAAGGTGAGACAAAGAAGGAACTCCACAAAGATGAAGCAGTAGGGCTTCAGCCAATATATATATATATATATACACACATATATAATATATGTACCACATATCTTTAGCTTTGTAAAACACATCACTGTCACGGCACCCACAATTTAGCTGTCAAAGGAATGCTGATACGCAGTGAGAGAATACTGACTAACACTGCAAATCCAGTTGTTTCACTAACCCAGCAGTAAGTTAACAAAGACAAGTTACCAGCTTTCAGTTCTCCTCTGCTAATGCCACTCCAGAACCATTGTGGGGATGTACAAAGGTTTACTTTGCCCTTAACTCCCTCTATTGGAGCTTGTGGATATGGGGGCACTCCTAAATGGTGTTATTACATTAATAATAATAGTAATAATAATCCTTGCATTTGATATGGCGCCTTATCACGTCTCGGAGACGTCTCAAAGCGCTTCACAGAATATGATGTAAAGTGAATTGACTGTATATTTTGTGGGTGAAATTTTATGATATGAATATTCAGAAATTGACAATGTTTGAAAATTACAGTCAGTCAGTGAAGTGTTATTAAGCTGAAAGCGAGGGATGGCTCGTGGGGCCAGAGGTTTAAGGCTGTGTGACTGAGGATGGCTCCCGCTTGCTGAAAGCCATGGTGGAGCACCACCTGCTGGAGTACAGAAACATTCATCGTTTATCACACACAGAAGATTGCTAATTTTTAATAAAAATTGTAGAAAAAAAATACTTTACTGATCTCATTTAAATTAATTTTTTTTTCTCATATGTCATGGAGTTGACAGAGTCGCATTGCTCTGATTATTTGAAAATTCCTTTGACACAAATGTTTAAAACCGCAAGTATTTCTAACCCAAACACGTGACAATCACCTAGTTAGGTCTGTCTCCAGGGGAATATAGAGCGGCATTAAACTCAACATGACTAACCTCTTCCAATTCTTTTATCAGATTCACATTGAAGCAGTGTCTAAAGAAGTCCAATTACAGATATTAATCCCATAGGTTTTCATATCATTTTAATGGTTGTCATGATGTCCACCCAAGGCAATATTTTTTATAATTAATATATTGTGAAAAAGGACATTTCATGGTGAAATCATTTGACTATCCAACACAACATAGTTCTCATTTAAAATTAACACTTACATCTTCAGCAACTTTCAGTGGTATAGCGTCTTGGATTGGAGTGCAAACCTGAGCTGGATGTGAAATTGGGAGGGAGTGGTTATGATCTAACATTAATCATGAACATTAATCCTGAACTGAAAGGCTGAGTTTGAGTGTATCCACCCATTTCATTGCTAAAGCCCTAATGGGTAGGGTGGTAGTTATACTGCACAGATCTCTCGTTCTCCAGTTCTCTAACCAAACCTTAATATGTCATTTTTATTTTAATTGTTTAGGTAATGTCTGGTTATACACTCAACATAACATGATATCCACAGAATACAACATGTGGTATACACAGAATGTAACGTGTGATATATATAATATATAGAACGTATGATGAGGAACCACATCATAAAATCTAAACAAGACTCTATTTTTGTAGTTTAAAAGTAAAAAAAAGTCAAAACCGGGATTATCTGTCAAATTTTAAGAACCTAAATCAAAGCCAAAAACACCAAGACAAATGGGAGTTTAGGAAAAGAGGAACCAAAGTGTCCCAAGAATTCAGGATGCTAATAGCGAATGAAATATGACAAACTCCTCTGTAAAGTTGCTATTTAGATTGTCAAAGAGTCATTGACCACCAGTTTTAAACAGAGGCATGTGGGTCAGTTCATGCTGGTGTGTAGAAAACGTAGGCATTAAGTGAGATCATGACGTGCGAGAAAGAATGTGAGTGGGGAGCATTTATTTACCGCAGTGATTTATGACACATCATTGATGAACATGAATGAATACAATCAATGAACATCTATTGCGGTGGTTAAATATTCAGAGCATTTATGATATTTACAGTAGTTTTGCTTTAAATCCCTTCTTTTCTCTTTAGGTGATATGCCGGAGTTCTGTCACCAAGAGTTTACAATGAAATTTGATCAACTATTCAACTATGGTCGGGGGGGGGGGGGGGGAGGGGGGAATGTTGTTGGTGGGAGGGGAGAGTGGTCGAGGGGGGAGTGTGGTGGGGGGGGGAGGGAGTGTTGTTGGGGGTGTGAAGGAATGGAAAGTGGAAGACAGTAGCGCAGCTAAATCTAATCCTTTCCTCAAACGAGGTTCATACATAAATTATTTTCAAGCAATTAAAAGTGAGATTATGGATTAACTTTCCCCGCTGTTTAATCAGCATCACTGAGGCTAATTGCCGCCTGTGGCCCTGGATTAGATTGGCTAGTTTCGCGCAGGCTCAGGATCAAACCTGAGGCCTGTCTGTCACTGTGCAGAAACCACGTGGTACTTTTATGCACAGAGCCATTTGGGTGCCCTGAATTATCTTATTTTCTAGTTTATCAACTCCAGGTCAACACGTCCTAAGACCAAACATTGAATTCTAACTAACAAAACAATTTAATGTTCCTCTCGAGAACTTTTACTGGACCATATTAATTATTGATAATTTTAATACCATTAAAATTAACACCTGTTCGTATAACTTTACCTATGTGGGAAATTGTGTAATGTAGGGCGTAATCGAAAGCCCCACAAGAGAGCAACTCAGAGTGGAACATAGAACTGCTGTTCAATTCCCTGAACTGTTTTACTGCAAAAAGGAACAACTTGTTACTTCTAGCAGTATAAACTAGGCATTGTTTATGGGGTTGAATTATATATTGTTTGCTGTTGTAAACATAGTGGGAAATTCTAGTGGATCAATAATGTAAGGCTGCCATGAATTACAAGGGCTCGACCAAAAAAATTCCTGCTTCTACATGGACCCTTAACCTGAACCTGTTTGAATCATATATGTACATTCGGGTTTAATAACCTTTGCCTTGTTTAGATCTGATGTAAAATCTTGTTTTAGTTACTTGTCACCATGTGACCTTACACCTCATTCATTTCCACTGCAATATACTCTTCATAAAGCAATAAAAGCCAACTCTCCTCTTTTTCACTCAATGGATATACATCATTATTTACTGTTCACACTCACACACACAGATCTCCTTCATCTTGCAGGAATCTTTTACACTAATTGTTCTTTTTTTAATTTTTAATTTTGTTTTTCAGACAGATGTTTGAACAGACAAGTGAGCGGAGGTGAAAGTCATTCAGATTCAGGAGCTGTGGCTTATTCACCCTTGCAACCTCTCAGGAGATGGAAGGTAAAAAAACACGCTTGTGAGGATTAGTTCTAAAAGAACGATTTTGGGACAATTTGCAATAAGATTTTGATAGCTGCTGATGAGATCCCCTCACTCTCATCTTTTCTCTCGCCTCTCCTCTGTTCACCAGACATCAGTAATCTCTCCCGCTACCTCTCCCACTTGGGGAAGCTGGTGGAATCTGTCAAGTTTATGATCTTTCAGCCCCAGGCACTTTTGTGCACAAGCCAGCCTTGTGCCCTGACTACTGTGTAATGAGAAATTGGTTACCTATTAGCTTCATACAGACTGTAAATCCCTTCTGACAAATGTGTCTAATACAGCCAGTATGTCAACAAGATAATACAGTCCAGATCCACAGTAAAATTCCAAAGGATTCTGTTTGTTGTTGATGGTTTGCTTTGATGGCAAAGTCGGTTGGGTTTCTTTGAAGCTGTTCCAAATCTCCTTGAACTTGGCCTTTAGGAATAAGCCTCTCAAATTAAAGCTGTGTCCATACTCTGAGAGCTAGCATATCAGAGCACGGGAGAATGTTTTACCTGATTTTCTCTTTGAAATTCTGTTTTTTTATGGCTCTTGTCTTCAAGGCTACCTTTTGGACCCTGGCCATCTTTCTGTCCCTGCCTGTCGGCTCAATTGCTTCATCACCAGTAGGGAACTGGTCTCCAGGAAATAATCCACTATCCAGCGAGACACTCACCCGGGACAGACGAATTCTCCCGAGTCGGAATTCCACGGAGATCCAAGGATCCCTGGAGCGAGAGTCTGCAGGGAAGAGTGAATTGCCAACACAGTCTGCCTGGCATGCTGCCGATTGTAAGTATGAAGTATGACTCTTAAACTGTTATGGGGAGAAGTTGATGTTTCCAAACAATGAAGATACAGTAATCCTTTAAATGAAATTTTTTGAAAATTGCCCAAAATTTCCGCCCCTTTATGCAGACCGCACCTCCTCTTGTGCGGCTTGACATTTCCCAGCTGAGAGAATGGACAGACATTCTATTCACAGGCCAATGCAGACGCTGGCTGAATATTGCTCTTTTTACAGAAGCTCTTCCCTCTCCTTCGCTGAGAGTGGGAATTTACATGGTGGAAAATTAACCCATGTCCCACCATTTCCTTAACCATGGTGTTAGCACAGTTCTGGAGACATTGGCTGCTTGCCCTCTCAAACGCACACAAGGTGTGTAGACCGAGGGAGAACAATTCATTTACAAAGTAATAATAATAATCCTTGCATTTGATATAGCGCCTGATCACGTCTTCGAGACGTCTCAAAGCACTTCACAGAATATACTGTAAAGTGGTACTTGACTGTATATTTTGTGGGTGAAACATGGCAGCCAATTGCCCACAGCAGCTAGTTAAAAAGAGGAGGAAAAAGCATAATTGCAAAGTTAGCACAGGCAGCTGAATTACTATCTTCTGTGAAATTAACATTTTACTTGCAGCAAGACCTTTTGAATAATTATTTCAAAGTGTTCTGTTCAGAACTGTTCACAAAATTACTGTAATTCATTTAAATGAATGCAAACTGCAGATCTGAGTGTTTTGTGAGAATTAGTGTCATCTTTTATTTAGGTGCTAGTGAGGAAATATTGTAAGCGCTGCATTACACTCACTAAACTGGCTGATGATGTGCGTCGCTAGGAGGGTGCGTACTGCAGTTTGAAATGCTAAGGGGGTGTTATTCTGTGCTGTGATTTATATACTCTAATCTGATGCTGTGCATTCTCCAGATGCAAATGCGACTTCTCACAACCTTGGAGAACTTGCAGACGATCTCCTGAACCGGTCTGAACGATCTCCAAGACTTTCACGGCAGGGAAACCACGGCAAGACCAAATCCTCAAGGTCACGTGGCAAAAAGAAACGCAGAAAATCTAGCCAAGACAATGAAGGCTGCCGCATCAGGAAGCGGAACATTAAAGTTGGAGCCCTGGGGCTGGGGTACATGTCAGAGGAGATAGTACTGTTTAAATATTGCAGTGGATCTTGCCAACTCTCCCGGACAAACTATGACCTGACGTTAACCGAACTCCTCAAACAGAGAGTGATCCCCTCCTTTCCTAATGAGAAGGTGATCAGCCACCCGTGTTGCAGACCGGTCAGGTATGAGGATGTGACCTTCCTGGATCTGCAGAATAAGTGGCAGAGAGTCGAACATCTCTCTGCAGCTGAATGCAAATGTATAGGTTGATGGGCGATATATCAGGGACCATGGATTTGCTTTGAATTTAACAGGACACTGTACCAGGCTAGGTACCAAGGCTGCACAACACTCTTCTGGATGTAATGAGATGGAGCCTGACTTTGCTAACGAGGAGGAGGGGGGGAGGGCGGAGTCTGTGCTTCATATATTGAGACAAAGAGGAGGAACTGAATTGACTCAGTTGAACAGTGGATTGAACTTTGACCGAGCCTGTGCCTCCGCTCTTACAAAGGTTTTGAATAAATCAGCAGGAACCTGATACTGGTGATCATGCCCATTCTAAAAGTAAAGTTGGGACTTTCAACTATTCCGGAGTAAATGGCATCCCAGAGGTGAAGTCCCTGCCAAGACACTGTGGAAATGACAGCAACATGCCTGGATTTTTGAGTAGAATATACCATGTTTTTAGAAAGGTTGAACGTCAGGAATTATCCTGAATAATGTGTTGTCCCCAGAGGATTTTTTTGCTGAAAGAACCAAGCAGAGCTCGTCACAACAAAAAGCATTGATTTCTTTGTTTAATAAATATGTAGAGCTTTCCAAATGGAATATAGTCAGACTAAAGATGCATGGAGGTTGTGTAGAAATTCTTCAAAGGAAATACATGAGATTATCCTATAGAAAAGTATAATATTTTTGTAAGGAATGTGTTCTAGTCAAAGGAAAAGCATTTAGTTCTCTAACATGGATTCATGGATTACGCTAAAGAATGAAGAAGGGGAGGGAGACACAATCCTATCCTGAAAGAATGAGTTGACTTCAGCTTAATAAGTGTGTAGAGTTATCCTTATGGAATGCATTAAGTGTCAAAGATGGAAAATGCAGAATTATCTATGACTGCATTGAACTCTCAAAGTGACAACTGTGGAACCATCCTTCGCAGAAATCCACAGAGCTCCTGATAGCTCTCACTGAGGAAATGCGCACAATAATTACAAAATAACAGGAGTTCTCAGAAAGAAATATCTGGTATTATTTTACAGAAACTGAATATTCTCGAACCCGTGTTTCGCGAGCCTGTGGGCTGGTTCCAGCACCTTTTGTGCTCACCCAAAGCCAGTAATGTTCCTTTAACATGACAGGAAGTGTGTGTGTGTGTGTGTGGTTGAATGCGTGTGCGTTGCGTGAGTGTGTGTGTGCTTGTGTATGTATGCAAGCTGGAAACTACTAATTATGTGTACAAATTCACCAAAGCACTTCTGGTTATTGAAAGGTTCCAATTTCTAAGATGCCCCTACCTTCTTGGGATAAAAGTTACTGTTTGAGACGGATGCTGTTTATTCCCCTAAAGTATTCCAAAGATCTCATTGTGCAGATGTGAAACTGGGTGTGTCACCACTAGCAGTAAAAATATGGTTCACTCAGGCACAAGCTACAGAGGGCTCAATGGGAGGGACAGAGATTACACTGAAATCGCTGGGCCCTGTGAAGTTCATAGTGCAGTTCATTCATCAGTCCAACATTATGCTACCCGTATAATTGCTTTTCAATTCGATGCTACGATCTGTTTTGTCAGTCGAGTGGCAAATTTCTAGCTCCAGTAAAATATATTACAAATGTATGCAATGTACATAGCAGCAAAGAGGGGTCAATTGGTATCAGAAATTACTGAATAGCCCAAGAAAACACTAGCATTGGTTATGGCCAGGGTTTATTTTCCCCTTTTGATGTAATTATTGCGTCTACAATGCTGGTATTCCTGCAGTTTTCAAATCAAGAAGAGCAGACTGACTACCTCTGCATCTGATTGAAACAGATGGAAAAATGTAGACTTTTATTGTTCTGTTACATTGCAGCAATCACAGAAGGACTTGAATTAGCAACTTGTTCTCATTCCCCCAAACACTGCGGTGTAATCATGTTCACGTGATTGTCCTTCTGCAAATAATAATTACTGTATTTTGCGACATGGCAAATCGTTAGTTACTGCTAAGTCAAATTTGGAGAAAGGGTTCATATTCTTCAGGCAAGATTTGACATCCAGTTTAAGAATGGCTAGTGCTGACTGTCTGCCTGTCCTCTGAAGTCTGGGAAAGGTTTCAAGAGTAGTTTATGTGCAGCAGACTCTTAACGTACCACCCTAGTTCACTTCCTTGCTTCGCTCACCACCCACCACCTTTGGTAACGAAATGGGGGATCAATAGGTACTGGACAGCCAACGTTTGTTACTGCTACTATATTAAGCTGCAAAGTTACTTTGCCATTCTCAGTGCCTATTACTGATCATTAACCTACAGTATTCTAATTTCAGATCATTGCGTGGACTTATTCCGATCAAAGGTCCTTCCCCTGACCTGTTCTTAAAACACACCCTTTTGACCTAGTGTGTTCCGAGTTTACACCAATTATCCGGCCCAATTATCCGGCCCACTCGGGCCCTTTCTCTGTCCCTCTGAAAGCACTGGAAGCTCAGCAGTCTTGGGTAGATGGGAAGCTAAAGGGGATGAACTTTTGACTCATAACCGGTAGGTGGCGGGTATGAGTACAAAACAGGACTCATTGTTGACTCACTTCATGCCCTGCCTGATCTGACCTCCTCCTACGCCTATCTGATAGAGCGTGTCTCTCTGCCTTTTTGTCCTGCTCTCTGATCTCAATTTTCCCCTCACCTAAAGCGTATGCTCACTCATACGCATTGTATTTCCATTCAAGGTCATGTTTGATTCATCTCTCTTTCTCTTGCAATGTGCCAGCAGGCTTCAACATGACCCTTGAAACTAGTGGTTAGTGTAATTGTTCTGACCTTACTATTTGTGCACATTAAAAAAATGACAGCACTACAGGGAGTGATCAGTCAGTTTATGTTGTACAGTATACACTGTCCCTTGTGAATTGCTGCTCTTACTGGCTCTTTTTATTCCACGAGCAAATCTGGTTTGAGAGGCCGGTTTTCCTTTACAGATGAAATTCAATTGCTTTTAAAACTTTAAGTCATTGTCTGGTGAATTTTTCCATTTTTGTCCCCAGTGGCATATCCTCCCATTCTGGTCCCCAGCCGCCTAATGCAGGAATGAGATCCCATGCTTACTGGTTGCTCTCTGCTACCCCACGCAAGTGACCATTATAGTCATGAGCAAGGCTTGGCAGGCCATCTGAATAGAGAGAGCGCGACCTAATTCATCCTCACCAGCTGCCACACATGTGCACAACCAGCAGAAGTCAGTAAAGAGGGTCGATGAACCCAACTGGCATCCCCTCTGAGTGTAGTAACCTCAGCATGTGCGGGCTTTTGAATCAGCAAGCTCTCAGCCCAGAAGTCCAGCTCTTTTTTTTTCCTAAACCTTCGATGCCCTTGATTTTTTTTTTAAGAAAGTCGCCCTTTAATTCTCCGAGGTAGGGACAGAATAACCCTCCTAATTCCTATGATTTAAGGCGCAGCAACACTATCCAAATGTTTCTCGTGTTTTGCGATTGACTGGTTCAAATTGCAAGGCCTTGTCATTTCACTGGCTTTGGCTGACAAAGATTTACAAAGAAACAGGCCACTTGTCAGTGAGTGTTTATACACCACACAAGTCTCCACCCATTCCTTTATTTCCTCCCATACCCTTCTATTTCCCTCTCCCTCATGCAAAGGTCTAGCTTCCACTTGAATGCTTCTACACTATCTATTCAACCACCGCTTCAGGCAGCAAGTACCACAGTCTCACTCGCCTCTGAATAAAGTAGTTCCTCCTAAATTGTCCTAAATCATATTTATGTCCTCTGGTTGGAAACGGTCTATTTATGTTAACTGTACTGAACCCTTTTTATAATTTTAAACACAGTTGTTCGAGGAAATTTTGTTAGTAACAGATAAATGTGACTGACAATTGTCTGCGACTGTGAATTGGGATATATTCTAATGCTTTGCTGTATTTGCAACGCTTGTTCAATTGGAACTACTGTACTGGCAATTACAATCCTTGACTTCACTGCCAACTGATATCTTACACCTCATAAATGTACGTAGACTTTTGCACCTACATTATCTAACGGCCTTACATGTTTACACTTAAGATCCCTATTCTTATTTTTGACATGTAAAGTCAATGAGCTTTGGACTGTAATAGAAGAATATTTTGGCTCTCAGATCAGGCTACTCAGACTTCATCTCAAGTTTTTAAGTGGTTTCATTTTTCTGAAGGGACTATAGTACCCAAATCCTTCATAACCGTTCAAGTGATATTTCCCATTCATTTTGACAATAAATCAAACCAAAGTTGGTTTAAAGAGGAGAAAGTAAATTTAACCTTTGCCTTGATGGAAATGCAAAATATGTCTCAATTAAGCAAAGTTCTGAAGTAGATCCGAATATACTACATATGTTCAGTGTTGTGAATATTTTATAGTATTCTGGAACACAATATTGAGCATTATGTCTTTACAGAGTTCTTATTGAGAAAATATGTAATGCAACAGGCCTTTTAGAAACTTCATTCATAAATCCTGTCAGTCCAATTGCAGTTAGTGAACTTTGCGTATTTGACTGGAAACCTACTCAACCACATTCGAAACTGCTGAAAAAAAACAGAGTGGGGGGAGGGGAGTATATCAAGGTAAAAATGGATACCGTTTCTTTAACAACAGAACGTATAATGTTATGATTTGCAATTGGCCCTAGTGAAAAGGCAGCTTGGTCAATACCTTCAGTTTACACAGAACA
The DNA here is from genome assembly GCF_018977255.1 of Callorhinchus milii. Classification (NCBI taxonomy): domain Eukaryota; kingdom Metazoa; phylum Chordata; class Chondrichthyes; order Chimaeriformes; family Callorhinchidae; genus Callorhinchus; species Callorhinchus milii. The sequence continues at coordinate 20,901,168 of NW_024704746.1, forward strand.
TGATATTGATGGGGAAAGTGCTGATCTCAAAACAGGCCTTCTATTTGGTTGAAGTTAGTTTTGATCGTCATGAAGGCAAAATCTGCAAAACACTGATCTAATTTAACACGCAGTATAATTTTTAGTCAATATGATCTGACATTTACCAAACAGAATGGTCTGTTCGATAAATTTGACTTTGTGTTTCAGGGCTCTCTTTTCCCTTTTCCTTTCACCCTGTGGTAGACAAGAGATCTGCTTCCAGCCCTCGACTAGTTGTGCTTTGTAACTGACACAAGACAGCAGGCTGGGTGACTGTTCTTCTCATTTTCTGTCCTTTCCTATGGGGAAACACCTGTTGTCTGCCTGACACCTCACCTCTGACACCCCTGAGTTCACAAACTCACTATGTGGGGAAACCACTGAGGGTAAAATAACTAGTCTTTGCCCCAGCACACTACAAGTGCCTCTTAAGAAGCTTTCTCTCCGCAGACAATAAGTGGAATATTGTACCACTGACGCAGCACGAGAGACATGCACAACACGCGAGAAAACGATGCGTTTGCAACACTAATTGGATTTCTGGGGTTTTCAGGCAAAAGTAGAGTTTTAAGTCCATTTTGTAATGTTGCAGGATACAATAAGAAATGTCGCCCTGAGCTGCCATTGGTAGTTGTGCAGTCATGTAGCTCTGAGGAGGTGTGAAAATGAAGCTAATTTCAGAAAGAGTCCAGCGTGGATGTTTTGAGATCGTCTCTAAAATGTGTATTGCGAAGATGTACAAATCATTAACAGCTGACACTTAAAAGGAGAGGAACTTTTTAAGTAAAAAAACTGATGTGAACGGCTTAAGGGACAACGATGAGGCAAAAAGGCTTCAGACCAATTTGCTTGCATGAACTCACAGAACTGACTAATATTTTGAGCACAAACCAGCCATGTTGGATGCTATGCATCTCTGTGCATTAGTGAAACTTAATAGGCAAAGTATTTATTATAGTTAAGTTATTTATTTATTTTTTATCAACATCATCCTTTTCAGATATCAGAACCTATTTATTTGAAGTGAAATACGGGGCCATGTCTCTGACAGCTTTTTTTTTAATATTGTAATTTAATCTCAAACATGCAGAATGTCAACACAAAACCTCTGTTAAACGAAAGCTTTTCCAATGCAGTATTTTAAGAAATTTTAAATAAATTTTGTGATACTATATAAACAAAAAGACTGCTTTTGTCCTCATTTCTTAAGGTGAGACGAAGGGTTCAGATTCAATTCACTGCACGTCAAAGGAAAAAATCCATTGGAGTTTCAGCAGCAGAGTTGGTTGCAACAATAGATTTTCACCTTTCGGACTTAGCGTAGAATGCATTACTATACTGATGGGATGTATATCTCCTGTCTTTGTTAACTGTAAACATCCTAAGTGAAATAAGTTGGCCACTCACAACCCATTTCATCATGGGTGTGTGTCATTAAGGTTAAAGTCCCTGTGTGCGTGTACATAAAAGGTTTAAAGTGCACTCTTCAATGTGTCCTGTGTTTCTGGCACTCATACTTGCCCTTCACACCTGAAAGTAGGTGAATGAGACTGGTCTGTGATATGGGGATTTGCTGAGTGTTCAGATATCTCAGCCACTCTTTATCTTATCTCTAATTATTGGGTGAGGTGAATGGACAGAGGTAAAGGGAGGCTGACAGTCAATGCTGCGTGCAATGGACTTACTCCCAGAATAGCATCCGCGCTCACGAACTTAGTGAAGGCAATAGGAAGAATGTTGGATCCATTAACATAGCAAAATTGGCAATTGAGTAAAGCCACTGTTTGGATTTGAAAACGTTGAGCTGTGGAATCAAGTCTGTTGCTGAGTGACTGTCTGTCCTCGTTGCTATTGTGAGGGATATATTAACTAGTCTCCCTTGGAGGCAAATTCAAATCTAAACTCTCCAATTATAATTCAGAGCGAATAATTAAACTCTCTGATTGACTACTTCAAATTTAGAACTAAAACTAGAATTCCGTGTTTTAGTGGAGCATTTCTGTCGTACTCTGTTTCCCTAAAAACTCCCCAAAGACGGCAGCGGAGGGAAGGGTTTTCTGAACTTTTCGATACACTCTCCAGAGTGAAAACAACAACAACAACTTGGATTTATATAGCGCCCTCCATGCCAGACGGCATCTCAGAGCGCTTCACAGTAATGGATCCCGGGGCGAGCCAGGGGAGGGGGAGGAAGGTGACCAAAGGCACGGTCGAAAAGAAAGGTCTTCAGCTGAAAGAGGGGGGCGAGGTGAAGGGAGTGAGGCAGGGAGTGAAGGGCGCTATATAAATGCAAGTTGTTGTTGTTGTTGAATATTGACTAAAGTAACAGGGCAGGGTGGATTAGTTCATTGACTTTTTCTCTTTGCTACTTTCTGCTCTTGTGGCGTATCCCCTAACTGTTGAAAATCTCTTCATACCGACAAGCAACATTAGTGACTTTAAGTAATGCAATGATTTTCGGTAATCTAGAGAACACTGAATGATATTGTTTACTTTTGTCTCCAACTGATTATTACCACCTGATTATTTAATGCTTCAAATTAGTTCCTATTGCTGCTCTTCTCTCCCACCCCCCCAATCCTTTATATAGTAACATGAGCCTTTTAAAATGCTCAGACAAATAGCCAGAGACTAATTCCACACAATCTCTTACGACTGCAGTTGTCAGCAGGAAGACACTTTCAACTTCCAAATTAGACCCTTTTGGACTGGATCCAAAATACTGGGTGTTTCCGAGAAAAAAAGACGAGAGACTGTTGGAAAACACACTCGTGGCTCCACTCTGTTGGAGCTATATGGCAGTGGAGTGAGGCTGTACCCCTATATTCTCAGGGCTGGGAGAGGCTGTGAAATCTCACTTGTCGAGCCCAAATTACTGTACAACCCTTAAACGAGACTGGAGGATTTAGTAATACTGTCTTTTGCACTGTGACTATATTGTATCATTGACCATCTCCAGAGGAGGATTGTGCTGCAGGGCCCCATACTGGAATCTGTGTTAATGTGTGGGACATAAGCTTCTGAATCAGGGCCCCACAGCTGGAGATTATTTGCATGGATTTATATGATGTGTGCGGTCAATTAAAAGCCTTCCATGCTTCAAATGTTTAACTAGCTCAATCATGCGGAAAATCTTAGGGCATGTAATTGTCGTTATCTGTATTATCTAAAGTCATTCAGATTATTATTTTATTATTGCATTATCATTACGAGAAGGGGCTGGGGTTTTTTTGTTTTGAAGAAATGTTGCAGATTGAATGCTTGGAATCTACTTAATAAGTGTTAAAAAGGAGTGTGTTGCATTATTGGAGGTGCCGTCCTTCAAATGAGACGTTAAACCGAGGTCTCATCTACCTGTTCAGGTGGACATTAAAGATCCCCTGGCATTACTCAAAAAGATTATGCAGTTTATCCTTGTGTCCTGGACAATAATTCCCCCAAATAAAATTGTTCATTTGTTTCATGGCTATTTATGGTATGTTGCTGTGCACAATTAGGCTGCTGAATGTTCGCCTATGATATCCCTGTCACTGCACTTCACAGTAAATCCTGTGAAGAGCTTTGGGATGTCCTCCCGACATGAAAGGCGCTATAGCAAACACAAGGATTATTTATCATTGAATCTGTCTTTGCTTTGGATTCAGGCCACTGTCAGATCACTGCATCAAACTAACTCAGACCATGAGGCTGTGTGAGCGCTGTGTTAGCCAAGAGTCGAGATTATTATCAGGCATGTGTCAAGCATATGCCAGACTTTGTTAAAGTGAAGCAAGTTATCAGAACATGTCAGACCAATGAATATGTGTGTCACATTGTATTGCGTTGTTGTAGAACAATATCATTCAGTGTAAAACCTCTTCGAAAGTACCCTTCCCTACCCAGAGATGAAGAGTGTCTTGTCAGAGACCTTCCCTCTCCACTACACGGGTGAGTTTCCCACCACGATGACATCACCCCCTTTTTCTCAGGCCAATTGGATTTTGAATGCTAATGAAAAATCAGTCAGAGACCTCCGCACAGGCTCCTGCCATTAGGAGAGCAGGTGAAGTGGGGTCAGCCAGTCTCTCGGTTGATTTTAAAACTCAAGAGTTTGTAATATTTGTTCATGCTGCTCCTGTTTAATGCGGGTCAGATGGTGAAGATTGAATCCCAGGTTCCTAGGCAGATTGTATGCTGCACCCGTGTTTGTGTTCGAATGTAAATGCAAACAGAAAGCAACTGTCCTGTCAGAGTTCAAATCTATAAGGGCTCTTTTATACAACTTGTGTGTCTAGTTCACAGATTGACTGCTGATAACCTGCCATTGAATTTAAGGTGATTATAATCCTTGATTCTTGTGACTCTCACAGGTGAAAGCGATAAGTTAACAAAGGATAGATTTACACATTGGTGCATTTGTAGGTTTCCATAAACTACTGGATGCCAACAGGTACAAAACATACTGTAGTCTGAGGCTCTCTTTGATATGAATCTCTAGGCTTTTAGAAAGTAAAATCTTTCGTTAAAGAAAAAGGTACGTGCCCAGGTGTCTAAACAATCTTGAATAACATTATCAATGGGCATCACCAAAGCACTGAAGACATGAGGGCTTTCACAAGGAGACAGTGTCCCTTTTGTTCAATCTCAATGGACTATTTTTCTGCATCTTAAAAAGTCAAAAAAATAAGATCTAACCGTAGTGTACAGTCTGCACCCAGACTTTTGACTTGGAGAAGGCAACACACTTAAAACACTGGCCTTTTGTCTCAGTTGCTCGGTTCAAACCCACCCTCAGGAGTTGGGGGAGTATCTGGGAGATGCAATGGGTGAGTACTAAAGGACTTAGGCGTGACCCTTTAAAAATTAAAAGTCGTGCCGCACACCACAGGCAAGCTGTTCCTGTTGTTAATGAGTCATCAGATGAGGACGTGTGGTTTATGACTAGTGGAATGCAATCTTTGGTGAGGACACTAAACACGAGCGTGAGTCGTGGTAAATCCTATATTTTTAACTTTATTTTGAGACGTGTTTCTTTGCCATTGTCTCACGTGAGGGCCAAGGTAAGTAGAGGAAAACCCGTCACGGGGAAGGGAAGCTCACTGGGTGAGGACATGAGCTGTCGGGGAGGGAGAGAGCAGTCATTTTATTAAGCACCGGAAATTCTGGGGTGAAACGTATACTGGATTTGATGGACTTCCTATTACAAACAGACATTGGACTCAGCAGAATTTGCACACAAATACTATGCCAATTAGAATACTAAATGAGATGTGCAGTCTGCACTTTACTGTATACCACTGGTATAATGCAAATTCTAATACAACACACATTGTGGCTTTTTCATGAACCAAGAACATCTTCAATCCCAATTAACCCAAAAATCTCTCTGACCTCAATTTTATTCTTTAAACCTTATTCACTTCAATCAAACCCAGAGCACAGGCAGAATCACCCTAAAAAAAAACATTATTTTTGCTAGTGAATAATAGCTTTAAATAGCATGGATTCTTCCATAAGAAATTTGTTTATATTTATATATTAGACATATATTAGAAAGGGATAGAATATCCAATATTGGGTATTTCTAAATTGTCGAGGCTGTACAAAGTGAATGAAAAATATGACATTTGCGTGTGTGTGTGTGTGTGTGTATCAAAGCCTCCTAAATTGTGAAGTGTAGCTCATTCGGCAGCATTCTAACCTCTGAGTTAGATAACTGGAGATCAAGACTGTATTAGCCGAAACCTGGCTTCATAATCCAGACTGAGTTCAGTGCAGTACTCCATAGGTCCAATATTCGAAGACATTAACATCCTGGCTAGTATTTTGAAGTTGAGTAGAGAATTCTGTAAATGTCTTGGCCAATATTCCTCTCATGTATAAAAAGCTGATTAATTGGACAGCCGTCTCATTGTTTGTTGGGCGTTGCTGACACAGATTACCTTATCACAATTCCCTATATAACAACTGTCGTTGCACTTTAAAGTATGCCATTGCGTGAAGCACTTGAGATGTTTTAAGGTGATAAGGCACCATATTGAATGATGTTATCAATGTTATTAATTAAAATTCTATACAGGTTCCAGTAAAGTACAGTTGGTCTGGCTTTAGACCTCACAGATGTCAGATATGCACAAAAAAAGCTACCTCACGTGAAAGGGCGCTGTATAAATGCAAATTGTTGTTGTACATATGTCTGAATCATGCTTTAAAGCAAAACATGATTTCTTTATAGTTCTGGTTCCATAATATCATCTCCCTTCGGATCTTACATTCCTGTCATTTTTACTCCTTTTTATCGATGTTGCATTTAGCACGTAATAGTGAGGAGAGCAAACAAAATTATTTTAGCACAAAACACGATGTAGAAGAGAAATATGGCAGTGAATTTACTGCAGTCAATCAATATCTGAGTTTCTCTGATGTTCATAACCCTATCCATCATCGGTGTCAGGGCTTATTGATGTGATCAGAACCATTTTTATAGATTTATAGTCTTTTAGATCACTGACAGTTGCCTATTTACCTCTATACACAACAACAAACAACAAAATCACAGGGTTTTCACTAAGACTATTATTTGATTGTGCCGTGCTTATTGATTGTGCTCAGTTTAGTATTGCTTATTCTCCCTCAAATGTAAATACACTAAACTGCTGATAACTCGACCCTGGCTTAACTTGTCCAACTATCACTTAAGTCACCTTGCTGTCAACTTCCTGGCCACTTCCCATGCAAAATGCTCATAAAGGGGGAAACTGTGCTTTCCTTGTTACTCGGCTTAGCAAGTAACTTGTCACAGTCGAGAAACTTGTAAGTAGGTACAACGTAACATTGATTGGATAACTCGCCCTATAAAATATAGAGCCAGGAGTGGACTATTCAGCCCCTCGAGCCCGTTCCGCCATTCTATAAGATCATGGCTGATTTGTACGTCGAGTCCAATTCCCTGCCCTCGCCCCATATCCCTTGATACCCTGATGGCTTCTTGCCCTCGTGACAGGATAGAGCAGGGCGCCCTCCGATAGACCAGAGGCCTCTGCAATACACCGTAGCATCCGTGCCCAGCCTCCGCTGAGTGCCTGCGCTCGTCACGGCGTCCCCTTTTGGCCCCGGAGGGCTTATGCCTACTCACCGCTCCAGATGAATCGCCACTGAGCTCTTTGCCCTGGGAGTTGACCATGTCTTATTAATAATATATTTCAGGTAAAAGGGACCGTAAAAAAAGACTTGTTTTTAAAAAAAAAGAAATTGATTCCAAGTGTACGTTCGTGATCGTGTATTTTGGATCACCTTTTGGCAGGTGCAGATCATTGACTATCACCTGTTATGCAATGAGTTGCAGAGCAATTATCAACGCTAGGACTGACGAAGCTTTACTGCCCTCGTGTGTGAACAGTTGAAAATGCAGTTCTATTAAACAAGCCGCTGTCAATGACTGTATTTGGAATGAAATGACTAACCTATTTTGGACTTTTGATTCATTATTTTAGATCATCTTAGATCATAAATGGCCATATATATATATATTCTCTTAGTAATTCAATTAAAAACAAAACCAATTAAATAGTTTTACCCTTCAACGGCAAGAATAGTTTTAAAAGATCAGTTTGCTGGTTTGATGAACTCAATACCCGTATTGGCACTTCTAGTGATTGATAACAGTGCAAAGATGGTTTTCCTTAGCAACAAATAAAATTTGGCAAAGGTTTGTGTACGTACGCCACAAGCTAGAACTGTGCAATGTTGGCAACAGGTGTAGGAGTAGGGGTGGGAGCGAATTTCAAGACGCAGTGTAAATAGAACTTTAGATTTTCATTTGTTGCAAAAAAATTTTTAATTGTGGAATTTCATGCATCTTCCTCTGTAAAATAATAGCTACACACATTGTCTTCTTCAATTGCAGCCATTTCGTTTTTACTTCTACAATTGTAATTTTCTGCCAGTGGTACTAATTGTGGCACAAAGTTCTCTGAATTTGGGTTTGGGCTCTCTGAGAATCTGAGTATTCGAAGGGCCCGAAAGAGAACTTTGTACTTTCACTCCCTTCCTGTGCAAGCTGGGCAGCCTTTGAACTTTCAGTCCCTCTCTACCCAAGTTGGGCAAACGTTGAGCTTTCACTTTTTCTTGCATGGCAAGTTTTTTTATTGCTCGTCAGCTAGGACCACTCTATCTGTTAGAGTTCTGCTTGTCAAAGCAAACCCAGCACCCAGAACTGACTGTTGTTTCCTCTTGGTTGTGTCTGATGCACTAAAGAGGTGATCAACAACCATGTAAATACATCTGGTTTCCTTTCTTAAACGTGTATTGCAGCCCGACAAACAACAGGGGGAGTGAAGAACCACATATATAAATATTTCACCGATGTGAAACGATGTTTGAAATAGAGCTGAGGACTTGGGAGTTATATATTGGAATTATATATTGGACCAGATTGGAGCCAGACAGTAAATAATGTTTTCCCAGTGTTTGCAGACATTTTGGAGGTGAAGATATATAATTCTTAGCATTGCGATGAGCAGTTGTCCCCAATTCACTGTAGTAATCCCAATACACGACGTTCTTGATGTTTCAGTATTTCAAGGACCTTGTTATTTATAACATGGAAATAACTCTCATGTGACCTTCTGGCAAAGTTAACTACAATCTCACCATTTGACACCTGACAGTTTAGATTTACTGAGAGATTTTATATTAAACACTCTCCTCTTTCCTCTCTTCTCCATAATCCCAGCTCTTACCTTTTCCTTCTCTCTCAGATTCTGTGTCTTTTACTTCACAAAGTAGAACTTTTCTTCTCCTAAGAATTTAAACAGTTTCAATCAACTGAATCTTAAGCAAGCGCAGAAACCCTGACAATAGATGCTTTTGAGCAATCTATATGTTGGAAGATGAAAAGTATCCAAACCTGTTGCGTTGCTTTCAATAAAATGTAGAAATAATGCATCAATTGCAAGGGGATTTGACCGGACAAATATTTACTCTGACTTCATCATGGTAGGAAATATTCTTGCTTGCAGTGGTACTGTATAATTAAGGTGTGTCTGGCAAATAGAAGGTAATGGCCACAATGAGATCATTAGCCAGCTGCCCTCTCTCAAACCATTATTATGATTGCATTACTCTTCCTATACTGTTCCCATTGCTACATCACTTAGAGCTTTTATTACTCTTCATCAAGTCCATTTCCTATTGTCGCTGCAGATATTCCCTAAACATATTTCGTTGCTGACATCACCGATGTCATGAACGCCATCGGCACATAAAATGCCCTGCTGTGAGGATTCTTAATTTTAAAGCAATATGTTTGAACAGTAGGCCTGGTCTGTACATAGTGCCCATGAGATAGCACTATCAAGTTAATAAAAAAAAACTTTACATTAATGGCAGGCTGTCTGTAAAAGCAACCCTCCCAACAACCACACAGTGTATAGAGTACATTAGTAAAACTGAAACTCATCGCTAATGTCAAGGAAACCATTTGTTACTGCAATAATGTATTGTTTAGAGAATTCACATTAGGCCTAATTGCATGAAACAGATTGCTCCACTCCATGCATTCAAATACGAAAACAAAGTTAATGTTATTCACATGGTATACTTGTGCAATACAACAGTGTCAGTGATTTACACTGGGTGTGAGCAGACTGATTCAGGGTTAATATGAACGATTCATATTCTACTTCAGCATGCGGTTACATGTCTGTCCCCTGTAAGCTTGCCAGCAACAGCTGCAGCAACTTACATTGATATTTATATAGCGTTTTTGATATGTGAAAGCTGAAAGGAATTGGTAAATAAAATGTTGTTCACTGGAGATTTGAAGGTAACCAAAGACATGATTATACATGTGTATGCACACATTCTCTCTCTCTCTTTCACACACACACAGCCACCTTGTTATTAACAGCCATCCTTATTGGGAATTGTCAGGAATCTTTGTTTAGGAATTGGAAAGGATATCTCAATTATTTGCCTTTTAGCTACAATGTTTACTGATTTCAAAATAGTAAAACCAATTGAAATAAAGAACTGCAAATGTTCAAGCTTCACAAATCAGGATGAAGAGGTGAAAAGGAAAGAGTGTCAAACTCTGTGTCTGAGGCCATCAGCACTTGAACCGTGTTTCTTTACTCTTAAATCTTCCTTTTATTGAAGAAGAAAAACCACTTCAATTCCAATATTTGATTAATTTGAGAGCAAACTCCTCATTCAGCAGTTGACATCCGACTCCCAACATGCAAAAGACATCCCAAATCAAAGCCATTTTTATGCAAAAAATGTTTACAATTCAAAGATTTATTGTAGGGAAATGGCTATAGGTTATTGATAAATCCCAGGTACATAATAAATCTTTCTTGGTTATAAAAATGAACATTTGGGAGTATCGATCACGTTGCAGGATGATGATCCCCTCTAATTACAAATAAGTTTCTTTTTTGTAAAGAAATATATGTTTTTAATATAGGAGCACACAAACCTGAAGAGTGTGTGTGTGTGGGGTGGGGTGGAGGAGAAATTTGCTGTTTCCTACCACTGACTGTGTAATCAAGTATTTGTAGTTGCTCCAATCTATAAATCTTTACAGAAAAATTATTAATTTGGAGCAACTAAAAATACTTCATTACAGAGCCAGTGGTAAGAAATTCCAAAGATTAAACTCTTCATAGCCCTGCACGAATGAGGAAATGAATGAGAATCTGCCTTTGACCAGATTATTTTGCCCACAAAATTGACATTCAATTCACTTCACAGTATATTCAGTGAAGCCCTTTGAGACATCTTGAAGATGTGATAAGGCGCTATGTCAAATGCAAGGATTATTATTATTATGGTTGATGGCACCATAATCCCAATTTTGAGACAAACTATGTTGTAAGCATCTCAGTCACCATGGAAAATACAAAAACATCTTCCACAGAAACGATGGCAACTGCTTCTTAATATGAAATATATATATTTATTCATATTCTGCTTTTTAGATCTCCCAACACTGCCTTCCTCCCTCAAACGTACCCATTAATAATAATACATACATTTGATATAGTACCTTTCATACATTGTTGAGACTTTTTATACATTGTTGAGACGAATGAAGCACATTCTTTCAGATTCTTTTTTTCAAAAAGTCTCAAGTAAATATTGAAAAAATTATAGCTTAAAAAAACACTGCGTACAATGGAACGGCTGTACATACTTTGTCAAAATATTGTGTAACATCTTCCTGTGTATTGCAGCCTGTGGATCACCAATTAAAGTCCACCTGTCAAATTATAATCTGAATACAATATTTACTGGGAAATAATCCCCATAAAATATCTTGCTTTTCGTATTAATCTTTTTGATGGGAGTTCTGCACGACCAACAAAAGAGACTTCACTAAGTTAGGTATGGTGGTAATCAGTGAGAAGGATAGGAGCCAACTGCAGGAAGACATAGACAGAATGGTAAAATGGGCAGACACATGGCAGATGAATTTCAATGTGGAGAAATGCGAGGTAATGCATTTTGGTAGAAAGAACGAGGGGAGACAATATAGGCTGGTAATACAATCTTAAGGGGGGTAAAAGAACAGAGAGACCTGGGGGTGCAGGTAAATGAATCCTTGAAGGTGGCAGGACAGGTCGATAAAGGTGTAAAAAGGGCATTTGGGATTCTAGGCTTTATAAATAGGGGCATAGAGTACAAGAGTCAGGAGGTTATGATTAACCCATATAAAACACTGGTTAAGCCTCAGTTGGAGAACTGCGCCCACTTCTGGGCACCGCACTACAGGAAGGACGTTAAGGCATTGGAAAGGGTGCAGAGGAGATTTACGAGGATGGTACCAGGAATGAGGGACCTTGATTATGAGGAAAGGCTAAGAGAGGTTAGGATTATTCTCATTGGAGCAGAGAAGGTTATGAGGAGACGTAAAAGAGGTCTTCAAAATCATGAGGGGATTTGATAGGTTAGAAAGGGAAAAACAGTTTCCACTGGTGGGTGTGTCAGTGACTCGAGTTCAGATTCAAAATAGTCTCTAAAAGAAGCAGAGGGGAGGTGAGAAGAAATTTTTTCACGCGGTGAGTTGTTCGAATCTGGAACGCATTGCCTGAAAGGGTGGTCGAGGCCAATTCGATAACTACTTTTAAAAACGCGGTGGAAGGGTATTTGAGGAGGACGAGTTTGCAGAGTTATGGGGAAAGGGCTGGGGAGTGGGATTGACATTAATTGCTCTATTCAAAGAGCCGGCACAGACTCGATGGGCCGAATGGCCTCTTTTTGTGCTGTACGATTCTATGATTTTCTTGCAAGACGAGGAACAATTGGCCCTGGTCAATAAACAGGACAAGTGACTTAATTATAGCTGTACTCTCTCAGGACTTGAATGTCCGGTATAAATCAGTGGTGAGCAATGTATCACTGAAAGTAAATCACCAGAAGCTTGGAGATGTGTTGATTTCACTGCACAAGTATAATTAGTGTGAATCGTTTTGGCATCCGTTCACTAACTGACTCTTACATTTTCGTGGAGATTCCAAATAGACACTTCACATATCTTTTAAGAGGCATTTCGTATTAATATGAAAGACATTCTATGCTACAGTAGGGGCAACAGGGAAATATAAATGTAAACATGCTACTCTAATGCTGAGTAAATTCTGAATTGTGACAAGATGTAGTCTAGTAGTACCAGTTTTGGGTAAGAGTTAGATAGCTTCTTACCAATAAATCTTACATTACAAAAATGTTTTTGAATTTACTTTGGCTGCTGCAGAGGAAGAATGAGTGTCAATCAACCCTAAAATTTGTGGACTTTATTTTGACATGTTCTAAGTTCTTTAAATTCTTTAAATTTAAAGTTGTCTTCTGTTTGTTTCATTTCAAGTGTGTGATGGAAACGATCTTAGCGTTAGTCTCAGCTGTGAACACACATAGGCACAAGGAGCATTGCCACAAACAAGCTGAAAAACATCAATGTGAAGATTCAAAACCATTGGTACCTTCCTTTCAAACAATATGGCAGCAGAATCTGTGTCAAATATGAGCCTGGCTCTTAAAATATTCCGCGAGTCTTTAGATAATTGTGCAATAGTTTGTTTGTGTGTGTTTTTTTTTAGAAAATTAAATACTTTTCTCTGATACACAAGATGAAGGAGTGCTGAAAGTGCAATTCAAAATGTCAAATGGTCTCTCCTCCTGGTTTGGCCCAGTGTTGTTTTGTGTGTTGACCCGGGGTTCCGTGATGGTCTTCTCTTGCAGTATCGTGCACAAGATGGCTTTAGTCTGTGGTGGCGTCCCAGAGAGAGTCTTGTCAAGGTCCACGTGATTCTCATGTGGGATACTGAAGGGGTGAAAGCTCGACCCGTGAGCTGCTGCTCCCACATTTGGTGATTTGTGAATTCTGTAAACAAATGTCTCACTGTGCCAGCTCCGTGACTGTTTTGCCTCTGAAGTTCCTTGAGCTCTTCTTTCATGCGCAGTGAGGCATAGCTGGTATTGACACTGTTGGTGTAAGAGAGTGGTGTTTGATGTCCACTCACCCATCCTACCCTGTGTGTCTGACTGTCCCGAACAGAACCCACTGTCCGCTTCAGTCGTTCACACCCCATGGTAAAAAGCTTCTTCCTGCAGAGTATATACACCCAAGGATCCAGGATTGGGTTAAATGATGCAAAACGGATTGCGCGAAGGTCACTAATGTAATCCAATTTCTCACCAGCCTGGATCTTCCCAGGGCCGTACAGCTGATTCACAAAAATGCGGATCTGAAGAGAGAAAAGAAAATACATATTATTTCTTAACCGTAGAAGCTCGATTGAGTTTATCAGAAGCGGCTCGAAAAGGATCAATTTAATCATGTCAATTTGTATAGTTGTATGGTACACTCTGATACGATGTACATATCAATCACATTCAGTATTAATAATAATCCTTGTGTTTGATATAACGCCATGTCACGTCGTTGAGACGACTTAAAGCGCTTCACAGGATATGCTGTCTCGTGGATTGACTGTGTATTTTGTGAGCGAAACACAGCAGCCAGTTGCACACAGCAATGTCACACAAACAGCCTTGAAGTGAGTCTCAAATGGTTCCAGAGGTTATGGAGGTTGGCCACTGCAATGAAACTGTATGGTTCTGCTGTGTATCAGCCTGGCGCAGTGGTAGTGCTCTCGCCTCTGAGTCAGACAGTTGTGGGTTCAAGGCCCAAGTTGGGATTTGGACTCACATTGCCTCAGATGATACTCCAGCGCAGTGCTGGGTGCGTGCTGCATTGTCGGAGGTGCCGTCCTTCGGATAAGATGTTAAACCGAGGTCCCGTCTGCCGGTTTAGGTGAACGTTAAAGATCCCATTGCACTATTCGAAAAGAGAAGGGAATTTCTCCCGGTGTCCTGGCCAACAATCCCCCAAATAAAACTGGTTACTTAACACATGGTCGCTTGCGGGACATTTCTGTGCACAATTGGCTACCTCGTTTTCCAGTCAAACCACTTTACAGTATATTCTTGAAGCGTTTTGAAACGTCTCAATGGGATAAGGTGCTGTATCAAATGCAAGGATCATCATTATTATTATTATTATTGTAGGCCTGTTTGAATCAAATATCTAGGAGTCCAGGTACACAATCCGTTTCATAATATGGTTTATACGAACAGGATATTAAAGGCATAACTGTACAATGATCAAATCTATTCTCACTGTGGCTATTGCAGATCTGATCAAGTGGTGCAGAGGGAAGAGAGTGTGTTGACAGCCTCAACTGTTACATGTTCAAGCTTACAGAGTAAAATACTGTCTAATTGTACTAGGAAGGGATGTGTCACTACAGAGAACATTGAACAGGCAACACTTAAGACAGGAGAGGAAGTGTGCACTTAGTGTGAGCAATAGATAATTTAAAGGATCGAGCCTATGACTATCTAATAGAAACCGACCGCCTTCTGCTAAACTGTTCATACTGTTTCGGCTGGTGTGCAACAGCAGGAAGGTATCTGCTGCTCTTTAAATTTAACCACTTCACTGCCCAGTTTTGATCATTGAGATGCTTACAGGATGGCACGAAGTTGGCGTGACCACGAGTTTTGTCTGTCAATTCAATTTGGTTTTGTCTTTCGTCGTTTAATTTGCGGAATGCTGAGTGCTTTGTGAAATACTGCTGTTTGAACACTACAGTGTGCTGTGCAAACAGGAATAGCTCTAACCCCACCCTTACATCAGTTGGTACAACTGAAAGGTTTAAAACAAATAACGGCAAAGTTGTAATTTGTGTATTCTGGGCCAGTTTAGACATATTTGTATTTGAGACATATTTATATTTTAGACATATGTGGAGTCCTGTAGCTCAGTGGTTAGAGCACTCACCTCGCAAGCGAGGGGACCTGGGTTCAATTCCCGGGCAGGATGAAATGTTGGGCAACTTTCCTTCCTCACACACCTTTGTTTAACTCGCAGTAACTAGGAACCCGGTTGTTAGTCGACTGGCAGAACGCTTTTCCGGGGGTAATAATGCCTTAAAATAATAATAATAATTTGGTCACTCAATCCACGAATGTTTATGGAACACTGCCGTGCCGCAATTGGCTATATAAGAATTAGAGATACAAGAGATAAGATATCATATACATTTTCTTTGTCATGAGCCAGATGGAACATGAAGACACACTTTGCATTGGTATAAACTGTGCCGTATATAATGGTGCTGCTGTGTTACTTCTGAATTTGAAAATGTGGTAGGAATGGAAGACAGTGTAATGTAAAACAACATGATAAATGCTCGTTCCTTCACCAATACAATCGTTTATTATAAATTTATTCACACAATTACTTATGAAATGAACAGCTATGTAGCATTATTTACAAAATAACTTCATCACAATTGAAATGCTGTGTCTTATTGAAATGTTGTCAATAAGTAATGATTTATCCCCACAGGGAGTGACTGCAGAGCTGTTACCAGATATCAACACTTGTTCTGTTGTTATAATAATAATAATCCTTGCATTTGATACAGCGCCTTATCACGTCTTCGAGACGTCTCAAAGCGCTTCACAGAATATACTGTAAAGTGAATTGACTGTATATTTTGAGGGTGAAACGTAGCAGCCAATTGCACACAGCAGCGTCCCACAAACAATCGTGGATTGAATGACCAAATTATTATTTTTTAAAGGGATTATTACCCCCGAAAAAGCGATTCGCCAATCGAGTAACAACCGGGTTCCTATTTACTCCTAAGTAAACAGAGATGTGTGGAATAAGCAAATTTGCCCAATTTTTGCCCTGATGGGAATCGAACGCGGGTCTTCTCACTTGCTCTAACCACTAAGATACAGGAGTCCACAATCATACGGACAAACCCGAATCCGTTTGCCTTATAAACCCGATTCACTTCTGAATCTGCAATGATGATATGGAGCGGTGCCTTCCAGGTCAGATTATTGCTCCTAATTTCATGCGAGAGAGTTCTTTCTCCAGATGTTTTCCAGACTGATTTTGTGTCCGGGTAAAAAGAATGAATGTGGACAGAGTATGATTTAGGGATGTAGGAGCAGGCGCTGAACCTCCAGGCGGTTTATCTTGATGGTTTATCTTGATGGTTTACTTTATGGGGCAACTTTATTTTTAATCCCATTTAGAAACATAGAAATCGGAGGTCTCCGCAGCCCGTCCAGACTGTGCCTACAGTTTATCATTACAGATCATTTAATAACATTCACCTCATCTCCCTTAATACCCTTATTCTGCAATTCCCTCCCTTTTTAATGTCCTAATTGATTCATTCCACCTCTAGTATTTTTTTTTCTCTCTCTGATTTTGATCCATCTATTATTATTATTATTCTCTCTCTCTGTAAGTGGACTTTAAACAATTCACATATAAGATTAAATACGGCAATATCCCATCTCGTAAGAGGGGTACACAGAGTGGACACCCGAAGTCCTCTCTAACCGTTGCAGTCGCAATAACAAAACAATAGCAAAACAAAATAATAAACAAAAAACAAAACAAAACGAATAAATAAGTAAATGTATTTATTTAAATAAATGTATTTATTTAAATAAATGTATTTATTTAAATAAATAAAACAAAACGAATAAAGAAAGAAAGAAAGAATTAACAACAATAATAATAATAATAATCCTCTTTTGCCCTCGACAGCAGCGCCTCTGTCGCGTCTCCTCAGGACGTCTCCAGGCGCTTCCGCGGGACAGAGTGCGCATAATATTTTGTGGAGCGAAACGACGATGTAAAAAAAAAGGGGAAAAAATATTAAAAAAATAAAAAATAGATAAAAAAAATAGAAACCTAAAAAAATTTATATTTACATTTTTATAAAACATAAACATAAATAATAACGTTGAATAGAATGCAACGGTAAAAAAAATAGGTATAACATTAAAAAAACTAAAAAAACGAAATATAAAATCTGAAAAAATCGAAAAAAAGGAAACACAAAATCTGAAAAAGATCTAAAAAGAGAAACACAAAATCTGAAAAAAATCGAAAAAAAGGAAATACAAAATCTGAAAAAGATCTAAAAAGAGGAAATACAAAATCTGAAAAAAATCGAAAAAAAGGAAATACGAAATCTGAAAAAGATCGAAAAAAAGGACATATAAAATCTGAAAAAAATCGAATTTTTTTTTAAAAAAAGTAAAAAAATAAAAAAATCTAAAACATATAAAAAAACACATTTAAAAAAAATACACAATATAACATAAAAAAAAACCCACTCCCTCCCCCACCCCCCACACACACACCCCCCCCTCCCCCCCCTCCCCCCCCCTCCCCCTCTCCCCGGTACTCACCACCAGAGGGATGGAACAGACGAGGAAACGATGGTCATGAAGACCAACAGCCAAAACATCTGCATCTCGGCCGCCGAGACCGTGAAGCGGGAGAGGCCGCGACCCCTGGAGCCCCCGGTGCCGGGAGGGCGGGAGGGGGGTGGGAGGTCCCCTCCCCCCCCTCCTCGGCCGGTGGACCTCTGACTCATGCGGACCAGCGCCCCGCACACCGACAGGTTGCACAGCACCGTCACCGCGATCAGGAAGCAGCTGAAGCCGCCGTACAGGTAGGTGTAGGAGGCCGAGGCCGGGCTGGCGGCGCGCCAGTCCAGGAAGCACCAGGTCCCGGGGAAGTGGCGCACGTTGCGGCCCAGCCCGAAGCACGGCGGGGCGCAGAAGACCAGGTTGACCAGGTAGGCCCCGGCCAGGGCCGCCCGGGCCCGGGCCCGGTCCACGTAGCGGCTGTAGAAGAAGGCCCGGTTGATGGCCAGGTAGCGCTCCACCGACATGGCGCACAGCACCGTCATCCCGGCCGAGCCGAAGAACAGCATCGAGAAGGAGAAGAAGTGGCAGAGCGGCTGCCCCCCCGGCCAGCGCCGGCCCAGGTAGGCGGCGATCACCACCGGGCTGGTGCAGCAGGTGCCCAGCAGGTCGGTGACCGCCAGGCCGCACACCAGCGTGTAGAAGGTCGTCTCCTTCTGCTCCTTCTTCGACACGCACAGCACCACGATGGCGATCAGGTTGCCCACCACCCCCACCCCGAACATGGCGGCCGAGGTCGCCACGTGGCTCGACTCCACGCTGAGGGGCGCCGCCGCCGCCGCCGAGCCGTTCGCCGAGCTCCCGTTCCCCGGGTCCCCCCGGCTCGAGTCGTTCAGAAGCGCGGCCATGGTCAGGCTCACCATCGCTCTCTGTCTCCCGCCAACTCTGTCCCGAGCTCTACCTGTCTCTCTCTCTATCTCTCTGTCTCTCTCTATCTCTCTCTGTCTATCTCTATCTCTCTCTGTCTATCTCTATCTCTCTATCCCTAGCGCTCTCTGTCTATCTCTATCTCTATCTGTCTATCTCTATCTCTCTATCCCTAGCGCTCTCTGTCTATCTCTATCTGTCTATCTCTATCTCTCTATCCCTAGCGCTCTCTGTCTATCTCTATCTCTATCTCTCTATTTCTATCTCTCTATCCCTAGCACTCTCTGTGTCTATCTCTATCTATCTCTGTCTATCTCTAACTCTCTATCTCTATCTCTCTATCCCTAGCACTATCTGTCTGTCTCTCTATCTATCTCTGTCTATCTCTATCTCTCTCTCTATCCCTAGCACTCTCTGTCTATCTTTCTCTCTCTGTCTGTCTCTCTCTATCTCTGTCTATCTCTCTCTCTATCTTTCTCTCTCTGTCTATCTATCTCTATCCTTAGCTCTCTCTGTCTCTTTATATTTCTCTATTCCTAGCTCTCTTTCTGTCTCTCCCTGTCTATCTCTCTCTGTCCGTCTCTCGCTCTCTGCTATCTATCTGTCTCTGTCTTTCTCTCTCTCTCTCTCTGTATCTATCTTTCTCTGTCTGTGTCTATCTCTCTCTCTCTGTCTATCTATCTGTCTGTCTCTGCCTATCTATCTGTCTCTCTCTCCCTCTGTGTCTGTCTTTCTCTGTCTGTCTATCTCTCTCTGTCTGTCTCTGTGTGTGAGAGCGAGAGTGCAGTCTGGATGTTAACACGCTCTTGCAATCAAGTGGTAGAAAGTAAAACACAAACTAACTCGTCCCGAGAAGAGTTCTGAGCAGCGCTCAGCGCTAAACGGTGCTGGGGGAGCGAATGTGCGGCGAGCGAGTGTCTGGGTTGAGCTCAGCCTCTCGCCTTGAGCCCAGTGAGAGCGTCCATCCTTTCTTGCCCTTTCTTTCTTTCTTTCTTTCCTTCCTTCCTTCCTTCCTGCCTCCCTTCGCCTTCTTGTGCTGGTGGAGCCGTTGCTGCTGTGACTCGCTAAGGCTCCCTTTTTAAATGCACCGTTGCCTCCTGCAGGTGACAAACGCGTAGAGATGAGCAGACGTCATGTTTCCTTTCAAATCGTCTCCAGCTGCAGATATAACACTATATAACACATGTGTATATATATCTATAGAAAGATATAACACTGTGGGATCCACACTAGAACCTGTTTAGACAGAGTAATATTGCTCCGGTTTGGCTGACCAAACTACTGTGTGTATATAATATATATACACACACACACACACACACACAACACAGCAGTAGTTTTATTGTTCAATTGCATTTTTAAGACGTGTTGGTTGTGATTGAGTGGCTTTGTTTTCATCGCTTTCTCTGGCTGTTAAGCGGAAATATATATATATATATGTGTGTGTATATATATATTTTAAAAAGGCCCAAAAGGTTGATTTTAGAACATTTCTCTCTTTTTTTCTTTCTCGTCTCCAAATCAGATGAGAACAGCTTTGCATTTTCGTATCTTGCACAGTACCTTTGAGTCAAAATTAAAGCCTTGCTCTGAGAGCTCACATTCATCAAATATCCCATGTTGTGCAAAAATAAACTTTATTTTCCTTTTGCCATTCGTATTTTTTCCTGTTTCTTATGGCTGCCAAGTTTCGCCCGCAAAATATACAGTCAATTCACTTTACGGTCTATCCAGTGAAGTGCTTTGAGACGTCTCGATGACGTGATAAGGCGGGGATTATTTTTATTAAAAAGCTAGTGTCAGAAACGGCTGTTAAATTCATGAAAATTCATGAGCAGCCAGACCCTCACCTAAAAACTTACATTTTCTGAAATGATGTCTCTACTTTCACGTCACCCACCTCCACCCCACCCCCCAAATGTAAACGTCAAATTCTGCCCATGCACACAAATGAAAATCCACGTCATTCTGTCCTGGTAACTTGCAGATATCTTGCACCTTTTTGATAGAAACATTTGTCCCCATTAATTGGGGAAATGTCTGCAATTCAAAGTGAATTAGCAAAAGCACAGATTAATCCCTGCAGTAAAGACTTCATAGCTTGAAATGAATCAGGATATTTCAATGAGGGAATTGTACCATTATTTTCACATTTTACCTGCGCTTTCTTGGTTCTTTTTTCCCCTCTTTGAGGGTTTTCCTATCCACTATAATTTGATCTTTACTCTCTGAATCCACCTCCTCTTTGTCTTTAATATCCAGACTCTGCGATCCACTTTCTTGTCTTTTCCTTGCTCTGGTCTGTCTCTTCATTTCTTTATTTCATCCTTATTTTGTCATCAATTCTTTCTTCAGTTCTAACACGGTCATGCTTGTCGTAATAAAGAACTAGTGTTTTGTCTTCGCCCTGTTTACTCCCATCAGCTCCAAATCTAAACAGTGAGAAGCGTGAGGACCTGGGTTCAATTTCCTGGCGGGGTGAAACTTTGAGCAAGTTACTTTACTCCACATGCCTTTTGTTTACCTAGTAGTAAGGAGGATCCTGGTTGTTAGTCGATTGGCAGATCACTTTTTCGGGGGTAATAATCACTTAAAAACAAACAAATAAATAATAAATATAATAATAATAATAACTTGGTCACTTCAGTCCACGACTGTTTGTGGGACGCTGCTGTGCGCAATTGACTCCTGCGTTTTGCCCTCAAAATATACAGTCAATTCGCTTTATAGTATATCCTGTGAACCATTTTGAGACGTGATAAGGCGCTATATCAAATGCAAGGATTATTATTGTCTCCTGTCTCTCTAACTTGCATGCTATTTCTTCTGTTCTTCCGGGTTAAACAAAGGCATTCACAAACATACTTTAAGAAAAAGTTACAGCTTATTTCAAACTCTGATCTTTATAGAAGTTAAATCTAATTTGACATTGGAATTGCTTTATTCTGGTAATATTAGCATCACAGTGCGTGGGAAACGGTATTATCCACGGACCAGCTACTGGTCTGAGAGTGGACAGATCTCACTGTGAGAAATAATCTAGAGCACAAAAGAGCAGAGAATTTAATTACTTTTTTTATTGATCTGTTGAGTCTCATGCAAAAGGTTTCAGAACCATTAGAGTATGTACCACTCATTCGATCAAAGAAAAGTATTCCCTTTGGATGCTGTAGGCAATTGAATCTCCTTATAGATTTTCAACGAACGATTACGGAATTTATATTTTTCCTGTGTTGTGCGAGGAATTTCTTTCACCAGAATTGTATGGCATTTCAGTGTTTAAATCACTGAATCTTGGATAGAAACTACTCACAAGGCTAAATATGCCAACATAATAAATGATAGCATTCCCTCACTGCTGATTGTATCCACTGATTGTTCATGTTTTTTAACAAATAACATTCACTGATTAAAATACTTCTGTGCAATTTCAGTCGTGTATCCAATAACAATACAACTGGTGTTCTCAATTGCTGACATACCAAACACAGTATCTGTCGAATCTATCTATTAAGAACCACAAAGCTAAATAGAGTTAAAAATGTCAAGGTTTGAAAAAGATTCCCATACTCACTGGTTTGTAAAACACTTGTGTGAAACAGAAGAACAAGTTGACTAAATATTTTATTTTTAATTATATGAATATTGCGCTGCTGCTTCGAGTCAATATGCAATACAATTTGTCGTTATTGCTTCCATAGTATTGCCCATCAACTTGAAATCTTATTTTGATTTTTTTTTTAAATGTTCTTATCATGAAGCCTACGCTCTCTTGATAATATTTTCTGCTGGCTGATTTGTCCCAATTGGACAATGTTACCAGATTGAACAACACTTGTGTCTGGCACAGACATGATGGGCTGAATGGCTTCCTTCTGTGCTGTATAATTTTATGATTCTGTGAACGTGGAATAAGAACAACTTAATACCCCCAGAAAAGTGATCTGTCAATCGACTAACATTCGGGTTCCTACTTAACGCTAGGTAAACAGAGGCGGGTGGAGTAAGAAAACTTGCCGAACATTTCACCCTGCGAACCCAGGTCCTCTTGCTTGCGAGGCGAGCGCTCTAACCAGTTTGCTGCAGGACTCTGGTACAAGTCAGGTGAGAACACTCAGTTTCTGATTTGCTATTTGGAGAGTTGTTTTGTTACATAAATGCTGTATCTTTTATTCTATCCATTGTCAATTTTTTGACGAGCTTTCAGGGTCAAATCGGTATCTTCATTCTCTTTGATGAAAAGCCTCCATTCCCTGTGTGATTCTAGATGCTGGTTAAAACATAAACTATCATCAAGTTGTCAGATGAATAAAAAGGTATAACATTCATTGCATCATGTCTGTGTCTACGTGTGTGGGCACACCAGGTTTCGGAACAGGAGAGTTGGGTATAGAAACAATATTATATGAAATACATCACCAACACTGGCTCATATGAGTTTAATATATATGTCATTAACAAGAGAAACTAAGTTATCCCTTCAGTGTAGTCTAGAGAGGATTTGTTTTTACTTTTTTTCACAACAAATGCTACAGATTACTAATTTAAGTGTGCGATTGGTTGTAGAATATCATGAGCATTATGGTTTTCCATAAAACTCCTATTTTCTCAAAATGATCAATTAAAATTCTTTTGAGAGAGCTTTGTTATAGCAATCTTGAGAAAGGCACTCATCCAGATTAATGCACCTCACTGGGATTATTGACGTGGCACTAAAATAATGAAACAGAAAAATGTATAGCAATAATTATTTAATTCCCCACACTAACATCACTTACCTGGATTAACACAATATACAGTCAATTCACTTAACAGTCTGTCTTCAATCCAAAAGATTCAGAGGTGAAAGTATTGGCAACCCAGTCAATCTATTTTCATATTCCTGAATTTAAAATCAATCACAATTCAACTATATTTTCTTACAAACGTGCACACACAGTGCAGTATTCCAAGCAAAACAACTTCATCATTGATTTTTGGTTTAAGTTTATTTTTCCTTCAACTAATATTTTCCTATTTCTGTATTATATAAACATTTATCGCATGACTACTTTTATTACTACCTGTTTTGTACCTCAGTAAAACCTAGTCCAGTGTTAATAATAATGCTTTTAACAGTTTCCTGTGAAGGATTGACTAACCTTAATTTTGAGATGGGAAAATAGAACTGCATTTGGGTGTTTGACACTGGGTTCACAATTTGCTTTGCAGTTACTGGGGAGAAATTCCACCTGGGTCTAGATTTCCTCAATTTATTTAACATTTTAGAGTGTCCAGGTTTTGACAAGTTGTTGAATTCAGGCTGAACTTTGAAGTCGGGTTTCTGCAGTCCTTAAAACTAATTTCCAAAAAAAGACTTAAAAAATGAAGACTGTATTTACTAATTTGCTAAATGTTGGACTTCTGAAATGTTACATACATAAAGTAAATCTAAAGCCAGGTGGAATATTCTCCATATACCTGAGTATGTATTTCTCTCTGAAATATTTAAACCTACCCTTGGGAATTGATTCGCCAATTCGGGGAAATTTCAGACAAGATATTTCGATCAGAAAAAATGATAATAGCGCCTTGGCCTCAGAAACACAGACATGACTATAATTTTGGTTTGTTTTCCTCCGTGATGCTGATGCTGAGGATATGGATTCTAATGCGGTGTCACCGGGTTTGTTTCACAAGTGGTAAAGGCCCATAATTCACAGAGACAGAAAACGGGACTAAATTCTAAGGTATCATATTTTGAGTAATCACATGCTGTGTACTTTTTCTATCTACTATATTTTGAGGTATTTATTAATGGGGAAATGAACCTGCTGCACACTGACGTCTAAGTATTATTTACCCACTGCTTGATGTCAGGAAACAAATGCTAGAATTTAATGAATTATTAGCTTTACAACTATGATTTCTGTTTAGGGTTTCCATACCAACAGGCCTCTTAATGTGTTCTGAACTGCTATTACTATCTATCCACGTACAGGGAGAATCTAAAAGACACACAGCCGTATGGAGAGGTGCAGCTACAAGGGTAATATCACACATCTGTAATAGTTTTACCCTTTCACTGTGAAAGAGCACCGACCGGCAAGGATGGCAAGCAAACGGTAATGGAAATAGAATGATCACATCAGGGTGGATTGATGCACACAAACAAATTTTTAATAAGGAGAAAGGTGGATGTTTATAGATCCCTTCTCTCTCAGTCCTCTGGTTTGATTTGAGAGTTTCCCAAGTAAACACCTCATAAATTTGTAGTACGGTAGTTAGATATTCAATACTGACATTTGGAATATTTCCTGCAATTCCCATTGTGCCAGCCTGGACGTTTAAATATTTTCCTCCATAAATGTGTTTCTTTTTATTTTTTAATTATGAAGTAAATTACTCCTGTCACTGGCCAAATTTTACAGAATCTTTACAGAAGCTGCCTCAGGGCTCCCATGGGTGCCGAATCAGACAGCTGTGTGCAATTTGTATCAGTTATTATAATAAAGAAACAACTTGCATTTTTATAATGCCTTATCAAAAAAATTCAAGGAGCTTCACAATTAATTAATATCAAATTATTTTCTTGTAAGCAAACCCACCAGCCATTTGCACCATAAATATGCATCAGATGAATTGCCAGTTAATCTGATGAATTATTGGTTGAACACTGGGAGAAACTCCTTTTTCTTTTTGAATATTGTCATTATAATAATCCTTCCATTTGGTGTAGCGCCTTATCATGTCAGAAGAATGTCTTGAAGCGCCTCGAAGGATTCATTGTGAAATGTCGTGACTAGGTATTTGTAGGCAAACTCGCAACACAATTGCGCACAACAATTGTCCCACAGAAATGTCCCACAAACAGCCATGAAGTCAATGACCAATTTTATTTGGGGGAATGTTGGCCAAGACATTAGGAGAAACTTCCTTCTCTTTTTGCTTAATGCCAATAGGGATGGGGATCTAACATCCACCCGAACAGGCAGACAGGACCTCATTTTAATCTTTCATCCCATTTAATATCCAACTGAAAAATGGTAGACAGGACCTCAGTTTATATCCTCATCCAAATATACAAAGGAGTGTATGGCACTGGAGTGTCAGGCTTAGAAAGTACTTCAGTTTATTTCTTACATGTCCTGAAAACTTTATCTGCATAACAGTGTCTGCTCTAGGATTGCTGTGGTGCTGAGTAACTAGTGACTGAGTCAAATGCTACTTACATAACAGTTTTCCATTTCAACAGTCAATGACAGGCTGCTTTATATGTCACAGAGATCCTTGAAGACATTTTAATAAAAAGGCTATCACACAATTTGTAGGCAATGGGCGAAAGGGCCCCAAGAAATACAGATTTCTCAGCAAAACAATAAGTGCAAGCTAGAATGATTGCCTAGAGATTTTGTTTAAAAATTTAAACATGTAGGCTGGAATTGTCTTTCCTGCAAAACAAAGCGGTATCTTCAGAGAGTCAATAATATCAATATAACAAACCTTGGACATGAAAGACATCCTGAAAAAATTGTTCTTCTGGATTTCTTTAGGGATGAATTTGCTACCGATGTTATACTTGCCCCTTTCTTTTCTTTCTTTCTTTCTTTCTTTCTTTCTTTCTTTCTTTCTTTCTTTCTTTCTTTCTTTCTTTCTTTCTTTCTTTCTTTCTTTCTTTCTTTCTTTCTTTCTTTCTTTCTTTCTTTCTTTCTTTCTCTCTCTCTCTCTCTCTCTCTCTCTCTCTCTTTCTTTCTTTTAGGGGACTCTATGAGTACAATACAGTATGCCCTAGTTGAGATGAACATTGGGGTTATATCAGGCTGGGTTTCTGGCGTATACAATTTTGACAATATTTGTTTTTTTTACTGGAAAGGAAACTGATCTATTCATGCATTTGGAACAATGTGTGTCTGGTGACAAAGCTAATTTTGATAGCTATTGCAATTAGGGTGGTCCCTTTTTTCAATTAAGTTTCTGAGCAGAATTATCAGTGGATGACTCACACTTCTGCCCATTGATATTCTCTTAGCCTTAGACCATGCAGGAGCTCAAGTTGCTGATCTGTGTGGATCGACATAACATAATGCAATGGTTTTAAACAGTGAGCAGGTTTCATAGCATGAACGTGTATGGCAATAGTCATTTTTTGCAAACATTCTGCCATTTAACAACATTTTAACCTGGGAAATTTACTTGTCATAAATTGTTTGTTAACAGTGTTTTATGATATAATGATAATATCTTAATTTCTGTCCCTCACACGTTCCAATGATGAAGTGGTATAAATGCAGAATTTCTATTGACTGAGGTTCACCAATAACTTCTACTGCCATCTCATAGCTTTGCCAGTAAACGGTATTCATCTTCCAGAAAGATCTGCCTCCTGCCACAGCTTAGAGAATCAAACAATGCTGAAATTGGGTGTGTGGTTACACGCAACCCTAGGAAGCACGAGCCTATCATGCAATGAGACAACAAGTCACCAAGGCAATATGAAGCTAATGTACAGTACTGCCTTGGGCAACATAAAACTCACATGCAATATGTTGTGAAAGTCGATCCTGTCATCAAGAACGTGAGTGCAACATATGATCAACTCATCCAATAAACCAGGCTATTATCGTTACAACAATGCCCTTAATGCTTAAATTGAGGATAATGTTTCTTGGGAAAGTTGATGATGGAAAGAACATGACTCTCCTCCACATGCCTAAAAAAAATTACCCTCATTCAGAAGAGACTGTGCAAGATAATGGGGGACATGTCACAGCCAGCAATGAAATGTGATAAACAGCTGTGCAGGTAAAGCTCTCTTAACTCCTGAGTGATAAAGTTATGTGAATGGAGATATAAGAACAGAAGAAAAGTCAAGGATGAGAACAGGCAAATTGGCTGACTCATGTCTCCAGTCTATCAGCTCTCCCCTCATGGTATCAGTACTTTAAATAACTCTAATGATTCTGTCTCGAACACCTTGCTTAGTAAATTATTCCAAACATTTAAAACTTTTTGAATAGGAATTTTTTTTTCTATTCATTTACTTTTCCAAATTTACTTTTCACTAATTTCTATTGATGCCCTTTGATCCATTGAAAAGTGTAAGTCTGAGGAACGGTACAAAGCAAGAGAGGTTAAAGAATGTGTTTGATCTGTCTAATGTGCTGTCAGTCGGACATATTGAATGGTTTGTGTCCTTGCGTTTAAAGGAGGGTAAAGATGGCCTTCGTTTAGAGGGCTGAACGTCAAACCGAAACCACAACTCCAAAGCTAAGCAACTTGAATTAGATCAGTTTAGGTTAATTCGCTTAAGTGTTCAAAATAGCCTAATTAGGGCTACTTGTCTGAAAAAAGATGATGCA
The DNA here is from genome assembly GCF_018977255.1 of Callorhinchus milii. Classification (NCBI taxonomy): domain Eukaryota; kingdom Metazoa; phylum Chordata; class Chondrichthyes; order Chimaeriformes; family Callorhinchidae; genus Callorhinchus; species Callorhinchus milii. Next base: position 20,929,187 of record NW_024704746.1, read on the forward strand.
CACAGAGAGACAAAAAGTTATGATAAACCATCATAAAATCTTAAAATTGAATGAAGACCACTAAATAGCAATTCAAGTTTGCAAGAATATTATGTTGTTTTAGATTGCAGGAACAGCCATGATGAATGGAATGGCGGAACGGGCTTGAGGGGCTGAATGTCCTACTCCTGTTCGTATAGAGAGGGTTAATTTTCTTGACACAGTTAAACCAGGGTATTTGTTGATAAACAGCTCAGACCTTTTTCTGGATGGTCAGAGAGAAGATACACATTTACCACTAAACCACCACAAACCTTTGAAACCATTTACCACCCCATGATAAGGAACCAACGTATTTAATGAAACAAACAGAGCCTCTATTTCATTAGGAAAGTGGAAGACCCATTAGCCAGGAATATGGTATAGGTTTAGAGGAGAAAAAAAATTATAAAAGGGCAGTTATTGGGCCAGTAAACCATTCAAATAATTTAAATTATTTTAAAGTGCCGGGGTCCGAACAGTGAGATACATGAACATATCTTGTTGAACAACTCTCATCATTTGCTGTACTCCACGTAGTTACACACACTAAAACATTGAGCTACTTTTTATCAAGTTTCTTAGAATTGTCCTGATCAGTTTCACACAAACAGGATAAATAATTAATAAATGCTGCATTGTTTGAATGAACAGAGGGAACGCATGCAGTAGGGTGCTTTTCTCACTTAATAGTAATTGGGTTTCCTGTTCCAACTGCAAAGTGAATAACCCAGTTTATTGTTCTGCAACTCAAATCATCTTTAATTTAAGCACAAAACAATAATAGAATTACAATAACAGCAGACTGCTGGATAGATCTGAGTTCTGCGAACTTTAGAGATAAAATCCATTGTAGCATTTATTTTACAATACAGGTCACAACCATAAGGATGCACAAATGTCCATCTGGCAAGCTCCAATGCTGGACTGATGATAATAATAATCCTGGAATGATCAACTCGGCTGAGCGGTTGAAGAGCCTTGTCCTCAGTGTCGTCAATCAAATTATGACAAAAGGAAAAAGATTGCCAGATAGACTGGTGAGCAGAGAAACCAGAGTTCTTTCTGTACTACACATCAGTCGTATGCATATTCTAGTTAATATCTGTGAGATTGATATATTTCACAGGAGAGATTCAATGAAGCCTCCAATACATTGAACAATTTGCCTGAATCATCCTTATGAAGCCCCCTCCATGATTTTGAAATCTCAGTTAGTTCACTTAACTGTCTTGATAATTGCCATGGCATGATGCAAAATGGCATGCTTAAAACTGAATGGTACCGTACATGTAAGTAATTATAATACATTCATTGCCGTAAAAGCTGCCATTCACCAGTAAAGACCCTATACTACAATAATAATTTGGTCGCTCAATCCACGACTGTTTGTGGGACACTGCCGTGCAAATTGGCTGCCGAATTTCGCCCACACAATATACAGTCAATTCACTTTACATTAGTTTCTGTGAAGCGTTTTGAGACATCTAGAAGACATGATAAGGCTCTATATCAAATGCAAGGATTATTATTATTATATTGTGAATATTCCAGTGTCAATTTAGAATTACAAAATAGTAAGATTCACATGTGCAGTGCACATATCTCTCCACTACCAAGTATTTAGTCATGATTACAATACATCTCACAGCAAAAAAACCTGCACAGAACTCGAGGCTTGAAATAACTTTCCAGAATTGAAATAAATTATCAATTTTTACCAGTCAGCTATTAATATGTCCCCTAACTGCAGCAAATAATTCCCCACAATAAAAAGCCTGTTATCCTATTCCGATACTCAAAAGATAAGAGCAAATGATTAACACGATGTTGAAGTAGTAATTTATCGATAAGCACAGAAATCCTGAAATGTTCAACTGAAAGATCGCGACAGAGAGAAAATGAGTTCAAATGAAGGCAAATTGTTTTGCAGAGAGATGTTAAAGTGGATTATCGATTTTTTTAAGTGATAAGGATTTGTGTTGGCATAATGTGCTTCCTTTTCCACTTTACACAGGTATGTTGCTCCTGGGATTTTCTTCCAGAAATGTACATCATCAAAACAGAGAAGTGCTGCACACAGATTGTACAGTCAGCACAAATATGTTGTGTCAACAGAAGCCAGCTAATAAATGCTGTGTTGTTAGGGGAAACAGGATGTAGGTTTGTTTTTAACTGTAGTAATAAGAGGTAATTTTATGGCTCTCCAGACCGAAAACTAATTTATTTCTTCCTGTCCTAATCCTATTCCATTTTAGTCTCAACTCTTCATACACTTGAAGTATTTACAGGACATCACTCTCTGTCAACAAACATCAAGTCAATTCAGTTTATTGGAAGATTTATCCACCTTTTGCACCAAGTTACCTTCATTAAAGGGAACACTTTGGGTATTTTAAAACATTTTTAAATAGCTTTGGCAAATTTGGCAAATTGACTGCTGTGTTTGCTTACAAAATAAGGTCACTACACTTTACAGTAAATCTTGCAAAGCCGTTTGAGACGTCCTCCTAATGTAAAAGGCGTTATTTCAAACGCAAGGATTATTTTTATTTTATCGGTAGCATTTATAGACTTTATTTTGCAGATAATCCAATAGTTCATCAAATAATCCAATAATTCAATCAATAGCAAATTTTAAGTGATTCTAATTTTCTCCATTTGAAAGATTGCGCTTAGAGTTTATCTTAGATTTAGATTCCACTGTGATTGTTTGTTGATTCTCTAGTGGAGAGGTATTTGATCCTTGGATGTCTAGAGCAGAAATGTCTGAATCTTATCATATAACTTCACCGATGATCCCTGGTGAGTTAGTGTTCCACAAAACAAGATGGTAAAATTATACAATAGCAAGTTACCCGGAATGTCCCAAGCTCCTAAAATGATCCTAAAATGTTCCGTGTCTTTAGCTGGAGATGAATGTGTGATTGTGAGCACTCCATTCGGTCCCATGCTCTCAGTTTGAGGAGGATGTATGGTCAACAACAAGAGCAACAAATTTCATTTATATAGCGACTTTCACTTCGGGAGGACGTGCCAGCATGATGGACAGTTTGCACCTGAGCTAGGGGCTGGATTCAAGAGGGATAAGGGCTGGTGCGGGTGAGAAAGGGGCAAGGCGAAGGGACTCCTGGATGGAGTTCCAGAGAGTGGGGGTAGAAAGGCTGCAGGCCCGACCACCGATGGCGGGAGACGTGAAGCAGGCCAGCACCCGCCGAGCAATTACATGTGTAGTCGAAAGGTAGTGCTTGAAATCAGCAAGATGTGAAAGGTAAAAGTCTGTCTGACAAATTAAATTGATTGTGATTGTTGCTTGTCAAATCTGGCTCCCATTTCCCAGAACGTTGTTTGTTAGTTACAGGCTGCCGTTCTCTAAAAACCCTCTTGGAGACGATTTCAAAAGATGTCTGTGTGAAACTGTTTCTTTTACTTCCTAATTTTCTCGAGCCAGTTTGAATAGCTACCAACATCTGATATGTGTCATCTCTAGCTCAAAGAAATAGAAACATTATCTCTGCTGTAAGAGTGGGCGCCAGTCCCATTACGAGAAGTATCTGAAAGGTCTGTTCTGTTATTACATTTCTCCATGATTTTCCACTCTGGTAGCAAGACAGCCATTAATTGTTGCAAGCAAATCTCCTGCTGGCATGTCATTGGAAGAATGGACTGTTTTAAAGAAAGGATTTGAATCTATCGTGGATCCATTCGAGAAGTGTCACTATTACTCCAAAAGATTGGTTACTGAATGTACTATTCTGACAGTATGGAGTCCTGTAGCTCAGTGGTTAGAGCACTCGCTTTGCAAGCGAGAGACCAGAGTTCAATTCCAGGCAGAGGGCGAAACCTTGGGCAAGTTTCCTTACTCCACACAGAGCCTAATAATAATCCCTCCAAAACCCAAAACAATAATAAATTGGTCATTTTCAATCTACGACTGTTTGTGGGACATTGCTGTGCGCAATTGGCTGCCGCGTTCGCCCACAAATCTACGGTCAATTCACTTTACAGTGTGTTCTGTGAAGCGCTTTGGGACGTCCTCCCGACGTGAAAAGCGCTATATCAAATGCAAGGATTATTATTATTATTATTATAACCATAAACTGCTCATTCCATTGACACTTTCAGTGAAAATAGTACAGTAACTGTTGACCAGTCTGCGATGACAGGTTTTGGTAAATACTGTACTCAGTAGCTGTACAAACATATCAGTTCATGTAATCTACTGCACTTCTTGCTCTTCCATCTCCTTAGATTTCATTGGGGTTATAAATACAACCAGAAATAGATGGAGAGTGTTCCTAGTGCACATTTCCTGTTACCAAGATTCAACTCCTGTTGCATTCATTGAGTTTTTGAACCTATCGTGTTCAAATTGAAACCCATCGCACTGTCACTTACAGCTCATTCGTTCACAGAACCTCCAGTTGTGAAACTCACTGATAATATTCTCCAGCAATCTACAAGCTTTTAAAACCCAAACACTTGTTTTTGATTTATGTGTTTCTTTTTTTTTCTAGTCTTTTCGACTATGGTGGTTCCTGTCCTATAAACCTTGGTTCATCATCAAAATACATACACATGTATGGGCATGAAACATTATCAAAACACCTAGATGACATATATGGGTATTAAGAGACCTGATGGCAAAACATCAGTAAATTTTGATGTTAGTGTAATTGACATGCAGCTATTCTGAATGTTGATTTGGCAGATACTAAGAATAGCTTGTAATCCGTACCACATGTAGGAATTATCAAACATTCAGGATGTTATATAAACTTTAAGTGGCCTACTTTAGGCTTTGAAAAACATAATAACCTGGGCACAAAACAATCTGATGAAACAACAATAGAATATAGTGAACATAGTGAGATAGCAAAAGACATTACAATCTGAGTAGGGTTGAGCACATTGCCATGAATAATACAGACCTATCTGGCTTCCCCCCAGGTTGAGCCTGCTAATTTCTCGCATGGATATTTTCATATGTGGTTTCAAAGGGATATAAAGCTGTGTGATTCACTGGGATTGAAACCCAAAATCTTCCAGTCCAAAATCCAGTGCTCAGACAACTGAACTCCTGGGATGTTATTTGCCAAAAAGAGATTCATCATTTAAAAAGGAAGATAATGATTGCTGTAATTTACTTTGAACGCTTTGTAAATCATTTTTACTTGTGCATGTGTTTTAAAACCCACAATAGTATGATTAGAGTTGATGTTTTAGAAACCTATTAAAAATGGATTGGATATTGACATTATTAAGTACAAAAGAATCCTGTTTATTTGAATTAATTATTAATTAAGTCCCAATTTTCTTTTTATGGCTGGTATAATTTTAGCTCCTGATTCCTTAACAAAATAAATACTCCATTGTTCTTGACTAATAAATAATTCACTTTATTAATGACATTTAGGAAACAAAAATATTGGTAAGAACTTTATAAATAACAAATGTTTACTGTCCACATTCCTACATATTAACTAGCCATCAGCTGTAAGTTATCGAGCAAACAGTAATCATCTAATTCAATTAGGACTAAAGAAGGTAAAATAATAATGTAATAATCTTTACATTTGATACAGACCTTTCACAACGGGAGGTAAGAAATTTAGACCTTCCATGGTGGTATTACCTCCAACTTACTGTCACAAAATTTTTATTTAACCTTCTTTCCACCATTCTTCTATCCTAACGACCTAGTTACTAGCTCACCTGAAGACACAGCTGACCACTTTTGGTTCATTTGTATCATGTAATCTCTGAACCAACCAAACCTCGGCCATATTGTTGTTAACCTAAAAGCAAATCAGAGTTTTACATTTAAAAAATGTGCCACAAAGCCTTTCTCTTTTTGGCTCTGCCCCTCCCCTAAAATGGGAAGTAAATTGTTGCTGCTAAGGGGTCAATCAATATTCTGTCTCTTGATTCTTCAGTTTTAAGTCAATATGTGGTGTCATTTGCCCCAGGACATAATGGAGGAATATCTGGCCCAGTGGTAAAATAAGTACCAGAAGCAATTTTGAAAAAAACAAATGGTTTGTATGTTTCCTTGATCCAAAATATCTGGAGGCCTGTAAAATGAAATAGCTTGTGTTGTATTAAAACCAGTTTAAGTAATCCCCCAAACCATTTCTCGTTCCTGGTTTTCCCATCAGGAGAACAGCTTTACTTCTGTCGTACACTTCATTTATATTTTGCAAGAGGAGGAGGAAGCAACTATTACATGATTATCTGAAAATTAGACAATAATTAAAACCTCACCCAAATATTGAATTGGAGGTCTAAAATTCAACCATCGTGATATTCTCATTAATATCCTGTACCCTGGTGCAGAACTAAATGTTCGTAAACAGTATAGACTTGAATGATTGCTTTATTGTGACTCTTAATTAGGTTAAATCAAACTGCACTATCCATGCTGATAGTGAATGTCTGGGTAAGTAAGGAGTCGTCCCATGAATCTGAATTCAAACAGTGATCCTAGATGTGCATTGTCATTTTCAAACACTATTTTGCTCTGTACCTCTCCATCGGTCCTGATAATTTAATGTGGCATTTAACATCCGCCAGGCAGCCTCATCCACCTGCCCCTTGTCACTCACCACCACACCCTCTCTGTTCCACTCACCTTCCTCATCATCTGCTCCTACCACCAACCCCATTCTACATTCCTTCCTCCCCATCTCTCCCTCCTCCCTCGCACCCACCATCACCTCCATAAAACCCACCACCTGCTGCCTCGACCCCCTCCCCACCAACTTACTGGTCACACAGCTCCCCCTCCTCTGCCCACTACTGGCTGACATCATCAACCAGTCCCTCTCCTCCGGATCAGTCCTCGACTCCCTCAAACCTGCTGTCATCACCCCCCTCCTGAAAAAACCCTCCCTCTGCCTCCTTGTCCTCCTGGACCTCTCCGCCGTGTTCGACACAGTCGATCACGCCATCCTCCTCCACCGCCTTTCCTCCGTCATCCACCTCAGTGGGACCGCACTCGCGCAAACTTCCTTCAGCTGAAAGTTGACAAGACGGAAGCCATACTCTTCAGCTCTCATCAACGTCTAAAATCTCACGGTTCTCACCTCATCCACCTACCCGACCTCCCACTAAAACTCTCCGAACCCGTACGCAACCTTGGCGTCAGGTTCGACCCCCAATTATCCTTCCTCCCCCACATCCGGTCCCTCACCAGCACCAGTTTCTTGCACCTCCGACGCATCGCCCTTCTCCGCCAATACCTCTCCCCAAAAGCCGCTGAAACCCTGGTCCATGCCTTTGTCACCTCTTGCCTGGACTATTCAAATGCCCTCCTTGCCGGTCGCCCATCCACCACTATTCATAAAATCCAAATCATTCAAAACTCTGCCGCCTGCATTCTCACCCGCACAAAACTCCGCTCCTCGATCACCCCAGTCCTTGTCAGACTGCACTGGCTGCCTATCCCAGAGAGGATCGATTTCAAGATCCTCACCCTCGTATTCAAGTCCCTGCATTCCTCTGCACCCCCGACCTCTCTGGCCTCCTCTCTCCTCAGCACAGTACCCGTTGCCTGCGTTCCCCCCGGTCTGGCCTCCTCTTCATCCCCCGAGTCCTCCGCTCCACCCTCGACGGCCGTGCCTTCAGCCACTATGCCCCGAGGCTCTGGAACTGCCTTCCTCACTCCCTTCGTCTCACTCCTTCCCTTCCCATTTTCAGGTCTCTGCTGAAGATCTTTCTTTTTGACCGCGCCTTTGGTCACCTTCACCCCCTCCTCCCCCCCACTTGGCTCAGTCCCGGCATCCGAAACTAAAGCACTCTGAGACGCCATCCGGCGTGGAGGGCGCTATATAAATCCATTATAAATATAAATCCAAGTTCTTGTTGTTGTATTTTGTTGTTGAAGTGCTTCATGTGAAGCCTAAACTTGTTGCATAATGTAATATGCTACAATAGTGCTGTATGCAGACCTTAAACTAAAGTCCGCACAGGTTCTGCCCTTACGCCTTTCCCACTTAGACACAACTTTCTCATATACATCGGAGGAAAGTAATTTTTGAATCTAGTTATCAAATAACTGTCCATACATGATGGATGGAAAGAACAGAATTCCCTCATAAACAGACTTCCTAGAGGCAGTAGCATTACTCATTTTCCTCTGTTGGACAAGTTGGTAATTGAGTCAGGAAAGTTATTACACTCTTGACAGTTTGTGAGAATGACAAGAAAGAGATATGTACGCTGGAGAGAATAGTACATTTGAAGCACCTTGCGGTTCTGCATGCTTAAACTAAGCATTACTACAAATGCGCTGGGATGAGATTTGGTGAATATTTCCCTGTCTGTCAACATAAGAACATAAGAATTAGGAGCAGGAGTAGGCCATTCGGCCCCTCGAGCCTGTGCCCCGCCATTTGATAAGACCATGGCTGATCTTCAGACCTAACTAATTACCTGCCCTATCGCCATTTCCCCTAATCCCTCCATTTTTAAAAAATCTATCAGTCTCAGCCTTAAAGATGTTCTGGGATAGTGAATTCCATAAATTCACTATCCTCTGAGTGTAGAAATGTTTCCTCAACTCTGTTCTAAAAGGCTGACCCTTAATCTCCTCCTAAATCTCTTACAGTAAGGAATTATTACTCATTTCTTCCAAGGTTACTGACTGTGCAGAAATATACGTGTTAATCATCTCAATGGATATCTAATTCCTGATGATATCCTTCTCCAAACAAAATGAATCAAAGAATGCTGACCAAAGACAAGTGTCATGCTGAACATTTTATCTAGGTAAGATTTATTATATGGAGATTCCTATCTCGTTTTTTCCTGAGTGTGATGAGTTATACAAATCAAAGGGATGTAATCTGACGTTGTGAGAATTGACAGATGACAGCCAGTCTTCTAGTGTGAGGTGTATTTACTTACTCACTGGCTGACAGCAAAATAGCGCTGAATAAATTCAAGAGTGTGTATCCTTTGTGGACTTCGAAGGTATTTTTGACACATTTAAATCGATATGTATTGTTTGTGCTCGGTAAGTTAATGCCTTCACTTTTTCATGGTAATTCACCTCCAACTGCAAATGACAAGATAAAAGAAATTATGCTAACTTATCACCCTAATAACCATTAATGAGGCACTTAACCTTTGTTAAGTAATTTGGTTTATAGCCAAAGGCAGCTAAATCCAGGGGAAAAAATTTAAGCCTAAAGTTACAGGAATGAGTGGTGTGCCCCCATAGAGAAAAAAATACAGGAACATAATTTTTGACATAAATTTATAGAAAGAAAACAACCTTGCATCTTTTCACTTCAACTAAAACAATGTTTAGAGATTAAATAACACTAGATTGTTGCAAAAAAGAGATTAAATTTGGCAGTAGTAAGCCATCATCTGGGAATATAGCCATAGAATTCCTGGAGTATTTTCTCTCTCTCTGGTAAATCAGGTTTTTGGTGTAGAACTTAACATCATATATTTGTGGTTGTGTAAATTATGGGTTTAAGTTTTATACACCAAACAGGAAATCAATTTTTTATTACATATGGAGTCCAGTTTATGTTAATAGTATCATTTGGCATTATTAACACAAACTGCACTCCATATTCAATCAAGAATTGATGTAATCAAGAAACTGTTTGTTTAAGTCAACACATAATCATGTTTGTTTTTTTATATAAATTATACATTGGACCGAAACCTTTAAAAGTCTCTAAATTTAGATGATGAAGAATATTGCTGTATTTCAGGACACAGTGGTTGTATATTGCAACTCCAATGGTCTAACACCTGAGAGATGATGTGTTATTTATGGTCGAAACTAATGCAACTTGGATATGCTCAAGCATTCAGATCAGTGCTGCTCAGTAACTGTCCATGGTCCTGGAAACCCAGCCTCACTGCTTCACTGATCCAGTCTGAAGTCAAGTCATTCTTCAGTAAGCTCATGGTTTGTTTTCTCTCCACTCAGACATCAATTTTAATACATGTGTACACCTTGGCTGTGTCCAGCCAAACATTTTCTCACTTTCAATAATAAATTAGACTCAGCACCTCTGGCAAATGGAGGCCAAGTAAACTACAGTTTATTTCTTCATAAACGGAGCTGCATTTTGTTTCGTTTTTGTAAAATGAAATAACAATATTGCTTAGCTAGATTTAGGAAGTATTGTATTTCTCCAGCTGCTTAACAGTTCCCAGTAACCAAAACACACCCGTTTTGCACCATTCATTTGCAACAAAACTCAACAAATCAGCACACATTTCAGAATGGAGGAAGAGAAGCCTTGTAGTTGCAGCAAGACATTCCAAAATCTGCTTTAATTGTTGGCTTGAGGTCTTGCAGTCTAATGTTTATAATAATAACAATACTTGCATTTGATAGCGGGCCTCATCACATGGTTCAGACATCTCAAAGCGCTTCACAGAATATATTGTAAAGTGGACTGACTGTGTATTCTGTGGTCTGTCATCTGTGTGAGGGAGGAAAGTTGAATAAGTTTTCCCACTAAATTACTTCATTAAGGCTATCTTATCCGGAAAGTATTAAAGTGAAAGACTCCGGAAGTCCAAGGACAATGATGAGCAAGAAGCAGGCAGGACTCCTGGGTGTCAAAGAAGTTAGATCATCTGTCACCCATTGTGAACGGCTCCTTTAGTAACTGTACCATGAATCAAATTGGCAAACTAGCAATTGATTGCAGGCAGTATCTGTCAGGTATCAGAGTTACTCCTCGGATTCATGCCTGGCTGAATCAATTATAATATCAGGGATATTCAGTGACACAGCTGGAGAGAAAATCTAATCGTTACCCTTGATGGCAGCGGTGGTGTCAGTAACATGATATTAACAAGAGTATTATTTTGTTAGTCTGACATGATAAGTATGCATCTTGTTAAAGCAAAACAAGGTGGCAGCATTCATAACCAATGCACTTTTTAGCACAAACTGTGTAGGACTTTGATAAATTGGATATTTTATTATATTCATATGGGAGGCAATTATAAATGTTCCTAGAATGACATCCCAATTCAAAGTAATATGAGCAGCAATTACATCCAACGTTGTTGGGCTAAAACCAAAAGGAAACAATGGTTTTTCATTTGTGTATCAGCCTGGCTCAATAGTTGGAAGCACTCTCGCCTCTGAGTCAGAAGGTTATGAGTTCAGGCACCAGGCAGGAGCAATAAGATTAGATGAGATTGAAGTTCCCAAGCAAATGACAGAGGAAAATTATTGTTTCTAATATATTAATGTACTGTAAATTAAAGTCACAATACGTCACTCAAAAAATCATGATAGCACAGTGATTCTTCGTTACATAACACTGCAGTTGACTTTCCTGATGGCTCCGTTGGGAAAGGGCGAATCTTTGCAAGTGTCTGATCTCACTTCAGCCCCAATACGCTAAACATAAAACATTAGGCAGGGTTCCAGGATCTGGTTGCACTCCAGTGACTGCTGACTGGAAAATAGATGTTGAACGAGGGAAGGATCGACCAGAATGAAATAGCCTGAATGATTCCTAGTTTGCCAACACTCACTATCTATACTCAAAACAAAACAAAATAATCACTTGGATGAGATACTAGAGGCAGAAAAAGTCATCATAATCGAGCACTTCAGGAACAATGGGAGAATTTTTAAATGGAAAACAAAACACTCCATCTTTTTAATTTAATCTTAATTGTCCTCCTTTAACGAAGAGTGGCATGTGTGTATAACACTTCTAACATTTATTTCTCGCAAATCATTGAAGCTGAAATGGTGAGTCTATGTTAAAATGGATGGTGAACTGAACCCAATAGACAGACACCAAATTGCACAACAGAGTACTAGAACATCAAATAAATATGGAAGAACAGATGGCAAGCAGCAAACAAATATCTTCAATCGCACTTGCTCTGTGATGCACAGTCAGTCATGATTAATCTCATTATGCTAATTATTTGCTCTCTCTTTCTCCATCTGTCTCTTTCTGTGATTTCTTACACTTGTTGCTGACCATTCTTTTCTTCTCCTATGAACTCAGTCTCTTGTCTATTTCTTTCTGCATCTTTTACTCAATCTGTTGTTCCCCAATTTCTATGTTCATCTGTCTTTAAGTCTGTCACCAACATCTTTCTAAGCTGTTTGGTCTTCAACTGTATCCATCTCTCTTATTCTCTGTCCTTATAAATACCTGTACTTGACATTTTTCTTCTATTTGTCTCTTTTACCCTATTGGACTAATTTGTTTTGGATTACATCTCACTATATCTTTTTCTCTCTTTGCCTACTTCACTTTCCTTGTTCTCTTTTATCTCCTCTTGTTGACCATGCCTTGATTTGAATCTATTGGATCTGAATGATCTATCTGCCACCAACTTCATGTCGGTCTGAAGAGTGTGACCTTACATTCAGTGTCAGACAGCATTGCCAGAGAATGTGATCACATAGTGAGTACTGGGTCATATTCTTGCAAGTGAAGTGGTAGATTCACTGAGAATTTGACGATTTCCTGTCAACAGACATCAGTGAGGATTCAGCTTGTGACAGATTGTTAATGAATGAAAGGATCATTTGAAGCTGCGATAATCAATCAGAACGTTAAATGCTATAATTGAATGGTTTAAAACCTGTGGAAAAAATTGCTTCTTTTTGAAGATTCTGATGTTACCAAAAAAATGTGATTGATTGAAAATAATAAGAATTAACTCTTAGTGCTTCACAGAATATTCTTTAAAGTGAATTGATTGTATATTTTGTAGGCGAAACATGACAGCTAATTGCACTGCAGCAGTGTTACATGAAACAGTCATGGATTGAATGTCCACTTTTTTTTTGTAGAGATTGATAACCCGGAAAGCGATCTGCCAATCCACTAACAACCGGGTTCCTACTTTCTGCCAGATAAACAGAGGAGTATGGAGTAAGGAAACTTGCCTAAGGTTTTACCCTGTCCGGGAATCAAACCCGGATCATCCCCTTTGCGAGGTGAGTGCTCTAACCAATACGCTACAGAACTCTAATAGTGGTGTAACATATATTATGATGTCTGAGGAAGAATTTAACCAACGTTTTAAATATTTACCTTGTTAATGTATTTAAATTGTTCACTTAATGGGCCATGTGTGATGAATGCAAATTGTTAACCAGTGTTTATGCCTTTCAACAAATTTAATGTTATGCAGACAATTGTATCTTATTTACTCTCTCATTGCACCCTCTCTCCTTTGCAACAACATCTGTAACCTTGTGCTTTAAATCCAGTTACCCGATTTTGTTTATTTAGACATTCCAAAATAGAAAGAATTGTAATCTAAACTGATTGAAGATTCTGATGTTACCCGCAAAAAAATGTGATCAGTCCTGGTCACATTGATTGAGCATGATAAGAATGCTTATGTTTATCCCTTCAGGCTGTTCTGTAAAATATGGCACCAATAAAAGAATTCAAGAAAAACATTTGCTTCCAGTTAGCAGCTATTGCTTTTCTCTTTTGTTCACAATAATTTCTTCCCTTTCAGCTATGTGAGCATCATTAAAAGCAAACACTGTAACAATTGTTTTCTCAGACAGACATTAAAATGAGCGCTAGACATTCTCTCAGCATTGCAATCTCTTAGTCCGGTAGGTATAAATGTGATAAAAATGTGTTTCTTCAATTAATGATGAGACCTTTTCTCTAAGGCCAGAGCTAGAAAGCCCCAGATGTATTGACACACTCTGGAAAATCCTATTGCTAGCTTCAAGGTTTTAATCTTTACAGAAATGGAAGCTGATGCCTCATATTGATGTACAAACTCATTTACTATGTGTTGTCATTTTTCTCCACCAGATTCCTGTGGGTGTGAATCAGTCTGCTATTTCGTGTGTCCATTTCTTCTCAGCCCACTCGAACAATACAAAATGCAATACACAATCACATTTGTAAAGTGCCTTTCACGTCGGGAGGACGTCGCAAGGTGCTGAACAGTCAGAGATTAGGACCCGAGCAGGGGTTGGGGGTATCAGGGGAAGGTGGAGGACGGGGAGGGTAGGAGGGAGAACAGATTTATTCTGGAGATCTGTCAAATGCATTTCATACAATAGTTAACAAAATGCATTGTAAGAATGTGGTGACTCTATCTCTCCATCTCTAACACTGGGGATTGATAACTTGTTTAAACATATTTACTATTTGCTTCTTTCCCCTTGTCCGTTGTGTTGGACTTTGCTAGAGGAAAATTACTGTCTTAAAACCATCTGCTAACAAATAAGGAAAAGAGGGAAATGAAATGAAGAGAAGTGGCTCAACCCAATTTCACTTTCCCAATTGTCACTCTCCAGGTGAGGAAGCCTTGGACATATTGGTTGAACTTTCACAAACTGGACTGCAAGCAAACCTCAATGGTGATTACATCAATGTACAGAATGCACTCAGGCCAGCGGGGTATTCTTTACATTGACAGAAACAAAAAATTCCTCAAGTCGACTCTAGATTTGCTCAATTCATGTAGCATTTTGGAGTGTGCAAAATTTGATAAAGGTTCTTTTTTATTCTTAGAATACAGGACAGACAGTCGTAGATTACGTAACGATTTTCCTGCTTGTTGAGTTTTTTTAAACCAGTTGTTGGAAATATATTTTCGTTTGATGGTTGATTTACTGTCAGTGATTAGTACCATAAGGGACTGCAGTCAATATTCTGGATGGACAATATCATTGCAATAATTGGGTGGTAGTTTACCCTAATTATCATATTGTTACTGGTTAAATAGCCTTGTCACGAGCAAAGATCGTTCCAGGTTGGAGCTTTTATATTCAGCAGTTCTCATGCTTGGATCAATGTCAGCAGTTGATCCAATCCAGAACCCAGTTTTGGCCACTTCTGAAATGGGCTCCTTTTATATCACACTTTGCCTCCAGATACAGGCTTAACTCTGCAGCCAAAGAGATACAGTAAACCTCTGATAACTCTTCAGTCCAAGGGAAAATGGCTCAGTGAAAAATTATCCAGAATAAAAAGCGAGTTAGGCATATGTATCAATATATAAATAAATGCAGCTGGGATATTGTCAGCATGATAACTTAAGTGGTAGTGACACATTAAGGCAGGATAGAGACATCAGGAGTTCACTGTAATATAAAAGTTATATAAAACAGCATCAGGAGTATATTCACCAGTAATTGTTAAATATGTTTCAAAAAGGAATAATGTTTCAGTCTTTTATCTTCAGAGTTTACTTATTTTTTTAAAATTTATCTCTAAACTGGGAAGGAAGCCAAAGGGAATTATAAAAGAATAAACGGTTAGATTTTTTAAAAATGGTAACTGCATCTTTTGTTAATAAGAACATGCAGTAAAGATGCAGTCTATGCACTTTGATGGTTTGGAATTAATCCAAGTTAAGATGATTAATGAGTCAGAAAGATATTAATTTAAATATTCTTCTGCTTCTGATGTCAACCATAGAAGGTAGTAATAATAATAGTAATAAGAACAATCCTCGCATTTGATAGAGCACCTTATCATGTCCTCTAGACGTCTAAAAGCGCTTCACAGAATATACTGTAAAGTGAATTGACTGTATATATTGTGGGCGGAATGATCAAGTGCTTTATTTTTATCCTCTCTCTTAGCAACTTGCTATTATCTGGTCAAGACGTTACTAACCCCCACGTCTGTAGAGTTGTTTTTCTGTGATTGTTTGTAGCTGCACAGAAGAGTGACACTATTTGTTAGTTACTAGCCCCTAACCAAACTGAATCATATAAATTAACGTACGATCGTTTTAACTATTAATTATTTTTCTAAAGTACTGTAGATAATATGCATCATAAACATTCGGCATGTTGCTGGCAAAAATCCTTGTAATTCAATCAATTTGGCTGGTGGAACTAGTTTTTCTGTTCCAAATGGACATTTAAGATTGTAAAGGGTTAAATAGAAGAACAAAAAGTGCCATTTTTCTTTTTTCTAGTCAAGCTATTATCTTCCGTGCGCTTCATGTGTCATTCTATTTGTCATGTATGCGTGGTTCCTTCTGTTTTCCCATCAAGTATAATGAGCTGAATATTAACTGGCTCTCATCCCTTAATGAGCAATGATAAGGCCAGAGCCATCTTCTAGCAAAGACTTAAACAGTAATGAGCAAAAGAAAGTTAAGGTTGAAGTGAGATCAGTGTGATCACAACATTTATAATACTTGACTTATGAACTGAAAAGAAAATATTGAACATCATTTTAAGATTTTTTTTGCATGCTTTGGCATTTCAGTAAAGAGTATGCTGTCATTACAATAGGAGAGCAATGCTGTAAAATAGCTTTCGGAACAGCCAAGAAAACTTGGTTGGAAAGTTTTGCTGGAAGTCATCTGTGTTGCACGTGAGAGTAAAATTCATCCAACAACAGACACACATATCAAATTGATGACTTGATAAGACGCTATATCAAATGCAAGGATTATCAATAATTTTCCACCCAAAATAATTTTGGATGTGCATCATGTGTTTAAGTTAATCATTCACATTTGAATTCAATCCAGTTAATCACACATATATTAGAAAATCCGAGGGTTTAATTCATTAATATCAATTCCTTGATCAGCAGTGAAGCCTTAACAGTTCCAGGAAACGCGATCAACAGGATGACGCCAACACATTGGACTGCATAGAAAGGGAAATGTCTAATCCCTTTAGACGCATTATTCTGTTGGATTCATGCATATTCAATTGGATAAGCACTAAGTTATTTCAAACTGTTTCTTGTGACAATAACTGGAAGACAATTGCCAAATAAATCTGCTCAGTGTGCTGTGAATTGCTGCTTCCCTGTGTTCCTCCCTGTCTCACTTAATTCTTCCTCTCATTCTATTTCGTTCTGCCTCACTTTTTGTCTCAGTTTCTCATTATTTATTCCAGGCTCTTTCACTCTGTTTTTCCCATGATACTATTTGTGAAGAGAGAGCAGTTTCTTCCCGTGTCCTGACCAACAATCCTCCAAATAAAACTGGACACTCCTTTCATGGTTGTTTGTGGAATATTAATGGGTGCAGTTGTTCTGCTGCATTTGCCTATAAAATACAGTCAGTCTATTTCACAGTGATTCCTGTGAAGTGTTTTGAGACATCCTTCCCGACAGAATAAGGATCTATACCAAATTCAAGGATTATATTATTATTGTATTATAGTAACAATGGCCACAACCTTCCCCACTGAATGGAGGGCATCCATAAAAGAGCCAGTGCTACTAAAAATGTTCTACTTTTCTGCACTGCGTAGATATGAGGGCTTCAGGTGCCCAGTTGTTTATACCAAGCTGGTGAAATAAAATGGATTAAGTTTAACATGACATTATATGGATTAAGGTTTAGTTCAACATGATAGTAGATGGAAAAACAATAAACTACTGGATATATGCCTTCTACTGTACATTCAAATTCCTATTCATAATTGACTTTCACACTTGGATGTTCACTGAGAGGCGAAATCCAGCTTTGCACTAGCTATTTGAAGAAGTGAAAGCCATTATTAATTAGAGTGATCATTTTGGCAGGTTAGCCAAGGATCAATGTAGTATATATAGACCCTGAATAATTTCTTTAAAATGTTCTTAGCAAGACAACCGCAGTCAAAAGCCTTCAGTCAAAACATTTGAAATGGTCCTTCTATAATTTGGAATACCTAATAACATAAAACGTTGAAGTACATTAATCTTTCCCAACCTTTCTTGATGAGCTTTAGCAATGGTGACTCACTCTGGGATCTTTTATGCATCACGGCTATATCAAGTGATGCATAAAATTATGCAATGTGCAAACTCAAGTGTATAGAAGGAAATGCAGGTTTTCTTAATTATGTAAGTATCAACTAATAAACGTTACATTTATTATTTTGGTTAAATAAATATTAATGTTTAAAAAATCCTTTCAACTAATTGTATAATTAAGGCACAGTTGTTCCCGCTGTACACATAGTTTACACATGGCACACAATACAAATGCTTTACACGTGAAGCATCATAGTCTACAATACTGTTCTGAATGCGCTCATTCGTTTCTTATGATTCATGGCTGTTTTAGAAGAACTGGGCTTAAAATTCTACTCTCCATCCTGATTTAATTGCCCTAATTGTTAATTAGATATTATCAAACATAAATATGAAATCCTCTTGCCTGAAATCTGACACAGATGGCTACTCTTTCTGACAGTGATTCATTCTGAAATCTTTAGCAATCGAAAAAGTCCCACAACTTATGACAAAACACTTCAACAGAGACAATGCGATTAAAACTAAATGTCAAACAAAGTCAAGGAGAAAAGATGAACAATCTACAGCTATTATTAATGGCATTTATAGGGCATCCCTTGGGGACCTGTAGCTTTGCATATTATTGAGTAAATGTTTGATTATTATGTTTGGATAAAGTTTGCTGTGATATTTGTGAACATTAATGCTGCTACGTGCTGAAAACGATGGCAACTGTTAACACATTGTCAGAACAATGAAAGTGTTTGATCATGTCATTTCATGTAATCGTCATTTAGAGTACAATTAAAAGACCTTTTTATCAAACAAAAGCATTTTGTGTTTTTTTATTAACTGTCATCCTCCGAGGCATGTACTGTAACAGATAGGGTGGGTGGTTAAGGTTTCTCCAGTTATTTGCTAGTAGCAGTCTGGGAGTACGTGTGAAAACAGCTCAGGTTGACTCATCTGCCTCCCCCTAATGACCAGACAGAGAAATCACCAATAGTTAAGTCAGGGACTTGTGCTGTGGGATGGAAATGGTACACCCTTCAACTTTGCTTAACCCAGAACAAGTACCTCTGAACAAGAAGACTACATTGAAAGAAATAGGGATACAGCATACAGATATGCCACATGTACCTAAACACAAGAGAAAGTGACTGCAGTACTTGAGGTTCCCTCACAGCACCACAATCCAAGAAACAATGCAGATTACAACACGTAATAATAATAATAATCCTTGCATTTGATATAGCGCCTTATCGCATCATTGAGATATCTTAATGCGCTTCACTGAATACACTGTAAAAAGGGAATTGACTGTGTATTTTGTGGGTGAAACATGGCAGCCAAATGCCCACACTCGTGTCCCACAAACAGTTGTGGATTGAGTGACCAAATTATTATTATTACTTACTTTTTGAGGGATTATTGGAGGGATTGTGGAGTCCTGTAGCTCAGTGGTTAGAGCACTCGCTTTGCAAGTGAGAGACCTGAGTTCAATTCCAGGCAGAGGGCGAAACCTTGGGCAAGTTTCCTTACTCCACACAGAGCCTAATAATAATCCCTCCAAAACCAAAAACAATAATAAATTGGTCATTTTCAATCTACGACTGTTTGTGGGACATTGCTGTGCGCAATTGGCTGCCGCGTTCGCCCACAAATATACAGTCAATTCACTTTACAGTGTGTTCTGTGAAGCGCTTTGGGACGTCCTCCCAACGTGAAAGACGCTATATCAAATGCAAGGATTATTATTATTATTATACTCCCGGAAAGCGATCTGCCAATTGACTAACAACCAGGTTCCTACTTACTGCTAGGTAATAATAATAATAATAATAATAATTCTTGCATTTGACATAGCACCGTATCACATCTTTGGGATGTCTTAAGCGCTTCACACAATATACTATAAAGTGAATTGACTGTATATTTTGTGTGGGCAAAACGTGGCAGCCAATTGCGCACAGCAGTGTCCCACAAACAGTCGTGGATTGAGTGACCAAATTATTTTTTGTATAACGGAAAATGATCAGGAGTAGGAGCTCAGGTTAATTTCCTCTCCTTCAGCTTGGGACCCTGAGGCCAAATACAGCCTCAACCGCTGCCCTGCCTGAAATCAGCAAACTCAACGCAGGGCGGCAATTAAACCAGATTATTTTTATGCAGAATAGTACAGTTAATATCACTGGAATCCAGCCAAGCAGCAATCCTCAGCGATCGGTAAAACCAGTGAAGAACCATTTTTTTTAAAATCAGTGATGGAAGGAGCAACTCTTCCTCCTCAAAAGATGGAAAAACAGAGGATTGGGGAAACCCATCCATGGCCTTGTTTAGTCCAGCCTGATTTTAGGAATATCATCGTGTTCTGTCAGGTTGTCCAGATGTCTGTTAAATTCCTTCACGCTCTGCTTGTGCGGTTTTTAATGCCTTCTTCAAAATTCTTTCAATTTTAATCGTAGGTAAATAGAGGCATGTGACTTAAACACAATGAGAAAATAACACGCTTCTAAAAAATCTCACTTAGATTTATCCTCTCAGTCACTCCCTCCTTTACGTTTTCTTCGCTTCAAGTTTTTATTGATGAAGCACTGGTCCTAGGATCTATTTGACATAGCAGACAAATTGGAAACACATGACTCACTCCCCCCACACTAATAAGGATTTATTACAAACAACTCATCCTTCTATGAGAATACTCTGCGCACTGATTACTCAGCCTCCTGCTACAGCAGGCTTCCTATTAAACTCAATTACATCTTAGAAATCTCTGCACATAGATTCTTACACCAGGATAAACAGGGTATCACAATTAGATTATATAACAATAGTTCCCTGAAGTAGTACATTCAGAGTAGTGGGTGAGAAAAAACATACCTCCAGCCATAACTTTAAAAAGGTTAGGGTAAATAAAAGGTTCAATCTGAAAAGCACTAGCAAGGTCTGGAACGTAAATATGCATCTCGGATTTAGTCATCACATAACATCATTCTTCATTCTGTGATGGCAGGATGTCAATTTCAGCTTCAGACCATTTACTGATGGCATCCAGAGCAGTGCTTCTATATGAACGTATCTATCTTACTCTCCTTGCACCTATAACTCTGTATGACAATTCAGCTGTCAGAATTGCCAACAAGGTAAGAACACATTTTGTTTTTTTTTAAATCAACGATAGAAATAATAATAATACTAAGGGTTGCATTTGATATAGCGCCTTATCACATCTTCGAGACATCTCAAAGCGCTTCACAGAATACACTGTAAAGTGACTGTGTGTTTTGTGGGTGAAATGTGGCAGCTAATTGCACAGAGCAGTGTCCCACAAATGCTCGTGGATTGAGTAACCAAATTATTATTATGTTGGAGAGATTATTAACCCTGGAAAACAATCCGCCAATTGACCAACAAGCGGGTTTCTACTTACTGCTAAGTAAACAGAGGAGTGTGTGTGGAATAAGGAAACTTGCTTAAATCAATTCCCATGTTGGCCTTGACTTTATTTGTTGAACACAATAATACAAAAAGTGGCTTCTGAAAAGAATGATTGGATGTGAAATTATTGTGCTCATTTCCACATTGTTTCCCAGCTGTTGCTGTCTATGCAATATTATATTTTTGAAAGAGCATCTCTTAAAAGGGAGAATACACATTGTACTAGAATCAGCAATGAAGGCATAACCAAATTTACCTAGTGCAAATGAAATAAATTCTGAGGTTATTATTCCCTTTTGACTTAGAAAGAAAGAGAATATGTGGGACTTCAAAACAATAAAAAAAAGGAAAAAATGTGCATGCAAATAGGAAACCTGGAAACACATTTTCAATAACATTGATGATTTAATCATCATCTGAAAAAACATATTAATAACCTCAAATGGTGCAATTCGTATCACAAGTTTATTGAATTACTTTTTAAAACAGCCAATATGATGCGAAATGTGATGGTGCAAAGACTTTTTTTCTAAAAAAGCTTTCTACAATGAAGCTGTACTTTATATTGTTACCAAGGAGACAAGCTCCCTTTTGACAAGCAGAATTCTTTGTAATTGCGTGTTGAGACATTTTATAGTTGGATATAATTATTTTTCCGTAACTCAAATGTCACACCTTTGAAGTATAGAGTCGTGCTGTAAAATACATTGTGTCAACGATGGGCTGACAATCAGATGTAGATCAAGTGGGATCAAACAAAAGGACATTCTGTACAACGCTCAGCAAATGTATGTGTCAGTGCTGTCAGCGAAATCTAATTCTGATATTCTACAGCGAAAGTGAATCTGCCAACATAGCAAGATATTGCAATAATCATATTACAATCACTCCTGATAAAAGGAGAGTGATGATTGTAAGAAGCAAGTAAAGTGTTGCGCTTTGAGATGTGGACGCGCAATATCAAACGTAAAGATTATTTACGTTTAAATAATAGTGAGAAACACCTGTATAGTTTTTGTGTACCTCCATACTGAATAATGAAGCCTAAAGCTTGTAATAGGCGTCACTAATACTCCTATTAAAATATCTTCTTTGATATTTACATGCATGGACTATTTCTGAATAATCTTCCAGTAATGTTACAGCTCCTTAATCTATCAGTGTGAATACCATCATAATAATAATCTTGCATTTGATATGGCGCCTCTTACGTCATTCAGACTTCTCAAAGCGCTTCACAGAATATACTGTAAAATGGATTGACTGTATATTTTGTTTAGATCATAAGATTGGTCTGGATAAAGAAGGCCCTTTGGCCCATCTGATCTCAACCTTCCAGAATACCCACCCTACTCATCCTGCCTCATCCTGGCATCCAGACACTTTTTAAATGATGATAGTTTCCTGGACTCTCTCATGTTTCCTGGCAACCTGTTCCAATCATTGATTACCCTCTCTGTA
The DNA here is from genome assembly GCF_018977255.1 of Callorhinchus milii. NCBI lineage: Eukaryota > Metazoa > Chordata > Chondrichthyes > Chimaeriformes > Callorhinchidae > Callorhinchus > Callorhinchus milii. The sequence goes on from NW_024704746.1 coordinate 20,951,800, forward strand.
AAGAAAACCTTCCCGGCATTTGTCTGAAATTACCTTTTACAACTCTAAACCTTACGACCTCTTTTTCCACTGTCTTGGTACATCTTAAAGTATCGATCTGGGTTTATTTTTTCAAACCCATTTACATTGTTGTACACCCCTTTGAGTTGTCTTCTCCTAGACTGAAGAACCCTCTCCCAGAATGAAGAGCCCTAGCTTGTCTAATTGTTGCTCATGAAGGTCATTCCTCTAAAGCTGTTAATTAAACATAACTGATACATAATGTTAGTCTTTAATTGAATTTCTTTGTTTTTCTTTCCTGATATAAGAGTTCACTGAAGTAACACAATAACAGATCCTAATGATAAGAGAACAAGGAAGACAAACATAAAAGTGGGCAAAACACATTCATCAGTTTTACTGCTTGATTTAATCTCTCAAAGCTAATGGCCAAAATGGTGCGCATTCTTTATGTACAAACTCTTGAATCATACCATCTTGTCACAGTATTGTGAACTTTTAAACATCAATTTCTAACCAAACTGATGTTTTTAACCATTAATGGAATACAATTTCCTTTCAAATCTAATTTTCTCAACTGAGGTAAATGAGTGAAAAATGTGGAAAATAATCTACAATATTAATACTATATTGAGAACATGATAAAAGAGACATCAGATGATTTTCTAATGGAACACCACGTTCCATAAAGGAGCCACATAAATTGTATTTTCTAATTTTTTTATTAAAAAAAACAATTCCACTGCAGTTTTACTATTGAAAATTAAATTATTAAACTTAGAGTAGAATTTTGATTTAATTCCAGACAGCGAGACATAGGCAGAGAGGTAATGAATAGTGTGTCTCTCATACTAGAGGTTGATGGTGCCAACAATGAAGGGACCATAAGTTCAGGATATTTGGGTAAGTTGATGACTATCCAGGCCAATACATGACAGATATTGTCTACCAAAAGCCTCACATAACCTTAATATGCCTTAATATCCTACCTTAATCCTGCCTTAATATGTAGGGTAGTTGTCGCAGGACAAGCAGCAGAAAGATTGACAGACAGTGCTCTCAACGGCAGACTGGTTAAACTCCAGCAGTAACCAAACGTGCACTCTATGATCCCTAAGCCTTGACTCTTGCCAACTTGTGGATAATACTTTCCAGAATTAATTAATCAGGGTGCGATCCTCTGCTCTGTGCACTCCAGTTCAGACAAAGGAAAATACTATGTATTTATAATAATCCTTGCATTTGATGTAGTGTAGTGCCTTATCAGATCATCATCAGAATGTCTCAAAGTACTTCACAAGTGTAAAGTGCAGTGGCATTGTATTTTTTAGGCAATGGCAGCACATGTTAAACTCTGTCTGGTTTGGATATGTTTAAGTATGGCAATGGGTTTCCATATGTGTCAAACACCCAGCTGATCAAAAAAGCTCCATCGAATTTTGATTTAATTCCAATCAGCAGTGATCAAACCAGCTTTAACTTGTCAGTCTGCAAACGAGTGAAGAAATTGGAAAATCACTTAGAGAAGCACAATCTTCAAAAGGGCAGAAGCTAAATTGAAAGAAAATTACCTCCAGGGTTAATGACATTGTGACATTAATCTAAGTTTGAATTTGTGGAGTGATCTCTTTCTCTGGGTGGTTAGTAATTCTCCACAGTTGTGTGATGTTGAGAGTATATAACAATGAAAGGTGTACTATTAAAAATAATCTTTGATTTTCTTTCACGCTTTTGAAGGTGTGGAATGTTACAGTTACATGTTTTCAACTTTGGCACCCAGTGTCACTAATAGCATGGATCGGGTGCAAAATAAACAAAGTGGGGCTTTTAACTAATATTCAGCCAGCTACCTTTATCCAAAGTACTGGACTTCCTCCAAAGCTGCTATTCAAGGTCTATAGACTTTTCTATTTGCTTGAGTAAATATGAATTGCAGGCTGTATTTCAAATAGGCTATATTTACATTAATAGAAATGCTCCACTTACTACTTCTCAGCTTTGCTCCCCAAATAATGGCCGAGGCTACAGTCAGTATGTACAGGTAATTGCTCAGCCACTGATGGTTCTATAGCAGAGTCAATATGTAAGCTCGAGTTTTTTTTGCAGGCAATTCACTTTGCAACAAGCAAATTTAACACCAATTATGCTGGCTGACGTTTTATGCCATGGATATTACCCTGCTACCAAAATGGATTGAAACTGCCCAAGAGAGACTCTTTTTGTCATTTTGTCACTATTAAAACATTATTCATTCAAAATTGGAAAGCAGGTTTGAACTGAGCCAATACCGAATTTTTCTTTCTCTGAAGGAAACTTGATGCAGTCAATTGCAACACTTTCAAATTAAGTCCAGAGCGCAGGACTGTTAAGCATCCTCAAGAAAACTAGTCTTGTACAGTCTCAAATCAGTTTACAATGGGTCTCACTCAATTATATAAATGTATCCTTACATTTGATAGTAATTTAATTAGAAAAATAAATAAACTTTTACCGCTAACTTTTTCAGGTACTTTTATATGTATTTTTATATGTACTCTATTTAAAGTTAGAACTTCAGCAAAGTATTTTCCCCCAAAATCACCCACTGTTGTAATCCTTTCACTCATTCTCAGGAAAATCTTATGTGAATAATGCCTGTCATAAATAAACACAATCTAACATCCACCCACACACTACTAGTGTTATAAGGACCCATGTGGGAGAATGAGAAAAACATAAACTTAACAATAGTCAGTAAAACTCCCACTTTTTTTTATATCTGATATTCCAAAGAACTGAATGACATAAGCTTTTCTTCCCCTGCTATTCCGTTCTGATTGTTGATGCTTTTTTTTAAACCCACATAAGACTGGTTTGGGATTGCATACTTATTTGCAATGCATATTGCCTACGTCATATGTAATAATATACTGACTACAAACCTTGCTGACAAAATGATTATATATGTGTAATATATTATTCACTCATTCCCAAATGTTCTCATAAGTTCTGCTTCCCACTTGAGGGAGCAGCTCAGACTGTGATTTAGTTCTTTGTGATATCAGCCCTTAGAGCTTTGTCTTGAATTGGAATGAAATTCATGATTTAAAAATTAAAAATAGTCTCTTCAAAATAAAAAAAAATTATTTGGTCACTTGTCGGACACTGCCGTATACAATTGTCTGCCTCATTTCGCAGACAAAACAGTCAATTAACTTTGCAGTATATTCTGTGAATGGCTTTAGGACATCTAGAAGACATTGATAAGGTGCTATATCAAATGCAAGGATTATTATTATTATAAATTGACACATTCCCACACCAGGTAATTCATTTGCCCATTGAAGCATCATTAAACCCTCAATTATGTTATTTTAAAAAAATAAATTACAAATTGCAATTACAAAGTGGGGCTGCTCATTGCATTAGCATAACATATGCCTATTATTAATTTCCGTGCCTTCAGCTCCCCTCTCGACTCTCTACCCCCTCCTCGCTCCCTCCCTTCCCTCCCCTCACCCTGACCATTTCCCCCCTCCTCGCTCCCTCCCTTCCCTCCCCTCACCCTGACCATTTCCCCCCTGCTCGGGTCATGACCCAACTGTGCAGCGCCTCGGGACGTCCTCCTGACGTGAAAGGCGCTTTATAAATGGAATCTTGTTGTTGTTGTTGTTGTTCCTGTGATTTGACAAAATTATTTGTCACTTATTCTCCCACATGCTACATCACTCTGCAGTGTGCTGGTGATCTGGCTGTCTGACATATATTAAAGCTAATGATTCTCTGAAACTAATAATTGATTGCTGACTGGCGTGTATTGATGTGTTTCAGTTAAGTGAAAAGGAACCATAAGCTACCATCAGTTTCATGCTGGCTCTGTCACAGAAAACACTATTTAGTGCAAAATGAGGCATGGAAACAGCTACATGATCATAGATGAATGTACTGAACAGACTGATCCCTCCTCTTATTAGCAATTGGCATTGTTGCAACAGATTACCAGGTCTGTTTGTTGCCAAATATGCTTTTTATGTTTTTTAATTTTTTCTGTTTTCCTTCTTGCGTTTGATGATGTGCTCACTAAAATCTGTTTTCACAGCCACATCTCTTTCCTCAGTAACTGTCTTCTTTTACCCACTCGTTCATGCCTTTTTTTATATTGAGTCTGTAAACAAATCTGAATGAGCATAATTGTGAGTAAGAGTTTTACTACATTTATACTCCAAATCTTCTTGAAAAAGCAGCCTTATAACATAGCCTGATCACAGGAAGTGCTGCTCAGATTGAAGGTGGTGCATGTTCCAGAGCAGTTCGAACAACATTTAGTGGTAAAATCGCCATTCATAGCTTTAATTCTGGATCTTTCAATGGTTGAGGAAGAGCCATACAGACCAGCGAGTGTAAACTGGAGACATCCCTGGAGTCCCAGACCTGTTACTCCAATGTCTATCCCTTGAGACATTGGAGTAACAGGTCTGGGACTCCTGAAGTGAAAGGTGCTATACAAGTGTAAATCGTTGTTGTTGTCTTTAGTAGTATCTTGGAGCATGTTACATATTCGTGCATTATGCTTTTACGTAAACTAGTCACCCCTGTGGGATTAAAGTTCCCCTCTCTTCCAGAAACTAGATACTGTATTTTCACTTCCATAGGTCACTGGAATGAGGTTGCAATTATCTTGCCAAATTATTTTTAGGTCCGAGTAAGTGCCACAGCAAAGCCCACAATTGCACACTCATGAATTTATTAAACATGCTATTACAGTAATAACAATCCTTGCATTGATATAGCGCTTTTCACGTCTCCGGGACGTCTCGAAGCGCTTCACAGAATAAACTGTAAAGTGAATTGACTGTGTTATTCTGTGGGCGAACCGCGTCAGCCAGACGATTGCGCACAGCAGTTTCCCCGCAAAAGGTGGGTGGATTGAGTGACCACATTATTATTGTTTTTTTTTCTGTGTGCGTTTTTTTGAACTACAATAGTAGTTTTTTTTAAAAAAAACAACACACACACAAAGTCCTGTAGCTCAGTGGTCAGAGCACTCGCTTTGCAAGCGAGAGACCCGAGTTCAATTCCAGGCAGGTCAGGGCGAAACCTCGGGCAAGTTTCCTTACTCCACACCCCGAATAATAATACCTCCAAAAACCCCAAAACAATAATAAATTGGTCATTTTCTGTCTACGACTGTTTGTGGGACGTCGCTGTGCGCAATTGGCTGCCGCGTTCGCCCACAAATATACAGTCAATTCACTTTGCAGTGTGTTCCGTGAAGCGCTTTGGGACGTCCTCCCGACGTGAAAAGCGCTATATCAAATGCGAGGAATATTATTATTATTATTATTATTATTAAATAGTATAACTTGACTGAAGTCCTGACGAGTCTCTCAGTCTCTGGGCTGTGAAACGTCACTGAGATCGCCCCGCCCACTGCTCCGCCGATACAACACACACTCGGCAACATTGTCGCGAACGCCCGGGCCCGCGGTCACGTCACAAAGGGGGCGCGCGACCTCTGAACCCGCCCCCCGATCAGCTGACGTCCAGCGATCGCATTGGCTGAGAGTTTAAAGCCCCCCCTCGTTTGATTGGTGGAATTTATTGCCGGCAAATTTGAAATCTCCGACCGCAGAGACCGTGCTCGGGATTTTGCTGAGAGAGGCACAAAATTGCCCTCCAGTGACGGCGCCCGCAATTATATCCCCTTTAGAGACGCACGGGCTCGCGGGGGGGAAAGAGCCACGAGCATTCCCGACAAACCAACGACCTTCAGCGAAAGAACGAGCAACTTCCCCCTCCCCCCACCCCCCCACCCCCGGTCAGCAGAGCCTTCGGGCCCAGAGGTAAACCCGGTGAGAGCGGTCCCTTCTCTTCTGTGAGATTGTTTTCTGAGACGCGGTGGTAGATTTACCGGGAGTCCCCCGCGCGGATCGAGGGGAGGGAGTGAGCCACAGCGAATCGTATCGGCAGCGAAACTCAAGCGATATTGATACCGACCAAGGAAGGCTGCAATGCAGACTTCGTGTTGCACTCTTGCAGATTTTTTTTTTAAAAAAAAAGCAAACAATTCTGGAAAGAAATGAGACTCGCAGCGCAAGGTCGACGCAGGTCTGATCCAGATTTCAAGAATTAACCAAAATATTTAGGTATATGTCATGGTATAGCGTTTTGGTGTGGTGCACGGATGCTAAGGTCATATATACCTATCAGGAAATAAGCCAATTCAACGTGATGTAACGTAATGGGGAAAAAAAAACTAGGAACTGCAAGATAAAACACGCTCCTTTCAGACATTCACAGCAATTGAAAGCTATAGGTGTTGTGAAGTGACTGTGTATGCGTAGGCAGATAATGCTCAATCTCGCAATACAAGATGTAATTTAATATAAAATGTAATCTCTCTCTCTCACACACACATATAAAGAGATTATTGTCGTTCTTGGTTACAATCCTCTAAACCAGTTCCTTTCTCAATCTAGGATGGAGTCTCCTGAGGTACAATGCACATGCAATGTTACTATTGAATATCTTAACCAGGCCGGTCAGGCCACCAAACGGAAAGTCATCCGCAATGCCACCCTCCTCCTCGGACGTAACGAATTGCGGGACATCCTTCTCCGAGTAGACGATGGGAAACTCTTTCAAAATTTTGTCCTCCGTGAAATCCAACTTTTCACGCGGTTTATTAGGGATGGGAAGAGTTGCATCAAAATTGTGCCTGATAATGTTCAAATCCTGATTTCAAACTGTCCACCAGATAAACTGCAAGTGCTCGTTAAAACTCTTGCAATCAAATATGGTGCAGATAAGAAAAGCAGCAAGCAAGCCAGTGACCGAACACGGCTTCTCTCTGTGCTCCCGAAGACATTTGACAACATTAGTCCTGTGCAACTGCACGATGTGAAAAGAGCTAATGAGCTTCGGATGCTGCAAAATGTACACACGCCTGTCTCTACAAAAGCACCGAAGAATCGAATGGGTAATGCTTGTCCAGGCAGACAGGTTAAACGACCACGGACAACTTCTTCAGAAAACTGTCCGGTACATAACCTGCCCCCACCACCCACCTCCATCCCCCAATCTTTTGGATCATGTTTTTACTGCTAAGTGGTATCCTGGAATACAATGGAAATAAAAGTATATTGTTGGGGAAGAGGGTGGCATGGAATCCCAGCTGTAAGCAGATGGGGGATCAACTGTGTTAACATAACTTAATAAATGTCAACTAACGTGGCTTTAGAAGGGGTAGATCTGGTCTGACTGACTTCGCATGCTTCACAAATTGCAGTAAGAATATATGCATATAACAAATGATACTCAATGTTTGTTTCATTCGGATGCAGGTCACGGGATTGAAACCTGCCAAGAAGGCCATTTTGTCTATGCCAGTTCAAAGGAAGCTTTCAAAAGAACAGTCTCATGTCTTGCGCACTGTCCTTTGTGGCAAGAATGTCTTCTTCACTGGAAGTGCTGGTAACTTATGAGATGCTGTTGGTCTTAATAGAGCACTGTGGATATTTTTTCAATTAACAATTACAATCTTGCTGCCATGATGTGGTCCAAAGTGCTGTGCCACAAAATAGATGTAGATTTGTCTCTACTATGGTTGCATACGCAAAGCTCAGATCTATGTTGTTGTGATATGTAGGACGTGGGAGAATTTAGAACTGCTTCATGCCCACTTTACTGTGTACAGTATTTCCTTGCAGTCTGTTACAGATCAGTATTGCAAGAAAGAACCTGTAAGGGTCTCAAGCGGGTCACCTACCTGTCTCTTGAACCCTAAAATGATTTCAACAACAACAACTTGCATTTATAAAGCGTTCCCCCACACAGGGCAGGGTCCCAGAGTGCTTGGCAGTGGTGGAGCACAATTTCTATATGTAATTTCCCTTCATACGCATTCAGTTGACACAAATGTGTTTGTGAGATGGTCTATTCTTCCTATGACAAGGGACCAGTGGCAAACTTTTTAAGCATAATAACGCTAAAGGTAGATAAAGGTGTTTTAGTGAATGTTAATGGGCTTTGTATTTTATATTCCAAGGAACTGGGAAATCTTTTTTGCTGAAAAGGATTGTGGGAGCATTGCCCCCAAAGAGCACTTATACCACAGCCAGTACTGGAGTGGCTGCCTGTCACATTGGAGGGACAACACTCCACTCTTTCGCAGGTCAGTAGCAATGGTACTTCTGCTATAACAACCATCAACCCCCACAAACTTATTTAATCTCCTAGGAGAGGTGAACTGCTGAATGCAAATTCTGAGAGAAAAAGAATGACGTTTCCAGATTAACTCCAAAGATCTGAAATTAAGAAGAAACCACCTTCCTCATTCATTTGTTGATGTGCAAAAACACTGGTCCAAATTGGGGAGGGGGGAAGATTTTAAAGTCTCTGAAACATTAAATTTTTTTCTTCCTTTGTGTGTGTTATCAGTATAAGTTACATAAGCATTTCCAGTCTCGCTCTATACAAAAGATCCTCTTCTGTATGTGATTTTATTCTGTTTCTAGGGATTGGCTCTGGAAAGGCCCCCATGCAGCAGTGTGTTGAGTTAGCTCAGAGACCGGGGGTCTTGCAACATTGGCAAAATTGCAAACATCTTATTATAGATGAAATTTCCATGGTCAATGGAGAATTCTTTGATAAACTTGAAGCTGTGGCCAGGTATGTAATGTGACCCTCCAATTAAAACTGAAGCACTGAATTGTAAGAAGAGTCAAAATTGATTTGCCATGCTATGTGACTAATGGGGTTTGAGCTCATTATTGCTTTGAGCTTTAAAGTAATGGAGGTCTCTGCCTTGAAAGGAACTTATTGGAGGATGCATCAGTCCTATTTGTGGAGCACCGCAATGAGAAAATTGCTTTCAATAGTGAGAAATAGTATTGAGCAATTGTCAACAATCTGTTGAGGCAATTGCAGCATTACATGAATTATGGCTTTGAATTCCAAATGTGTAATACAATATAATTGTTGCATTGTAGCCTGCATTATAATTTTTTTTGTAAATGGCAGCAATTGTTTCTCCACATGATTTACCTTAATCCCCAGGGGTTACTGGAGTAATTGGTTTGAGGGGAATATTACAACAGTTTAACATGTTTTGGTATTTTCTTTCGTTGTATAGAATTGTTCGAAAGAGCATTGAGCCTTTTGGTGGAATCCAGCTGATAGTGTGTGGAGACTTCCTACAGCTTCCTCCTGTTATCCGAACCAATGAAAAAAAAACATTTTGTTTTCAGGTAATGAATTAAATGGGAACTATGTAAAACAATGTCTTCCTCCCCATCCTCTTGCAGTGCTTCATACAGTGACAAATTTGTTTATGTGGCAGTAATCCCATTACATCTAGTATGCAAAGAAGATGAAAATGGACTAAATCGATCAGTATATTCTTCTACAAATGGCCATTAAAAAGATGCAAATTGCCAATATGGAGGCCAGGGCAATTTTCTGTATTCCTTTAAGAACAGAAGGCCTTTTCATTCTCTATTAAACTGAATGGTCTTTGTGTTACTTTTCAGGCTAAGAGTTGGCGGAAATGTATTCACTTGAACATAGAATTAACCGAAGTGCGAAGACAAACTGATAAGGCTTTCATTGCAATTTTGCAAGCCATCCGGATAGGGAGGCAAGTATTAACCCTGTTTAACCAGAGTATAGTATATTCCTTCCAAGCCTCACTCGTTGTAATTTTTCTGTTTCTGTAAAATTGAATATAACAGCAATAATATCTCATTGAAACTGATGGAATTTGATGAAATATTTGACTATTCAATGGTTGGTTTTTCGCTGTCTATAGGACCGAGATCTGAAAACTATGTCATAGGGAGCTTAGTTTGCAAGAATGTTACTTGAGGGCTGTGAAACAATATTTCCTATAATTAGATGTACAGAAGAGGTTGCAGCCCAACTGATTAAAACAGCCAGCCACAAAATCGATCAAGATGGCATTCTAGCCACGAGACTCTGCACACACAAAGATGATGTGGAACTGACCAATGAGCGAAGGCTTCAGCATTTACCAGGTAATATATCAGAGAAACAACTGTACACACTCTCTGTCTGCCTCTGGTATAGCTCGAGATCTTAATCTGATTTTGTTGCAAACTCCATATTTGGACCATTTTGAATAGGGTTGTTGCACAACACATGTTTTTGCCTATTGAATGATCTTTTGTAATTCTGCACTGGTTTTATATTCTTTATTTGTCTCGTCGTTTATTTATCCAATAATGTGTATTCAGTCGGATGTTTTCCGGGAAACAGAATTAAATTAATTGCAAAAAAAATCCTTGTCTAACAGGACCACTGTCTTTTGGTGCCTTGTTGCTCTGCAATGCTATCAGACACCATTTGTCAAATGTTAGTAATTAACTAATAATTGCTTTTTAACATTTAAGGCAGCTGCTGTTTAACAACACCAGTGTTGTGACATTTAATGCCTGTCCATGCAATACTGGTTAGATGATAAGACTGTCTATTGTCTCTGAGAAGCACACTCTTTCTTGTTCCCTTTTTTTAACAGGCAAGGTGCACACATTCAATGCTTCTGATAGTGACCCCATGTTAGTACAAACACTAAATGCACAATGTCCTGCGGGTCAGACACTGGAGCTGAAGAAAGGGGCTCAGGTTAGTTTGCGATCGGGCTCCTACCATTTCTGCTCTAGAATCGATTGTCTCGGTGCGATTGGCAATGTGTTGCATGTTTAAGTCTTCATGTATTTGTGTTGTATCTCCATCCAGTGCTAGAGTATATCAACAATAACCAGTAAATAATAATAATAATACTTGCATTTGATATAGCACCTTATCACGTCTTGGAAGACGTTTCAAAGCGCTTCACAGAATATACTGTAAGTGAAACGACTGTAAATTTTGTGGGTGAAACATGGCAGCCAATTGCGCACAGGGTTTCTGATATTGTGGCAGAGGGATATCCCATGCACTGAAGCAGTAAGTAAGGGATGTGTTGAGATGATTTATGCTGTTCTGTATGTTGAGATGGTTTTTTACATTTTGCAGGTGATGCTGACCAAAAACCTGGATGTGCAGCGAGGGATGGTAAATGGTGCTCGAGGAGTCGTTCTGGGCTTTGAATCTGAAAATAAAGGTGTGTGCTTGTACTTTCTTTACTTTGAAGATCTTTTACAGGGTGACCAAAAACTTGTGAAGATACCCTATTATGTAAAAAAAAAAATCATTTTCTGAAGACTCATTAGACATTATAACAGGATCACGACTTTTTGATCACCCTGTAAAGACCTTGAAAGATTAGTGACACTTCTGCACAGGTTTCGCTTGCTGCAATGCCATCAAAAGCTTTACTCCTATTGTAAAGTTGTGGGTGGGGGGTGGAAATGAACAACATGGATGAATGCAGCAAGAGTTATTGTGTGATGCCAAGAACAGAAACCGTTTTGAAGAACAGTCAGGGAGAAAGAGTATTAGAAAGACTTAAAATGTAAATGTAATATTTGAAACCCCTTCCTCCCATACTCCATGCTGCGTTCATTTTTTTTCATAAACTCTTCATGCTATATATGGTGAATTCTTTATCATTGATTTTTTTTAATCAATGAATTTCTACAAAAATAAAATGGAAAATGAGTTCCTGGACACTGCTTTCTTCCATACATACTGGTATACACATTGGCAATTAAGGAAGGGATTAATTAATTAATTAGGGATTCCTGGCAGGGTGAAACCTTGGGCAAGAATCCTTACTCTGCACGCCTGATAATAATCCCTCAAAAAAAAATTGGTCATTTTCAATCTACGACTGTTGTGGGACACTGCTGTGCGCAATTGGCTGCCGCATTTTGCCCGCAAACAGGCAGTCAATTCACTTTACAGTCTATTCTGCGAAGCGCTTTGAGACATTGAGAAGACTTCAAAAGCGCTATATCAAATGCAAGGATTATTATTATTATTATCAACTGTCTGTCTGGGCTTTTGGGAAGAAAATAGTGCAAAGTCTAGGATGAAATTGAAGAGACGGGAACAGGAGCGAATTTGTGAGAAAATAAATTTACTTCACTCATAAACCTTTCGATTTTGACTAAGCTGTGTCTGCTCTGAATGCCTCGGGCATTTGTGTGCTGTGTTGACCTGTCTTAAAAATAAGTAAGTACTATTGAGATTTTCTTTGTAGCATTGCCCCAGGTACGCTTCTTGTGTGGAGTAACCGAGACAATAAAGCCAGAACGCTGGACAATTAAAGCTTCAAGTGGGATCTACCTGACCAGACAGCAGTTGCCCCTGAGGCTGGCCTGGGCCATCTCCATTCACAAGAGTCAGGTTTGAATGGTCACTTTTAAAGGATTATATCAAAGGTGTCATAATTCTATAGTGTAAGGATTATACTGTAGTTGAGATTGATATTTGAGCTTTTTGAACTCCGAGACCCATTTGACCCATCTTGTCTGTGCCACTACCATTTTTTAAAAAAAAAAGTAGTGCAAGTGTAGCTTAATTAGCGTTTGACAATCGTAAAGAATTGGTATTTAATCACTTTGCACGCTCAATAAAGATAGCGCACAATTATTGACAAGATTGCCAATATCTCGAAAAATAGCACAAACCTGTGTGTGAGATTTCCTTAACACTTTTCTTGTCACTGTGCATGTCTTTGAGGCTGCAAACAGGATCAGCGATATATTATTTTGTGTGCGTGGTGTTTCTAATTGCAGATTTTATGTTTATGAAGTGGCTGTTTTTCCCATGTCTGTCTAGAGGTTGATTTCCTGCCCAGCTCTGAGAGCAGCAGCCCAAACTCTGCCTCTCATGTCTCTGGTAGAGCCAGACAATATTCTTTCTGTGCCATAATATGCCGTACCATAAATCCGGCACTAATTTTGTGCTGAAACTCCCTTTGTTGCTCCCAAGGGTTAATATAACCTCGCGTTATACAATGAACGAGACGTTTCAAAAACTGACTCTGGCTGAAAAACTTCATGCTGGTTCAAAGCCCTTCCACCCAGCCTGCTGGGCACGCTTGCAAGTACTCACAGGTGGGACTCTTCAGCGGTTCTGCTAAGGTTTATTAACCTTTATCCCGAGATCTGTGTTCAAAGATTAATTAATTAGTAGCCTTGGGCTGGCTCGGCAGGTTTTTGTTAAGGAGAGTTACTGGAAAAGATTATGTTTGTTTGATATCCCAGAGCATGCAGCTTCACGGCAGTGAAGCTGTTTTGTTACTTTGCACTATTACCCAGAGGGAACAAGCTGTACCAGGAAACATCAACAGATGGGGGTGCAGAGAAAGTCGAATTGGATATGGCTTATTTTTTTCAGAGACGTTATGCAACTACTGCCTTGTTGCCTTATCTGATGCTATTAAAATGGCCAATTTGATTTACATCAAGAAACTTGAGAACGCAGTCCATCCGGGCAATCGTGCCTCTTTAACGATCTAATGGAAGTTGTACCATTTGCTATATCATTAATCACTTTCCCTCAGCATGAAGCACGATAATATTTTAAAAATTGTCTCGCTTTAAAATCAGTTAGTTAGTGTGCACCTTGGGCCAGGTTATGAGAGCACAATTTGCTGAACATTTTATGAGCTCGATTTATATACATCATTGATGGTTTATATTCAGAAATCCTATTAGTGGGAATTATTATTGAGTGCTTATCAGGCAGAAGTACATATACTGGTTACTTTTAATTCTCTGTTTGCTCCCGCTCTCCCCCCACCACTCTCTTTCAGGGTATGTCTCTGGACTGTGTAGAGATCTCGCTGGCGCGTGTGTTTGAAAGTGGCCAGGCTTATGTCGCTCTGTCCCGTGCTCGAAGTCTGGAAGGTCTTCGTGTGATGGATTTTGACCCCAAAGTAGTACGAGCCAATCCCGATGTGCTACAGTTTTACAGCAGGATGAAGAGGGAGCGTCTCTTTATGCAGGTCTGTAGGTGTCTGGGGGCGAATCAGTTTTTACCAGCTGCATCACCGCAGAAATACAACTGCAATACTTAGTATCAAAAAGGAGGTCATGGTTCCAACATTTTGGGTATGAATTTGACTTCTTTTAGTTGAAACAGTGTCGTCCATTTTGATCACAGCCTGAACTCTTGAGGGACCACTAATAAGTTTGCATATTCCCAAGTAAAATATTTATGATGGGCACATGGTAGCTCCATGCCATGTGATCTGGCACAATCTCAAAGAGATCAAGTCAGCAACAAGGACCTTGAAGCATAATCACAGGAATCAGATTCTTACCATCACTGCAGTGTGTCGGTGCATCAACTGAAGCACTGATTATTCCATACAGCTTCTACAGCCGTTTCAAATGGGAAGGAACTGGACTAAGTGTCAGCCTGGCTCAGTTGGTAGCACTCTCACTTTGTGAGTCAAAAGATTATGTGTTCAACCCCACTTTGAGTTCAGTTTAGGCTGACACTCGAGTCCTAATCCAAGGATTGATGGGCACGTTCGCTCAGACTGTGTTTATGTGGGGTGTAGGAATGGAGATGCTGCACAAGTGTCAATTAATTTTAATACACAGCTATCGACTATGTATGTTATTTCAGCTCCCACATATTGTTAGGTTCAAGTAATATTAGCAATTGTATAAACATTTATATTATACAAATAATGGCTTTGGACAATATCTGGTTTGGTTGTGAAACCCCCCCCGTTTAATAGCTTGCTGACTTTTACTTTGCCTTACAAATATGGATGGGTTAATATTTTTATAAAGGGTTCCTGATGGTGAGACTCTCTATCATCATTCACCACAGTGTTACTAATGAACCTTGAGTAATCAAGTTCTCCTTGGATTTTAAAAAATTGACTGTCACTCATTTTTTTCCACAATGTCTTATGAAATATCTGCTTGTTGTTAGCGATTCTTTACTGATTGCTTTTGAACTAATTTCCGATGTCCTTACAAGCTCTTCATTAATGTCTCTTCCCTTCCACAGTCTTCTCTGGATGATTATATTGAAATTTAAAGATGAAGAGAACCAGATTTGTGCAAGACAGAAAACACAATGTACTTCAAAAAGCCTCTGGTTCCATTTTAATGTACAGTGTTGTACTGATTTTTAAATATATTTTTAAAATATTTTGTACTATTTTTGTTTTAAATACTGCATTGTAAATTCAAGCTGGCATTAGATTAGAACCCATTCTGTTCAACTTTTGAACCTGGGTTTTAATCCATCCCTGTAGGAGATAAGAGGACATGAGAAATCCATAAAATTGTAGTCTAGCAGTGGATTAGCATTGTAGCAGTTCTATACCTCAGTTTTAGTGCTTGTTATTATCTTAAGAACATAAATCTGACACTAGAATAACAATGGAGTACATCAGAGAGGCCACAAGTGTTGTAGGAAATTAAATTAACCATACAATTTTTAACTAAGATGTCTGACTTTCTCCTTACCCACCCACCTACCCAGAACGACTTAACTTGCTATCTACTCGTGTGATGAATCATACACCCAATCCATGTATCTGGTGTCGAAACTGAAGCATTTATCTGTTATTAAATACATTTAGGCTATAAATTAAAAATGAACGAAATACACTTCATAAGGAGAACGATGCTAACTCCATCGTTTAGTTTTTATTTCAAGACAGTTGTGAGTGGAATATCGGGAGTGTTGCGGTTGCCCTTGGGAATCTGGATGGCTGGACTACACTGCAGTTTTTCCTCCCCTGCAGATACAATCATTATACTTTACAGTAAATCCTATGAGGTGTCCTCCTGACATGAAAGGTGCTATATCAAATGTAAGGATTGTTATTTTATTAGCCACTAATCCATAGACAGCACTGGTGCTCCATCTACTGGTGAGTAAGTTTTTATCTCGGACTACATTGCACTGTGTGACTTAACTTACGCACAACTTATTAAAAACAATGTTGCCGATAATAGCACCAGCGAGAGAGAAGGGATGTCAATTCAACTGAGCGTATCGCGTAGTAGGATCAGTTCTATTAAGGCTGTGCCAAATGAAATAATACCTTTCTAGACGCCGTACATTCCTCATGAGGCAGATTGCGTTTCTATTTAAAGGGGGGGGGGGGGTTAACAACTTGATTGGTAACGTTGGAAACAAAAATCCTGTTCATTTCTTTTCAAAGTATGATGCATTTCACCAAATGACGACTCTTTCCAGGCATTCCCTCTCTTGCCCCTTCGCTCCGCCCCCGCCCCCGTCGAAGGAAAAAAAACCCACAAAGCTTGTAAAACATGAGTTAAATACAGTATTAAAATCACTGCAAAACCCAGGGAAATAAAAATAGGGTTGTAGCCCAAGTCAACCATATCACGCTACTATGCAATGCCTTCTGTGGTTAGCAGCGGAGGGGAAAAACACATTGTGCAGGATAATAATAATAATAATCCTTGCATTTGATATAGCGCTTTTCACGTCGGGAGGACGTCCCAAAGTGCTTCACAGAACACACTGTAAAGTAAATTGACTGTATATTTGTGGGCGAACGCGGCAGCCAATTGCGCACAGCAATGTCCCACAAACAGTCGTAGATTGAAAATGAACAATTTATTATTGTTTTTGGTTTTGGAGGGATTA
This sequence comes from Callorhinchus milii, assembly GCF_018977255.1. Lineage (NCBI taxonomy): Eukaryota > Metazoa > Chordata > Chondrichthyes > Chimaeriformes > Callorhinchidae > Callorhinchus > Callorhinchus milii. The sequence continues at coordinate 20,968,336 of NW_024704746.1, forward strand.
TTATTAGGCTCTGTGTGGAGTAAGGAAACTTGCCCAAGGTTTCGCCCTCTGCCTGGAATTGAACTCCGGTCTCTCGCTTGCAAAGCGAGTGCTCTAACCACTGAGCCACAGGACTCCAAAATGAAATTACTTTTTTTTTAAAAAAAGAAAAACTAGGCACCCGGCCAGAGCTGTTTCTTCGCTCGCGGTAGAGGCTCTTCCCAAAGTCCCGTCATCCCGATGTTTTGTTTTCTGCACTGCACTGAATCAACAGCTGCAACGTGCGGCGGAACGGTGATGATTGCACGTTAGAAGTCGCGTCGTGGTACTCGGTACGAGCGTTTAACTGCATATCGAGGTCCGGAGGACCACTGCGAGTGAGCGATGGCTCTCAGTGCCGCGTTTCGCGCCCACGGGACGCGCAGCCAATTCGCTTCGCGGTGTGTACCGGGCGAAGCGCTTCGAGACGGCTGTCAACGTCACGATCAGGCGCTCTATCAAATGCAAGGATTATTATTATTATTATTATTGTTATTGTATCCTGGGCAGAAAATAAAAATGAATGAATTGTAAATGGGGCGAAGAAGACAAGAGGAGGGTAACAGGACTTTGTGGACAGCCTGTGATTAAAGCCTGTGAGACGAGTGCGGGAACGCGCCCAATCGGGCGTGAAGCCGCCCAACCCGGCGCCCATTGGGCGGGAGCCGCGGGATTTCGACGTCGGGGACGGTTGGAGCCGCCCCTGAGCGCGCGCCGTGAGGCCACGGTTTGAACCTCGCCGGCGCCCGTCCCCCGGGCACTGCGCAGGCGCACTGGCCGCCCCCCGGTGCCTCGAGGGCGGCAATTTTTGAGGGAAAGAGAGAGAGAGAAGGAGAGAAAGAGGGAAAGAGAGAGAGAGAAGGAGGAGGAGGAGGAGAAGTCATCCAGAGCCACACAGAGAGGCTACCGAACAGGGAGGGAGAGAGAGAGAGAGAGTGACGGGATGAGAGACTGTTATATGGGACCAGAGAAACACAGGGAGTAAAACATACCCACAGACAGGAGGGAAGGGGGGGGGGGGGGGCCCTGTGAGAACTGATCCGGTTGGGGGGAGGGGGTTGTGAGGGGGAGGGGGTTGTTAGGGTTGGGGGGAGGAGGTTGTTGGGGGAGGGGGTTGTTAGGGTTGGGGGAGGGGGTTGTTGGGGAGGGGTTGGGGGGAGGGGGTTGTTAGGGTTGGGGAGGGGTTGTTAGGGTTGGGGGAGGGGGTTGTTAGGGTTGGGGGGAGGAGGTTGTTGGGGGGAGGTTGTTGGGGGGAGGGGGTTGTTAGGGTTGGGGGGAGGGGTTGTTAGGGTTCGGGGAGGGGGTTGTTAGGGTTGGGGGGAGGGGGTTGTTAGGGGTTGGGGGTTGTTGGGGGGTTGTTTGGGTTGGGGGTTGTGTGGGGGGGGAGGGAGGGAGAGGCTGAGACTGGACATCAATGTCACAGCCACATCACTGTTGGACCTATTGGTGTTTGAGGAGGCGATGCCGTGCGCAGAGATTAGTTGCGCTGCCGGGTTTCGCCCACGGAGCGCAGGGCCCGCTGGCTCTACGGTGTAACACGTGTTCCGTGAGGCGCTCCGAGGCGGCTCGAAGGTGCGATCAGGAGCTGCGTCAAACGCAAGGATTGTCGTCGTAATTATCGTCGTCGCTGCGGGACGCGCCGCGTTAAATGTTTGCGTGGGCGCGACCGTAATTGTTCGGTAATGATCGGGGAAAACCCAGGAGCCATCGGTCTAGAACTGCGTTCATCAAGAGATTTTACAGCCCGTGTACTAACTTCTATCAAGGTAGAAGACTTACGGGGTAATAAAATAGCTCTATAAAAATAATAGCGCTGTGGAAATATTTCCAAAAGTAGAGTTATCGTTTTACTCTGGTTTATAAAAGACGTTCTTACTTATTAAAGAAAAAAACAAACTGTAAAACAAACCAAACTGAAAGCACTCATTTAAAAAAGAGAAGAGGTGAGATAATGGCCTGAACATACATCTGGGTCAGAAGAAACATAAACTGTCGGTTTAGCAATGGAATAGAGAATGACAACTAAAATACCACAGATCAGTAGTTATGGGCTAGAAGTTGGTTGAGAGAAAGAGATTGCAAATCAAATAGTTGATTTTTCACGGGTTAGGGTCATCGGTTGTTGAGGGGTAAAGCAAGGGTTCAACTTAATTCATCAAATGGCACTTCTTTCCTGAAGCAGAATCATAGATACAGAAAATGGTAAGTAAATTGAGGGAGGATGAGCCTGTTGACCGTTTATCAAATAAGTGTGGCTGTATTTTGTTCCATTGATACTGGACAGGACAACCTTAAATGAACCATTCCCTTGCACTGTGTAAAGTTGCCATCTTGGTGTTTTTCTCTTCCCAGAGACGAAGTCTTGCTCCCAGTCAGCTTGCCAAGCGGAAGCCAGGACATGTGTCTGATGATGATGATGATTATCATTATGATCTGGTACAGTAATCTTATTGCTAGTTTAACCTTTGAAATGGTTGAAAAATTTGTATGGACAATTCAGTGTTCAGCAAACGGTTATATGTGGAGTCCTGTCGCTCAGTGGTTAGAGCACTCGCTTTGCAAGTGAGAGACCTGAGTTCAATTCCAGGCAGAGGGCGAAACCTTGGGCAAGTTTCCTTACTCCACACAGAGCCTAATAATAATCCCTCCAAAACCAAAACCAATAATAAATTGGTCATTTTCAATCTACGACTGTTTGTGGGACATTGCTGTGCGCAATTGGCTGCCGCGTTCACCCACAAATATACAGTCGATTCACAGTGTGTTTTGTGAAGCGCTTTGGGAGGTCCTCCTGACGTGAAAAGCGCTATATCAAATGCAAGGATTGTTATTATTATAATGCTGTAACAGATGATATAACTGCAGATATCCCAGTGATACTTCCTCCTTCAACATTCCCCTTCTGTGGGGAACGGCCTTTGTTTTAATTTGGCTGCTGTTTTCCATGGCTGACCACTAGTAAGATATATATTTTTATATAAATGCTCAAGGTGTTATTTTTCTTTCAGCATCGAAAAAGGCGAAAGCCGGAAGGCGAGCGAAGCAGCGACAGCTTTGTGTCACAGTTTCGGAAACCACTTGCACAGCTCACTAATCGACCTGTATGCCTTGACAGTAGTCAGCATGTGAGTGATATGTGGTTTGATTAGGGGATATGGAGACACGCTTGAGGTGTAATATGGAAAGGAATTTGAATTTCAAGTGTTTGCACGTATAGTGAACTATAAATAATGGGCAAAACAGAATTTTAATGTACCTGTCTGTTCCCATTCTACAGAGGCTGTAATTCAACCAGTACATTTTCTGACCATTATCAGCTTTTAACGAATACACTGATCAGGTTGGACATGCAGCAAGGGGGAAGGGGAGGTGGCCATAGGCATGGTCAATGAAGTAAATTTCAGGTGGGATTTAAAGATTGATGAAGAGAAGCAGACAATAGAAGCGGGCATTTCCAGAGGTTAGAGGCGGAGCACCTGAAGGCTCGGTGACCGATGGTAGAGCAGAGAGGTCAGGGAGGCTTCTGTTACCTGAGCAATGGACGGGCAGAGGAGTAGAATTGTGAGTTAATTTTTTGTTCCCATACTCCTGCCTAGTTATTGGGAAACCTCCACTTAAAAACTAGCTCTGGTTTTACAGTGGAGCTCAATTGGGAGATTTATTTTAGTATTTGTACGAATTTTGAAAATTAAACTTTATTTAAACATTGGAATTAGTTAGAATACCAATCAGGTTATTAGAAGAATATGTTTAAAATTGTGCTGCCCATTGTATTCTTCAATAGGAGGCTTTCATCCGCAGCATCTTGGCTAAACCCTTTCGAGTGCCCATTCCAAACTACACAGGTAAAAGCAATATAGTTGTCTAGGAAAATCTATTCTTTGTTAATGAAGTGTTGTCAACAGCTTCCAATTGAGCAGGCTGTGCACAATGGGATTCAGTAAGGATATAGTAACAGATATATAGTGCTGTGTCTGTACTGTCTGCAAGATTTATTCTTTACATTCTGTGGATTTTAACTTTGTAATAAATGTTATTTAGGGAACAATGATCATGTGGAAATGAGTTGCAACGAAGTGGATTAAGATCTATAATTATGTGGATTTAAGAGCAAATTCAAGGTAGAAACTCCCACTTCAGTAAAGTGAAGCTTGGAACAGTTTATATTCATCGAAATGACTATGATTATATCAAATTACTCTTATTATAGTTCAGCCATGGTATCTGTATGTGAATTCAAATGTAACTGCTAGCTCTGAATAGGATGCACATGAGCATATTGAAATCTACTTTGAGAAGGGCTTATTATTTGATATTTGTGGATTTTAACGCTGTAATAAATATTATTTCTGGAATAATGAACATATGGGAATGAGTTGCAACAAAGTGGACGAAGATGTATAATTATGTAGATTTACAGCAGAGAATTGTATGGTATGTTAGTAACTGTGCCTCATTTGAATGTTATACCAAGGTCCTCTCGGACTAAAGGCACTGGGCATTAAGCGTGCAGGAGCGAGGCGATCACTCCATGATCCTTATGAAGAAGGCGCTTTAGTGCTCTACGAGCCACCACCTCTGAGTGCACATGACCAACTGAAAGCAGACAAGTCAGTAATAATTTCTAACTGCCCTATTTTGAGATTGGATTTTGGAAATATGCTACATATATCCAGATAATCAGTTGGAAGTGTAAATTCCTTGGTAATAGTGCGTTTTATTCAGGGCAAATTGATTAAAGGTAAACTTTTTATTTAATCAGAATCGCCACTTGCAGATCTTTGCTCTCCTAATGTGCAAGATTTGCAACGCAGAAAATATCTTTGTGTTCCTGTTCGTGTGAAAGTATATGTAAAATTGCCAGGAAATTTCTGCTTTGTCTTGCCTGTGTTTTGATCCTGTCCAGGTTAGTATTGTATGAAATTTCTAATAGATCACTGAGAACTACTCAACAACAAAAATTACATTTGTATAGAGCCTTTCACGTCATGAGGACGTCCCAAGGCTCTGGACAGTCAGGGCTCCGCACCTGATCCACTGTCAGGTATACTAAGTGACCTATATGTTAGAGCTGTGCACTGCTTTGCCTCCTGTGTCTTCTATTTGAAGGTGTCTAAATACGAATAGTATGTCATGAGAAACCCGATGGGAGAAAGATAAATAAACACTCAGGCAGGAGGAAAGCATCACAGATATCCTATTAAACGCAAATTGTTTAAAATTATTTGCATTCTTTCACTGAACTTCCCCTTCCTTCCTTTGTCAGAGAGAAGCTTCCGGTACATGTGGTGGTTGATCCCATTTTGTCTTCTGTCTTAAGACCTCATCAGAGGGAGGTGAGTTTGTGGAACATTTTATTGTGAACTTGATCCAATGTTGTTCGAATGATAGTTGCAAGGGGATTCACAAAGGCATCTTGTAGATAAGGCTGCTGACTGACATTCTAACCTTTTTTTTCCTGCCTTGTGCAAGGGAAAAAGCTAACCAACCCTTGGCACCTCTTAACTGGCAACACAGTTGAGATCATTGTATGAAAAATTGTGGAATATCAATGCTGCTCCAATTGAGTACCAACATACTGTGCTGCTTCTGTCTAGCTTGAAGTTGTATTTATATGAACAATTGGCTGTCTTTCAGGGAGTAAAGTTTATGTGGGACTGTATGATGGGTCATCGCATTGAAGGCAGCTATGGTTGTATCATGGCAGACGAGATGGGATTAGGGAAGACTCTGCAGTGCATTGCCTTGATGTGGACCCTTTTGCGGCAAAGTCCAGATGTCAAGCCAGAGATTGAGAAAGCTATTGTAGTGTCACCATCCAGCTTGGTCAAGAACTGGTACAATGAGGTGGGGAAGTGGTTAGCAGGAAGACTACAGCCACTGGCCATTGATGGAGGATCAAAGACAGAGATTGACACTAAACTAGGTACGAAAATGCATTCGGATACAGTCAAGTGAGGATATACAATTAAAATGTTCTGAAAAAATGTATAAAGAAGTAATACTATGAAGGGTTTCTTTATAATTTATTTAAGCACGGCATATTGAACAAAAGGGGAAACTACATTTTCAGAACACTCTTAACCTTAACAGTTGTAAGTTACAGCTGCAAACATGCCTCGTAATCAGAGAGTTTTTTAAAATTCATATTAGGTTATGGATTGACGCCTAGCATTGAGAATTTGAATACAGGTGGTTCAGTTACACTGACACTCCAGTGCTGGGGGAATTCTGCATTGTCTAAGGTGCCATCCTTTGGATGACACTTTAAATTGATATCCCAGTTGAAGTGGACATTAAAGATTGTATGGTACTATTTGAAAAGAGCGTTTTTTCCCCCAGTGTCCTGGGTAAAAAAAATCCCAGATTAAAAAAATTGGTCATTCATTTCATCGCTGTTTATGGAACATTACTATGTGTAAATTTGCTTAAGCATTCGCCTACAAATACACTTTTCAGAAACCCCTGTGAAGCTCTGAGATATTTCAACATGTAAAGCAATATTCTTCATCTTTTCTCTGTGCACAGGTATGTTCATGAGCCAGTATGGACAGCGTACCTCAAATCCAATCCTCATCATTTCTTATGAGACGTTCAGACTTCATGCTGAAGTGCTTTGCAGGGGGAATGTCGGTATGGTCATCTGCGATGAGGTAACGTGGTGTGCAAAATTGTAATGGAAGCATTTGTACATTAAGCTTCTCCCCCTAACATTTTTGCAATAGCTGTCTTATTAAAAAAAAATCAAAATGTAATTGTGTTACATTCTGGTTTGTTAATTGTACCACAGGGACACAGACTGAAGAATTCTGACAACCAGACATACCAGGCTCTCAACAGTCTGAAAGCCAAACGCCGGGTGCTAATTTCAGGAACTCCAATCCAGAATGACCTGCTTGAGTACTTCAGTCTCGTACATTTTGTTAATTCAGGGATACTCGGTGAGTGTATATTCCTGATGCGTAGTTTGTACGGAACCATTTGGCAAAGTTGCAGCTCCCTTCCTGTAACCATCTTTCGCCTGAAAAATATACAAGTCAATTCACTTTACAGTGTATTTTGTGAAGCTCTTTGAGACGTCTCGAAGATGTGATAAAGCGCTATATCAAATGCAAGGATTATTATTATCCATCAATTAGTCACTAAGATGAGCATTGAAAGCTCTAAAGATATTTTAGTGCTGGAGAAGCTGTTCTATGTGGATGGATATAAGTAAAAGAGATTAATAAATTTTCAAAATATGTCTTTTCAGGGACTGCCCAAGAATTTAAAAAGCGATTTGAATTGCCAATCCTGAAGGGCCGCGATGCAGATGCAAGTGAGAGTGAAAGGCAGCGTGGGGAAGAGAAACTGAAAGAGCTGATCAGTGTTGTGAATGGGTAAGAGATTTATCATAAAAGTATTCATTACCCAGAGCATAACTAAAATTTGGAATTGGAATGTCTACCCTTTCATCTTTATTTAAAAAAAATAGTACAGCAGGATTGTAGAATTTAGGTTATAGGATTTAGAACATTAATCTCTGACAGACTGAGCCTCTGTTCCTGTGTAACTGGGTTCCAGAGAGAGACTAAGAGAAGCACCTTTTGACTTTCTTCTCTTCCACCGCCTCCCATTCCCTCACATCAGTTGGGAAATACCTCCACTTTCCATTTTTTGTCCACAAAATACATGGTCAATTCACTTTACGGTATATTCTGTGATGTGCTTTGAGGCGTCTCAAAGACGTGATCAGGCGCTATATCAAATGCAAGGATTATAATTATTTCCTCAGCTGATCCGCTTGCGATGGAAACTTGTTAGTTGGGGGGAATTGGTAGTTGGAACCAGTTTGACTATTGCTGTGGCTTTGTGGTAGTTAATTCCTTGTTGGAATGCAAATGATGAATTGTAGGAGTTCATGCAATGAGAAACTAAATTTGTCACACTGACATTCCACTACATTTGCATAAACTGAAGTAACGAACTGCTTTCACCTGACTCTGCTTTCCGACTTTCTGTTTGTTCTGACTGCCCTTTCCTTTATTTCAGTTGTTTGATCCGACGAACATCGGACATTCTATCGAAATACTTGCCAGTGAAAATTGAACAGGTTGTCTGCTGCAGGTACTGACTGTATCTCTAATTGTATGAGAACACTGACACTGTATCATATCCAATTAAAATCTCTAATGATAGTTTTTATATGACGAGGTCGGTATGCTATTCCTTAAACGATTTCATCATTATTTATGCTCAAGTCCTCTACATTGAAACCACAAAAATGGCTTTTCGGGGGAAAAGCAAATGTCACATTAGAGTAGGTTAGAAATAATTGGGACGCTTTCCCTTTTGTGTCTGACCTATGCCAGATGCTTTTGAAGTGCTGCAGATGCACAAGTGATTTTATTCTAGATTGCGTTTTTGCTATCTTATGTGATGACTTATTTTATCTATCATGATTTTGTTTTTAAACCAAATGAGAGGCTAAGTGTAGTTGGATTGTGCTTGAACCCTGTCAAAGGGAGGTATGTGTTTGTAGGTGTGTGCATGGGTTTCCAAAGTTTGAAAAATAGGAGAATCTGGATTTATTCAATTCAATTAAAACGCCTTTCTTCTCTTCAGACTTACTCCACTGCAGATAGAATTGTACAAGCTGTTCTTGAAACAGGCCAAGCCCATGATGGAACAAATTAACAGTGGAAAGATGAGTGTCTCCTCCCTCTCTTCTATTACTTCACTGAAGAAACTTTGTAACCGTGAGTGCAGTAAAATAACTATTGTAAAACGTGAATAATCAAAGAAAATCCAGTTGACCTCTTTAAATCAGAGTAAAGGCAGTTAATCAAAGGATATGCCTCCTTCTGATTTGGAAAGCTGTATTCTTTGCATTTTTAAAAAATGTTCTGCCTTTTTTATCCAGACCCTGCACTGATCTACGAGAAATGTGTGGAAGGTGAGGAGGGATTTCAAGGAGCAGTTAATCTTTTTCCTTCAGGATACTCCACAAAATCTGTAGAACCCCAATTGTCAGGTAATCTTTCACTTCAATTCAGTTTAACTGTTAGGGTTCAGAATATTGAACCATTTGATCTTTTTAAAAGAAAGCATCTCTTGCTCAGTGGGGTTTGTCAAAAATCTGAAGAATAACATTTGAGGAATCATTTTTCTTTGATTAAATCCTGGACAGTAGAATCCCATCCTCTTTCCTTACCTACTAAATTTTCCTCCTGCTGTTTCTCAGCCAAAAACAAACAAAACATAACTTTTCCACATTTTCTCTTTGTCTGATTTTAGGGAAGATGCTGGTCCTTGACTATATATTAGCCATGACTCGAAGCACTAGCTCTGACAAGGTGGTGCTGGTATCCAACTATACACAGACATTGGATTTGTTTGAGAAGCTCTGCAGAACCAGGAGGTACGTTATGCATAAATTGTAGGACAGTAGTTTTGAGCTTTGTTCAGTCACGATGAAGAGAAATTCTCCTTTGAATAAAGGTTTAGATGAATGGAGAATCAGTAGTTTCATAGCCCTAGTTAACTAATTGTAACGTGAATTAGTTAACACTGACATTAAAAAGATATTAGACTATGTATTTTGAAAAGTCAACCAGCTTCAGAATTCAGCACTCTTTTTTTAATTGGGCTGAGAATAGCTGTAAGCGTTGAGCCTGTTCTATATATGAATGGTGCTGATTTAGTGCCTCATATCATAAACATGCAGAGTTTATACGGAAGTTTGCACACTATCCACATTGTTAAATGATCAAATTAGATATCTGTACTTACTCATGTCTCTCTCTATCCGTGTTAGCTTTTATGGTTTTAAAAACTTCCACAGACCACTTGGAGGCAGATTTTCTGTAGTTTTCCTCCAGGCACCAAACTGTTCACAAATAGGAAATCTGTAGATTATTGCTGTGATGATTTTATTTCCCTTTACTTCTCTGGTAGTATCTTCTACTAATGTTTGATTAACAATTTTATCCTGCCAGGTACCTATATGTCAGACTGGATGGCACCATGTCAATAAAAAAGAGAGCCAAAATAGTGGAGCGTTTCAATAGTCCAGCAGTAAGTGCAGTATCTTATTACCATTTCAAAAATAACCTCTGACACGACAATATTTATTATATGTAGAAAGTAAATGCTTCAGAATGTGAAATTTAGGAAGCAGTGCCTGTGGCTAACCAGTTGATACTCCCAACACAATTTTTTTTTAAAATGTTTAAATAATAGCTTAAATAAAAAAGTGTTTTTGAATCTAACAGTTGTTTGAGAGTTGGCATGGATGTAAGATTCCTCTCCTAGAAAGTGTATTTCTCACACAAGTTGAGAGGAGTGCAGTATTACAGTGTAGTGCAGTATTACAGTGATGATGCTTGATAAGTCAGAGAGGACAGAATCATTCATAATTTTGCTTTATAATTTCACCATGACTTTTAATTGTAGATATACAGTATGATACTTTTATTGTTCATTTATTTCTCCTCAGAGCCCTGAGTTTATCTTTATGCTGAGCAGCAAAGCTGGCGGATGCGGCTTGAATCTGATTGGCGCAAACCGGCTGGTGATGTTTGATCCAGACTGGAATCCAGCCAACGATGAGCAAGCAATGGCACGTGTCTGGCGCGACGGGCAAAAGAAGATCTGCTACATCTACAGGCTTTTATCAGTAAGGATCTGTACACCTGGCACCGTTGCTACCCACAAACTAGTATATATTTACATTAAGTGCTTTGAGACACTACCCCACTTGAAGGGTGCTATCTATATAAATGCAAGTTATTGTACATTTGTGTCAGGTTTCCCTTGAATGCCGTTATGTTTGAAGCATACCGACAATAAACTCAGGTAGTAAGATTGTGGGGGAAAGGAATTGATGACACTGAGAATAAAACCTGAGGAGTGTATGAATGTGGCTGACTTTCAGTACTGCTTTTGTGTAATGTGTACCGGGCAAAAAAAAAAAAGAAAGTTTTTTGATAGTATAAACTGCTAGTTACAAAAAACACTAAAAGTTTGCTGAATGTACCTTGTCTGAAACCCTAGCTGCATTTATATTCAAATGTAATATGTAACACAAATGATAACATTATTAATATTTAGGGGACGTTGCTTCAAATAATTTAAATGGAGCTTTAAACCTCCTGCTTTGTGAGATACCAAATTCCTAGAGTTGCCTGTAATATGTTCCACTGTGGTTGTTTAGACCGGGACGATCGAGGAGAAGATTTTGCAGCGCCAGACACACAAGAAGGCACTGAGCAGTTGTGTGGTGGATGAGCAGCAGGATGTTGAGCGGCACTTCTCCCTTGGAGAACTTAGGGAACTCTTTACTCTGAGCGAGGGCACCTCCAGTGACACACATGATAGGCAAGTGCATTTCTATTTGATCAGTTACAGTGAGAATCAGCAGAAATCATTTTAAAATGTTTCTGTTTGAAGAAGTCTGATATAAAAGTATGTTGGGGGTGGGGGAAAGGAATTGATGCCTCACATGATGTGCTCTTAACTTCTTAATGCTTTGGATGGGAGAAGGGGTGGTGGAAAGATGGCATTGAACTAAAAATAGGCACTTTCTAACTAAGAGGAGGAAGATGGTGGGGTATGAAATTGGCACGTGACTTGATGAAATTTTCTCTTGTTTATCGACTAGTAGCCAGGTACGCGAGGGGAGTCTCAGGAGGCAGATGATCTCTATATTTTCAAATGCAGCAGTCAAAAGAAAAATTGGCAGCGGTTTGATTGAAGGACTTGATCTTACATTCACTAAGGCAGAGCATTTACAGCTGTTTGTTCAGTTAATAAATTACAATGGATATAATGTTTTCTAAGTTTCTGTTGTCACATATAATAATAACAATTCTTGCATTTGATATAGCGGCTTATCACGTCTGCTAGACATCTCAAAGGGCTTCACAGAATATACTGTAAAGTATATTTTGTGGGCGAAACGCATATGAGGTGGATCACTAAATGACTTCCTTACCTTTGCGTAGGTTCAAGTGTCGTCGATGTGTGAATGGCCGTCAGGTGCGACCTCCTCCCGAGCATTCTGATTGTACGTCGGATCTCTCTCAGTGGAGTCACTGTACAGATAAGCGTGGACTGCGAGACTCCGTCCTTCAGGCTGCATGGGATGCTGCAGTCTCCTTTGTGTTTCATCATCATTCCCATGAGGAGCAGCGAGGGGTTGTTTGAATGTAAATGCAGATGCCATTCCAGATCTTCAGAAATTCGACTACAAATGTAGATTGTCAACAGGTTTTTGCTTTGTGTGGTGAAACCCTGAGATTCATTAAGGAATGTGATTGACTGCTTCGTTCACCTTGACCAAGACTTCCACTTGATATAATTTACATACTAAATACATTATGACTTGTACACATTCATTCATTCTTCGGAGGTGGTGCTTTTGGATCATTTCTACAGAGTAAAATATTCCCAGGAGTTCAGTGTATTGTCGTAGAACAGTAAGCACAGTGTATTATACAGAGAAGTTACATGAACTTCAGAATGAATGGAAGATAATTCACTCGTGAATGAAACCATGTTGTACAGCAGTGAGAATTGTGCAATAAGTGCTTCTAATGGGCAGACACACCAATGCATACGGATGGATATTTGAAATATCATTATTCAAGTGACTTCCCCTTCTACTACCCTCATTGTTCCACTTAAAAAGGTTTTTTGTATAGTTATCATGAGGGGCGGGTTCTCTCCAATTTGCTTTCCTCTTCTGAAGTTGACTTCAGTCACAGACGTAACATAGTCAGTGTCAGTAAACTGTTTGACTGGGGGCATCACAGCTGAGCTTGATCCTGTCCTTGCTTGATTTTATAGCAAGGATCATTGGATAATGATCAAGAATAGTCACTTGACGAATTATTTTTTCTCCCCACCTCAGGGCATTGAGTCCAACTGTAATGCCACTATCACTGCTCTGGGTCAGATCAAATCAGGAGTCAAACTTGCAATATCCCAAGTCTATGTGATTGAGTTTTACTCCAGGCAGTGCCTTCACCAACTAAACCATTGCAGAGATGTTGGTATAATTTTTTTTCTATGCACCTTTAAGACAGATTTTAGTCATACTTTGTACAAACATTTAGTGTGTTCATTTCAAATGTTATTATGTGAACCACAAGATCTTTATTATTAAATATTCCCCACCATCTTATGGATTGGATTTCACTTTTACTTCTTCAGTTCGCCCTTTCAACTTTTAGCTTCCAAAACACAGGAACAGTAAACTCACAATTTAAACAAATAGTTGCTACAGTTTATTATCAATATTTATTTACAAAAAGTAACAATGGTAATGTTTGGCATAATAGGATCAAAGTGAAATGTATCAATTGGTAATTTACCAGTTTAAGATCAGTCTTTACAGCAGACTGTAGGTTGAAAGTCCTTCATAAAAACACAACTAAAAATGCTTGTTTTTCATCTTCACAATGTTTCACAGGAGTTATATCTGACCAGAAAACTCTCTTTCTCAAATGGAACTGTGTATTGAGATATCAGAATATCCATTTCAGTGGAGAACTTTCCTGTAATCTGAACCTTTGAATGTTTGGTTTGCCAAATTTTCTTTGCTCCTCTCCTGAAGGCAATAAGTTCTGCTGGAAGCAGGTTTCACAAGGGCCGGTAGCACTTTGTTGCCTTTCAAGTGTGAGATTGAGTAGTACTTTTCAGTAAAATAGATGACGTGGACAAGTCTGATCCTGTTCTCAAGGCCACGCACTCTTTCCAGCAAAGTTCAATCAATCGACAGTGATTTGGAATACCGGCTGATGTTTTTCCTTTTCCATAAAATGGTAAGCTTTCATATATTTACAATTAAAGGGTATCTGGCAAATGGATAGGATTTTTAAATAATAAAAAGTCCATGTTTGGGATTCCTTTAAAACAATCGGCTTTTATAAGGCTTTTTTATTCCATTTGTAATTTGCTGAACACTAGGCCGCTGGATTTGTTTCTTCCTCCATCCTGGAAATATCTACATCATACTGACATGGTCAGCAAAGGCTTGTAATGGGTCAGTGAAGTACTGCGCTGTGATCACGTGACACTTGTTTTGTAAGAGTTCAAGTGCCTTTTGGGCAAGTGCAGAATCTTTGAAGAATAGGTTCTCACTGACATTTAGTTCTTTCAGCTTCAGCTCCAGCTCACTGCCTGATTCAGAGCTCAGCAAGAGCTTTGCAAACGCAAGCAGTCCATCTCCTCCAATACAGTTTGCACTTTGAAAATAAAACAGGAAAAGCTTCAGATATCATATATAATAATAATCCTTGCATTTGACACAGCGCCTTATCACGTCTTTGAGACGTCTCACAGCACTTCGCAGAATATACTGTCAAGTGAATTGATTGTATCTTGTGGGCGAATATTTTGTATACTCGACTTCTGGGATGTGATAATGAATTTATGCCATAAAATTTTGAAGCATCTCTCTTGAGAATTACTGCTAAAGTATAAAATCCTACTTTGGTGATATAATCCCAAATTGAGTACTTTTTGTGATTACAAATAATGATTTTTACTAGGCAGGATTAATAATTAAATAGTGCCATCTGTGTCACATGATAAATACCTAGAAAAGTATTTCTAAGTATATTTTACAATGTTGGTTACCTCACATTCAGGCAGGAGATACACGATAAAGAATCCTGAGAGAAGACTTTTGCGAGGGACAGCAAACCTTTGTTGCCTGGTAACAGGAAGAAGTGATGTAAGTACAGTAAGTACAGAACGTTAAAAAAAACATTAGTCACATTGTAATAGTAATGGAGGGGTTAAAATAATTGGGTATACAACAACAACAAAATTATATTTGTAGAGTGCCTTTCATGTCAGGAGGATGTCCCAAGGCGCTGGACAGACAGTTACGGAACTGGGGGTGGGAGGAGGGGAAGCAGGGAGATCTGTCAACACAGCAGTGGTCCTGGAATCGAGGGTGGAGGCAGAGAGGTAGACTTGGATGTTATCTGCATACATGTGGAAGTTGACCCCATGTCTGCGGATGATGTCACCAAGAGGGAGCATAGATGTTGAAGAGGAGGGGACCAAGGACAGAGCCCTGAGGAACGCCGCACAAGACAGTGTGAGGGCTAGAGAAGCCGTTTGAGGAGATGAAGTGCCGGTGGTGTGAGAGGTACCGTCTGAACCAATCAAGGACAGCGCCATGAAGGTTGAGGTGAGAGGAGAGGCAGTGGATGAGGATAGAATGGTCGACGATCGAAAGCAGCAGAGAGGACAAGGAGGACGAGGGAGCCCTGCTTGCAGATGGTCCATCTGCGAGAAGGGATTGGCGGGAGAGGAAGGAGTGAAGCTGAGAAGCAACAACTCGTTCCAGGACCTTGGAAAGGAAGGGGAGGTTGGAGATGGAGTGGTAGTTAGAGTTAGGGAGTAGAGAATGGTCCAGGGAGGGCTTTTCAAAGATAGGAGTGATGACAGCGTTTTTTAAAGGGGTGGGAACAGTATCAGAGGACAGGGAGAGGTTAATGTCAGTGAGTAGAGGGGCAAGGAGGTGGAGCTGGGAGGGGGGGTAGGGATGGGGTCGAGGGAGCAGGTGGTGAGTTTCATACGGACCCACTTGCATTTATATACCAACCTAATCGATTCGCTGGTAAAGATAGAGATGTCAGTGACTGGTTTTGCTTTAGCACACTGATAATTTTGGGTAGAGTTTCTGCTGGATGCCTTTCAAACAAACGACAATTATCCAATGTTAAACCTGTGAACGTAATGTGAAAAAGTTTATTTGACCAGTGCTATACGTTGGAACTGCGTGGTTCCACATCACACTGGCACATTATAGTAATTTCACTGGTGTAGTATAGCCAACACTAGATGCCATAAAAATGTAAATTTGTATAGTACTACACTACTCTGGTATTGTTGTAATATTACACTATTGTTCTTCCAAAGGGTCTGTTATGGAGGGATAGAATACAGATTAAATTTCCTGATCTGTGCCTGGTTAATTTAAGTGTGTGGCAGAGGAAATTAGGTTGATCATTTTATCACTGATGTTGTTGCAAACGTATGTAAGCTGCTACTGACGTGATAAAGTAACTCCGTCACTTGTTCGGTCTCACCTTTGAGAGGGGCGGTCCGCATAAGATCCAGAACATCCGTCAAGCAAACTGTGAGGTTCACATCTTGAATGGTGAGCGATTCTAATGTAGAAAGGTGGTCTAAGAGAGAAAATGATTGTATTTACAATTCACTTTTCATTAGCTTACAAGCACCTCAACAACAACTTGCATTTATATAGCGCCCTTCACGCATGGTAGCGCTTGACACTGGCAGAGTCTTGCCGACGAGCCGGGAGAGTGAGGGGGGAAGTGACCGTAACCACAATCAAAAAAAAAAGTCTTTAGCCGGAATTTGAAGATGGCATCTGAATTACCTCCACATATCCGTCTCTTTGTCTCCTCCACACTCTTTTCCCCTCCCCCCCGATCATCTCTGTTTGATATTTCTCCTTCCAGATGAGGAATTCATTGGTTAGAAAGTCATACTTTCAATGACTTGAATATTTTCTAGTTATGCAGCCTGCAGCTCCATATCAGCAGCAGCAGACATTATATTATATTGCTAAGCTGTCACAAAACTAACTTGTGCACTTTTAATAGGTTAGCTAATCACTATTACAGTTCCCAGGTGTTATTTAAATTGAAGCACTGTGAAGTTCTTTTGTAGCTTGTGAGTTATTAGACTTCTTTTGGGAAAAAATCAGTAACTTAGCCATCAACTCATCCATTAGTTTTATAAACGCTGCATTTACAGAACTTCTCCCCCAAGGCCCCACATGACTCCATCTGTTGAAGGGTAGAATGAAGCAGTGTGCTGGAATGACCCAGATAAGGACAGCAATTTGTGGTACATTTATCTATTCAGTGGTACTGGTGCCATTGAATGTGTTAAGTTTAACTTTTACAGCTATTCTGGGTCATCTGTAACAAACCCTTTCTGGTACCAGACCTTCACCTCATGTCTAGGCTCTGTAATTGTGGAAATAAATTACATTAACCAGACTTGTCTGGATCAGTCTCTAATGTACATTATTACATACCTGTGATTGTCAGCAGCAATTTACTGAGGTCCTCAGGAGATTTGAACGATGCCCTGCGCAGGCAGAGGTGTTTAAGGGACTTTAATTTTCTTAAGACAGGCAAGAGGTGGTCCACCTGCAGAGTCTTGCTTGTGCAATTAAGACTAAAATCTTCCAAACAGCAAACTGAAACACACAGAATTCAATAATTCTAAAATATTAATAAGCTTTAACATAGGTTGTGAATTGTCCTTGGTTGAAGACTTGGGAGTAATTGTGTAAGCAAGGACTAACCATTGACTGGAAATAGTTAATTGCATTTACTGGAACTTCATGCCTTAATGAAGTCAGTTGAAGTCAACTGTTAATATTATAGCTAATGGGATTTTATATTCCGCCAGACAGCAGCTGTAGGTTCCTGGCCATTAGCAGTAAAACTTCCAATTTTCCATATAGCCTGTGGGAAAGCAACTAACACGATAAAACTCACTGTAGCATTTGTCCCTCTGTCTGACCTGAAGAAACATTAGGGAAAGACTGCACGAGCTGGATTACAGAATAGTTTATTTAATAATTTAAATGTAACCACACTCATCAAGAACGGATGGTAGATTAAATTTAAATTTGAGAAACGGCAGCATTAACCCCAAGTATGGGGGGGGGGGGTTTGTAAACAATCATTAGGCGCATGGGGTCCAGCCGGTCTTCTATCCCCCTGCACCCCCCAAACCTTTAAGGAATGTCACATCTCTGGTTGACATTTGAAGGTGGTCACTGTGTGACCTTTCATAACCAAAATACAACAATTTCTCTGTATCCCGGTCTATTTGTCCCTTTTAGCCATTGAGACTAGACCACTGATTANTTTTTTAAAAGAATTGTAATGACTGACCTGTCATCTCTGCCCTGGTCATCAACATCTCATCTTCCAGAGGCTCGTTTTCTACCTCCAGTAGGAAGTCTATGTGGAGCTTGTGCAGTGCGGGGAAGGTACTAAGTATGAATTTCACCAGCTTCACCACGGGAAGGTGAAGGACATGATCCGCTAGTACAAGAGTGGAGAGGCTACTGTCACGGCAGCGTGAGAGGGCACAGAGTTCTTTTAGAACCAGAAAGATGGCACGACCCAAGCCTAAAAAGAGAGAAGATAATAGCATGACGTACAGTCTCCATTTTACAAAGAAAATCTGCATTTTATATAGGCCTGTGATGCTGCTTGTGCAACATGATTCCTTGTGTGGTTTTGTGGACAGGCCACAAAAATGTTCAATACCAATTTATAACATGTTGACAATTGTTCTATAAAAAAAATATTTATTTGACAACATTCAAAGAAAAGGAAGTAATTGAAGCTTCAGTACAAACCCTCTATTCGTTCCCCCCACCATTTTTTTAATATATACTATGTCTGAACTTTGTCATTACAGTTGCTTTTTTGTTTGGATTTGAAGAGCTCTTAAAGTTTCTCCCAATCGCCACAGTGAAGTCTGAGACTGCTAGATAGAGGCATCCCCAAAAAGATGAATACATTCCTAATCACAGTTTTAATTGTGGAAAAACTATACTCACTACTAATCTCACATACTAACCATTATATTCCAAAACTAGTTTCTGAAGCGATACCCATGAGCGGAGCAATTTGCATAACACCAATGAAGAAGTGTAGGACAATGGTATTGATGTAATTTCCAACACTGATACGTTCCTCAAATGGAGCTCGAAAGTGTGGTTGAGGAGTGATTCACTACCAAATAAATCATTGTTGTTCAAACAGTTTGAAATGTTCTTAGTTTGGTTTTCATCGGTACACGAAAGGTTCTTCTCAGTGTCAGATTCACTGCCATCCATCATGAAAATATAATCATAGAGGTCATCTGCCTTTTCATTTGTTTCAGTTTGAGAAGCATTCCTCGATTCTTCAGACACCTCATCATGCATATCAGTAAGCCTTTTTGAAGATGGCAACAGACAACCAAAAGCATAATTATGTGCTTTATAACAATCAGACTTTCCCATAACTCTACCATTTCCCTCCAAAGATATATTTTCAGAAGTTACACTTTGCGAATTTAGAGGTGATAGATTCTCTGAAGACTCCTTAGTACTCGGAGACATGCATTTATCTGTATCACACTGGCTTTCAGTATCAATGAATGTACAGTCAGATGATGTGTAGCATGCCTGTTGATACTGTGAGTCCAATATGTTTCTCTGAATTGTTGGATCCATTTCTTCAGTGTTCACTTTTAATCTGTACTTTTCACAAGAACCCGCTCTCAGACACTCTTCCTTCTCACACAAATTCCCTGCACTCATCCTCAATATCAGAGTCAGCAATTCAGGATGTGGCTCATTCCAGTGTGATAAAATTACCTCCCTCACAACTCCATAATGAATAAGTCTATGAAGTAAAGTCAGCAAAGAGTGTTGTAATGTTTGGTCCACGGACCGCAGATGTTGAAACACCAGTTTTTGCACCGTGCTGGTCAAAGGACCACAGATGTTTGGATTATTGATGATTTCTTTCACTCCTTGCAGCTTATTCCGTATAACTAGCTTATTTACGTGTTGGCAACCAAGAACCAAGGCAGAAGAGCGAGAGTTATTTAAACGTTTATCATCTGAGATATCCAATGTTCCCCACAAGATACAGTGGAAGAATGTTTGTAGGAATTTTTGCCTCCAGTTGAAAGGTTTCTGTAGCAATTGGAGAAAAGGAAAGAATGATCAGTAAACAGAGCAGACTTAAAACCTTGCCAGGCATCCTGTGTCAGGTAGGAACCAAACAGTCCCTCAAAGTCGTATGCCGTTACCCAGCCATGAGAATGAGTAACCAACTTGCTCCTAAAGCCTCTGCCCTTTCTCTGGATGAAACAGAGTGGACTCTTTGCACGTGGGGAGAAGATGTTGGTGGTGGTGGAATTTACCACTTACTGGTTGCACTGAAAGCAATGCTATTTTCTGAATGCGTCAATAGAACAACAACAACAAAATTACATTTGTAAAGCTTTCACGTCAGGAGGACGTCCCAAGGTGTGCTGGACAGAGAGAGTTATGGATACAGAAATGTGCTGGACAGAGAGAGTTATGGATACAGAAATACACCCTGAAAGATTATCATAGAACCAAGAGATAGAGAATATAGCCCACCTTTCTAACTTTAGGGTTTGTCCCTATTACTTTCTTCCAAAGTTGTAGCCAAAGGGTCTGAGTTGAAACACCTAAAATAAAAAAAATAAATAAAAAACTTTGGAGTCATAGAAAGGTGAATTTCAGGATGTAGGATACACATCTACCACTTGTGAATTTACTGTATGTTTAATTCTATTTACAGTTTTTTTTGCTAAAGTTTTACCATTATGCAAATTATTTCAAACAGCAGTTATCTCTGTCAACACATAAATACACATAATTATAGAACGATAATATGAATACTTATTTCTGACTCCTGGCTTACACTTGTGTGCATCATTTGGAAACAGTGATTAATTACAGGGTTGATTAAAATGCCAAATGCCCAACACATACTGGCTGAGCGTGTTATGAAAACAATGGAAGGAGACAGTGGCATAATTGAATAAGTTATATATTTAACGTTAAGTGTTTTTTTTCCTCGTTATAACTATCGTATTTTAAAACACAGAATCAAGATATCGAATTGCAGCTTTATAGCTACTGATGAAAATATATTGATTTATGAAATGTTTATACGCTTCCAAGACCCTGACGTGTGATGTAATTCCTTGAATAATCCAAATCTCCGCCACCCCCCCCCCCCCCCATCCCCATCACACACAACAGACTAACTTGCCATCCTTTCCGTGATTTTCAGCACAGTGACTTACCTTTCTTCACCGCTGCCCCCTCGATCCTCTCCAAGTCATAAATAGTGAGGAACGGCAGCAGTTGTTGGAGAACAGTCGTGGGCAAATCTGCTTCCAAAACAGCATTTTTTTAAAAATTAGAAATACAGTACTGGATTGCAGAATAACCGGGTCAACCTCGCCCTCGATTCCTTGCCTTTGAAATACACGGCGACCGCAGCGTAACGCACACATCCCTGTGCGAAATACTTCCGAGACGTCCTCCTGACGTGAAAAAGGCGGTGTATTCAAACGTAAGGGATCGTGACGACCTTCAACGCGTGCGGTGAGACCTCACCGCCTCTCACAAAACCGCGCTCGTCAAGAGACGTCTCAGAGACGCTCCGCTCCCCCCGCGCGGAGGGGGCTGCGTACAGTGCAAGTTGTTGTTGCTGTTGTTGTTGTAATGTAATCCCGCCAACGAAATTGGTTGCTCGCTCCGTGGCAGTTTGCGGGACGTTGGTCGCTGCGTTTCACCCTCCTCTCCCCCGCCCCTCCCCTCTCCCCTGCCCCCCCTCTCCCCCATTCAATCCATTTTACAGTATATCTGACGAAGCGCTCGAAGACGTCCCGATAACAACAACAACAACAACAACAAGATTCCATTTATTGAGCGCCTTTCACGTCGGGGGAGGACGTCCCAGGGCGCCTGTGTACGGCAAACGCAACCGTTCCCAAAGCCGAGCTCCGGTGGTCCTCGGCCGCCCGGAGACGACAAGAGAAGAGGACCGTGTGTTCCCCTCCGGGGTGGGGGGTGGTGGGGACGCCTCACGGGGCGGGCCCGGGCCCCGGGGGTACGCGGCGGGGGGCGGGGTGGGGGGTGGTGGGGACGCCTCACGCCCCCGGGCCCGGGCCCCCGGGGGGCGCGGGGCGATCCGGGCGGACGGCGCTGCCCCGAGAAGGCGCCGCTGGGGAGGAAAAGGAAGGCACGAGTGGCGTCTCGTCCCCGCGAGCAGTGCCCCCCCTCAACCCCCAACCGTACCCCACACCTCCTGCTCCAGCCTCGACATGTTCTTGCCCACAGTCCTTGCACAGCTCGCGAATAAGGTCGGGACGTGTGGGGATGCCTCCTCCCGGCTGCCCCCCCTCGCCATGGCGGCCGTGTGGTCGCTGGGCCGGAGGAGGCCCTCGGCTCCAGACTGACCCCACCACACCACCGCTTGCCCACCCGCTGCGCAGGCGCACGACCGGGACCGGAAGAAGCGCCTTCCGAGCCGCCATCTTGAGAAGGTCGGTTTCCCATTGGTCCGCCATCCTCATGAGGTCAAATGGGAAAGATTGCTCCGGTCCCTCCGCCCTCCGCCCGCCCTGAAATTGGCTTCAACTCTGGTTCTCCTCGGCCTTCAGAAGCTCAAAGGTCAAACCGCCTCCTCGATCGCTATCTGGTTATAAATATTCAGCTTTGGAGATGGGGAGGTGGGGGGAAGAAGAGATAAGGGTTGGGTCCGGAACGTTTGTCCCCGGGGTCTGTTTCCTCCCCCGGACCCGACAGGACCGGACCGGGGGAGGAGGGGGACGGGGCGGGGATGTGGACAGGGGATGATAAGATGGCGGCGGTGCGGGAGCTGTCCTGCCTTTGCAACAGGGTCCTGGCGGTCAGGAGCCGCTGCCACCTGCCGCTGGGGCTCGGCCTGGTCTCCAGTCAACGCCGCACCTTCTCCATCTCGGCCGCTGTGACCGGAGCCCGTGACAGTCGGGAGCTGGAGAATAACCCGTATTACAGCAAGTACCAGGCGAGGCTCCGGGAGCTGAGGAGGTGAGAAGTGACGGGTAAAACACACCGCGGTTCGTCCCTTGAGATGGGTTTATGTTTGCCTTTCCACACGGGAGGGACGTTACTCTCGACGTTTCCCGGACCCGGGGCCCGGCCTTTTAAGCGGCAGAATTCTGAGGCGTTTCGGATGGGAGGTGTTGAGGCGGCGCGGACTACCGCCCACAGTCGCCCCTTTTCTCGTCCACCAAAGACAGCAGTGTCACAGGCCACGGGCCCGCGGTTGTCGAGGACAATTTTTGGATCCGCGCGAGGACCGCGGTTCCTCAGACGGAAAGGGGGCGCTTGACTGGATCAAGACGACAGTGGGTTGTGTATCCTGGAAGGATTCAGATATGGACCGCGCAGGAATTTGAATGCGTAATTTGATATAACGCCTTATCACGTCTTTGCGATGTCTCAAAGCGCGACACGGACTGGACAGATACTTGAGGAGGACAAATCCGCAGGAGTGGGAGTGGGATTCATTTTAATTTCCAAGACACGATGAGACGAATGGCCTCCTGTGCTGTATGATTCTGGTATACCGTCAAGTGAATCTGTATGTGTTGTGGGCGAAACAAGACTTTTAAGTGAACCGATGTTGAACATTTTATCTCGTGTAACAGTTCTGCTGGACACCGTTGCTTTCCTTTATTCACAACTGACTAAGCATTTGAAAGAATTTCAAGAAATACGATTCTCCGTTTACAGATATTTGCATTTTTACAGATATATGCACTTTTACTTCTTAGGACAAGACCAGATGATTACGAGGCCCGTGTAGCAAAGAAAGAAGAAATGAAGAGGCAACCATTAGGATATTCAAAACAAGCTGAGTTTATTAAGCAGATAGAGCAAGAGGCAAGAATCAGAATTTTCTGTATTTGAAAGATACTATGACTGAACTGTTTAAAAAGTTTCCATCAATAGATTCTTGAATTAAATTCTCAAATGCATTCCTCTGAATGCTTAAACATTTTAAACTAGTGCGGATGATGAGGTAATTGTCAGCATTTCCTGATCCTGACAACACGCTGAAGCAGCTTTTGGGTGCATAAAAATATTGTTGCAGTCATTGGAATGTTTTAAGTACTTATCTGCTCGCAATTGAATAAATGTTTTAAGTGCTTATCTGATCACATCCTGATGGTAAACTGTCAATGCTTTCATCACACTCGCTACAATAAATTTACTTAATCTGCAAATCAAAACTGTCTTGGCTGCATAATCATTCTATTGCATGTGCAAACTGTTAATTTGTGTATTTGTTTCTTCCAGTCAAAAGGTTTTGGCAAAATGGCACAAGGAAATGGAAGTGGACAAGGACACTTCACTAAGGACAAGGTAGGTGGGATTTTTAATCTTCCGGATCTCTTCTATTCCAGGTAGTTGAGAGTGAGTCATTGGACCCGTTTTAATGGAAAAGAGAAGATATTCTTATGTTTGTAACTTGACATAAAATGTTCATCTTTAAATCACTCTAAACCTTCTTTATGTAATGATTAGTTTTAAAAAATATCCTTGTGGATAATTTAATGTCCTGCAAGAAGAATGACACTGTTGATGTGATTTCAGAATAATATTGCCTTTGGATTGTCCAAAGAATAGATGTATTTTGTGGTGATTGAATGTCCTGGAGGTCTAAACCCAATCTAGTTATTCAAAGTTTTTATTTTCATATCTTTCTTATGCCCATGTTGAAAGGAAGCAAAATGCTTTCCAGAAGTGGGACAGTCATCCTATGTGAACTTTCTAACTGTTGATTAAAGAGCAGAATTGGCAAACACCTTGATTCAGGTCAACCTGCTCACTGCTTCAAACAAAACAGTGGACATTTCAAAGAAGGAAAGGGTACATTTTGGAACAAATGTGAGAAACCAGCTTGTATTTAATCCTGTGTAAAAGTATCTAATACTTGTTGAATCATTTTTCTTATTTCTTCTTTAGACTCTTCATTCAATACTGAACCTGGATATGATAAAAGAAAAAACTCCAAGTGAAATAAATCAGGTGAATGTTTAATGTAATAGAAGTCATTCAAAAGCAAATCTAGCGGTTTGTGGGATATTGCTGGGTACACAATTGGCTGCCGTGTTCGCCGACAGAACACACAATCACTACACTTTACATTATATCCTGTGAAACACTTTGGGACGTCTTCCCAGCTTGAAGGGCTCTCTACCAAATATAAAGAATATTACTACTGTGTTATTAAGTCTCCAAACATTATATCAGAATATCATTTTTTGTGATTCATCATTCACTAGCAAGCTTTGCTTTTGTTGTTCAAGTGAAGTTTACACAATCTGAAAATTATTCACCCCTTTAACCTCATTGTATTTATTATGAAGTATTTTTAAAACCGGATAAGAACCCTGAGCTGTATTTTGCATTTTGTGAGCAGATTGACGAAAATAATCTAGCCTAGTTTTATTGTGTATTATTTTAAATTGATCAGATATCTAATATTTCTTCTAAGTGAAGAACAAAGTGTGCTGCTTTTACATTATGGAACCCGTGGAACAAACTGCAAGGATTGAGATGTATACATGAATATCAGACAACTTTGCTCCAGGACTTTTTCTCCAGTTTCACTTCCATTATTTCAGTAGTAGCGGAATGTCAATGTGTCTTTCCTTTTTTCATTCTGTAAGCGGAGGCAGCTTGTGGTGGGGCAGTGATCTATCAATTTAGAAAGGGGTCCATGGACACTTGGCACTGACATTTCGTTGCTTTTCATTATGAGTTGCCGATGGAGGTGGGCTTGCCTCTGCAGACACTTATAATGTAAATGCGCGATTACACTATTCGTGTGAACTGAAAAGTTAGTTGTGTGTTCATGGATTCAACTGTTGAAAAGTATCCGTTTTTGACCTAGAAGTGTACTTCATTTTCTCTATTATGTAATCTTATTTCAGATTTGGAATCAATATTTTGCCCAGAAGAATACTATCTCTGCAGTAATTCCTGTGAGTGGCTTTTATAAGACATATTTGATCAATTTGATTTTAGCATTTATAACTTTTAAAATTACTTTTTTTAAATAATATTATAATTTTCTTCCTCAAGGGGGCGAAGTTTGATCTGATGCGTAGCAGAGGACAGAACTGCCCTACTGTAAGTAACGTGTGTGTGGAGGGCAAACCCATTGTTAACATGGTTGGCTGCTTCCATTTATTGTGTTAGGGTTAGCAGCCCTCTAAGAAGGGAGCAACCACAAGTGTAAGCCAACGGTTATTTATCTCACTATTCTGTTTCAGTTCCTGTATGCTTTGCCAAGGGAAGCAGGCTACGAGTTCTTTGTGGGTCAGTGGTCTGGAACTCAGCTTCACTTTTCTTCACTAATAAATATTCAGGTATGTGTCTATTGGAAAGGATATGGAAGGTAATACAGTTGAACATTGTTATAAGTCAGTAATTGGAATCCGTAAAATTCCAACGCGATGTATGTCCAGCTGCTGATCAGCTCTTGCCTGTTGGCGTCACTCCACACAGTGTGACCGCTTGTGCATGCAGAAGCGTGGCCAGTTCCATTGGTGCACATTGCACTTTGAAATCAAGTCATCACGCTTCATATTCCATTGTTTTGATGCGTTAAATGGGATTTCATGTACTTACACTAAATCCCTTTTAACGCATCAGTACAATGGAACGTGCAATCTTGGGATTTGGGATATTTAGGTAAGAAAATCTCGGTCCAGAACCCATTTGCAAACTGCACATCAGGATCTGAAGCTCATAAGTGTACACTCCAGTGCAGGAACCTGAGTGAAGAGTTGTACACTAACTTGTCCTTTAAATTTATTATGTGGAGTGTTATTTTAACAAGACAGTGTGATAATGGAAATGCTTTCTTAAAATATC
The DNA here is from genome assembly GCF_018977255.1 of Callorhinchus milii. Taxonomy (NCBI): domain Eukaryota; kingdom Metazoa; phylum Chordata; class Chondrichthyes; order Chimaeriformes; family Callorhinchidae; genus Callorhinchus; species Callorhinchus milii. Next base: position 20,994,881 of record NW_024704746.1, read on the forward strand.
CATAGAATTACTTCATGCAAAAACAATTCTTGTGATGCAGTAAAAATGAAACCACATTCAGAAAGCAGTTAAAGGCGTCCTATCGTATTTGTGTTGCTGAAAACTCCTTTTTTTTGTTTTAAAAAAAACTGTATTCTCAACATGTCTAATTAGTTTCTTATATCTTTCTCTCCCAAAATAATTCTTTCATTTTGCAGTCTCTGGGTCAGAATGCACCAAGCCAGCTGATAATATATCATTACCCTGAGCTTCAAAAGGAAAAGGACATTGTTCTTCTTACTGCAGAGATAGACACTCAATTTCTGGTAAGGATTTTTTTTCTTTTCCTATACAGTAGTGGATTTGTGGAATAAATTCCAATGAAAAAGGTCTGGAATGTTGATTAACATTATAATAAGCCATTTTAGATCTTTTTTTTAAAATAAGTTAAATCAGCATGACAGATGCTGTAACAAATTATTCATAATAAAAAAAAATTGTAAACGGAAAACCGAGTTGAATTTTAAAAAGAATCAACATTAAAAAATGTGAGCTTACAGTGCTACGTGTAAGCACTAAAGAAATTTTGAATTGAATATGACTGCTCTTGAGGTTTTAGTTACAGTCTTGCTGTACTGCCTGATTTTAATATTGATCTCCCACAGAGGGTGCTGTAAGCTTTGTTGCAGAACCACGCAACATGAGCCTCAATTACATGGCAATTTGTAGGTGGTTAAACAGATGTCGGCTGTCTGGAATTGTAGGCAATTACTAGCTATGAGGCATTGCTTAAATGTAGCTGTTAGTGACTTGCCCCGTTCTTTACTTTCTTGCCTGAAAGTACTGAGTCCATCCCAATCCGTCAGGTGGAGTGGCAATTCAGTATACTCGACAGGGCAGAGAATTTGTTTACCCATGTTCACGGCAAATTAGTGAGTAGTGCAAGTTTTTTTGGAGGGAAATTTAGGAATCATCTATCAGAAATTTGGAGATACAAATATGAAAACTGCAGTAGACTGCTGTGTCTAATAACTGACGTGTGATTGGTAATCAGTCTATGCGTAGCTGCCTAGGTTTCATACACGAGCAAGTTCATTTGCATTGATGATACAAGTGGAGCTGACTGATAAGTTGGGCACTCTTATAGGGGAAGTAGCCTGACAAGGAAGGAAGAAAGCCGAAAGATAGTTTCTAGGTTATCATTTTAATTTGTAGCCACCTATGTAGATAAAGTTACTTATAGAAATTTGCTTGTGACTTTTTTTTATAGGGCACGCATGAGGCACAGTGTTTGGCAAATCAAGCAGAGCTCTTCTATGGTACAGATTGCCAGGAAATCTTCAATCTGGTTAAGACTTTCAACCACAAACCTAATGAATTCAAACACACTTCAGTCATTGCAGAGATCGAACGGCTTGGATTTGGAGGCATGATATTGAAACAAAACTCAGAGGCTTAAGAGTTGTGTAATCTAATGGAAAAACACAGAGGACTCTGGGACCTGTATCTGCCAGCCAAAAAGGACACGGTGCTTGAACCTTATGGTGTGATTTGATACCATGCTGGACAGTTTCTTCACTCCGAACACTTTGCAATTCTGTGTGATCCAAGGTTAGGTTTCCCATTAACCCATTGCCGTACCCAATGCTCCTTCATTGATAATTTGTCCATCTCCAAATACCCAGAATATTTTCAAAATACAAAATACTGTAGATGCTGGAAATCTGAAACAAAAGCAGAAGTTGCTGGGAATACTCAGCAGGTCAGGCAGCATCTATGGAAAAAGGAAAGTGAGTCAACGTTTCGAGTCCACAACCCTTCGTCAGAATATTTTGCTGAGTGGAGTTGTTGTAGAAAGGGTGGGTATTTGAAGTACAAAAACAACTTAGAGTGTCAGTTGTCTATGCTCAGTTTCAATGGCAAAATTAAATATTTTAGCATATTAGCAGATCATTATTTATGAAAATAAAGTGACATGATTGGCAAATCAATGTTAATCCCCATCAAACTTCAAGTTATCGAGTAAACCTAAGGTAAGCCAAATGTATAAATGCTCTCCAGTGCAGCTGTATCAAGTACCATAAAGCTTTGAGAAAGAAGATTTTTTTATTTACCCCCAACCTTCCCTGCCTTGTGGTAAAGTTACTTGGCTTCTGTCCAATAATTTCATCCAAAACCAAACGACATTTGGGAAATTACAAGCAAATTGTGAACCATGTGCCTTTGTACCCATGATGCTAACTATTAATGTCATTTGTTGCCTTTGAGAATCCCACATTTTAACAATCTTAATTGAAAAATGTTATTGTTGGAATGATCCTCTGATATTCACTGGAATGTTTGACTTTTTTAAAAAAAAACTAGCAGCCATACTCTCCAGCTTTGGTATTTTGAGTTACAACTTGTATTTATTGTATCATTTTTTAAATATGTACTTAGAAAACATTAGAGGGGAAAAAATTAAGAATTTATTTCCAATTTACTACTTTCGTTAATTGTTAATTTATTTTAGCTGTCTGCCTGGCTCAGTTGGTAGCACACTTGCCTCTGAGTTGGTGGCCGTTGGTTCAAGCCCATGGCAGGACTTTGAGCTCAATCTAGGCTGGAGGAGCACTGCATTGTCGTTCATCAGGTGAATTGTTAAATCAGTGTGTCGGCTGCCTGTTCACGAGGACTTTAAAAATCTATTCTCGAAAAGAGAAGGAAGTTTCTGCTGATGTTCTGGTCTGAAATACCCCAAATAAAATTAATCATTCACCTCATGGCTGTTTATGGGACACTGCTAGACACATATTGGCTGCTGAGTTTGCCTACAAATACACAGTCACTTCACAGGGAAATCTTGTAAAGTGACCCATAGATGTATTGTTAGCAAACAACATAAAATGTTAAGGTTAGGCCCTAAAACATCAAGACTCTTGTTAATTAAATACCTAACCAAGTGAACATCATAGTTGTGTCAAGGAAAGTCAAACTCATTAATGGCATTTTGTGTAGATAGTTTCAAAAAGGAAGTAGACAAGTTCCTGAAAATTAAAATGATTGAGGATTATTAGTTAATGAGGGATATGTTGAAATAATCTTTTAGATGAATAGGCAAGATGGCCAATGGTCCACTCCTGCCTGAAAGAGTTGCTGTTTTACTATATTTGCTGCAAAAGAGTGTTATCGCAGAACAGAGTTATAGTGTAGTGTCACACTTAATAATGTGTTTTCTAGGTTCGATCAAAAGGCCACTCTCATGAGTGTATAATGGAGTGCTCTCTCATGATCGACAAGGATGCTGTTGCAGAAAGTACCAAAAGAGCATGAGGAACCGGTTATCAACCTCTTGAATTTTGATGGCACTGATCACTACATAACAATTTACTACCCGTTTTCTACATTTTCATTCTCTAGGTATATCCTAATAATAGAGGATATTGAGGTAAAAAAGGAAGAAAAATCATCCCATAGCATTTTAAAATCTCAGCAATATTAACCTTGCCAGCTTAGAGTAAGGACTGTTGGTAACAATAGACCAAGTGAGTACAGCGATGACTCCAAAAAAAATAATCAGGACTGCAGGGTGACTCATCTCCAATTATTTGATCACACTCTCAAGAACTCTTAACCTCTGGATGTTTCTTTGTATTTGAGAGGGAATCAAGATAATCCCTCCATTTACATAGAATTTCAAGGCTTCCCTTATGGGCAGTAGCCTAGATTCCAAGCAGATCATTAAATTCAACAGAAATCTCAAGTTCCTTTTGAAACCCTTTCACACATTCATGGTCCTGCAGTGAGTGCACCTCAACTTTCCCCCATTTGTTTAAAAGCAAGATTTTTAAAAAAATTGAGAAAAGGTTTGTGCAAACTAATTGGGAAAAAATAGATTACAATACCTGAATTGGAACAATTGTGCACAATTGGTGTGATACTATTCAACATGATTTACATCACTGCTTTTTTTTGTAAACCAGTTTTGCTAAGCATGACTTAATTGAAAATGGTGTCCCTAAGCAAATTTTCCAAATTTAAGAATAGATTTCTATGCTCCAATCCTCTATGCTGAATGCTAGAGAACCCATAGTTTTTTTGCATGCATAGCCAGATACAGTATACAATTATTGTACAGGTAATTTTCATCTGAATACCATCACCTATACATGTACAGTGTACGGTGCAGTGTGGTTCATTTGTGTGGGGATAACAATAATAATCCTTGCATTTGATATAGTACTTTTCACGTCTTCTCGATGTCTCAAAGCGCTTCACAGAATAGACTGTAAAGTGAATTGACCGTATATTTGTGGGCGAAATGCAGCAGCCAATTGCGCACAGCAGTGTCCCACAAACAGTCGTGGATTGAAAATGACCAATTTATTATTTTGCGGTTTTTGGAGGGAATATTATTAGGAGTGTGGAGTAAGGAAACTTGCCTAAGTATTCGCCCTGCTTGGACCCAGGTGTCTCGCTTGCAAGGCGAGTGCTCTAACACTGAGCTACAGGACTCCACAATGAGGGGTTTGCACCTGAGTTGGGGGTTGGGATCAGAGAGGGTGGAGGGCAGGGGATTGGAGTGGGAGAATGATCAAAGAGGAAGGTTTTGAGATGGGCTGTGAAGGAGGAGAGGGCGATGGATTCCAGAGGATGGGGGGCAGAGAGGAGAGAGGCTGAGGGCCTGACCGTCGATCACCAGGAATCACAGGTGAAACATAATCTGTACACTAACAAAAACAAATTACATTTGTATCTCGTCTTTCACGTTAGGAGGACGTTCCAAGGTGCTATGCAATCAAGGATTTGCACCTGAGCTGGGGGCTGGGATCAGAAGGGGTGAAGGACAGAGAGGATGGGAGCAGAAGCTTGATCGAAGGTTCAGTCGAGGAGGGGGGTCTTGAGACGGGCCTTGAAGGAAGCATGGGAGGGGGAGAAGCAAAGGGACTGAGGTGGAGTTCAGTAACAGTTCTTGAACCTAGCCATTAGTAGTCTTTAACTCATTTGTAAGTACAGAAACTTACAATTATAGGACACTGCAGCAGTACTCCTTTCCATTTTTCCTTGCAAATGAATATGAAAGAAAGGAGGTAACATTGAACAAATTTCAGTTCTGAAGAGAGACTTGAGAAGTTATGACTTTTTCACGAGAACTGAAAGCTTAAGGAGTGATTGGTTAAAAGTCAAAGGGTAAATTGTAATAGTAATTATTTTCATTAGCAAGTGAGTAATGAGCAAAATTTAAGTAACAAAATAAAGCTGATGTTAATAATAAAAATTATTTATACAGCGGGTGATGGGAATGTGGAATTTTCAACCACATACCTATTGATGCAGGTTTCTATAAATTATTTTAAAAAGTGAATCTGATAGATGCATCAAAAGAATATTAAAGGGAATGGGAAATTAACAGGAGAATAGGATTGGATAAGGTGATTCATGTGTAGAAAAAACAATGTGACTTGATGGGCTGAATGTCGTGTTTCTAAGCTGCAGCGTTCTATGATGCTATGATTGAATCTTCCTTTAGTTTATCTACCATTCTGCCTACCATTCCCCTGTTGAATAGGTAGACAAGTTCCTCCAGGTTTCTGTAACGCTGCTCTGTTTAGACATGAAAACAAATTCATTCCCCACCCTCACCATGAGCAAGCAGTACTATAATTGTCTTCCCCCTCAAACCCTGCAGCTTCATCATGTTTAAATGTATAGTAAATTAAATACTATATTTTCATTGAACTTTTTAAAATTGCACCAAACGAGTCTGAGTTATGACTGTCCAGACACTACTTTTTTTTATTGTTCTCCAAGACTAGGAAGGTACTAAACCAGCAAGCAGTTTCCTTCCAAATGCCACAAAGACATAATTAAGTAGGAAATAAACAATTTAAGCAAACTAATGAATATTAACAGCTGTTCAGTTGAATACATTCAGACATTTTTTTTGTCTGCACACAAGACTGAACTTTTGTTGCCATTGGTACCAAGAGAACAATATTTCTATTATCTTTTCGTTGTTCATTTCTGTCTCCTTAATGTATCTCCTTTTAGGTTTTGATATATGTTTAATCTTCCTGCAGATTTAACAAAATCTCTCTGCTGTAATTAGAGGTTTATATGTTCAATGGGTTTCCATCTTGCAAAGCTTCTAATCAGTGGTCATTGCTGAGTCCGTGTCTTGAGTTTGTAGATAATTCCCTTTGTTAATAAGCCAACTTTGCGATTGATCACTTTCATACTACTGTTAATTGGCGATTCACTTTAAAGGAGAGTTCGGGTCTTGACATAATTTGACATAAAACATTAATTTTGTATTAATTTTTTGCCTACCTTTGTTCTCATCTGTCTTCCTATAAGCAAGTCCCTTTCCCTGACATTATGCACCACTGCACCATCCTAAGGCACCCATTATGTGATATCAACATGGTGAGCCTGCACATCAAAAGTAACAACATGACATCCTGATTTTAACAGTTCATTGCTTGGTGAAACATAATGAATCTACAATTTAGATTAGATTTTGTTTTAGAAAGCTGGAAGCAAGTTCTTGTTTGGATCATTAAAAAAAACTGCCAGTTTGCTGGGGAATCCCATTCAGTCACAGAGAAGCTGTGAAATGGTGACGCTCACTCCATATTTTCAAGCACAATGACTTACAGTGCACAGTGAGCTCAGGAAGGAAGTACAAAAAGTAATTTTAGAATTGGTGAAATAAACTCCTTCGAACATCCTGCCAGAATATATAGACAGATAGTTAAGTGGGTTGGGTTACAGTAAGAGAGATGGACAGATCTAGATTTATTTAGAGCATTCCGAGTGACTTAAATGACTTTGGAGAGAATTTGTTTAAACTGCTTTATTCTACTTGGAACCAAAAGTACTTACTTACTACCTCCAACACTCAATGTGTGCACTGGTGCCATAAGCAGATACTCCTGTAAGGATGGAGTTATAACAAATGTGGTGAAAAAGAATTGCAACAAATCTAGAGAAACATCCTATTTGTCGGAATAGATATATTATGGACAGACAGTCCTTAAATATTCCAGAAGCATTTAAGAGTTTGCCAGATTTAAGATAATGAATCTAGGAATTTCAACATACTGCAGCTTCTTTCCCGTTGCTGTAGTCTGCAAGGTTTTCTGATTGAAAGTTTGCTGCTAAAAGTTAGGGAGATGAGAAGTGTGGTAGAAAAGGATGCAGCCTCCAACTTGCCTCTTTATTGAAAGGTTCTCAATGTGTGATAAACAGCTTCTGAAGGGTTTATTTATAGCCTCTGCTGTTTTCAACAGCTCATTATTGAGAACAGCTCAGTGGTTTAATGTTACGAGCATGATTTAAAGGACATTGCCATTATGAAAGAGTACTTTGTTTATAACTCAAAGCAAGCTGAAAAGCATTACCATAGTACTTGCCCGTGAAGTTATGCATCTTTGCTCTGTCCCTAATGTAAGGTTGGTCCAACACTTTCACGAAGATATTGTTCCTTTTTTAAAAAAATGTTGAATTTTGAGTTACATTTGCAGGGTTGAGATCTTTCTACTGTACAGTACCAGCAAAGTATCTTAATCTCAGAGGAAGATCATTTCTTGAAAGAGTGTGAAGAGTCCACCAAAAATGTTTTAAAACTAAATCTTCTGTAATTCAAAACATTACAGATGAATCTTACATGAATAATATAATAATAAAAATCCTTGCATTTGATATAGCACTTTTCACGTCGGGAGGACATCCCAAAGCGCTTCACAGAACACACTGTAAAGTGAATTGACTGTATATTCGTGGGCGAATGAATGCTGATATCAGTTTATAAAGGTTAAGGGGACGCACTGGGGGAGAGCTGATAGTGGCTCATAGTATTCCTTGGGTGTGCACACTTCTTATCACTGATGTTCCTGGGATTGATCTGCTTAAAGTCCTATCATAAGTGACCACTGAGGGTATTATCTCCGCATCAAGTCCACTGTACTGTTTTAGCAGCTGAAATGAATGAAGTTTGCCAACACGAATATTGCCCAGTGTGTTGGAAATGCATTGGTCAAGCAATTAATGTACATGAGCAGAGAGAGCACACAGTTCCCAGCACTTCCTACGATAGTGAAGTCCTTTTCAATGTAGTTGCACAAACGCAGGGGGCTGTCTCTTTAATAAAATAAACGAAAAAAAAGGAGCAGCTGTGATCAGGGGCTGTCTCTTTAATAAAATAAACCAAAAAAAAGGAGCAGCTGTGATCAGGGGCTGTCTCAGGATGTGACATCAAATACAGGAAAGCATGAGAGAAGCCTTAGCACTTTCTGTAAAGCCTCCAACCCCTCATGGTCCTTCTTCCCAGCCCTGAGAAAAGTGTTGGCGATTGTGTCTGTAAGAGTGGAAAACACCAAACTAACTGTCAGATTGAGACACTAACAATGTGACTTCCCTTCCCTTCAGCTGTAGATTCCTGTGGCAACTGCAAAGATTGTGTGTGTGCCTTCAGAAGACAAAGCACTTATATACGGTGTGTGGGGTAAGTGCTAAAGTTTTACATTGTTTGAGATTCTCTTTCCAAACATTCTTGAATGGCGAGTCTTCTTGGCTTCGTTGATCTTCTTTTTAAAAAAAATGCTCTTGTATTTCTTCTTTTTTCATATTTCTTATATTTTATTTGTATTTGGAGTCCTGTAGCTCAGTGGTTAGAACACTCGCTTTGCAAGTGAGAGACCTGAGTTCAATTCCAGGCAGAGGGCGAAACCTTGGGCAAGTTTCCTTACTCCACAGAGCCTAATAATAATCCCTCCAAAGGACAAAACAATAATAAATTGGTCATTTTCAATCCACGACTGTTTGTGGGACATTGCTGTGCGCAATTGGCTGCCGCGTTCGCCCACAAATATACAGTCAATTCACTTTACAGTATATTCTAGAAGACGTGAAAAGCACTATATCAAATGCAAGGATTATTATTATTCTCTACCAATCAACCAGTTACATTTCAGTCAATGAATGTCGGATATTGCTTCATTTTGGAGCTAAACGTTGAAGCAGTAACTTCAGCCAGTCGTAATGGGATTTCAAGTTTTGTTTTTTAGTTTTTTTTGATACTTAGTTGAGCAAAGTGTTTTCCAAGACATTATTGTTAAAGCTCCAGAGAGTTTCTGCCCAAGGGCAGCTCATAGACACAACATGGCAGAAAATATATAGCACTGATCAACACAGTGCAGTCCATGAACTTTCCTGCTGCTTAGTGCTTGAAGTTCATGTTTATGATATGTATACATGACTTGGGGTCTTATATCTCCCTCACAGAGATATTCTCCCCCCTCCCCACACACTCACACTTTTATTAGTGTGCTAAATACAACAAGGTTCTATTCATGCCTATGCAGATCTATTTTATTCATTTTCTTTTGTTTAAATTTAACTTGTCAGGAACAGAAGGAACAGATTAGGCAACTTTAGGAAAACTCGTGAGGATAATAAACTTTTTTCCCCTCTCTGTCAGGCATAAGAAAAGCCAGATGAAAAGCAGGCATGTTTTACTTTATGCCGTAACCCCAAACTATTGTACCAGAGTGACCCTTTCATTTCCAATAGCAGCTATCCTTGAAGATTTTCTGCATAATAATAATAATCCTTCCATTTGATATAGCGCCTTATCACGTTTTCATACGTCTCAAAACGCTTCACAGAATATACTGTAAACTGAATTAACTGTATATTTTGTGAGCGAATTTTGCAAAACTATATGCAAACCAAACTTGGCTAATGTCTTGTGTGATGGGGAGACAACATTTAAACAGTTCCAGGGAGCAGTGTGCAGCACAGAGAGGTACAGGAGGTGAAATTGAGAAATAAATGACTAGTAAAACGCTAACCTCCAAGTATCTGCTTTACACAGAATAAAATATTCAAGTCACAACCACCATTACTCACTTCCTTCCACCTGTGACACTTATGGGACCATCTTACTTTGCATAAATCGCTCGCCTCTTGACACGTTTCCTCTGCTCAAAATCGATTCAGAGGAGGGAGTCAGTGGTTTGGAATTTTTGTTCTTTTTTCAATTAAGGATTTATATAAGAATGCCAATGCAAATCCCGCTGGCCTCATTGTGATGTTAAACAGCCGAGGAAAGTTCTTCCTGATTTTGTTTTCACTCTGCTTCATTCTGCCAAAATGGTGCAAAGCCACAGTGGTTTTCAAACAGCTATTTGTTTCCATGGTAACTGAACTGTTGCCCAGAATAAAAGCTGCTTTTGCTTTTCTTGACAGTTGCACCAATACAGTTATCAACGCTTCTGCGCTGTCCCTATGAGCACAATTGACTCTTACTTCCTATTGCACCAGTACTTACAGTAGATTTTCACTCAAGGCAAGTCAAGTTCCAGGAAATGGGGTAAAATAAACTGTTTAAACTGACCAGTCATTGACTGTGGGGGTGGGGGGGGGGGGGGGGGGGGATGGGAAAGCTCACTGTCCATTCAATAAGGAGAGGTTTGACCGTCAGAACCTCTTTAAAGAGGGAGAAATAGGTGGGAGGTTAAAATATAGCCTGGACTGATCTGATGGAAGTCAGATGGCTCACAGTCAGGTCCCTTCTGAGTTGTTCCAACTAAATGCTTGGCCAAAGGAATGACTTAGTTTGTGTTTAAGACACATTGTTGGCAGCAGCAACCCTTCTCTTCCCCCTTAAGCCCCGAGGGTCCTTTAACTTATCACTGGTACCAACTTTCAACAACTGCTAATGTTTTAACTAAATATCTGATTGGTCTAAAAGCCCCTCTCCATCTAGCTTCGGTCAATTGAGCAAATACCCTATTCTGCTTTAAGATATGAGTGGTGCAATTATAGTCTCCATGGAACACAACGATTCTAAATTAATTGCATTTCTCATACGCAACAATGCATCTCAGAGTCCTGTCTCCCTCATGTATATTCCAGATAAATATGAGAATATTACTTTACATGCTTAATGAAGGTGCTAATTATGTTTAGATGACAGACACTAAATAATTGCGACAACAGGAGGGCAGCAGGGATTACAACAAATTCCCAATTATCTGAGGGTGTGCACCTCTGTCTTGTTAAGATTGCAAGATATGTTTGATGAAGAAGGCCCTTCATCTTATTTGATTTTATCCTTCCAGAATACACCATCTACCGTCTTTCCACCACAGCATGAAGCCGTTTTTCAAATGAGTCTTGCGTTCTGACCTGAGTCACCCTTGCTGGTAACTTGTTCCAGTTGTTAATTAGCTTCTGAAAAAAAAATCCCTGTGACTGTCCTGAAATTCTTTTTTGCGATTCTAAACCTGTGTCCTCAGTGCACCTAAAGTACTTTCACAATCTCATTTCCAATGTTATATACTGTACCTCTATTAGGTTCCCACTGAGTTTTCTCATTTCCAGATTAAAGAGCCCTAGCTCTTTAATCTGGGGGCTAGCTAGCAACTGACTACAAATAACATATCTGGAAACACTGCTGGGACAACTGCTATCTTTTGCATTTAGTCTATTCGGAACGACTTAATAACGCCTTTGCTACTGCACGTTCAGAATTGATTTCAGATTCCACATATTTTCTCTTTGCTGCAACATCTGTCTGCAATCATTGCCAAATATTTTGAAGTCAATTCAGAGAAAAATAGAGAATCCACAGAGATATCTTCACTATCCTATTTACGTTGATTAAAATAAGCTGCCTGTACTGTTCCTGTGCAGAAACTCTGACTTATCAGAGCTTTACATTCCAGTTGGCAGTTTGTTTATAGTTTTCTGAATAGTTCTGAATCCCTCTGTCAGCAACCGTGATCATAATTCATAAACCATGAGAGTGAACTTGGAGTGGCTAATGAACAACAACAGAACTTTGAGACTGAATTACAGCTTGAATCTTGCTGCCATGTAGTATTTGTTATTGCTTATCAATGAATCTTTTCAAAAAAATGTTTACGTTCTGAGACTTCTGTGTGAGGTGGGCTACATGTCGTTTGATTCTTTTCCACAGGGAAAGGTAATAAAAGCTACGAATAACACAAGACTTGAGTTCCCACCCAAATGTCATTCAACCTATCAAGCCTTTGATGTGCAATGCACACTTTCATAATAATAATAATATTAATCCTTGCATTTGGTCCAGCACTTTACACAACAACGATTCATCTTGAAGTGCTTCACGGGATTTTTCTGTAAAGTGTAGTGATTGTATTTGTAGGAGAACATTCATGAATTCCACCCATCAATGTCTGCACAAATGCTCTTTCATCTCTTAAACTAATCAAGTAAAACTACAGAATATGTATCCATCTGCTCAAGTCTAGTATTGAATTTTTGAATATTTGGCAATAATTGTAGACAGATGTTGCAGCAAAGAGCAAATATGTGGAATTTTCACGTCCTCCCAATGTGAAAGGCACTATACAAATATAATCTTGTTGTTGAATCTTGAGCAGCTTAGCTCCCTATGCAACAACCCTCTACATCTTTGCAGCACATTATGTGTTAACCTCCTTCAAGACCCAGCTCAAGACTCTCCTCTTTGACTATGCCTTCGATTAGCCTCCTTCCTCCCCCATCCTGACCCCCAGCTCGGGTCCGAAACACTGACTGTCCAGCATCTTGGGATGTCCTCCTGACATGAAAGGAGCTATACAAATGTAATTTTGCTGCTGTTGCTGCTGTAACTTGCACAAGGGTCAAGTCTAGTCTAGCAAGCAGATGATGACCTAAAGGGCAGAGAAGTTAAGTGGGTCACATTATAGTTCTTAACATAATTCAGGAAATCTTTGATTAAAAGTAAACAAGGAAGTATGTACAAAATATTTCCCAAAGAGTAAAGGAATTCTATGCACACAAATCTCTGCTGAATATGTATGAAAGCTTATGGTTGAAAATCAATGTGTTATAGCTGTGTCTGGTTATAGTGCAACAGCTGCGCAAGTAAATCAATCTGTTTGAAGGGGAGAGTCCAGCAAAAGCCAGAAAGCACGTATCTGAGCACGGGTTTACATTAAAAGTTAGCAATGCTGTTTAATACAAAATAAAATTCTGTGCTAGAAATAGCTTCTTTTTGAGTAATGTGATTCATTTTGAACTAAATCGCTTGAGTCACGTCAAACAATAATATCATAAATTCCTTGTCCTTCAGTTTACACATACATAATAAAAAAACTTGTCAGGCCAGCTCATTTTCATTATTAACCTCCAAAGCATACTCAGAATTAGATTTTTTAAAATTTATTTCCACTTTAGGGTTGATGTAATAGGAAATCTAATATTAGTCTTTTGCTGTCAATCCCATTCTAAATGGAGGGTTATTATTGGTTGATGAATACCACTTAATTTAGCATTTTACATAATTCCTGGAGTTTTGGAATAAACTTCCTCTCTGTTACAGAAAACCCGGCACATTAAAGGCAGAACTAACTGAGCTATTTGAAGGCCTGGAATACAATCAATACTTCTTAGGCAAGAAAAATCTTCTCTACATTGAATTCCATTTTAAGGAAATAAAAACCTCTTCTTTCTAACTGGGGAGATGGCCCTTTGCCTGAAGCAAGTCTTTAATAAAGACAGGACTTTTCGTCCCAGGAAGAAATTTGAGCCTGGGACCCAGCGCTTTGAGCTGTACAAGAAAGCCCAGGCCTCACTTAAATCTGGTGTTGATCTCAAGACTGTAGTTCAGCTTCCTGTGGGAGAGAACCTCAACGATTGGATTGCAGTCAACACAGTGGACTTCTTCAACCGCATTAACCTCATCTATGGTACCATTTGCGAGTACTGCACTGAAAGGAGCTGCCCAGTAATGACAGGTGGCCTCAAATATGAGTACCGATGGCAGGATGAGCACAAGTATAAGAAGCCAACTAAAGTGACCGCACCGCAGTATATGAATTTACTGATGGATTGGATCGAGACCTTGATCAATAATGAGGAGAACTTCCCAACCAGAGTCGGTAAGTTTCCTGATGTAAAATGTTCATCTCACGATGAGATCAAAAAAGACTGCCGGAGTTTGCTGTTGGTGGATAACTAATAATAATTAAACTGAAAATTAAAAGAAAAGATGTAGGTTGAAGCATTACTACACTATTCCCCCACGCAGCTATTTTGAATTGTGCTTGAATTGAATAATATTTTAGCTTCTTCCTTCCCACCACCTACAGGCTGGTTTCCTCTACCAACATTTCTCAGAGTATTCAGTTTCTTGTTTCTCTTCCATTGCTGACCATACTGTTTTCACTTTGTTCTGAATACCATAATGATGTTCTGTTGTTTGCGATCATGAGTGCATAGCATTGCTTCAACAATTTGATTTAACTCTCCTGTATCTAACACTGACAATGGGACCATTTTCTGTAAATGACCATGCTGTGGTTTGAACCCAAATAGTACAGAGATCTCTTTCATTGCTCTGTAGGTTAACCTTAAGCAAATCAGACCAAGTGAAGGTTACGAATGTTAGAAATGTCATAGCCCCTTGCAATTCTCCTTTGCTCTGATATTTTGCTCAGTCTTGTGAAGCAGTTATTCTTGCAAAATATCGGTTGCCATAGTGCGATGCATTATTCCAAGCAATGTGAATTGATTGTTGTAAGAAAGGAGATGTGCTCTTAATTACTTTAACCTACCCTATTTCCTAGATATAACAACTTGCATTTATATAACGCAGGGAAGTCTCTGTGTCTTGAGTGCTGAACCCTTAATGTAGAGTTGTATCTTGGAACACTATTTGTTTATTTATTCATGGGTATTCAGTTCTTTAACCTTGGGAGATTTGGGTTTAAATCCAGGGCACATAGAAAAGTAATAACAGTCTGCACATTATGTCAGTATATCTGCGATTTCAACATTTACTCATAATATCTTATCTGCCTGCTGCCTGCCTGGATCAGTGCACAGAAGCCAACCCAATAACACTGCTGATCGTCACATTGGTAGGCCGGTTATGAAATTTAATTTACTTCTGATGTAAAGTGTTTGATTTAATCGTTAAGACCTTAAAAGTCTGCAAGTTGAACATTTCTCCCAATGCGGAAGAGACCCGGACGCTCACTGCTGCTGTTGTGCCGTGCCTTGCCTGTAGATGACACTGTGTCAATGACTTGGTTTCTGAGCAAAATGTGCAATCAGACATATTGCTACAAAAAAATGTTTTGTACCAATATGTCTGAAAGCTCCTGAACATGGGTGAAGATGCATTGTTCCACTTTGTTGATGTTCAGAGAGACACTGTCTAATTGACGTGAAGGGATACCAGCTAAGTAATTGTCGTTTGATGATATTGGGCAAAGTTGTGATATCACGCAAATAATAATAATCCTTGCATTTGCCATAGCACCTTATCACGTTGTTGAGACGTCTCAAAGCACTTCACGGGATATAACGTAAAGTGGATTGGCTGTGTATTTTGTGGGCAAAACTCGGCAGCCAGTTGCAAGTGATGCTATGGTATTTTCAACACAGATTATTATTGTCATGTGATTTTTGAACAAATACAGAAGAAAGATTTGCCAATGAACACCATTGTGCCTCTTTTAATAATAATAATCCTCGCATTTGATATAGCGCTTTTCACGTCGGGAGGACGTCCCAAAGCGCTTCACAGAACACACTGTAAAATGAATTGACTGTATATTTGTGGGCGAACGCGGCAGCCAATTGCACACAGCAATGTCCCACAAACAGTCGTAGATTGAAAATGACCAACTTTTTTTTTTTTTGGAGGGATTATTATTAGGCTCTGTGTGGAGTAAGGAAACTTGCCCAAGGTTTCGCCCTCTGCCTGGAATTGAACTCAGGTCTCTCGCTTGCAAAGCGAGTGCTCTAACCACTGAGCTGCAGGACTCCACTTTTGTGTAGGTTGAAGGGCTGGGGATGCAAATTCCTAGACTAGGCAAACGCAAAACAAGAGAGGAAAGTCATCATGTTATTTTTTTATTTTCCGTCTTCCCTGTAAGGAAACACCTGGATCCTGCTTTGTCGCCTCCTTTTGATCACCAGCTGAAATCGTGGGAAAATTTGTATTCGTAGGGTGGCCCTGATGCATTTATTCTGGATGCATGAAGGAAGAAGTGCTGTGTTTGAACCTGAAGGGAATATGGAAAAAATATTAATACAAACTTGTATCATTTCTACATTGTTAGCATGACAAGGTCCTAATAGATTTATCCCTGAAAGCAATTGACACATTCTTCTGGAGATCCAAACTCTCTTATATTCTATGGCAAAGAGTTGACAGCTGTGACTCACCAGTAACAAAGCCACAGATAAGCATTCAAGACATGATAGACAAGCAGTTGGACCCTTGAATGATACTACTCACTCACACTCTCATCCACCAGTTCAATTAATTTAAATTCTTAGCTCAACTGGAAATATCAGCGGGTAGTAGATTCCCACAATTAATGTATGCACCCCACCCCCCCCCCCCCCCACCCCCCAACTGTGGATCACTGGAAACCTAGGAGGTAATTAAATACATTTAAAATATTATTTTTAGTAAAAAAAATTAAATATTTGAAATAACCTTTCCCTCCTACCTCTTTCTCGCTTTAGCCACTCTCAAGGCTCTCGTTGAGCTTATTGGTTCAATGGTATATCACCCCAGGCTTTTAACATGGGCTTCAGTGAAACATGGCCTGTTGTGAAAGAATTTGGGGTCAGCAGAGAAATCTACTGCAATTTGCAGCAGTATAAAATTTACCAAAGCAAAATCACAGCCATCCCTTTCCATTACACATTGAATGATAGCTCTGTGCTGCTTTGTTTCAAATTTGGTCGGTCCAGCCAATTACTTTCTTTTTGGTTAAGCTTAATACATGAGTATGTGCAGACTGTACTCTGTATCCTCCATCTTAAAGGGAGTCTGATATTTATACAAACAAACCTATTGTTAACTCAGCATTAACGTACAGTCATGCAGGAGTGAGCATTCGCTTATTTGTCAAATAGGAATGGACTGGAGATTGTCTCCATATTATTTGCGGATCACAGAAGCAGAATGGTTGAAACTGCAGAACTGCCACCTGCTTACAATAGCCAGTTAATGATCGCCCTCCGCCGCCTGCCAGTTGTGATTTACCAGCTAACTCCCACATAGTGATGTTGACGTTAGTGACAACAGGCGCCAACAATATATATTTAACAATAGGTTTAAATTTATTTCACCTAAAGCCATAAACAAAATCATTTTCATTCAGATGATTTTCATCAAATTAGTTTATCCATCCTTCATCCTGCCCCCGGCGGGGTCCCCTGTAATTGGCTCCTTGTTAAGAAATTGGAAAGAGGTGTTGTTTAACACTGCAAGGCATGTTTGCAATTGTTTCAAATTTGCAACAGTTTGCTTTATAAATGAGTGTAGGTTTGGGCAGTTTTTCTGTATTTTACGAAATAACTCCTGCACTGTTGAAGCTGAGTCCATGACGGAATTAAAGAAGGGAATTGAACAAAACAAATCCAGAGAAATAGCAGGTGAATAGGATTATGGCACACAGGTCCTGTGAGGATGCGAGCACCACAGTTTCCTCTCAGTAATGTTGCTGTCAGCTGTGTTTAGAAACTGTCGAAATCACTGGTGTAAGTCTGATAATTAGCATAAATCTACATCCTTAAAAGTCTTCTTCCCAAGAAGAGCTAAAAGGGCCTATTTATTTCTTCCTGTAATTTGTTTTCTAAAATTCATTGTTAGCTTATCTATCACAAAAGGACTTTTTCCACAACAGAGCGTCATCAG
Organism: Callorhinchus milii; assembly: GCF_018977255.1. Classification (NCBI taxonomy): domain Eukaryota; kingdom Metazoa; phylum Chordata; class Chondrichthyes; order Chimaeriformes; family Callorhinchidae; genus Callorhinchus; species Callorhinchus milii. The sequence goes on from NW_024704746.1 coordinate 21,012,555, forward strand.
AGACTAATAGCAGTACAAAGCCCAGATTATTTTACTATTGCAACATAAATGCAAGTTGTTGATGTTGGTATAAAGCAGTGTTGATACTAACTCTATATAAAAAGAAAATGCCTCTATTTTGCCACTTCATTCTTTCCTTTTTCCTAGGTGTTCCCTTCCCTAAGAATTTTCAGCAGCTGTGTAAGAAGATTCTGACCAGGCTTTTCCGAGTCTTTGTTCACGTTTATATTCATCATTTTGACCGGCTTACCACCATGGGAGCCGAGGCTCATGTGAACACCTGCTACAAGCACTTCTACTATTTTGTGACTGAGTTTGATCTGATTAACGAACGGGAGTTGGAGCCACTGGTATGTACCTTTGTCTGCTTGTCGATCTGCCTATTGATCTCTTGTTCGTCGTAATCTCCAGTAGGTTAACCTTTGTCAGTGGGGTGGAAACGATGTTATGAGATTTTTTTTAAACCAGTGAGTATGGAAGTAACAAATCAACTTATCAAGATCAGATGTTAGTTTTGTTGCTAACTTTCATCTAACTTCCATTATTTTTAAATAATGCTGCAACCCAATTCTGACCATCCCTTATCCATGCAATAACTACAGTACAAACACATCTTGTACCTTAACTAACCTTAATCATCTCTCTCTTATCTTTCAACACTATTCTGCTGAATTCTTTGTTTACCAATTCCTAACTTGCCCCCAAACCTTTTTCCTCCTCTGCTCTTGATTCATGTTCCATCTATTTTTGCTTTGCTGATTATTTTATTGATAATATGTGGGCAGCAATTCAGTGGAATATAGAGTCAGGATTCAATCCAGCATTCTAATGTCCAAATGAATTGGATTATATAGAGAGGTAAGAATTTGTTCCAATACAGACAGAAAAGTCCCTGCGGTTAGAATACCGTCTTCTGAACAGTTCAAGCAGTCCTTTCAATGTCTGGAGTTTGCTGCATCCTTGTTGGGGTGGACGGAGGGAATTATTGCACATAATTACACAGCAATTACTGATACTGCAAATAATGTCAGAGATGCTAGTGGTGCCAGGTGCCTATAAAAAACTGAATAGAAAGATGATGCACACTGCATGGTTGGTTGCATTATCTATTCAATTTATAATGTAATTATAATAATAATATAATATCATTCATTTGAACAGTTTATGCAAACAAAAGTACTCTCAATGTCTCCCATTCTCACTACAGCTGTTATCTCTCTTCTGCTTTCAACATTCCTGGTTTCTTCTCGTGTTTTCACTGACTCTCTCTGGTCCCTAGTATTCTCCTATTTACTCTCAAAATTGCATTTCTTTGAACAATTACTGCCTCCGCCTTATGTCTTGCAGTTCTGGGAATACAGGAGGGATCTTTCATCAATTTGGAAATGTCCAAACCATGATAATTGCTGCAGTAATTTCAAAAAACTTCCCTTTCCCCCTCTTAATTGTACAACTATGTTCAAGCACCAATTTTTATTTTTCCAGAAAATAAACTCTTACCAGCAATGGATCCTTAAAATGACATTTGGTACCAATATCATTGACCCAGCAGTGTGCTTATGTTTTCTTTTTAAACAGTTAACAAATTGTCTTTCATTGATTTTTTTTCAATGTGGGTTGTTATCTGACCACTGGGATCAAATTAGAATTGGCTTGTGGCTATTCGAACAGGCCTACTTCAGAGCACAGAAGTAGATGTTGAACTTTCTCGTAAATATCAGCGTTGCTATAGATTCTGATGCTTCCAGTAGTTCATTAGCATGGAAAGTTTTAAGAAATGACATACCAAGGGAACATCTTTACACGTCTAATGTTCCAAAAATTTACATTATGTACTCATTGCTGATAGTTCAGATAGTTGGATGACTTCCGGATTCCTGAGTCTTTCAGCTATTATAATCTGTATTTGGTGCAATATTAAAGCAACAGAAGAGATCATTCATTCTTTCCCTGATTGGACAAGTGCACCCACACTGCTCAGTTCAGTCTCTCACCTCTGACTAGATTAAATAATTGGGAATTGTTTTGTTTGTCAAATTTTAGAGGAACAGTGTTGCCAAATGCAAATTAAAATCTAGGAATAAATCCTGCAATTCTTTTTGTTGCTGGTTAATTAGATAATTGATGTCGCCTATAAACATTTGAACATGGTTAGAGAGTATTATTAGCCCAGCCCACATTTAAGACCCCATTGTGGGTCATATGTTTACATTGTGGGTTATGTAAATTGAACTACAATATATGGTACAGTTGACATATCTTATCCCATACAAATATTCAAGGTATATAAATACATGTATAATGTACCAAATCACTTCCCAACCACTTATATTGGGGAAAATTGTGCTGGACCGGGCCACTTTTCACTTATTCCCACCGTATAGAGTTTCTGATGAAAATTAATTAAATGTAACATAATTAATATAATATGATACCCAAATATAATGTGCCAAATTTAATTATAAACTTGCATTTCTATCACTGTTAACCACTTGAACTTCTTCAACATTTTCCGCTTGTTGTCTGAAGCAATCCTTTATACTCCAGGGACATCTGAGCAGAGTTCCCATTGATCAGCATCATCTGGTCAACAGTCGAAATTTTTATTTGTGATTTCTTGTTAGGAATATGAGTAGTGTTTACATACACCTTTATGGTGAACAGATATGTTGAGTTAAGACATTATAATCCAATTCTACATTTTTCCACTTCTCTGTGGCTACCAAGAAAATGCTTAATTCTATATTTCTTTGTTTAAAACAGAAATTGATGACAGAGAAGATCTGCTACTGATACCAACGTGCTAGAGTCGAACTGTACCTCTCCAATGTGAAATAAAACCCAACAACTGAGCCATTCGCTGTCTGATGTGAAAAAAGTACAGTCACAAGAGTTATGTCATCCGGTTCCCTGCAAACCCAGAGAAAATGTCAGTATTGAAATATTAATCAACAGAATGTTTAATATTAAAGTTCGCTGGTGGGTACATCTTCCTAAATGCATCTGTTAACCACCCTTCCCAGACTGCCACGTCTGTTCCTTATTCTAAGCCACAGAAAACTATACCACCCAGCTCTAGATTGTCAGGAACTTATCAGACAGGTTAGAAAAAACTGATAGAATATTCTGCCTGAATTAATCCTTTCCTATCAAATCCTCTCAATCAATATAATGATGCATTGTTAATTAATCATCTATTACGGTCTGGTCTTAATTTATCTTTGGACAAATTATTTACATGCACTAGGCATACAGTAACAGATAAAGGGAACAGTTCACTCATGTTTGACAAATCACTTGCTGACATTGAAAAGTTTGCCTAAACATATAGAGTCATTCCACTTCACTGTAAAACCCTATGAAGCCATTTGCGACATCCTCCTAATATGAAGGATACAATACCAAATGCAAGCATTATTATACACAACCAATAAACTATTGTACAAGAATAAAAGGTTCAGTTTTACCCAGTTTCTACAGTACATTTATAAGATTTACACCGGTAGACATGTGAGTCACATAATATACCATGCCTTCATTACAGCCAGGCTCGACTATGCCAATGCCCTGCTTGTCGGCCTTCCCAAATCTGCACTCCACAAGCTGCAGATCACCCGGAACTCTGCAGCTCATGTCCTCGCCAACACCAGTCTCCGTGATCCCACAATACCCACCGTTGCCCAGCTCCGCTGGCTCCCCATCCCTCAGAGGTTTCAGTTCAAAATTCTTGTCCTGACCTTCAAGGCCCTCCACGGCCATTGCCCCCTCCTAGCTCTCCGACCTGCTAACCCCTTATCAACCTGTCTGCTCCCTCCGCTCAGCAGCCTCTGGCCTTCTCCATGTCTCCCGCCCCGCCCACCATCAGCAGTCGGGCCTCTCTGCCCCACCCTCTGGAACTCCATCCTTTCACCTCGCTCCATCCTTTGCCTCCTTCAAGGAACGCCTCAAGACCCTCCTCTTCAAACGTGCCTTCGGCCACCCTCCTACCTCCACCCTCCCTGTCCTCCACCCTCATTGATCCCAACCACACCACCCCCCCCCCCCCCCCCAAACTTTGTTCCTAACCCCTAACTGTTCAGCGCATTGGGAAAGGCGGTTTATAAATGTAATTTTGTATTGTATGAATTATATAGATTGAATCTGCAATACTGAAAAGGACAATTTTGCCCAAATAATCTGTGCCAGTGTTTATACGCCACGTGAGCCTCTTCCCATACCCTGCTATTCCCTTCTCTCTCATGCATGCATGTATGAATGTGAAATGAAGCTTTTATCTGTTGTGACCTGGTAAATGTCTGAACGTGAATTTTTACAAAATTGAAGGTAGCATTTCAGTCGGATGAGGTTAAGGTCTCTCCCTCAATTCTTCCGCCTTACGGTCACCTCTGCTCGGCTTCAGACTCCACCACTGTTAAGCGCTGCGAGATGCTAAACCCCATGTAGGGTGCTATATAAATGCAAGTTGTTGTTCAGTATATTTCTTCAATGTGCTGGCCCTAATTGGCCAAGAGATTACCCTGAAGCCATTCTTTGAAACAGCTATGAAATTGTGTAAAGGTAGCAATATTGTATCAGAATCAAACACCCAACATATTCCAATACTTTAAATCTCATTAATATAACATCTTGTTATAATAATAATTTATAATACTTTGTACCAAAATACTCTAAGGATTTGAGCTGTTCCTTGCAAAATTTTGAATGGTATGGGTGATTGTCTATAGCCAGACTTCTACATAAGACATATAGGACTGATTATATACAATGATTAAAAGATTTCTGTTAATTGAAAATAATCTCTACACAGTGAAGATGCTTTAATTATCAATACAGAAAACCTATATTGTTTGTTATAGACGGACATAACTTACTTGGAGGGGCGTCGTACTTTTGATATCAATCTTTCTCAATTCTGTCCTAGGCATATTCTATACATTAAAACAAATGCTCTTATATTCTAATTTTGTACTTTTTTAAAATCAATAAATTCTTGTTAATAACACCAAAACGTTTGATTACTTATAATGAAGGGGTAATGGGAGGGACAAACAAATGCATGAAACAAAAAGCTTAAAAAGTATTACTGATTGTAGTGAGTGGTGCCAAAGCACATGTGCTAATCTCACAGTTGTCAGTCACAATTGATTGGTGTGAATAAGCAGTGAGTTCTCAGAAGACTGTCATGAGTGTTATTACCATCAGTTGAGAAAGCAATGATTTTTCACACTAACTGGTGGTAATAGAATAGAAGCTCATTGAAAACTTTGCTGCCCGCATACTTAGCCGGACAAAACTCCGTACCCACATCTCACCAGTTCTGGCCAGGCTCCACTGGCATCACCGAATGGATCGACTTTGAGATCCTCACCCTTGTGTTCAAATCTCTTCACTCTTCGGCGCCTCCCTACCTCTCCGACCTCCTCACTCCCCAATCCATCACCCAGCGCCTCCGTTCGACTGGCCTCCTGCTCGTCCCTTGCACCCTCCGCCCCTCCATTGAGGTCGCACTTTCAGCCACTACGCCCCGAAACTCTGGAACACTCTCCCTCAATCCTGCCGTTTTGCCCCCCTCCCCTTTTTCAAATCCTGCATGAAAACCTTCCTCTTCGACCGTGCTTATGGCCACCTCCTCTCCCCACTCTGGCTCGGAGTCAGGCTCTGCCACTGTTAAACACTCTGAGATGGTGGCCTGCGCGGAGGGTGCTATATAAGTGCAAGATGTTGTTGTTGTTAATGGAATAATTTCTCACTTTCAGTTTCTGAATTGAGCAGAAAGCAGGCTAGGAATGCCCTCACACCCACCCAGGTTACAACAACAACAACAACAAAATTACATTTAAAGAGCGCCTTTCACGTCGGGAGGACGTCCTAAAGCGCTGAAATTTTCATTAAACTTAGTTTAAGATTGTCGAAACATGTACAATTGTACACTAACACAAAATACATCGACAACATTTTTTTCCAACTCCGAGGAGATCTTGAAACTGTTTTGAGGAAATGCCGTCGACCATCCAACGTTGCTCCCTCAATGACGAAGGACTTGGCTGCGGAGGTAGCCTCAGTTCATTGCTGGAGGTTAACGGTCTTGCTGATCATATCCTTAGGATTTGAGAGCTTTCTTGGTACCCGGCTATTTAGTAATAGGGACCAATCAAAACAGAGAGAATGATGGCAGTGACACTTAATGGGTTTGAGATATTACAGATTGCAAAATGGATATTGTTTCCTTCTTTTAAAAAATAAGATACACAGACATTCAGTGAGTCCAGTCCAGGGAGTCCATACAGTTCCCTTCCCCAAGAAAGAGTGGAGTCCTGTAGCTCAGTGGTTAGAGCACTCGCTTTGCAAGCGCGAGACCTGAGTTCAATCCCCGGCAGGTCAGGGCCAAACCTCGGGCAAGTTTCCTTACTCCACACAGAGCCTAATAATAATCCCTCCAAAAAAACCCCCAAAACAATAATAAAGTGGTCATTTTCAATCCACGACTGTTTGTGGGACATTGCTGTGCGCAATTGGCTGCCGCGTTCGCCCACAAATATACAGTCAATTCACTTTACAGTATATTCTGTGAAGCGCTTTGGGACGTCCTCCCGACGTGAAAAGCGCTATATCAAATGCAAGGATTATTATTATTATTATTATTATTAAAGACATCTGCTGTGAGACTTGACAAACTCCAGCTCTGGTACAGCCATCCAGGCAGAGAGAGAGGGGGGGGGGGCGGGGTTTGCGCATGACCTTACCAAGATGGCGCCGAGGGGGGAGGGGGGCGGGGTCAGCCCGAGTACCGTCATCGCTCCCAGCGCGGCGGCGCCCTCAAGGGGCGGGGCCAGGATTGGCGGGAGGGGGGAATCGCTCGCGGACCGGGAAGATGGCGGAGGCAGAGCGTGGGCTGTGCGGACAGAGTTTCCAGGTGAGTGTCGGGCGGTGAGAGGACCTCCCGCTCGCGGGAGGGGGTTTGTTGCGGCCGCTCGCTGTCTGTGCCGGGAGCTGCGTGGAGTCGCGGAGCGGGAGGAGCTGCTCCTCTTGGCTTCCGAAGCGTTTCAGTGCCCGAAGTGAAGTGGAAGAGCGCTGCGCGTGGAAGCTTCCAGAACTTTTGTGGGCAGTCGGGCTCTGCCGCTTTTCACCCCCAAAGTGCACAGTCACTCCACTTCACAGTGCGAGGCGCTTTGAGACGTCTTCGCCACCGCGATGAGCCGCTATATCAAATGCAAGGAATATTATTATTATTATTATTATTATTCAAGTGGTATTGACACTTGATGGAATTCAGCACCGGTCGGTGTATATAAACACAGGACACAGTGTTGGATGTTTGAAACCCCAATGCCTGTGGGAAGCTGTGACTTCGGTTGTGTGTGTGTTCTGAGCCGCAAGAATTACAGAGATAAGTTTCCTCAGTTTAGTCGTGAGGAAACGTTGAGTTTTTTTTGTTAATATATATATTTATATTAAAAAAAAGGATGCGGTGGAGGTGTCGCTTGTTCAACAAACCACAGTGCAGTAACAACAACAACAAGATTTCATTTATAGAGCGCCTTTCGCGTCGGGAGGACGTCCCAAGGCGCCGGGCAGTTGGGGTCGGGACCCGAGCATCGGGGGGGGAAATGGTCAGGGGGAGGGGAGGGAAGGGAGGGAGCGAGGAGGGGGGGAATGGTCAGGGTGAGGGGAGGGAAGGGAGGGAGCGAGGAGGGGGGGAATGGTCAGGGTGAGGGGAGGGAAGGGAGGGGGTGAGGGGAGGGGGAGGGAGCGAGGAGGGAATGATCAGGGTGAGGGGAGGGAAGGGAGGGAGCGAGGAGGGAATGGTCAGGGTGAGGGGAGGGAAGGGAGGGAGCGAGGAGGGGGGGAATGGTCAGGGTGAGGGGAGGGAAGGGAGGGAGCGAGGAGGGGGGGAATGGTCAGGGTGAGGGGAGGGAAGGGAGGGAGCGAGGAGGGAATGGTCAGGGTGAGGGGAGGGAAGGGAGGGAGCGTAAAGTAAAGTCATCGAACTGGATGTCGATGGCTGGAACCGAAGCCAAGAGGAAATGAAAGAGTAACTTTTGGTGGTCAGACTGTCCGAACTGCTCGAGTTTCTGCAGCATTATTTGTGCTGTAGGTAAACTCCAGACTGACAAGTTTGTGAGGTTGGGTGACTAGTAGCGTTGAGCATTGTCCTTTTTAATCTTAGATATTTGGTTTGTGGTTACACCACAGACAGTTGGATCGATTTTTTTTATATTTCCTTTTTTTTTCTTTCGGGTTTCGAAAGATATTAGTTTGAGGGCAGTATGAATCGAGTCACCGTAGGGGCTGATGAGGGTTTTGGTTAATTGGATTTCAGAAGGCATTTCATAAACTTCCGTATGTAAGGTGGGGTTTATGGAATTTAAATTAGAGCGTTGGTATATGGTATTGAGTACTCATAAATTGGTTTTACCTACTCACTGATAGATCCCTGGGTTCTGAACAGCTGAAAGCCAGTAAAGTTGGTTAGTATATTTATAACTTATACTATGAATAGAATATTCAGAGGGTAATTGGAATTTTATTCTGTAATATTATAAATAAGGTGTATTGCTACGTGTGAGTTGTGGGGCTGTCCTTACTCCCTACTCATATGAATGCTCTTCCACAATTACTCAGTGAGGGCGTTCTCTGTTTACATCACTGCTCAATTTCTAGGGCTGTTGAAATAAAATTCCTGAGCAAGAAATTATTTAAGTGATTAATGGCGTCTTCTTAAAATGGGATTTCCCATATTGACAAAATGGTCAAAGTTGCAACACTTTGTGTCAAGAAGAAATCAACCCCTCCCCTACTCCCGCTCACTTCTGTATTTCATGTTATTGCACTGACATCACAGAATAAGTTCATCACCATGTTGCAGCTGCTGTTCCTCCCATTATAAAAATACAAATGTTATTTAAAATCAGCGAGAGACAGCTTTTGTAAACCAAGCACTTCTTGGAGGTTTTTGTGAATAAAATATTTACCACTTTTGAAGATGGCCACAAAATATACAGTCAGTTCACTTTACAGTGTATTCTGCAAAGTGCTTTGAGATGTCTCGAAGCCATGATAAGGTGCTATATCAAATGCGAGGATTAATATTATTTTATTACGGCATAGGTCGCTTGTGACCGTCACTACATATGGGGAAAAAATGTTTTGATGTATGTTTTTATTCACCAGTCAGAGGTGGTACAGCCTTGTGAAAAAGATATGCTGAATGCTTTGTAAAACATATGAGGTTTCTAATTGTGTTAGCCCTAATAAATTACTGCATGATGAAGCACATTGGAATCTGGAAGAACATCATGCCAACTCGCAGGTATGCTGTCCTGATGCAGCCTACAATGGAGTTTATTTTTTGTGAATGTACTTCTAGTTACAAGAAGGAATCCCGATTTGGATTCCTTATTAATGAATCTGGAGATATTGTCATATATTAGCCTCCCATCTCTAACAGCACTGTCCTATGGAGCAATAGGACCCAGATTTGGGATTTTCCATGTGATGAATTAATCTCAATGAGGAAGTTTCCCAAGGTGAGACATCATAGCCCGTTATTGCATCTCTCCAAATAAATAATAATAATAATCCTTGCATTTAATATAGCGCTTTTCACGTCTTCTGAACATCTCAAAGCGCTTCATAGAATATACTGTAAAGTGAATCGATTGTATATTTGTGGGCGAAACGCAGCAGCCAATTGCGCACAGCAGTGTCCCACAAACAGTCGTGGATTGAAGTGACCAATTTATTATTGTTTTTTTTTCTTGAGGGATTATTATCAGGTGTGTGGAGTAAGGAAACTTGCTCATGGTCTCCCTGCTGGGAATCAAACCCAGGTTTCTCGCTTGCGAAGCGAGTGCTCTAACCACTGAGCTGCAGGACTCCACATGGTCTCCAAATGGTCAAATCAAACTTGGATGGTCTCAAACATAAGAATTGATCAGGCCATTGCCTGATGTTTTAGTGGGTAATGGTATATGGTGAATTTAATGCACAAAACTCTTCCCTCTCCATTCTTACCAAAAATCATCACTTTAAACCTTACTGTCTATTCGTCATACCTCATTGGCAATGTGACAACATCAACTTATGCTTCTACATGAGCTCTATAAGGCATTTATTACTTAACTGATTAATTGTTCCACTTGTAGTTACACAGCACTCTACCTGCTTCAAACCACGCAGGTGATCTGAACAGCAGAAACTGCTCCAACCAGCCAGCCGCCATCTTCCCTGAACAAACCACTCAGATCTTCCAATCAAAAACAGGTATTGGATTATATGACTATTGCTTATCTTTTCCCCTTCTCAAGGCAACAATTTCTACACCTTCTTTGCTGTCCAAGCATGTTGTTTAAATATAGCACATGTCATTTACAAAATAGAACCCGAAGTGAAGAAACACAAGTATATTTGCAATTATTTTTCTTTGTGTTTTAAGGCATATTTTGGAAATTTTCTTGACACCGCTGCTGGTGTTTGTGGTCTTTTCAATTATATATAATAATAATATATTTTATTATTATATTATTATTTTCAACTATTTCCAGTGGAGTCTTTCTAGTATTTCCAGTTAATTTCCTTACCTTGACTCGCATACTTGTTCCTTGGAGTGAAATTGCCCAATTAAAGGAGGTGTTGTGTGCTTAGCTTCAACCTCGGAACTAAATTGAGCTTGCCCAAACTCCTTTCACACGTGACCCTCACAGATAACCAAGGAGATTTGCATCCAATCAGGCTCAGCTGGAGTTGATCCCAGATCTCGTAGGTGACGATCAGTATGTTGACCAATTTCACCACAGTGGAAGGGATACTGGAAAAGTAGGTTGTTCTGGGTTCATTTGGACACCAGTTAGCTGGCTATAGGTACTGGTGAACTCTGGGTGATAAAGGGAAGGAGCTTGGTGTTGGATGATTCCAGGAAGGGAAAAAAAATCAAATCAATAAGCAAAAAGGAGGAAAATTTAAATAATTTTCTCTCTCAGCTACCATGACTTTTCTCTACATCCTGAAGCACTGTTAGAGGAATTATTTTTTTTAATTGAATCAATGTATCTGTTGAGCCTGATTTGTTATTTACTAATCAACATTGCACTTTCCGACGTGTGGCCCTGAGGTGATGGGAACAAATGGACAACATAAAAAGTAATCAAAGCCGGAGAGCACAGCAGACGTTGCTAGGATTTTATTTCTCAGCAGATGTATGATTTGTATGAGCCAGACTCATTGGTTTGTGTATTAGGTAATGAGCGGTACAATTACACTTTGTGTAGCGACTCAGGGGATCGAGATATCTAGGTGACCAGATTCAGAGATCTAATTACTGCCTAATTAAGTATTGTAAGCAATAGTGAATAGGTTTTGCCAGTGCATCCAATGTAAACTTTTCAGTGGCAAAAGATTACTTCTCATACTATTGTGTCTGTCCCACTTTTGTAATAACCTACATAAATGTGCAACTTATCACTAATAAGTATTAGGAAATAATTGAAGACAAAATGAAAACCATGTACATGATCAGACTTTCAAGACACAGTTACCACAAGACCTCAATGTTTCATTGCAGATGTCCTGCAGGGTTGACTGTTATCAAATATCATCCACCATACAAAACAAAAGGATATTTGGTCAAACGAGCTTGCTCTGCCATTTTGTTACTTAGTTCATGGCAGCACTTTATTATCATTATCCTGCATTTGATATCTTTCTAATCTCATGAGCCTCGCTATTTTCCTGCAGTAAAACGTCAATAAGACAGAAGCCATACTCTTTGGCTCCTGCCGACATCTTCTATCCCACAGTTCCGACATATCCTTGAAACTCTCCGAAACTGTGCGCAACTTAGGCGTCAGGTTCAATCCCCAGTTATCCTTCCTCCCCCACATCCGGTCCCTGACCAGTATCGCTTTCTTCCACCTCCGCCACATTGATGTCTCCGACAATACCACACTCCAAAAGCAGCCGACACCCTTGTCCATGCTTTCGGTTGGACTACTCTTAACCCGCTCCTCGCCAGTCTCTCCTCCTCCACTGTTCACAAAATCCAGCTCATCCAAAACTCCGCTGCCCGCATTCTCACCCGCACCAAACCTACATCAATTACTCCAGTCCTTGCCAAACTCCACTGGGTCCCTGTCACAGAGCGGATCGACTTCAAGATCCTCACTGTAGTGTTTAAATCCCTCCATTCCTTGGCACCCCACTATCTCTGTAACCTCCTCTCTCCCCAAAGCAGTACCTGCTGCCTCCACTCTACTGGGTCCGGCTTCTTCCACGACCCCTGAATCCTCTGCTCCACCATCGGCAGCCGTGCCTTCAGCCACTACACCCTGAAACTTTGGAACTCCTTCCCTCAACCCCTTTGCCTCGCCCCCTCCTTCCCCATCTTCAGGTCATGGCTGAAGACCTTCCTTTTCGACCACGCCTATGGTCACCTTCCCCCTCCCCTTGGCTCGGCCTTAGGCTCCACCATTGTTAAGCACTCTGAGACACCACCTCGCATGGAGGGCACTATATAAGTGCAAGTTGTTATTATTGTGGCAAATACTTGGTTATAAATACAGAGAATTCACACTCCAGTTCCGACCTTTCCCCAGTTTGTGTGCCCAGCCAACAGAGTGAAGCACTTCTTCCTGACATGAAAGGAGCTATATAAATGTAAATGTTCTTAATGGGCTGTATGCTTGCTGATTATTGAAACACTTGACAGGTTCTTTTTCCCTTTCTGGGTCCACACAGAAATTATGTTCAGTCATCCGGTGAATATTGCAGAAAATGGCAAACGTAACAAGAAAAAGCGAAGAACCAGAGCTTCAGATAGTTTTACTGGAAGATTTGAAGGTCAGTGACTGCGGCTTTCGTTCAATTTTAAAACTTTTCAAAAGTTGTTGTTTTTTAGCTGGTTTACCATTGGAATTACCTTTTGTAAGAGAGATTCACATACAGCTCCTTTGTACTCTGTGTTATGGCTGCCGCGTTTCGCCCACAAAATACAGTCCCTACACTTTATAGTGTATTCTGTGAAGCGCTATGAGGCATCTCGAAGACGTGATAAGGCGCTATATCAAATGCAAAGATTATTATTGTTGTTCAAACCAATGCTCTCTCTTTTGAAACTCATTGCGTTTGTAACTCACCATCTGGTAAATTCTGATCTATTTGGGATCTTGCATCATCTTGTGTCGCCACATTAGAAAAAGTGTGAATTACATTTATAAGCCTGCAAAATGTAAAAAGCTACAATTAAAGCCATTCTTCAACACAAAATCAAATTTTCATTCCTGCTGAATTTATTTCTGCTCCATTTATGAAACAAGACAAAAACTTGAGGAATTATCAGTTGTGAGACCATTTACTGTTTTGAAGATTTTTATCTCTACGAAAGGAAAATATCTGAGACAAAAAAGTTTTGGAGAAATGTTAAAATGGGCCAACTGCTGATTACACTGGTAAAGCTATTTGCATCCTGCTTTGTATGATAGACTTTATCATAGGAATGCTTGAAGCAAGAAAAAACAAGTTTGGCAAATCAAATGAGCAGCACTTACAGACACAGAAATTCAGCAGATGTATTATTGAAGTGCTATTGGCCTTTTAATCCAATTGCTCTCTTATGTATGCTTATTTTTGACTTGCTGCCTAATGAGATGAAATTCTGTGCACATTCACAATGCCTCAAGCACAATGAAAATAAAAGGAGTAATTTGTTATCTCGGTCTATCTTTTCCATTCCAAACAATTGTTTAGCCAGCTCTTAAATTCAAAATGTTTTGACATTTTTCTGTAATACTTTCTGAATGGCGAACATGTAATCCTTTTTTTCTAATGCAGTGATTTGGCACTTTTTCTTATAGAATAGAAAGCAAAGGGAGCCGGCACCAATACAAAAAATTCATTGATTCATTAGCTACTTTGCTTTATTTGATTCTGTAAACATCTAATTTGTAAATGAGCTTGCAACTTCTTGCAAAATAAATCCTTTGCCTTGTTTAAGCAAAACCTCACCCTCAGGATCGCTTTTTGAAGTCGAACCATTTTCAAAAAAATATATTTTTCCCTTCAGTATTATGTTTTTCTTTGTTTTAACAGTGACTGCTAGGGCCATTGTCCTGTGAAACTAACTCCTACTAAACAAGCACCTCTGGGGCGCTATCCTGTGTGAGGGACCCGATATAAATGCAAGTTGTTGTAAACAGTAGAGATGGTAGTTAACCCGGGAGCCTTCAATGGTCTGGCCATTTCAACTTTGTGCTGTTTAGTTCAGCTACTTTTCACTACCTGAGTTCTTCATGACAATTCTCCCAATTATAACCAGCTCTCGCAAAGTTTTTCTTAAATAGAAATAATTGTTGGCCAGAGCAACAACCAGCTAGATATTTGCTTTCTGATTGTGGAAGACCCTGGTCTCTGAATGAAATGATGCTTGTTCCTTTGACAGATTCGTACAAGTTAACAGATGAATGCCTGGGTGAAGGAGCCTATGCAAAGGTTCGAAGCAGTGTGCATCTGCACAGTGGTAAGGAATATGCTGTAAAGGTAAGGAGGCTTGTTACAATTCATGGAGGACCATAACAAAGGGTCACAGAGCGATGCAGTATCAACTAATATGATTTATTAATTTAAACATTAGTAAGATTCATTCTAATAAAGTGTTGTATGAGTGTAGCTTGTGTAGTTGACTGGTTAGTCTTTTAGCATATTGAAGTTGCAGGAAAACAACAAAATGACATTTGTATTGGGCCTTTCACGTCGGGAGGATGTCCCAAGGCGCTGGACAATCAGTGTTTCGGACCTGAGCTGGGGGTCGGGATGGAGGAGAGTGGAGGGCAGGCAGGGGGGAAGGAGGATGATCGAACGCACGGTCGAAGAGGAGGGTCTTGAGGCGGATCATGAATGAGGCAAGGGAGGGGGCGAGGCGGATTGACTGGGATGGAGTTCCAGAGGGTGGGGGCCGAGTGGCTGAAGGCCCATCGGCCAATGGTGGGGTGGACGAGGTGGACGTGAAGCAGGCCGGAGCCCGCTGAGTGGAAGAAGCGAGCAGGTTGGTAGGGGGTTAGGCGGTAACAGAGGTAGTTGGGAGCAAGGCCATAGATGGCTTTGAAGATGAGGACCAGGATCTTGAACTGTGATGGGAAGCCAGTGAAAAGGCACGTTTCCATCTACGGTATTTATTTTACATGAACTAAAACAGTGAAATAAGCATGTTTTGATTTTTTTTCTGTAGGTCATTGAGAAAAAAATAGATCTGAGCCGAAGTCGGGTGTTCCGTGAGGTTGAGACTTTATATCAGTGTCAGGGAAATCAGTAAGTTTCAGACTCTGAAGACTGCTGTACCAAAAGCCATTGCTCTTAATAACTTGGTTAATTTCAGTGGTTGGGGGTGACGCTATGATGGTTGAACTTTTTTTTAATTGTTTAGTATACTTGCCTTCTCTTTCCCTCCATCCTCCCCCTCCCACATAGTGTTTTTTTTCCCCTCGTTGTTTGCTGAAGTTGAAAACTCCTGCTTCACTATATAGGTGCGAGTGACCATATAGCCTTTCAATCACTGCAAGGCAATTCTGCTTGTATGAGCCCAGACAGTGAGTGTTTACAGACTACTTAACAATGAGAGCTGAGCCTCATTCTGTCTGTCAAACCCTCACACATGTACGTTCAGCTGAATGGCCTTTTTCTGTGCTGTAAATTTCTACACTGGAGCACTGGTAGCTAACGGGAACCCTAGTTAACTTATTTTCCTCTTATTGAGACCAGTACAGCCATCAACCTGGCTGAGATCAAAGCACAGTTCAAGTATTGAACTGAAGAACTTCCTGGAATGGATAATTCTGTCTACACTACAAAGTGAACTGCCCCACAGACCTTTTAAAGGGTAATTGTTTTCAATTTCTTGTTTTCAGGTCTCCCTGGGGCTTGCACAACTGCAGCCAAGGAGAGACACACAGGGCTTTAACAATATTTAGGTAGGAAATTAGATCATTGTCTCAGCCTCTGATTATATCGTCCTCTTCAGGGCAATGCTTGGTGTCTCCCTATCCAGTGTGGCTAAGTTCAGTGAATTGGGAGATTAAACTCTTGTGTCTCAACTCTGTGCTGCTGTGGTTCAAAACAGAACTCTTTTCTTTGTTTATCTATCAAATGAAAACAGTTGTCCATCTTTCTTTAAGAACAGAAATTGGATAAGTTCCATCCTGGAGGCAGACATAGTTGTTCCTTTAATTATGTTTAACCTTGAAGGTTTTTTTAAAGCTTGTATTTGCATTCTCTTCTGCTTCAATACAAAAGCAATCTGCAAATCTACTCTGTTAATTTCCTTTCTGAGTTTAATGTATTTGATCTTGTGTCTCATTGGTCTTTTTTTCCCCAGTAACATCACCTTGTGCTCCCTTTGGCTCTCTCTACCACTGATTGATTTAAGACCAGTGTTATTTTTGTTGCCCTTAAAACTTTTTGTACCAACTCCTTTTTTCAATTGGATTTTAACTAAAGCTGGTCACAATGCTTGGAATAAGATTTGAACAAATGCTGTATAATTTGCTTCACCTTATTCTATATGGATCTAATACCTTAGTCGTATGTCACCTGCAAATTAGTATATGAATATTCTTTGTTGAATGTGTATTTATAAACCCTTTTAAATTCCATTAATTCCAATATTCACTGCACGTAAACATGCCAGATTTTATTTATTGCGCTTTACTCTTGCTAACTTGATTGTTTACTCAAATAATACTGCATTACAAGAAATCTAGAGTCTCAGACATTTAAGCCCTAACAATGTTTCTTTCCCCAAAAGACTGGAATCCTGTTATTCACTTTCTAGTACTCAGTTACCTACCTTGTGGCCAATAAAATGAACAAAACTTCACCTTCGTCCTTCGTTTCTGGACTAATTTATTTTGCAATTTTTCTTGCATTCCCCCTTTAGGCTTGTCACATATGCATACTTGTTTATTTATGATTAGTTTTAATTGCTGAATACAAGTATCTCCATAAACATCTCACATCTGCTTGTGAATATCAAGGGAACATGGGTTTAGTTATTTTCAATGTAAAATTTCTTCTCCCAAAATAATTTTTGAAGGAGGAATTTAAAATGTATTAATTAAATCTTCCACATGTACGAGGAGAAATCTCAAATTATCTCGCTTGTTGGACACAGAAAATATCCTGTGCAGCAGGTCTGAAGCAGTGTGAATCGACCCTCATCCTGGCCCTTAATGTTAATTCTAGAGATCTCAATAATTTTAAAAATTCTGTCTTATTGAAATATAGGATGTTTTAATGTGAATGTGCTGCTCAGTATTTTAAGTTGACGATTGTTTTTCAGCCAAACACTGCTTGAATAAACCAGCATTTTTTTAAAAGAAACAGAAATCCATTTGCACAAATATGAAATTGTCAAATGGATGCTATCCAATAAAAGAGACAAATCTGTTTTGGGAATTATTGCTCAGGGTGGATCGTTGTTGAATGAGGTGGAAGAATACCAGTGAGAGATTACGGATAACTGGCTGCAGGGACACATGAGCTGAGAAGAAAGGCAATCAGGCCATGATCGAATGTTTTCATTTGTTTTTCATTCAGCTGGGACAGTGTTTTATAATCCTCTGTGTTGTCCACTGAAGGCTTTTGGAATTTTTAAAAGTGTTGTTTCTTTTTATCTCAGGAACATTTTAGAACTGGTTGAATTTTTTGAAGATGAAGCTCAGTTTTACCTGGTGTTTGAAAAAATGCGAGGAGGTGGGTTTTGTTTCTTCTCTCTTGCTAAAAATACTGAGCATTGTAAAGTACTTTGGGTTGGAGGCAGTGCGGATACATTTGTTGTATCACGGGGGGCAGGATGTGACTTGGTGATAAATTTAATTTGTCCCCTGGCTCTTGGAAAGGGTAGGCCAGTTACTGAGCAGAGGAAGAGTGGGCTGCTTTCTGACAGGAAGGGCCAGAAGTAGATAAAAAGTGAGCCAATTTATCCTACTTCATTACCCCTGATTAGTGTTTGGATTTCGGGCAAATTTGTAATGCAAAGCGGAGGAAGTTTCCAACTCTAGTGCAATCTGCCCCCTGGCAGTGAGCTGCCTCACATCTATAACAAAATGTGTTGCTGGAACAAGAGGCCTTGGTGCCATTCCATATGTGTGAATGTATGATATCATCATGAATGGCACAGTGATGTCAGGTGTGCCGCTCATGCATACAAATTCAACACCTCTTTGATGTAAATCATAGTAGAAAGTGGCATCAGGCAATTAGACCTGACAGTAGTTTTCTTGGCAGCAATTTGTTTTTAATGCATTATGCAGTGCTATGATGTGGAACTAGGAGTGTAAAAAAATAGTCTATATCCAAACCAATTGAGTGGTACAATATTAAGACGGCATCAGGCAGTCAAATCTCTTAATTTTTTTAAAAAAGGGTAGCCTAGCATGCCCTATGATATAAATCTATTCATTTAGTGTTTTTTAAAATGAAAATATAGTTAGTTTGCTTTGTTAAAATAGCATTTTATAAGAGTGCAGCAATTTGAGAGAGAATACAATTTGATTTTAAGAATTGTGACCCCATCCCACCCATCTGCAAAATGTACATTTTTGATTCCTATTCAATTTGAATTGAGGTTGCTGTGGAAGCTAAAATTGGAAATTCCCTTTCCTGAGAATTGGAAAGGAAAAACTAGGCACTCCATTTCTCTCCTCCACTCCCACCCCCCATACAGGCTGATAATCTTAGCCTAGGGTTCCAAATACTATATAATGCATAATTGTGTACATCTCAAATGGAACAAAATTAAATACAAGGTGTTACATGGCTTTGTATTTGGATTTAAGACTGTGTTAATAAAAACACTTGACCTCTGCAGTCCTGCTTTATGATGTTATTCAGAAGCATTGCTGCACAAAAGCATTAATATGTTTTACACAGAACTTCCTACTAATATCACCATTGCCAATCAATTTGTTTGAAGACTCTCCCTAGGAATTAAATAATATGATTTCCAGCTCGTCTTGATTCTCAGGTGACTATTAATAACTGCTCATCGT
Organism: Callorhinchus milii; assembly: GCF_018977255.1. Taxonomy (NCBI): domain Eukaryota; kingdom Metazoa; phylum Chordata; class Chondrichthyes; order Chimaeriformes; family Callorhinchidae; genus Callorhinchus; species Callorhinchus milii. The sequence continues at coordinate 21,031,589 of NW_024704746.1, forward strand.
TGCTAGCCTGGTTTACGTGGACATTGCAGGATTTTAATTACCTTAGAATTAGCTTTTTTTCCTATACATAATGAGCCACTGGGTCTCTGATATCTGAAATATTTTTCATATGTACGATAATTTGTTACAGCCTCTATAGTGTTTTTATTGTATTGTTAGAAAATCTCTCACCAGGGCCATTGAGATGTTGAAATATTTACTTGAAAAGCATTGTTTATGCTAATGATAAAGACTCACCGACGCTCATCATAGACAGTGGATACAGACAAATTTATTTTTTACGGGTGCCATATTTTTGTCATTTTATTAAGTTTACTCAAAATAACAAGGCAAGTAGTAACCGTGTGGAACAGGCTCCCTAGGGAGACAGAAAATATAATTTGTTTCAAGAACAAATTGGATAGATTTCTGCTAAAAAATAATATCACAGGATACAGTATATAGTTTGGGCCACGATATGTCAAGCAATTGCCAGGATGGTGGAAGGCGAACTAGATGGACCTTGGTCTTCTTTTGCGTAGCAAATTCTTATGTTCTTAATGTGGACAAGTGTTAGCTTGACTGTTAGTAATTGACAGGCACCAGCTGCGCAAATTTTGTTCAAGCTTATTTTGCCTGTGACTAATCCTGTTGTAAACAAATGTAAAATGCATTAGTGTAAACGGTTGGGAGAAGCTGCCGCAATTTGTTTACTTCCCATGTTTAATTCAGGTTTATTATGTTCTGGCAAAGAAATTGCTCCTTCCTTCGTTTCTGTGATTTCATTGATTACGACCTCTGACTTGAAAATGTGCTGTAGAAACCCAATTCCAACCTTTAAGTGTTTCTGTTCAATATGTTCCACTCTTTTTTTCCTTGCCTCCTCTTTCCTCCCACCCCACCCATGCCCACCACTTCAGTCTAATATTAGTCACACTGTGCAGGTGGTCTTGTAAATAGGTGTGATAACCCTGTACAAATTGCAGTACATCCTCTGAGCCCATAACAGTCAATAAATAAGACTGAGCACTTTGATCAGTTAACAAAGGAGTTATTGTTTGTACTAAGGCAGACAAATTCTGAAGATTGCCAAGAAATGTGCTGAAGTTAGGATTTCCCTGAGGTTAGGGTTTCTGCAAACTGGATAAAATAGTGAGTTAGGATGCCTTATTTTTGACTGCTTTAATTTAGCAGTTCGTTCAAAACAAAAACAACTGAAAAGGCATTGAGCATGCATGTCACTGAACTCATTTCGGAAAGAAGTTTAGATCAGAGGAAGAACAAGAAAGCGATCTTTTTATCTTGTGGGAGAGTAGGAGGGAAAAGTGTTTTCTGAATCAAAGCACCGACTGGCAGCATCCCATAGTCAGTTAGGCTGTGAAGAGGATGAAATAATTAACTAAGAGGCAGTTCCCTAACATGGAACTTACTCATTTTACGTCCAACACTGAAGTTCTGCAGTAACATGATCAGAATCTCATTTTGTGTAGAATCACAGGCGTAGACTTTCTGATTACTACTGGGTGTTGCAGTATTCTTGCGCTGGCAGGAAAGGCTACATAGGATCCTGGCTACACCCTCATTCTATCTTCTGTAGAAACCCATTTGTGGAGAAATAGTCATTTCTAAATCGATTGAATTTGTAACCTTTAGGCTCAATCCTGACTCACATTCAGAGACAAAAGCACTTCAATGAGAAAGAAGCGAGTATTGTTGTGAAGGACATTGCATCTGCTTTGGACTTCTTGCACACCAAAGGTATGAGTGACTAAAAGAAAGTTATTAGTGAAAATCATAAGAACTGTACTTGCAGTTTGTGATTGTGTTTAAAATGTCAACTTGGATGGTTTGTTTCCTTGACCACTGTTCATCCTTTGTTGTATAAAGTGCATAGAGTTGTACATCATGTACTAAGTGCAGTATATTGCAACCTTTAAATCCACTCTTAGCCATTAGCCATCTCTACCCATTGTCTGTAGGAAGCACTTAATGTTATTCTTATAATGTAATCCACTTAATATCCACACACTACAGAATGCCTGATGGATGCACAATGTACAAGAATAACATGCATGAGAATAAGTGCTTATTTTTGCTAACATTGTTTCATAATCTCAGCCGAGATATAGTTGGGGGGAAAAAAAACACGCTGCTATGGGGCCCTTTTGTCTGATGTTGTATTTGATGTGCTGATCGGAGGAAGGAATGGCAAGTGCAGTTTCATCTTTTACTAAATGTACTTAAATATGTTGAACATTAGGCAAAATTCAGCATGCACAGTAAAAACGTATGTGGCTAGCTGATCTAGAAGCTCTCTAATTTAAAGTAGCTGTTGCGTTATATTAGTCATAGCAGCAATTATGCAGGAGCACATTTTGAATGCATCTGGTTAATGTTCACTTGAGGCTATAGAAACAGATTTGGCATCAGCTTGGACAAATGCATATTGTCTCTCTGTAGCTTTTAAATTTCAGTTATTCTGCTTTGTTGGGTGATGAGGTACAACTAACCTGTTTAGCAGGGCAAGTGTACAAGGCAGCAACCATTGTGCCGTTCTCTTGCCCAGACCTACCATTTTGTACAGAGATTCAGGCAAGGCAGTGTATGACTTGAATTAAATCAGAAAACTGTATTTTACATGACGAATTGGAGGTGAAATCATAATATTGGTGATTTTAATAATAATAATAATAATCCTTGCATTTGATATAGCGCCTTTCACGTCGGGAGGACGTCCCAAAGCGCTTCACAGAACACACTGTAAAGTGAATTGACTGTATATTTGTGGGCGAACGCGGCAGCCAATGGCGCACAGCAATGTCCCACAAACAGTCGTAGATTGAAAATGACCAATTTATTATTGTTTTTGGTTTTGGAGGGATTATTATTAGGCTCTGTGTGGAGTAAGGAAACTTGCCCAAGGTTTCGCCCTCTGCCTGGAATTGAACTCAGGTCTATCACTTGCAAAGTGAGTGCTCTAACCACTGAGCTACAGGACTCCTTTTGCCTATAAGGCCATTTAATATGCATTATTTGTAAAGTATTCCTGTTGGTAGTGTAATAAATGAAATTCGGACACTTATTCTATGTAGCAACTAGATTCAAATTCACAACACTCTGACCATGAGATTTTTTATTACTTCTGTTCCATAATTGCTATTTGTTTTCCTCCCCCCCCCCCTTGTAAAGGTATAGCACACAGAGATCTGAAGCCGGAAAACATCCTTTGTGAATTTGCAGAACAGGTAAATTTATCTTGCATCCCTTATGTATTTTGCCCTGTAATGAAATATAAGATGCTCGTGAGTGGAAAGTGCACAGTGTCTTCAGTTTGTGCTGAGTTAGTTGATCTGGTATGGTAGTAGGAATTCTACAATTGATTTTGTGTCTAGGGTTAGGAAATAGAAAGTCAATTGGGGCTTCCTTTCCTTATTGTAAATCTGGATTCTCCGATGGATGGAGATAGAATATGTGGAGACATTAGGCAGGAAGGAGTTTTTCTCTATTTCAATGGCTTTGTGGTTGAATACAAAAACAACAACAACTTGGATTTATATAGTACCCTCCACGCCGGACGGCATCTCAGAGCGCTTATACTTTGCCAGCACTCATGTAGAGATTTGTAGGTAATTAATGGCTACCCGAGTGAGGTAGAGGTGCCTGATTGCTGTGGAACTACAACCAAGTGGAAGTTTTTTTTAAAAAAATTGTAACTAAATGCCCTAAAGAGGAATTCTATAGAAAAAAATAAACTTCTAAAAGTTCTAGACCAACTTCACATTGGCTGCATTTATGATACAGCAAGTACTGAGGTGCTAACTGTTGAGAGACTACCTACCTGTTTGATCTTTTTACTGTCATAAATTTCAGCACCGATATGCACTTTTGTGTTTTACATTGAACATTTGGGATCTGGTTAATGTCTTGGAGAATATGGTACTGATGCTGAAATTCTGGAATAAAAGCAACACTTGCGAGATTCTTGTTCTGGTCTTCAGATCACTCCATGGTGTCACCCCACCTATCAAATCCTCTAGTCCTTCATTCCAGCCTCTATCTTCCTCTCATCAAACTGTCTATTTCTCATTCTCTACTAATTTCTCTCTTATCGTGGGTGGCTGAGGCTTCATGCTCGATTCCTTTGCTCTGAATTCTCTTCGAGTAAAAAGACTTTGCATTAAACTTCGTAAAGGAATGAGGAGGAGAGATGGGAATTAACTTTACAAAATAAAAGAGTGGTTTCTGCCTCCAGGCAGCCATTGAATCAGGAAAAGTGACATGTTGTTTTACTGATTTAAGTTAGACGTTGATTTGATATATTCTTTTTAAATTATGTGTTTTATGATGTCTGCACTTATCAAATCACAGTGCTATTCTATGGCCATAAATCTTCATGAAATTCCTGGTTACTTAAATTGGGAGTGCATTTTTTTACCCTCAGTTGACTAGCTCAACAAGGATAAGAGTTTTCTTGAATACGTGCTGACATCTAGTGAACATTATGTTCCTGTGATATTTTAATGATCTGGGCTGATTTAATCTAAAGAAAAACAATGCCGGTATTTGGAGAGACTCGGCTCTTAAGAGACCCTTATGAAAGTCTTTTGTTGGATCTTCTTGAGGTGTAGGCAGATATCTTGTGAGGGCACATTGAGTATCTAGATAAATGCCCGGAAAGTCGCAGCCAATTCTACCTACTGTCTTGTTCAACTCTTATCAACTTTTGAAACGGTTTGAACCAGTTTAGAGCTATCTATAGCTTCTGGAGTTTTCACAACTCATGAGGGGAGGGCTAAAAGTGGCAGTGACCTCTGTACACTTCAATCGTTTGAAAGAGATAACATTTATGTTTGCAATCCAGGGGGTCACCAAATGTGTCATTGAGTTCTTTCATCTGCTGAGATGAGAATAGGCTACATTTTATTAGAAATTGTTTAATTTTATACTTAAAAGGATTCTCTCGTTCCACCTATTTAGGAAAGTACTAGTCTAGCCTGACACTCCATTATATTGCTGTGAAGAGTTACTGCATTATCAGACGCGTTGACCTTCGGATGAGACGTTTTAACCGAAGTCCCATTTGCCTGTTCAGGTTGATGTTAAAAGATCCTATGGCAGTAAAATCCAGATAAAATTGGTCATTCACTTGACGGCTGTTTGTGGGTCATTGCTATTCACAGAATGCTTTTTGCATTTACTTACAAAATAGTCAGTGCATTTCACAGAAACATTGTGATGTGCTTTGAGGCATTCAACATTGTAGGATCTATATCAAATCCAAGTATTATTATTGTACATAGTCTGGAAGGAGTAGACTCAGTGAATGAATGCGCATTCCATGTTTTATTTACGTTCTTGTTTCCATCTGTCTTCCCTCAGATATCCCCTGTGAAGATTTGTGACTTTGACCTCGGTAGTGGGGTGAAGCTGAGCAGTGCTTGTACGCCTATAACCACTCCTGAACTGACGACTCCAGTATGTAAACATTATTGCAGCTTTCGTTTCAATTTGTGTTTCCTGAAAAGACTCCCGGCTGCATTGTCATTCATGTAATTTGTTTTCACTTTTATTCTGTTGTTTGACATCTTTCGTTTTCTTTATATGTTGCCGAAAAACGGGACAATACTATGTACAATGGTGTATCTGTCATTGTCTCAGACCAAATACATAACACTGAAAATGAATGATATAAATTTAAAAATGCAGTACAGGTTTTCAGACACTTTAGGATCTATTTACATTAGAGATAGCCTCCAGTGACACAGTACATTCAGTGTTGATGTTAGAGGAAGCAAACCTATTTTATCTCACGTAGAATTAAATGACGTTTTTAAGCTACCATACAAAAGTTTTGACATTCTTAAAATATTAAATACATAAAATGTAACCAGTATGCAAAGCAGTGCTAACTTTTGGAGTTTTGAAAGTTCTTTTAAATGCATGTGTGCACTGGAGTACAATGAAGGGAATATTGTCAAAGCGCGACAGGTGTTCTGTGCATATTGGAAATTGAGTTTTAAGGGCATTTATGCACACAAGCTGTTGGTTTGAGTAGATTATTGTTGTCGTCAAAACACTTACTTGCTGTCACCTACTGCTGTATGCAGCACTTGGTAGCTTTTAATTCACAAGTACTTTCATGGGTATCTACAGGCTGCTGTTTGCCACATTGACAGAGTCTGTGGTTGTCGTTTCCTGTAAACGTAGATTTCCCAGTTACGAGAGCTTGGGTGATGCAAACTTGTGATAGAAGTGGTATTGATAACGTTACTGCTAAATTACACAAAGTTGTTATATAGTGCTGAAATTGGGCAACAGTAGCAAGTGTTTTTGTCCTTGATTCCAATGTTTATTTACTGCTATTGATCATAATAATAATAATAATCCTTGCATTTGATATAGCGCTTTTCACGTCGGGAGGACGTCCCAAAGCGCTTCACAGAACACACTGTAAAGTGAATTGACTGTATATTTGTGGGCGAACGCGGCAGCCAATTGCGCACAGCAATGCCCACAAACAGTCATAGATTGAAAATGACCAATTTATTATTGTTTCTGGTTTTTGGAGGGATTATTATTAGGCTCTGTGTGGAGTAAGGAAACTTGCCCAAGGTTTCGCTCTACCTGGAATTGAACTCAGGTCTCTCACTTGCAAAGCAAGTGCTCTAACCACTAACTCCACAATTAATGTTATTAATTATTTCTTCCTTTAGATGTCTAATTGGTGCCTTTTGGGTTATTTGGCAATCATTGGTCAATATCTCTTACTTTAATTCATCTTTCTTCCTCAGTGTGGTTCTGCAGAGTACATGGCTCCTGAGGTGGTAGAGATCTTCACAGAAGAAGCATCGTTTTATGATAAGCGCTGTGATTTGTGGAGCCTTGGGGTTATTCTCTACATCATGCTGAGTGGATACCCACCCTTTGTGGGGAACTGTGGGTCAAGCTGTGGATGGGACAGAGGAGAGGCTTGTAGAGCTTGTCAGGTAAGAGACAAGTGATATAAGCCTTTGCTCTCCATGTTCTTCAGTATAGTGTGTGTGGTTTGAAATATTTGAAATTTTAGTTCAATAAGGTGAGAAATATCAAGAGTTGCAGAATGGAGTTTCTGTGTCTGCATCAAGTCTTGAGTAACTACTTCTATCATAATGTAAAATACAGAAAGCAGATTGTTTGGCATCATCGTATATCCTATTAGGACTATCAAAACCGCCATGGATGGGCAGAATGACTACTTCAATTATATTTAATAAAATCTCATCTGCTAGGAGGAGCTGCATTGGACCTGTGGTAATTACAATGTCTACTCTCATCACTGGTGATTGTGGGTGACATGGGGGAAAACACAGATTTTCTACAACTGAGGACAAATGGGTGCATTTTTATCAAGGTGAAATGTGGTTTTACAATAGGATTGTGCAACAGTAGGACAAAACTGATAAAGGTCACAAAAAAATTTCTGTTCTGGACCCTATAAATTCTGTACAATGTGCTAGAATCTGGTCACCATTTCTATACACAGTACCAACATGCGTTTTCACAGCAATCTGTGATGGCACTTTAGCAATCCAACAGTAGCAGCTTGTTCAGATGTGATAAATTGCAAGGGTAATGGTGTAATGTAAATACATTGGGAGGGAAATCTTTATTATTTTTGTGGCTGTAAGAAATGGGAATGCTTGTCAGGGATGGGGAAGATATAATTGGGCATTTGTCACTTAAAGGGAATTGTTGATGTCGGGCACTTTTCTATTCAAATAAAACAAAATAAGTCACTTTATTATTCACTGTATGTGCAAAGGGTGCATTTCATATGAAGGCAATGGGAAGAGTTGCTTTTACTGAAAATAATATCTGCTCTTTTGGAGAGTGTACTGTTCCATTTAGTTATGAATTAACATTTCTTTTCTGCAGAACATGCTCTTTGAGAGTATTCAAGAAGGCAAATACGAGTTCCCTGAAAAGGATTGGGCATGTATATCAGATGGGGCAAAGGATTTAATTTGCAAATTGCTGGTGCGTGATGCAAAGTACAGATTAAGTGCTGCACAGGTACTTGAGCACCCCTGGGTGCAGGGGGTAAGTGTGAACAGGCAAAGTGGGATTGGTGGGAGGAGGCTAGGTGCCATGGTATTGGGTGGTAAAAATTTTAACCCTTAAAACACTGTAGAAGTTCAAGAGATGGTTTTCTGCCCCTGAACACTTCTCTGCTTGTCTATTTTAAATGCAGCAAACCTCTTCCTCTCTGAGCTAGTATTTCATTCCCATAGCAACACCCAACAGTAATGCATTCATTAAACATGAACCCATGAAGAGTTCAGGCTGAATGCATCAGAGCAAGTATAGAATTTTCATTGATTTATACAAGTTGAGGAATATAAAATGTCTTTAATGGATAGGTGGGGTGGGGGGAGAGAAGAGTGAAGGGGAATAACTGAGGTAGATGGGTAAAGCGACATTGTTAGTGCGCAGTAAGATGTGCAGCATGAATCTTGAGATAACTGCAAGATTTTCTCTTTAGAACAAGGCATCTGGAAACATTATTCAACAACATTTTTTTTAATTAACATATTCCATGGATAAATTTAGTTACACTGCCCATCTTTATCCCGGCATTTACTTTTATTTTTTTTAAATCTGCTGCTAACAATTGCAATTTACACAGACTGCTAAGGAATGTTGCCATTTCATATTGCTGAAGATGTAGTGTATAATAACCATATCTCATGATAATTGGTAGTTAACAAGTGGTGGAAGTACAACTGTTCTCTTCTCTTTGACCGAGCCTTCAGCTCCCCTCTCGACTCTCTACCCACTCTTCGCTCCCTCCCTTCCCTCCCCTCACCCTGACCATTCCCCCCCTGCTCGGGTCCTGATCCAACTGTCCAGCGCCTTGGGACGTCCTCCTGACGTGAAAGGTGCTCTATAAATGAAATCTTGTTGTTGTTGTTCTGTAGAAATGTTCCAGCAATTAAAACTGAAAAAGATGCTTTTCTTTGCAGAATGCACCAGAAAGACGTCTGCCAACACCCCAGATATTACAAAGGTAAGAAGTTTTTATACCACTGACCAAGGCATCAAAATGGACTGATGATTGACTGGATCTCCCATATAAACTCTATTCTGTTATAGAAATATATGGGAGATTTTAAAATGTTAGTTTCATCATGATGGTGTAAGTGAGGGATACGATTAGGTTGAGATTTGTTCATTATCTGAAATCTAGATGTTCATTATTCTCTTGGTACCATTTTTGTTTTGGGACATCTTTCCGAGGTGAAGGGCGCTATACGAGTGTCATTTCTTGTTGTTTGGTGAGTCACGCTGTGTCTGTGAATTAATTGTACCGTTTTGCTAAATCGGTCTGTTTATCTGCACAAATTGAATTTCTTCTTACTTTCTGATTTATTTCATAGTTTTTATATCTTGGATGATGATTTACTCTTAGTGGGTTTTAGCATAGTTGTATGTGTTATAAAATCGTGTTGTACAATCAGATATTTTACAAGAAGATTCTAGCTAACTTACTTTTTCTCCTTCAGAAACGGGAGCACAAAAGATCTGACTCAGTTTGCAGCAGAAGCCATAGCCTTTAACAGGCAGCTCTCTCAACACGACGAGGAGATGCATGAAGAGCAGGAAGCCATCGTCAAGGCCATCTGTTCCATGAGACTTTCCCCTCCCTCTAAATCCAGGCTTGCTAAACGCAGGGCCCGCACACACGCTGAGAAAACTCTGCAGCAGGAGGTAGCAACTCCCACGACTTGTGTCGGTGATGGAGCTGTGTGACTGCAGCAGGTTTCAGTCATTTAAGAAGTTGGATGGAAAACTCTTTTAACACAACTTGTGTGGTGCAGTGGTGATCACTATTTGCTGTGGGTTGCTATGGTGGTGCTTGACCTCAGTCTATTTCTAATACCTCAATCTGTAATGTTTTTGTCAACCACATGGTATTGTTGGTCAGTTCAAGACAGCTTACAGCAAAATTCTAATATTTTTTTGCACAGACAAGAATTGAGTAATGTTTGTAAATCATATGTAAATAGTTACAAAAGGATCTTAACAGATATTTATTTTTATCTTTTAACATCTGTGCATCATTTGAAATGTTTTGCACATTAAGGTCTGTTGGGACATTAGTCATTAATGTAACCAAAAGGCAGTATTTGAAGACAAGGTAACTTCGGATTTGTACTTGAATGAAAAGCGCATGCCTTTGAAAATGATCCGAGCCAGCAGAATGTTAAATTCTGGAGCTCAACCATAGTAGATAAAGCTTGTGAACTTGAAAAGTGGAAGGAAATGAATCTACTTGAAAATAGAGAGAAAGTAAATCAAATGCGATCCAATAATGTAAGTGACTAAAAGATAGTGAATAAAAAGGCAGCTCAATCCGCTCAATACTTTCCTCAGGAAATATTTCACAAGAAATTTACCGTAATTGATTCAGGTGCTCAGTTTAATGCAGGGGAAAAGTGTACATTGCCCTCCTCATTTTAATTTATGTTCACTTCATTGTGCCAACTTCAAACTTATGTGATATTCATGTTACAGACTTCAAACACTGTGTTTATGCTGTTCCCCCACCTGTTTTGAATTGTGAGTTAATTGGAATGTGGAATATATTACCACAAGTGATAATTGAAGCCGAGTCGTTTATGACCCAATACTGTATTTTTAGAACTCCGTGTGTGACTTTCTATGGCACTCTTGCTGATAAAATGCCACACAAAATGCCTACCCTTTAAAATAAATGATATGAAATGGCATTGCACTGCAGGCAGTGACATGGAGAAGTGTTGTAAAAACACCTCAAAAAATACAATATTTAGAGCAAAGATTTTTTTTCTCTGAAATCTTTGGAAGAAATGTGCCTTCAACAAAAATGCAAGATTTTGTCTTCTGCTGAATTATTGCTATGATCACTGTTTCAGTGGAGCTATCGGGGAGGGATGATATAGTAGCTAACAACTCTATTTTAAATTGTTGACTTCAGAACATAGAAATATGGACTTGGGAACCAAATGTGTATTCCAATCCTGTCTGCACTTTAATCGTGTTTCTCAGGTAGGAGATAGTTTTACCTTCGAGTCTTCCTCATACCTGTCACTACCTGTAAAGTAGGAAGAAGAAGAATTTTGTAAAGATTACACAGCCACCTTTGTTTACAGTCACTAGCACTTGCTTGTTATTTAGCATCTCATAAAGAATGAAATCCTTGAAGCATGAACATTTATGATGTAGAGAAAGGAGATTCAATAATGTTGACCAAAAGCAGAATGTTTATAGGAACGTTCCAAAAAAACGTTACAAGGAGGGTTTTGAAGTTGGAGGGAAAGGAAAGTAAGGTGAAGAGATTTTGAAAGAAACTTCCACCATGATCATGGAACAGAGGAAGTGGGGAATGGACAATATTCAGAGGTGATTGGGTCTTAATTAATTGGAAGTGATTTTTTTTAAATAGTAGTTGTAAGTTGAATTTTATGGCTTAGTGCCAGAAAAGTAGGACAGATTCCATGCAGAGAGCTGTAGGTACCAGCCATATTGTTGTAGTATAGCACTATGCTGAGAACAAATTCTTAATAACAACAAATTGGATTTGTTTAGCGCCTTTCACATCAGGAGGATGTCCCAAGGTGCTGCACAGTCAGGGATCCGCACCTGAGCTGGTGGGTGAAGGGGAAGAGAGAGAGTAAGAGCGGGGAGGAAATGGGACAGCTGTAGAGCGGTTTACTCTGGACTGGTTTCACACCTTCCAGTGGGTGGAGATACAGAAGCAGCTTTATCAAAGATGGTGCATAATTTGAGGAAAAAGGTGGTGGAGAATATAAAATCAGTAGATTTACATGAAAAAAGGCCAGAAATGTATACCAGCATCTTGTTTGGTGAATAGTGCTTCCCCAGAGAAACAATGGTTCAATGAAGTCCATTTATCTAAGACTTTTGTTTCTGTCTGTACTTATTTTATGAGCGAGTGAGCACCTATGGAAAATAGCTGCATAATAAAAACAATTCAGATTTCAATGACTGGGTTTGTACTTCATATTTATATTTTTTTCCTCCCAAATAAAAACATCAGTACCAGATTTCCTCTGCTCAGATTATAAACCAAAGTAAGACAGGTTGTCGTAGAGGGACAGTCATCACCAATGGTTGAAGTTAACCTCCGGAATGATAATGAAGTGGTTTCATTAGCACTCGCCTACACAGAACTTTCCATCATTGGGAAAGTTGTTTTTACCACCATTCCTTACTAACTGGGGATTTCTTAATACATCAGAGGTTTAGCAGTCTTGGTCCAGGAAAAAGTAATGTGAAGAAGAGTGAGTGAATGAGTCCTGACAACTTACACTGATGTAAATCGTACCTCTAGTTATGTAATATACAAATGTGCACGGTTTAGAATTTTTTTTCGTTCTGATAGTTTTCCTGTGAAACTGCTGGCAAGTGGTCATGAAATCACTTCAGAAACTAAAGAATGAATGTTTTTATTGTAAGCAAAACGGCCGACATTGCACAGACCTACTGGAAACCTGCAGCTTTAATGAACTTCAACGTCTGTTTTCTTGTGTGATGACACCAAGAGCATCAGCAGACAACGTCAGTTATGTTAGTGAAATGATTTGAAGATCCCCATTGGCCCTTTGAACGTTCAAAGGCTTTTACCTCAAAGTTTGTCTGACCTGGGTGTGTGGCATTTAGATCTGGGCGATCAAAAGCAAAGTCAGATGAACCATCTGTTCTGCTCAATGTGTATATATTAAATTGTGAAGGTCATAATAGCATCTCTCAGTTTAAAAATATTGGAGATGCCATCCGGTGTGAGGAGCGCTATATAAATGCAAAATGCAAGTTGTCGGATGCTATATCCTGTTATAATGGAGTGTAATATTTTCTAGTAAAACATTTGAGCACTTAAATCATCCAAACTATTTGACAGCAGGTTACAGGTAGTTGAAACAAATTCATGTAACCATGGTCGTATATTCAGTTCCGTACAATCTATACGCTGGTCACGCTTTAAATTGTGTGTGAGACTTACTGCTCCATTCTGTTACTTCCAAACCTCAACCTCTGAAATGTTTCATTTGTAGTTTTTTTAAAAAAAAACTATTACTGCAATGTGTTAAGGCAGTGACATATCTCACAGCTGACGAAATGCCTTAAGGTTTTCTCTTGTGATTTATGATCTACTCCAATCACGTTGGCTCTAATAAATAAAGGGTATGCGATTCCTCTCAATATGCATTGAAATAAAATGTATCAGTGCAGTTCAAATTGATGCAGTTCCATTACACGGGCTTATTGTTTAATCATGAATTACCGCACAGACAGACACCATTTGACTAATCTGCTCTATGCTCGTGCTTGTTCTTTCACTGAATTTGATATTGATCCCAATTCCCTATTCATTCCTTGTAACCTTTTCGTCTATTGTATACCCCAATATCCAAATGTTAAGCCAAACCCACAAGAAAATATATCGTTAAGTTATCTACCTTTCCATTAACGGATAAGATCAATGAGTCTGGGGTTAAAGACCATGCCAAATCTCCACAACAGCAACAACAAATTGCATAATTGTATAAGGTGGAAAGGGGAAAGTGGTGTGTCCATCCGCATGTGGGGAATCGGGAGTGACTTTATTTGGAGCTGGTGTACTTGGTCACGGATTTGGTGCCCTCGGAGGTGGCGTGTTTGGCCAGCTCCCCGGGCAGCAGAAGCCAGACTGCCGCCTGGATCTCCCGCGAGGAGATGGTCTGCCGCTTGTTGTACTGGATCAAGCGGGAGCACTCGCAGACGATGCAGTTGAAGACGTCGGTGATGAAGGAGTTGATGACGTTCATGGCCTTGGACAAGATGCCGGTGTCCGGGTGGACATGCTTCAGCACCTTGTACACGTAGATGCCATACGTCTACTTCCGGGCTTTCCTGCGCTTGAGCTCCTCCTTCCTGCGGGTCTTGGAGGCCACCTTCTTCAAGCCCTTCTTGGGAGCCAAGACCTTGGACGGAGCCTCGGGCATCATGTGGAGCTTCGGGATCTTCAGCTGGACGAGACGATGCGAAGAACTCCTTGACTGTTTGTGGGACACTGCTGTGTGCAATTGGCTGCCGCGTTTCGCCCACAAAATATAGTCAATTCATTTTACGGTATATTCTGTGAAGCGCTTTGAGACATCTTGAAGATGTGATAAGGCGCTATATCAGATGCAAGAAATATTATTATATTGTATTAAAGCCTTTCACACCGGAAGGACATCCCAAAGCGGTGATCTGAGACTTTTGCTTTTATTGAGAATCCATGTGACCTTTATTCTCAGAGTTTAGGATATCATTCTGTTGCGACTTAAACTGTTATGATCTCATGCTAGATGTTCTACTGCTGTGTATATATTGAAGATGCTTTGTAATTTGCTGTTTATTTCTTAAAGAACTACAGTGTGTCAGATACTACATAGAACTCATCAAGTTGAAAAATGAAGTGTCAACATTAAGCTCTCATATACCATAGATTAAATAAAGATTGTTCAGCTCTGCTGCAGCAAACAGTCCAGCTCAGGTATTGTTTGAGTACGAATTGCATAAGTGAAATGAATCTTAGCTCTAGCAATGTGTCTTAACCCATGCCTTACCCACTGCACAAATATTACAATACCACATCGGTTATTGTCTAACTGATTCTGATTAATGCTAAATTAATACTACATTACAGGCAATTTGATAGTGTGGGCATAACCCACCAAAAATTGAGATTGCCTAAATTGATATCATTTAGAAGCCAATGGAGAAAAGAGACTTGCATCCCACCAACCTGGGTCTTAAATCAGGTTATAGAAGTGAATGGGCAGTGTCCTAATTGACTATGTTGACTGTTCACTGTTGTTTAATGTACTGTAGGAAAACTCATGGCAGCAGAATATTTTAAGGTTTTGATAAAGCAATGTGTAAGTGTAATATAGATTATGTTGATCTGACAGTCAACAGGTTTGTTTTTTAGAACCAGAATAAGAGCTTTAAATTGATTGTTGACAAAATGCATCAATGCTTAACCAACCCCTGTGAAAATATTCTCCAGGCTCAATCATTAATTGACCAGTGAGCTTTATTTCCCAGTAAAAATGTCATGCACTAAGAGTATTAATTTTTTTTGTTACAATGTGAAATGACTCCCTGTTCTCCTTCAAGACCTGCCTCAAGTCCTTTTCGACCGTGGCCTTCGGTCATCTTCCCTCCTCCACCCCACTTGCCCTCCACCCTTCTCTGATCCCAATTCGGGTGCAAACCCCTCATTGTCCAGCGACGTGGGACATCCTCCCAAGGCGAGAAGCATTCTACATAAATGCAATTTGTTGTTGCAGCACAGAGGACTGTAAAGATGCTCAGATAGCCATGGAAACACTGGGATCCGCTGTTTTTATTCTCAGGTCGGCACTTAAGCATCTTGCATGGATGGGCTGGTAAATTGATT
Source organism: Callorhinchus milii (assembly GCF_018977255.1). NCBI lineage: Eukaryota > Metazoa > Chordata > Chondrichthyes > Chimaeriformes > Callorhinchidae > Callorhinchus > Callorhinchus milii. Next base: position 21,047,037 of record NW_024704746.1, read on the forward strand.
GCCATGGTAACCCATTCCCATAGCAACACATTGGAATATCTAACCGCTCCTTCAAACAGCAGTGTGCACGGAACAGTGCATAGTGCCAAGGGGGCTTTTTCAGCATCTGAAGGTTACATGTTTGAAGGGGGGGAAAGTAGGACCTTTTCCAACAGTTTAAATTCTAAAGGTTGTAGCATCAGCTTCATAAACGATGGATGAGATCCAATATCATAAATGGAGGTCAAGGGTCTATCCTTGTCCCCAAAACAGAGCTATCGCTCTGTATTACTTTCCAAACATCTTGTGTTGAAGATGTTGCTGTATAACTGATAAAGACTGGGATGGGAGATCAGTGAAGGAACCCACAGATCCTTCCTTCGATAACACAGTGGTCTTGTCAAAGATTTGGCCCACACCATTCACCGATTCATTCATCTTTCCTGTTAAACTGTGTCATGAACCGCAGTTGTTTGGCGTGTTAGGAGTCTGTGTGACAAGAGATTGTAGGTCCTTGTCTATGATCCCGCTCTAAAATGTATTCAATTGTTTTATTCTTTTGAACCAGGTCATGAATTGATTGTAAAGTCTAACCTGTTTTATTTGCTTATGACTTGTATGAAATCTCCTATGTCTGAGAGAAGTACTTTAGAATTTAAATACTGACAGTAGCTTCATCGACCCTTAGAAGAAATATGAAGCTCTTGATTGGTTTGGATTGTTATTTCAGGAAATCCTTGAGTGCAAGAATAACACAAAATAGGAAAACCCATTTCCCTGACTATGAAGACAGAGCTGGTATTCAAATCCATTGCGTTTACAGTGGAACAAGGCCTGTGGGAAAGGTTGTGTGCTGGACTGCAACTCGGAATGAAGCAACTGTTTATTTCATCCAAGAAGGAAATACATATTATCAGGTTACATAACGCAACAGTGAGCTACAGAAAATAACCAATTTGTAATCACTGTAACCAATTTTGTTTATTTTCCATGATCTGCCCCAACTTTGATATTTATCCTCCGTATTAAACAGTAACAACATTTATATAGCGCCCTAGATGCAGGGTATCGTCTCAGAGCAGAACAATCCTCAATGTAAAATAATCCTGAATACAAAACGATGGGTGGCAGCACCCTTAAAATAACCTGACATGATCTAACATGTCAGTTCAAGAAATGATTCAGTAACATTAGATTACAACAACTACAACAACATGCACTTATATAGCGCCCTCCACGCAGGGTAGCATCTCAGAGCACTTAACAGTGGCGATCCTGACTCCGAGCCAGTGGGGTTTGGGGGGGGGAGTTGTGGGGGAGGTGGCCATAAGCACGGTCGAAGAGGAAGGTTTTCAGGCAGGACTTGAAAAAGGGGAGAGAGGGGGCATGGCGGAGGGATTGAGGGAGAGTGTTCCACAGTTTCAGGGTGTAGTGGCTGAAAGTGCGACCTCCGATGGTGGGTTGGAGAGCGTGAGGGACGAGCAGGAGGCCGGTTCCAGTCGAGCGGATGCACCGGGTGGTGGATTGGGGAGTGAGAAGGTCGGAGAGGTAGGGAGGTGCCAGGGAGTGAAGGGATTTGAACACGAGTGTGAGGATCTTGAAGTCGATCTGTTTAGTGATGGGGAGCCAGTGGAGCCTGGGCCAGAACTGGTGAGATGTGGCTTCGGAGTTTAGTCCGGGTAAATATGCAGACGGCAGAGTTCTGAATCAGTTAGGTTAGATTAGAATAATTTGGGTGAAGAGCTGGTACGAGGAGCCTGAAGATCCTGATCGCAGCAATGTGTTGAGGTAGGTTGCAGTGAGATAGGCTGCGTAGAAGCAATTTCCAGGAAATCCTTTGTAGTTCTGGCAGCAGCTTTATTTGTGGGTTGAAAGAAAGGGAAACTTCCAGCAAAATGAATACTTGGAATTTTAACAAAGGAATCAGGACGTGTGCTTTTACTTATCAGAGTGATCAACATGTTCTGGAGAACAAAGTGTTCTGTCGTGGTAGTCTTGGAAATAATCTGCTGGACAGTCAGTTTTACACAAAATAATGAGGAAAGAGATTGAGTGCAAGATTCTCACATTATTTTTTATGATACATTTCAACTTTTATCAGCACAAAAGTTTAAACCTATAATTTGTCAATTATGGAGAAAGATGTTGAACAAGGGTCAAAACAAGGATTTCCAGATTCTGATGACTGGTTGAGTTGGTAAAAACAGATACGACAGCACTGTAATAGGTTTTAAATATCGGTGAAACCTTGGGCAAGTTTCCTTACTCCACACACCTGATAATAATCCCTCAAGAAAAAAGAACAATAATAAATTGGTCACTTCAATCCACGACTGTTTGTGGGAAACTGCTGTGCGCAATTGGCTGCCACATTTCGCCCACAAATATATAGTCAATTCACTTTACAGTATATTCCGTGAAGACGTGAAAAGCGCTATAATCAGATGCAAGGATTATTATTATTAAAATAATATTTAAGGGAGAGACGCACAGGTTCCATCTATACCGGAGGTGGTGAGGGTTCCACAAGCAATTCTGTAAAACTACAGCTTTCAACATATCCTAATATTGTAGTAAAATAAATTATAAAGAGTGAATTGTACCCCTTGATAAAATACCAGAAAGTGCTTTTGAAATAGGAATTATAAGGAAATAAAGAATGAATAGGAAATAGGAGTATTGAGCCTGCTTTGGTGGAAGTACTATATGGTAGAAAAAGTGCATTGTGTCTGAATCAATGGATAGTTTTATTACCGTATTGAGGAGGTTTATCGTACAGGCATAAATGTAGAGCATCTGATTGCTGTCCAAGACACCAGGAGAAACACTTTTCAAAGAGAGCCACAGGATCTTTAATGTAGATGTGTACTTGTCAGAAATGGGCAGCTTTGGACTGCTATAGATAGATATTATACTTGCTTTGATGGATGCTTCCTGTTTAGTGAATGCTAATGTGCTAGTGGCTCAATAAATTATGAATGCTATATATTGGCGAAAGATAGGAATGAATTCTGAGACCCGACATTTCTCTGTGTATACATTAGGTGACCTGAGATATTTTATTTCAGAGTCAAAAGTCTTGCTCCAGTCCAATAATATCTATCTATACCAGTGTAAAGCTGCCCGTTTGTTTTGCTCTACATCAATGACTGTAGTGAAAAGCAGTTAATGTTATAAACAATAATAATCCTTACTTTTGATGTAACAGCCCTTTAACCCATCCAAATTTATCCAAATCACTAGTAAATTGCTGTCAAGTGTGCTTGTATTTGCTGACTTATGTATTTGTTATCAACTGTAGCAGTCAATTTGCACATCAAAAAGGTCCTATAAATAGCCATGAAGTGAATGGAAAATTATTGGCCAAGACACTAGGTGAAACTCTTTCCAAAGAACGTCAAGGGATCTTTAATGTCCAGCTAAATGGCAGACCTCAGGTTAACATCTCACTGAAGGATGACATCTCCAGCAATGCAGTGCTTCCCTAGTACTCCTTTGTAATATTGGCATTTTCAGGCGAACTGCTTGCCTTGCATCTTATAGGTATCGTTGGGCTCATTATGAATCCAAAGTGTGATTACCATAGATACTTAAATTTCCCTTCTGTTTGGGAGTCACACAGCAGCCAGTCCAGACATTATGGATTCCTACATGAGCACATTACACAAACAATAATTCCTCAAAAGACTTTAATGGACAACATTGCGAATATTCTTCTTCTGTCCCTCTTCAAGTCAAAAGCTTTAAAGATTTGGTAACAAGCAACATACGAATCATGTGATAGTTCAGGTAATTACTTTCTTAAAATCTCCCTTCTATTATTTCTGATTCCACCATTTCAAGAATTAGCAGCAGCAGCTGGCGTTCAGGATTATGTGTCTCTTGTTGGTTCCTTTAAATTCCTTGTAAATATTTTACAGCCTACAATCCAGCTGCCTGAATGGGATCATTTACCTTTAATGATTAAGTTTAGTTGTCACATGTGTTGCTTTTCATTGATATTGTAGTTTACACACTGGAGCAATATGTAAATGATACCTAAAATGAGACACTAAGAAGATTTATTCTTAATTTCATTATTTTAAAAATACTATATTACGAGGTAGAACCAACACTGCAGTTGAACCCAAGCTCATTATAGCACGACTGGATTAATTATCTCAAGCAATAATGCAAAGTACCACAGAATTTCAGAGATTGTAATTTTAAGGCAGGCAGTAGGAATCATTATTGCGAGAATTAAAAATATTAGAGCGTGGATTTTATGCATTACTGGGGTTGTTAATGTGTTCCATTGCTACAAACATTATATATATATTATTTCATTTATCACACTACAATGCTCATTGATATAAACTTTCAGAAGTGCAAATTGCTGGCAAACATTTGTGTTCATCAATGCCGCAGCCTGCTTTATACTGTTCCCTGATCCCAAATTTAGAGGAGCACTGCCTAGTTCATGCCACTTGCATTTCTCACATTACCTCTCTTTGTCTAAATTAAGCTGAATTTAAGCAGTGATTTTCCGCTCAGTAAATTTATCGAGTTTAGTGTGAACTCACTCCTCTGAATGTCAATAATTACCAAATTGTGAGAAACTTTGTGCGGTGAACCTAACAACGGAACTGAGACTGGTAAACACCACTAAGCTACAACTGTAAATCTTTAACTATATCTGTCTTTCCCCAGCTACGCTGCATCAATTTGATATAAGGATTAAATAGGGAAAAATATATGTGCTGAAAGGAGATTTCAGGACTTAGTCATTGTATTTCTTAGTGTGGAATTGCCATGACTCAGTTGATCTCTTTCCAGTCTTGCCTATCTGCAATCTGGAAGGATGGCAAGCAATGAATTTAAGTGTGAGCACTCTCTGCTCTGATCATATGTAAAAAAAAGTCCAAGAAATAGCCCAAATTGAAACATGTAATGTGAATATAAGTTTTGTCTGTGTATGGCCCTTTAGCAAAATTTTCCATCGTCGTGTCCACTCTAAAGACAGTTTTTTTGGCAAAGAAATCAATTGAGGGGTTATTACAGATCGAGTAATACACTGTGGTAAAGGGATACAGTGTTTACATTTAAAGCCTGGTATTGACCAGATCAACTTACATCTTAAACTTAGGTATGTGTATCCAGCACCGAAGAAGCCCTATCATGGACTCTCTCCGGTGGTAAAGTAATACTTATCCATTGTAAAAGTTTTATAAGGATCGCTCTTTGGTGGTGCAGTCAAAGTCAAAGTAAGACTTGCCCAACAGACTTCAATGTAGAAGATAGTCATATGCTGGACTCCGAGACTGGTATGGATTTGAACTGAGAGGTGAATGAATGCTATTAGTATCAACGAGTACCATTGCCTGCGAGTGTCCTGTGCTGTTCTATCCATCGTGGCAGGCTGCATCATCATAGGGGTCTCCAGCTCCTGTGGGGCAGAAGCTGTGGGAGGCATCTTTCTCGGTGCAGGTGCACTCGGTAGGTGACATGTTTCCCACTTGCACTTCAAGCCTGATTCATCCCGTTTACCATGTAATTGTTAACTTGTCTGGTATGATGTGCTGTGGACTTTTAAAATATTTATTGCACTGAACATCCATTTATTAACTACTCGTTTTTCAAGAACGCGACTTAAGAATTCTAGAATTAGATTTGTACTTTGCGGTCACGAGCACCGAAAGGAGGGCTGAGACCATCTCAAATTCATTCTATTTAACCTTCATTGGTGATCAGAATTAATTGCTATCTCTGTCTGGACTGAATTTCAAGCTAGTTCCCCTGCAAAGGTATAGTAAAATCTCCTAAGATATTGCTGGGGAGAAATTCCACCGAGATCTATATTTACTGCATCCAGCTATCTAGACCATCCTGAATTTAGCAAATTGTTGAATTCAACAACAACAGCAAATTACATTTGTAAAACACCTTTCAAGTTGGGAGGTTATCACAAGGTGCTGGACAGTCAGGGATTTGGATCAATCAGGGTCTTGGGAATTAAATAAAATTAAATTCAGTCTTCATTTTGAAGATAGTTTTCTATCTGTGCTCCTACTTACTAACAGTATTGGGTTTACTCAGAATCAATAGCTAGTTTTTTAAATACCAAATGAAATTATTAATATATTTATTTCACAGGCTTGATGATTTCCATATTTCCTTTTATCCGGGCTTGGCTGGATTTCAATCAGGTTCTACCATTCCTGGGTAAGATGACATTTTTATTTTGTTCCTTATTCAAATCCTTTACATGGTGTTTAGTTGACTCCCGATGCATGCCATCACATGCTAGTTTGAAAATAAAAGCTTTGCATTGATGTACAGTATTCTTGTTCTTGTCATTCTGTCTGGTCCCAACAAGAGAGAAGCAAAGAAGATGTGCGCAGAAGAGCAGTTTGCAAAAATTAAACCACCCAACCGTACAAGCACATTAATCACTGCAAACCTAGGTTTTGGGTAATGATAAATAATAATCCTTGCATTTGATATAGCACCTTACCACAGCTTTGAGACGTCTCAAAGCACTTCACAAAATATACTATAAAGTAAATTGACTGTATATTTTATGGGCGAAACACGACAGCCAATTTGCACACAGCAGTGTCCCACAAACAGTCGTGGATTGAGTGACCAAATTATTGTTTTTTTTGAGAGAGATTATTACCCTGATTTCTATCTCACTACTGTACCAGTTTATGCAGGAAAAGTTATGGTTGAAGTACTGGGTACAATGTCATGGTAGAAGGGATATCATACCTCAGAGGGGCTGATAATTAGGAAAATACAGAGCTGTTCACAATCCAAAATATAAAGTGAGATGTGATCCAATAACTCGCAAACCTTGCTTTAATTTCCTCACTCAGCACTCCAACTCAAATAGCATCCCTGTCAATGCTGTCTGCGGTAAGTGAATTCCAAGGAAAGCTGGGAGAAAGCATTAATTGTAATTCACAATTTTAATAGAATATTTCTATTTCGTGGAGTCCTGGAGCTCAGTGGGTAAAGCACTCGCCTTGCAAGGGAGACACCTGGATTCATTTCCAGGCAGAACGAAATCTTGGGCAAGTTTCCTTACTCCACGCCTAATAATAATCCCTCCAAAAACAAAACAATAATAAATTGGTCATTTTCAATTCATGACGGTTTGTGGGACACTGCTGTGTGCAGTTGTCTGCCGCGTTTCACCCACAAATATACGGTCAATTCACTTTACAGTCTATTCTGTCGAGAAGATGTGAAAAGCGCTATATCAAATGCAACGATTATTATTATTATTATATTTGTAATTGTTTTTGTTATAGGGAACTTGAGAATCCATCCCGGGCTATCAGGCAGCAACCCATCTAATGGTCATACAAGAGAAGGTAATTTCATTACAATAATCTGATCTATTTTGTGGGTGTTAATCTTTCGCCAAATGCAAATGTCATAAGGTAATATATGATGGGGGTAAACTAACAATAGATACTCCAAATAGGGGGTGTTGGGCTGAAGTTTAAATAGTTTGGATAAATTAACTGCATTAGATCATATTTAATAAAAATGCAGTGTCTATGGAAAAAGATTTATACAATTTACAAAATCAATATTACTTTGAAACTGACCAGATGGTGTGTAAAGATTGTTCCAGTCTTGTGCATTCCTATTTTCCTAAGGATTTCCTGACATATGTGCCTTTCTTGCTTTTCTAGGAATGGTGAGCCATGTAAAACAGGAACTGCCAAACAAACCCAAATACCCAGATAAAAATATCTCCAGTATTAATCTCCCAGAGGAAGGGTGAGCAAAATACGTGAAATGACAATTGAGTGATCAAATTATTATTTTTATTTATTTATTATACATTTTTTAAAGTTATTATTACCCCTGTTAATATTATCCATAAGTTAGTTGAGCTGAAGGATCCTTCTTGTTCTATGCTTTTGAATGATAAACAAATCATAAAAGGAGAAGGGAGTCAATATATTAATATGGGAATTGAATAATATTTTCACTATAAATGACCATCATTTTAATTACTTAAAGATGTTAAAGATTGAAAAAAGCATTTTACAACAACAACAACAAGATTCCATTTATAGAGCGCCTTTCACGTCGGGAGGACGTCCCAAGGGGTGATTTTAATCACTGTTTTGAATGTGTGTTGGTGGGGAGGGCTTTGACACTTAAAGAGAAATATAGAGAAACGTACATTTATGGACACAACACAAAAGGAACCGATACGTAGAGAAACAAATACACAGACATATCAATAGATGTGCATAATGTTTATTTATTATTTTCATCTTACCAAAGTCCTTCCTTAGTCTTGAGAGAGACCAATATGATACAGAGAATGTATGATGTCTCTTTCTGTCTCTTGCAGCACATCAGCTGAGGGTCAACAACCAGACGTCGTCATGAAAAGAAAATTTGCTCAACAAACTGAGAATAGGCTCAATGAAGAATAGATTAAACAGAAAAATACACGGAAAGCAGATCAGACAGGAACTCTGTAGTTTTACTGGTGCCCCAAAAATCTAAATAGTGCAATGCCTCTCGGTGTGTATGTGCATGTATATGTAGTTGTGTGTAACTGTGTGCGCAATAATGATATTATTTGTGTGTGGAGAACCAACCCCAAAAGAGATTTGAATTAGAAGAAGAAATGCAGCTCTTTAGATCTTTGTTTTTATGTTACAGGAAAGCATCACTTCCCATTGCAGCTCAGTCGCAGAATATATAGTTAGGTTATGGTCCTTGGGTTTCCAGAATTATTTCATGAAGTTTCCCTGAAGGCTTAGCAGGTAGCATCAAAGGTGCAGTTCAGCTACACAGACTGAGCAGATTCTAGGTTGATATCTTTGTTGATTTAACTGATTGTTCTTTCAAGGCCATCCATGGCTCGCTCCCTCCATTCAGTGGGCTCCGGTCTGCTCCAGGTCTCCCACCCGACCCACCCTACCATCGGTGGCCGGGCTTTCAGCTTCTCTGCCCCCACACTCTGGAACTCCATCCCACGATCCCTTCGCCTCGCTTCCTCCCTTGCCTCCTTCAAGGCCAGTCTCAAGACACTTCTCTTCGATCATGCCTTTGGTTGCCCTCCCACCTCTCTGCCTTCCCTCACCCCTACCCCACCCGTCACCCATGCTCGGGCCCCGACCCCTGACTGCTCAGCGCTTTGGGACGTCCTCCCGACGTGAAAGGCGCTCTATAAATGTAATACTGTTGTTGTTGTTTGGGCAATAGTAACAGTGTTATCATTAACCTCTGTATCGCTGTGTTTAGGAGAGGAACTCAGTCAGGCATCGCAATCCAGTAACTCTCCAAAAATAGACGTTTGGGGAGGAGAGGACAAAACTGTTTTATTATGGTAATAATTAACACAAAAATTAGAAGTACTTCCTAGATATGCCACATCAAGTTATAGTTGACTATACCTTACAGAATAAGGAGTGATATGGGATGCCTCTCCATATGAACTCCAGGCATTTCAATGCTCCAGATACCATCTGTTCCAATTTCATGAGATTTCTGTCCTCATTATAATCGTAATACAAATCTTCATGAAAATAATCCAATGCAACTCTATTAAAACCTTTATTACTCATTTCTGGAGGTTTTTTTTGAGATAGATGGCCTCTTTAGGGAAAGAATAAAGGAAGCAGTCTTGTGGTTTCCTAGAGAGTTTTCAAATTCTTTCTTCTCCTGAGCTCATAATAACTATTTGAGATTAGATATGAACTTCCTTTTGGTAAGTTATTATTGCTGGAATCAGGTCAAGCTCCAGGAATAGGAATGGCATGGCAGTCAAAAATTCACAAATCCAGGGGACTGAATTAAGTCGTTTCTCCACCAGGTGATACCAAATACTCAAGCCTTGTTCATTCAATTTCAGAACCAGTTTCAATTGTTTTTCTTCATTTAGAAACCACTGTAGAGTTAGCTTCCCTGATGCATTATTTGCGTTGATTCACACAGCAATCGGAATTAAGACAAAAATGCTAAATCGTAACATGAAATTAAAAAGTTGAAAATATTCTATGCCAATCTCTCGGATGTTTATTTTCAGTGATACATGTTGGACGTCGCTTTTATATGAAAATGAGGTGAGTAGTTTAACATGGTGTGGGTGTGGAGAGTGATTGCTCACACATAACCTACAGTAAGTTAAAAGTATAGTATGGAATTAGTAAATTCACCAATCGTGCATAAATGAATGAGATGGGAGACTAGCTGGCAATAACAATTAAACAATGTCATTTGTTATGCGGCAGTTGTTAAACCTGTAACAGCAATGAAACAGAATGAGTGAGGAATATAGAGTTTTTCCTTCAGTTCTACATCACACTTCATTCGAACAACTGAGAACATTCAATTTGGTTTATTCGTAATGGTAGCAAATATCAGGTGGCACTATTGGCACTTCAATAACATCAAAAGTGTGAATAGCCTGAAAACTGTTCATTAAACATTGAACATTTTTAATGTTATTAAAGCTTACAACATTTGCTTTGCCCAGACTACAGTAATAATACAATCTAGCGACCCTAGTCAAGATTATTTCACACCATTTCCATGATATTGAATAGCTCTTTTGTCCACAAAAACACAGTCAAACCACTTTACAGTATATCCTGTGAAGCTCTGTGAGATGTCTCGATGACCTAATAAGGTGCTATATCAAATGCCAGGATGATTATAGATCTTGTGCAGCCGTAGTCATGCTACAGATTTGGCTTTGTTTGGCGCAATTTTAATACTGAATGGATATGCAACTGGCCTGTTGCTTTCCTATAAATAAAAACAATGACGTTTGCATTTGATATATCACCTTTCATGGTGGAAGGATGTCTCAAAAAGGTTCGCAGGATACACTGTAAATTTTGTAGGTGAATACAGCAATCACTTTGCGCACATCAATATACCACAAACAGCCATGAGGTGAATGACCAATTTTATTTTGGGGGATTGTTGGTCATGACCTGGGGAGATCATCCCTTCACTAATGGTTGCAGTAATTACAGAGAACTCTTACACAAACATCGTCCAAATAGCTTTGCCAATCACAGACAGCAATCCTGTTTTTATTGAAACATCAATATTCTCATCGTATTTTAGCATCAAACTAGCACTCTGCTCCTGAATACCTGCACCAAAAACATCCCTTGAGATGATTGTATTCACTCGTTAAATCACAGAAACCTAAGTGCAAGCCAAAGGACTTTTCTTCATTGCATATATCTATAATATGAGCAAAAATGTTCCACGTTAAATCTTATTGAAGACACATGGACAAGTTTTGTAAGTGAAGGTAAAGGGAACATATATCAGGAACAAAATCTCTCCAGTGGGAATACTCTCGGCAATGCGGTTTTCTACCAGATCAAATGGAAAAATCTACAAGGATTTAAGATAAAGATTAATGTCGTATGCTGAATCTGGGAAAGTGAAATGCCTTCGGTGGAGAATTTGTTGCTGCTCCCTATTCCTTGGGTCTGAAAAAACCATTGTGCTCCTGAACCACATAGCCTGCACAATATAGTGAAAGGTTTAAATTGCAAAATTATAAATATTAAAGCAGTATTTTGAAAGCTCTTTACATTTATTACATCAATAGTAAAGTGTTGCATCCCATCCTGGGCAAAAGAGAATAAGGCCTACATAGGAACAAAGGAACAGTGGAGAACTAAAGTATAATTTATGTTTGTGAAAGAGAATCTGTGTCTCTTTCTGTCTTTCTATCCCATTCCATCTTTGCCTCTATGCTTTATCCCTATCTCTTCTGTGAATTAGTTCTCTCTATGTCTCTCACTCTGTCTTTGTGCGCGTCACTTGGTCTGTCTTCTGAACAAGCAGACAGGACCTCCGTTTAATGCCTCATCTGAAGGATGGCATCTTTGACAATGCAACACGACCCCAGCACTGCATTGGAGCATCAGCTTAGCCTGTGTGATTTCAAGTCCGACATGGGGCTTGAACCCACAACCATCTGACTCAGAGGCAAGAGTCCTCTGAGTCCACAAGAGTCCACTACCACTGCGCCAGGCTGACACACTTAGTTAGATAATCAGATAGGAAACAGTCTACTGATAGAAGAAAATACAAAATTCTCTCGAAAGAGAAAAGAATAGAAGGACAGGAAAGACATCCCTTTAACGTGACAGAAAATCAATGGTTCTTTATTTTCCCCTCAGGTTAGGAAAAGTTGCTGCATCTTGTCTTGCACAGTAATTTATGTGAAGTTACACGATGATAACAACACCCTTGAGACCATCTCGCTGATCTGGCTTCAAAGCAGTTCAAGTAGAAAAATCAATCCAAAATCAATTTTGTGCTGAAATGGAACATTCCGAAATACAGTAACTTGTCTATGTTTTCCCCGTTACAACAGGGTCTATAATTCAAGCCTGACGTATGTATTTCTCTATATATCTCATTTGTTATTTTGTAAAATGTGTGTGTGTGTGTGTGTATGTGTGTCGATGCAGTTCTCTATATACCATAGAGCAGTGCTTTAATGATACATACTACAGCATGGCAACTGCCTGAATCAAACATAGTGACAAATTCCCGACGTGAAAAGCGCTATATCAAATGCAAGGATTATTATTATTATTATTATGAATGTAATGTTTAATACAGTCAATTCACTTTACAGTGTGTTCTGTGAAGCGCTTTGGGACGTCCTCCCGACGTGAAAAGCGCTATATCAAATGCAAGGATTATTATTATTATTAAATGCAACATTCAGAGAAACACGACAGAGAAATCCCGGAGTAATTCCCAATCCCACCTAAATGTGATAACTGTTGCAAAGTCTATCAGCATAGATGGGTGGGAGGGAGTTACACTGTTAGAGTGTTGTACAGTATTATGTAAATAGCCCCATTTGAGTGTGTGTCATGCTCTCTTGATATGCATTGATTTGTGGGGAAAGATATCAATTCCATCTCTTGTACTGGACCCAGCCCAGCACTAACTTCATTAACTTTGGTTTCAGATTCCCTCAGGTGGACATAAAGCAATCTAATTGAGGTAATATTCGGCTGCTCTGAGGTTAGTTGTTCGTGTCACTACATGGTATGAATTTGACCTGAAAAACACAGGAAACGATGGGCAAAAGTGGGGCTATTGTAAAGCTTCTGACAATGTTGCAGCAGGATGCCAATAATGCCAACAGATCTGAATGATGAAGATGTGTCAGTTCAGTGCCATCTAGTGGGCACAGGCTATCCCAAAAGACCAATAAATTTGAACCTCAACGTCTTATTAACGCATTTAGTTAGGAAAGTGCTGCACTGTTACATTTCACATAATAAGCCCCCAAAAAACAATCTCCATACACGTGCATATATCCCTTCCTTTCTTTCAATGTATGTTGTACAATATAACCGCAAGTTGTTGTAGATATGAACGGAGGGACAGGTTCAAAATTCAATCTGCTCTTGTGACATGCAGGTAAATAGGACTTTGGTTTAAATGTCTCAATTGAAAAACAGTACCTTCCATGCTGTTTTGGCACAGAACTAGAGGATCATCTTAGACTTTGAGCTGAAGTTCCATATATGGCTGGAATCAACAAACCTCTGACCCAGCAGGGAAATTAATACTTACTGAGCCAACCTGAGGCATGGTGATAGATGAGATGAACAAGGAGAGTACAGTAATCATAAAGATATCAATTGGTTAGTATTAGGCAAAGATTACACACAAAAAGACGAGTCTCCATAGGCAATACCAGAACAATTAAGCTGAGCTCCTGCACAGACTCATGGTGGCGGAAGTCCATTTCCTGAGTCAAATGGCTCCACACTGCTACAGGGCACTGATGATAACAGTGGGGGCAAGGGGCAGGGACTTCCATTCAGCTCCGATTAACCCGCAAGACAAAGCCCTAACAAGTAGGACAGTCCTCGCTGGACAAGCAGCAGGAAAGCTTGCCAGACAGTGCTCTCTATGTGGTTTTAGCTGGTTAGACTCCAGCAGTACCCTGAACAAACACTCTGGGATCTCTGAGCCTTGGCTCTTGCCAACCTGTGATGAATATTTTCTGGAATTAGCACATTCTATCCCAATAAATATCTCTGGAATTTCCACGTAAGGGTGGGTGTGGGTGGGCGCTACATGGGAATCTCCGTTTGGTTTGGATACTCTTAAGCATGGTGATGGGTTTCAGCATGTGTCATCCACTAGACTGACCCCCCAAAAAATGCAGAGTAATAATATATCCAGGAATAAACTGGTGTGAAATTGAGAAACTGTCAGAATCACCACCACCTCTTCTTCAAATGCTCTTACCTATGTTAGATTTCCTGTAGACATTGGGTGTGTTTGCTTAGCCATGGACAAGGCTGGGGTGAATTGAGTGACGTGATTGGGATTAAAAAATCTCAAGAGCTAAACCTGCTGTAACCTGGACAGCAATCAGTAAGAGGAGCTATTGCCATATACTGTACATTTCTCTCTCTCTCTCTCTCTCTGTGTTCCTTACTTGGGGCTCCAATGGAGCTGTGGGGAGATCATTAAAACACTCACATATCTGTGACTTGTGCTGTGTTATGGACCAGTGAACAATAGAGAAAGAAGACTCTGCTGAAAATGATCTGCAACTCCATGGCGTTCAGGGGAGGAGCACTGCACATCACTAAGTGAGTCTCAATTGTGCAATTCGTTGTGAAGAGAAAAGGCATCTCTGTGTGTGTGTGTGTGTTTGTGTGTGTGCAAAAAAACCCCACATACACAGCAACCTGGGCTGGAGGGGTCCTGGGGGTGATACCATACCCTCTCACTAGGAAGAAGAAAATGCTTGAATGAAGATGTTTTGGCTCTCATTGCAGCCAGAGAAAGACAAGGAAGCTGTTTCTGCTTCAGGGCTGGACACAGACATAGACTGGAGATGTGAGCAGAATTTGTGCTGAATTTTGATTTGTTTTGGAGGAGACTCTGCTAGTCTGAGAGAGAGAGAGAGAGGGAGGGAGGGAGAGAGAGAGAGTTGCAGGTGTGTGATGAACAGTCTCTTATTTAGGGTTATTTGTTTTTTTTTAATTAATGTCCAATTTAATTTGCTGATCAGCAAATCCACCAAAGATAACGTGGTGATGTGGATCCAGGCTTAGCCTCCACATTCAGGCTCCTGGGATTTCGAGAAATGTGCCCCCAAAGGATGGAGGACACAGTCTGATTATTTCCTGCAATCTGCAATCTGAATAATAATCTATTTCCAGTGGTTTGGTCGGTGGGATGGGAACAGCAAACCTCACAGTCAGGGGAGGAGCAGCATTGAACGTGTGTGTGAAGGGGTTTGTTTGAGCTTCTATCTGCCCCCCCTTTCCCCATCACATCATTTCAGGCTCACAGAGAGATCAGGAGGATTTTGTGCTAACAGGGGTGAGTACATACTTCAACGTTAAATAATCATAACATTGTCATTTCACATGTTTTCATTTGAAAACCATTCCAGGTATAAATGTTGTCAATTTCTTTCTTTCTATTTTCTCTCTCTCTCTCTCTCTCTCTGTGTGTGACCACAGTGAAATAACATCCTATTCTGGACTGAATTCCCCCCCCACTCCCAAACACACACAGTAAATTCAGTGTAAAAAAATACATTGATTGGCTTTCTCTCTCCTTGGTGATCCACTTCACCACATTCACACTCCAGTTTTGCAGTGCTGCTCTCTCTCTCCCCCATCCCCCAACTACACACACAAGAGCTCATTAAGACAGATGGATGGAAAAAAGAATACAAATCGTAAATTATTTTCTTTTATATATATATATGTAATCATTTAAAAAAATAAGGAAATAATCTAGTTTTATATACAAGGGGCAAATCCATTATTTCCATATTATTTGGTGATATTTTTCTTTATATTTGGATCTATGGATATTTTCTGTTAAAGCAACAAGCAATGACTGAAA